>NC_086098.1:158421328-159021328 GCF_963921235.1 Mobula hypostoma | reverse complement strand
ACACAATGAACTTGAATTTGGATGAGAATTTCAGGAGCGGATGAAGTAATATTGTATTTGAAGTCGATGGAAATAAGAGATAGCACATCCACAAAGTATGAAACAAAACTTGGGTTCAAATAAGTATTCCCATATCACTTTTCCCAAATACAGTAAGTGGTATTGGTAATGTTACATAAAAATTTATCTTTGCAATTTTTGAAGCAGTTGGAACCATAAAAACTCTATTCCATTTCCCATCATTTATTTTTGCCTGTGGTGATGAGTCACGTAAAAAATGAATCAAATCCTGCTTCATTATATATAAAAAGGTTACCTCACGGGATTGTTCAGGCTCAGCATGTTTTTGTTCAGCAATCCCCAAAAGCCAAGCTATTAGTAGAACTATTTTCAGGCAGAGCCGCCCTCTCCCTTTACCATTGTATTAATTTGCTGTATTATACCCATTTGCCGTGCCCATTACAGGATATTGATGGTGAATGGGAAATAGGAAGTATACGAGAGGAGCAACTTGGGCTAACTTCTCCCTACATATGAACAAAAAGTGAACTGGTCTACATGTTCATGGCATCAGCGACTATTTCATGACGGCCATATGACCATTCGACATAGGAGCAGAATTAGGCCATTCAGCCCAGAGTCGGCTCTACCATTCAGTCAAGGCTAATTTACTATCATCCACCTCAAACCCATTCTCTTGCTTTCTCCCCGTAACCTCTGACACTCTTACTAATCAAGAACCTATCAACCTCCACTTTAAATATACCCAATGATTTGGCCCCCACAGCTGGCTGTGGTAATGAAATCCACAGATTCACCAACCCTCTGGCTAAAGAAATTCCTCAACTCTGTTTTAAAGCCTTCCATTCTGAGGCTGTGCCCTCTGGTCCTAGACTCCCCTGATATAGGAAATGTGCTCACCACTTCCACCCTCTCCATCTAGGGATGGCTAACTTGTGGCGCATGCAGCAAAAGTGGCACATTGGATGATTAGAAGTGGCGCACTGCACCCCAGTGATAATAATAAAAAAGTAAGCCTACTCATGCAAAAAATATTAACCAAAAACCGATTTGTAGAAAAAAAAATCATAACAGGAATTCAAGTAGCTTAGAGCTAGAAATGGGTTTTACTGAAAATAAATCTAAAACTTAGCAACTATTTTTAGCGATTTTATTATTTTGTGCACATCTTTTAGCGAATGTTATCTTCTTTCAAATTAATCTGTTTTTAATTTTTTTAAAATGTTCAATGAGTCAAACGAGGAAAGAAGGACTTTGTTCTGCAGTCGTTCCATTACTGTTCAATACACGTTTGATACTTGTTTGATCCTGAGGCGCCAGGCGTCTGCACCAGCGGTGCGTCGCAGGTTTTTGCCAGTCAGTTTACAATTGACACTCATGCACTATGGAGTTGTGCTTTGTTCATCCTTTGTTAATATTTGCAGGTTTGTACTTTTTCGAAAATTAAGCCTTGATTTTACATTCAGTTACCCATCACAGTGCAAAAGAAAATGAGCAAAAGAAAAGCAGAAAGTGATGTAAGCATGAATTCAATGAACAGTGGGAAAATGAGTTCTTATCTATTGCGGGTCTATCAGGAAAACCGTTGTGCATTATTTGTGAAAACACTTTCTCACATAATAGAAGACATGATCTTAAGAGACACTATAAAACACAACATCAGACTGAAATAGAAGGAAAACTGAAGCTAGTGCTTGGGTCTGAGTTACAGAAAGAATATGTGATTAAGAAAAAGGAAGAAATCAAAAGACGACAAAATATATTTGTTAAGTCTCACTAAGGTAGGTAATGTTTATTTTGTTTTTATATTAAAGCAGTATATCATGTAAAAATGCTAAATATGTCTATATTAACATACTTTTACAGGAATTGAAAGGGGGTACAAGAGTTGTATGGCGCATCTGAACTCATGCGTGAAAAAATTGACGCATGGAATGTAAAAGGTTGGCCACTCCTGATCTAAGCCTTTCAATATTCGATGTATTTCAATGAGATACCCCTCATTCTTCTAAACTCCAGTGATTACAGGCAAAGAGCCATCAAATGCTCCTCATACATTAACCTTTTCATTCCCAAGATCATTCTCATGAACCTCCTCTGGACCCTCTCCAATGCCAGAAAGAAGCTGGTTAGGCAGTGACCTGGTCCATTACAACGGCAGAAGTTGATGATAAGAGGCATGCCACAGTCACCCGTCACCGATAAACAATATGTCATCCCAAAGGAGGGAGAAGAGCACACTAACACTATACCAATCCAGATAGCCACCTGTGTGTGGCTGCCTTGGGAAACAATGAAGAGCCCATGCTGAGGCTCTTCCTTTACTCACTTTCTAAGGAGGCTGTGTCCTTCTATGCTACTCAGCTAGATCCAAAACGTCCTCTCTGCTGGACTGCCACACCAAGCTGCACAAGCTCCAAAAAAAAGGCCCTTAGATCGCAAAGCCATTGAACAACGGTCAGTTCGGAATGCTTAGAACTGTGGAGAGGAGGAAGGGAACTGGGATTCTCCTCCCTCCCTCTCCCGCCAAGCTGTATATTAGCAGTGATAATTTCCTTCATTACTCTGAGTATCAGGAGTAACATGAACTGCTCATAAACTGGCTGCCTTCTAGCCAACAAGTGCAGTAGAACCTTATTTAGGATATACCCAAGCAGGTTGCACCCAATGCATAGCAAACTCTCGTTGGGCAAAATTGCCAAATTCTGCTCCTATGACTTATGGTCTAAATAGAGGAAGGCTATCATGTAATGTGGCTTTAAAATAAAACTGAGAATGCATAAATTATGAGATACACAGATGTTCGATGGCAAGTAAGTAAAATGGAACCAGAAATTTTATGGTTCTTATTTTTCCAGCGAACATCTGCTCCTGAAGGTGAATACTTTCATCCAGAAAGCCACTGAGCACTGCTTGGCTCAGAATGTACTTAGAATCCTAATGAAATTAAAGTGAGTCCAAGTGGCACTGCTTCCAGACAAAACAGTTAATAATTTATGCCTCTTTTTGAAGCAGTTAGGAAAGTTGTCAAGCCGCTTGGCTGGAAACCATTAACGCATCATTGAAACGTCAATGAGTCTGAAACTAAGTCAATACTGCTCTTTCACAGCAGGCCAGGCAGCATCTCTAGGAAGAGGTACAGTCGATGTTTCAGGCCGAGACCCTTCATCAGGACGAAGGGTCTCGGCCCGAAACGTCGACTGTACCTCTTCCTAGAGATGCTGCCTGGCCTGCTGCGTTAACCAGCAAATTTGAGGTGTGTTGCTTGAATTTCTAGCATCTGCAGAATTCCTCGTGTTTACTGCTCTTTCACCTTCTAAATGATAATCACCTGGCACCTTCACCATCAAACTCCTCCATCGCTATTTGTAATGGACTATAAATGATAAAGTGGAGGAAATAATAATGTCACCTCCTTGAGCTTCTTTAGTTGTGGGGATGAAAATTATCCAGTGTCTACTGCAACTGGATCGTGACCAGGTGAACCTTTGATGTGTACAGGGCAATCTTTGAAAAAAAGACATGGAAATGGGGTTGTGGGGAAAAGGCTCCTATTAGGCATTGGTTCTGAGACACGAAGCAAGGAGCAGCTGCAATCCTAGTAGGCAGGGAAAAGGGTGAAAGCAGACAAAACACATTAGTCAGTCAAAATGCAACGATAGAGAGACAAGCAAGTTCCTGTGGATACTCCACCAAATTAGTTTTACATGCAGCAGCCTGTTTGCTACTGAGGAAGACATGATGATGTGCTTCTATCTGACCTGCTTGAAACAAAGTGCAGTTGTTGTCATCATTAGGTCAATATCAAATCACTTAAATGGGGTATCTGAAGATTTATTGGTACCATGGTTGCCAATAGTCCAGAGCAACAAGCACATAATGATATCACAGCATCTATAGTGCGAAATGAACAGTGGACATTTTGGACTGAAGGCAACGTCTAAGGAGAGAAATGAGTAGTCGATGTTACCCCGAGACTTTAAACAAGATCCTCCAGCATTTTGTGTGCGTTGTTCCAGATTTCCAGCTTCTAAAGGCTCGTGTTGCCAATCGTCCGACATGGCTTCATGATTTTTTTCATTAAGTGTTAAAGTTATTGGCAAGGCTATAATTTATTATTCTCCCCCCCCCCCCCCCGAACAGCACCAGAACCAAGCAGACCATTCAGAATCAACCAGTCAGTGGGTGTGGAGTCACAACTAGGCAGGTTAGGCAAAGATAACAGATGTACAAATAAAAACAAGATGGCGCCAGCGACTAAAGCAACATCCTGCAAACAGTTCACGAAACTACTACTACTTCTCCTTCTTCTTTTAAACATACTTCTACTAGTAATCTTTCTGTGACTGGAGTCTGTAATTTCCATATTGATAATGTGTTTTTGGGCCAACTAAACTATCTGGCGCTTTTACTGTCTGTGAGAGAATTCAGCGTGTTGAGAATGAAGTTGAGGACAGAGTGTATGGTTGAATGGCAGTGTGCGAACCCATGATCGGCTCCACCTTGCTGATCTTGCCAACTAAAGCATCGAGTAAGATTGAAATCAACGAGGATGAGAGCGTAAGACGAGTGGGTGTTCAGCACTGCCTGCCTGTGTATGACCAGTCTCCCTCTTGCTCGCTGTTGCTGGAGGAAGGTGCTGGAGTCTTGGGTCTTGAGCAAAGTTTGATCAGCACGGTTTGAGGATTGGATTTGTTTTTAGAGGACTCGGCGTTTCATATCATATGTATTTCTGGTTACTCATTTCTTTTATTGCTATTTTGCGTGACTCTGATCGTGGTGGACTGGCTCTTTTTTTGCACATTGGGTGTTTGATGTTTTTTGAATGGAAAGGCAGTTGCGAAGGAAGGGGATGGACTCTGTGGTTTAGAAACAGTTTGCAATGGAGAGAGAAGACAGTCGCTTTGATGTTCTCAATACTGGAGGGAAGTTCTGCTCATCCTAAAAGTCAGACAGAAGAGAAATCAGGAGCGGCAAAGTAAAACTGGAAGCCAACAGATTCAGATTGCATCCAGTTTACAGTGTGGAAACTTGCACTGCTTTCAGATGGTGTTGTCGAGGATGAGAGGCAACAAGGGGGAGAGGGGAAGAGTGAGAAATAGGCATGGTGTCAAATGCTAATCCACAGAGGAACAGAGGAAGCACAGTGTGGTTAAATTACTAGTCTAGTAACGGCAGATCAGTGCTGAGTGTATAAATATGTTAGGGCATTTAGAGGTCAAGGAGTAGGAAGTGTTGGGCCTCCACATGAGTATTAAGGTGGGTAAGTCCCCAGGGCCTGATGGGATTTACCCCAGGTTATTGAAGGAGGCAAGAGACAAGATTGCTGGGGTCTTGACCAGTATCTTCATGTCCTCCCTAGTCATAAGCAAGGTCCTGGAGGACTGGTGAGTGGCTAATGTCATAGCTCTATACAAGAAGGAAACAAGAGAAAATTCTGGAAGCTACAGACCAGTGAGTCTCATGACAGTGCAGAGAAGTTGCTGGAGAAGATCTTAGGGATAGAATATAGAAATACAGAAAACCTACAGCACAATACAGGCCCTTCAGCCCACCAAGTTATGCCGAACATGTCCCTACCTCAGAAATTACTAGGCTTACCTATAGCTCTCAATTTTTCTAAGCTCCATGTACCTATCCAAAATCTCTCAAAAGACCGTTGCCGGCAGCCCATTCCACGCACTCACCACTCTCTGAGTAAAAAACTTACCCCTGACATCTCCACACTATCCACAACACCTCCAACCTTTGTGTCATCAGCAAACTTACTAACCCATCCCTCCACTTCCTCATCCACGTCATTTATAAAGATCTTTGCCTTCTGTGGGCAACCCAGTTCTGGATCCACAAAGCAATGTCCCCTTGGATCCCATGCCTCCTTACTTTCTCAATAAGCCTTGCATGGGGTACCTTATCAAATGCCTTTCTGAAATCCATATACACTAGGTCCACTGCTCTTCCTTCATCAATATGTTTAGTCACATCCTCAAAAAATTCAATCTGGCTCATAAGGCACGACCTGCCCTTGACAAAGCCAGTATATGAGCATTTGGAAACCCAGGGCCTAATTAAGAAGAACCAGCATGGCTTTGTGCAGGGCATGCAGTGCCTTACCAACTTGATTGAGTTTTTTGATAAGGTGACGAGAGAGATTGATGACAGTAGGGCAGTAGATGTTGTCTACATGGACTTGAGTAAAGTGTTTAACAAAGTCCCTCAGGGGAGGCTAATCCAGAAGATTAAGATGCATGGGGTGCGTGGGAAATTGGCTGTTTGGATTCAGAACTGGCTTGTGCATAGAAGACAGATGGTAGTGGTGAAGGGATTTATTCAAACTGGAGGTCTGTAATTAGTGGAGTTCCGCAGGGATCTGTACTGGGACGTCCTCTGTTTGTGATGTATATAAATGACCTGGATGAAAATATAGATGGGTGGGTTAGTAAATTTGCAGATGATACCAAGATTGGTGAAGTTGTGGATAGTGTAACAGGCTGGCAAAAAATACAGCGTGCTATAGATCAGTTGCAGATACAGTATGGGCTGAGAAATGGCAGATGGAGTTTAACCCACGTAAATGTGAGGTGTTGAACCACTGTCCTTAACAGTGTTGCTGAGCAGAGAGATCTTGGGATACAAGTTCATATCTCCCTGAAAGTGGCTACACTTAAGGCAGCTTACAGAATGCCCAATCAAGAGAAAATGCTGCAAACCCAAGTAAAACACACAAAATGCTGGAGGAAGTCAGCAGGCCAAGCAGCATCTATGAAAAAGAGTATAGTTGATGTTTCAGGCCAAGACCCTTCATCAGGACTGAAACGTTGACCATACTCTTTTTCAGAGATGCTGCCTGGCCTGCTGAGTTCCTCCAGCATTTTGTTATGGAATGCTTGCTTTTATTAGTTGAGACATTGAGTTCAAAAGTCAAGAGGTTATGCTGCAACTTTATAAAACTCTGGTTAGGCCACATCTGGAGTATTGTGTACAGTTCTGGTTGCCCCACTATAGGAAGCATGTTGAGGCTTTGGAGAGGATGCAGAAGAGGTTTACCAGGATGCTGTCTGGTTTAGAGGGCATGTGCTATCACAAGAGGTTAGATAAACTTGGGTTTTCTTTTCTGGAGCGGCGGAGGCTGTGGGGAGATCTGATAGAAGTTTACAAGATTATGAGAAGCATAGATAGAGTGGACAGAGAGTATCTGTTTCCCAGGGCTGAAATGTCTAATACCAGAGTGTACGCATTGAAGGTGAGAGGGGGTAGGTTCAAGGAGGGACGAGAGGGGTAAGTTTTTAAATCAGTGAGTCGTGAATGGATGGAATGTGCTGCCTGGGGTGGTGGTAGAGGAAAATACATTACAGGCTTTTAAGAGACTTTTGGATAGGTACATGGATGTAAGGAAAACGGAGGGATATGGACATGGTGTAGGTAGAAGGGATTAGTGTTTGGGTGATTTTGATTTGCCTTTTAGCTGGTTTGGGACAACATTGTGGGCCGAATGGCCTGTTCCTGTGATGTACTATGGACATCATAGAATAACAAACCAGAAACACCAACTGAAATGCACTTTGACAGCTCTGGGATTTAAGTAAAGTTATTGTCAAATTAAAGTTACTGTGCAAGTTAATAGGGCATATGGTGTGCTGGCCTCCATTAGCCAAGGGACTGTGTTCAAGAGCCACGAGGCTAGGTTCCAACCGCTTAGACACCACGTGTTCAATTCTGGTCATCTCATTACAGGAAGCATGTAGAAACTTCAACGAGGTTGCAAAGAAGATTTTCCAGGATGCTGCCTCGATTATCAATCCAGGACTTCTCTCTTTGGAGCTGAGGAAGAGGAAAGGTGACTTGATAGAGGTGTACAAAATGATAAGAAGCATACATCGACTGGATAGCCAGAGAGATTTTCCCAGGGTGGAAATGGCTAATACCAGCGGGTCAAATTTTAAGGTGATTGGAGGAAAGTATAGAGGGGATGTCACAGTTAACTTTTTTTTATACACAGAGTGGTGAGTGCATGAAAAGCCCTGTCAGGGATGGTGGCAGAGGCAGATAGATTAGGGACATTTAAGAAACTCTTAGATGGGCACAGGGATGACAGAAAAATGGAGGGCTATGTCAGAGGAAAGGGCTCGATTTACCAAGATGAAAATCTGCAGATGCTATAAATCCAAGCAACGCAAACAAAATGCTGGAGGAAGTCAGCAAACCAGATAGTATCTATGGAACAGGCTAAACAGTCAACGTTTTGGGCCGAGGCCCTTCATCAGGTAGTTTAAAAGGTCAACACAACATAAGCCAAACTGTCTATATATAATGTCCTATGTTAATACATTTTAAATGAATTATAAAGAACCTTATTAAGAACTACCACAAAACTAACAGACTGTCAAGCATAGACCATCTAATCCACTAATAGCCTTCAAATTCTGGCCATCTTGAACTGGACTGGCTGAACTGCCACTCCAAACCTGCAGTAATATTGTTGACTGTTAATTCTCCTCAGTCATGACCACACAGTTGTTAATTAAATGCTACACTAAACCAGAAAGATTATGAAATCAGACAGACCACCCAAAAATCACCCTAAACAATGTTGATATCACCTTATTGACCTTAAAAGTCCTCAAACAACTGAGGAGTGGCATATTAATTCAAGAACTTCATATGAAGTCACACAATGGTCTAAGTCATACCTACAGATCAGATTCAAGTCTATATGGCCGACTCCTCCATCACAATCCTCACAGTCATCCTGCCTCACCAAAAGGTCAATATGCCTGAAACCTTCATCACAATCCTCACAGATACCCTGTCCCACCAACAAGTCAAAATCCCTCATTCCTCCATCATAATCCTCACAGATATCCTGTCTCACCAACAAGTCCATACGGCTGACTCCTCCATCACAATCCTCACAGATATACTGTCCCACCAACAAGTCCATATGCCCAACTCCTCACAGATATCCTGTCTAACCAACAGGTCAGTATGCCTGACATCTCAATCACGATCCTCTCAGCAACCCTGACCCACCAACAAGGATAACCTAACCCTTGTGGCAATACAGTGAACAGCCCACTGCTCTTCACACTGCTAATGTACAACTCTACTGCTCTTCACACTGCGAACATACAACCATACAGCTCTTCACACTCCGAACGTACAACCGTTCTGCTCTTCACACTGCTGATGTACAACTATACTGCTCTTCACACTGATGTACAACTGTACTGCTGTTCACACTGCTAATGTACAACTGTACTGTAAACACTAACAGACAACTGTATTGATCTTCACTGAGCTACTCTTCACACAGACAACTGTACTGCTCTTCACACTGCTGACGTACAACCGTACTGCTCTTCACACTGCTAACATACAACTGTACTGTTCTTCACAGTGCTAACACACAACTGTAGCACTTCACAGTGCTAATAGACAACCATACTGTTCTTCAGTGATAACGTATAACGGTACTGCTCTTCACACTGCTAACATACAGCCGTACTACTCTTTGCAGAGCTAAAATACAACTGTACTGTTCTTCACCGGGCTAAAAAACTACTGCTCTTCAGACAGCTGACGAACAACTGTACTGCTCTTCACACTGTTGATGTACAACTGTACTGCTCTTCACACATACAACTGTACTGTTCTTTACATTAATGTACAGCTGTACCGCTCTTCACACTGCCAACGTACAACTGTACTGCTCTTCACACTGCCAACAGATAACTGTACTGCTCTTCAGTGCTAACGTACAACTGTATCACTCTTCACAGTGCTAACAAACTACTGCTCTTTACACTGCTGACGTACAACTGTACTGCTCTTCACACTGCTAACATACAACCATACTGTTCTTCACAGCGCTAACACACAACGGTAGCATTTCACAGTACCAACAGATAACTCTACTGCTCTTCGCACTAACCCACAACTGTACTGCTCTTCACACTGCTGACGTACAAGCATACTGCTCTTCACAGTCCTAACGTGCAATTTTAACATGCTTCACAGTCCTAAGAGAGAACCGTACTGTTCTTCACCCTGCCAACAGTCAACCATACTGCTCTTCACAGTGCTAACAACTGTACTTCTCTTCACAGACAACTGTACTGTTCTTCACACTGCTAACGTACAACCATACTGCTCTTCACACTGACGTACAACTGTACTGCTCTTTACAGTACTCAGACAACTGTATTGCTCTTCATAGTCCTGACGTACAACTCTACTTCTCTTCATAGTGCTGATGCACAACTATACTGCTCTTCACACTGACATACAACTGTACTGCTGTTTACACTGCTAACAGACAACTGTACAGCTCTTCACTGTGCTACTCTTCACACTGCTGACGTACAACCATACTGCTCTTCACACTGCTGACATACAACCGTACTGCTCTTCACACCGCTGACATACAACGGTACTGCTCTTCACACTTACAACCGTACTGCTCTTTACAGCGCTAATGTACAACTGTACTGCAATTCACAGCGCTAACGTACAACTGTACTGCAATTCACAGTGATAACATACAACCATACCGCTCTTCATGGTGGTAACAGACAACTGTATTGCTCTTTGCAGTGCCAACGGATAACTGTACGGCTCTTCACAGTGCTAACGTGGATTCATGGATTCTTGATTACCTAACTGGCAGACCACAGTACGTGTACTTGCAACAGTGTGTGTCCGACAGAGTGATCAGCAGCACTGGGGCTCCACAGGGGACTGTCTTGTCTCCCTTTCTCTTCACCATTTACACCTCGGACTTCAACTACTGCACAGAGTCTTGTCATCTTCAGAAGTTTTCTGATGACTCTGCCATAGTTGGATGCATCAGCAAGGGAGATGAGGCTGAGTACAGGGCTACGGTAGGAAACTTTGTCACATGGTGTGAGCAGAATTATTTGCAGCTGGTGGTAAACCTGAGGAGAGCTAAGGTACTGTGACCCCTGTTTCCATCCAGGGGGTCGGTGTGGACATGGTGGAGGATTACAAATACCTGGGGATATGAATTGACAATAAACTGGACTGGTCAAAGAATACTGAAGCTGTCTACAAGAAGGGTCAGAGCCGTCTCTATTTCCTGAGGAGACTGAGGTCCTTTAACATCTGCCGGACGATGCTGAGGACGTTCTACGAGTCGGTGGTGACCAGTGCTATCATGTTTGCTGTTGTGTGCTGGGGCAGCAGGCTGATAGTAGCAGACACCAACAGAATCAACAAACTCATTCGTAAGGCCAGTGATGTTGTGGGGATGGAACTGGACTCTCTCACGGTGGTGTCTGAAAAGAGGATGCTGTCCAAGTTGCATGCCATCTTGGACAATGTCTCCCATCCACTACATAATGTACTGGTTGGGCACAGGAGTACATTCAGCCAGAGACTCATTCCACCGAGATGCAGCACAGAGCGTCATAGGAAGTCATTCCTGCCTGTGACCATCAAACTTTACAACTCCTCCCTTGGAGGGTCAGACACCCTGAGCCAATAGGCTGGTCCTAGACTTATTTCCTGGCATAATTTACATATTACTATTTAATTATTTATGGTTTTATTACTATTTATTATTTATGGTGCAACTGTAATGAAAACCAATTTCCCCCGGGATCAATAAAGTATCACTATGACTATGACTATAACGTACAGCCCTACTGCTGCTCACACTGCTGACATACAACTGTACTGTTCTTCACACTGCTAACAGACAACTGTACTGCTCTTCACACTGGTAACATATAAATGTACTGTTCTTCACACTGCTAAAGTACAATCGTAATGTTCTATGCAGTGCTAACGTACAACTGTTCACAGTGCCAACAGACAACCGTACTGCTCTTCTAACAGACAACCGTACTGCTTTTCACATTGCTAACATACAACTGTACTGCTCTTCACACTGCTAACGTACAACTGTACTGCTCATTACAGACAACCGTACTGCTCTTCACACTGCTAATGTACAACGGTACTGCTCTTCACAGTGCTGACATAGAACTGTACTGCTCTTCACACTGCTCACGTCCAACCGTACTGCTCTTCACAGCGCTAACGTACAACCGTACTGCTCTTCAGAGCACTAACGTACAATCGTAACTGCTCTTCACAGTGCTAACGTACAACTGTACTGCTCTTCACACTGCTGCCAAACAACTGTACTGCTCTTCACACTGATGTACAACCATACTGCTCTTCACACTGCTCATGTCCAACTGTACTGCTCTTCACAGTGCTAACGTACAACAGTACTGCTCTTCAGAGCCCTAATATATAACCGAATTGCTCTTCACACTGCCAACACACAACCATACTGCTCTTCACCGTACCAGCAGACAACTATAACTGCTCTTCACAGTGCTAACGTACAACTGTGCTGCTGTTCACACTGCTAATGTACAACTGTACTGCCCTTCACAGTGCTGACATACAACAGTACTGCTCGTCACACTGCCAACGGACAACCTTACTGCTCCTCATATTGCCAATGGACAACTGTACTAATCTTCACAGAGCTAACAGACAACTGTACTGCTTTTCACAGTGCCAACATACAACAGTACTGCTCTCCACCCTGCTAACGTACAACTGTACTGCTGTTCACACTGCTAACGTACAGCTGTACTGCTCTTCAGTGCTAACGTAAAACTGTACTGCTCTTCACAGAGACAACTGTACTGCTTTTCACACTACTACCGGACAACCCTACTGCTCTTCGCAGCTCTAACGTACAACCATTCTGCTCTTCACACTGCCAGTATCGTTGTACGTTAGCGCTCTGAAGAGCAGTACGGTTGTACGTTAGTGCTGTGAAGAGCAGTATGTTTGGACGTCAGCAGTGTGAAGAGCAGTACCGTTGCTTGTGTGATGAGCAGCACAGTTGTATGTTAGCACTGTGAACAGCAGTACAGTTTACGTTAGCACTGAACAGCACTACAGTTGTACGTTAGCACTGTGAAGAGCAGTATAGTTGTTTGTGTGATGAGCAGCACAGTTGTTCGTTAGTACTGTGAACAGCAGTGCAGTTTATGTTAGCACTGAACAGCAGTACAGTTGTACATCAGCACTGTGAAGAGCAGGAGGGTTGTACACACTACCAACGGACAACCTTACTGCTCCTCACATTGCCAATGGACAAATGTACTGCTCTTCACAGTGCTAACATACAACTGTACTGCTCTTCACATTGACGTCCAACCATACTGTTCTTCACAGTGCTAACAGACAACTATTCTGCTCTTCACATTCAGGTCCAACCCTACTGCTCTTCACAGTGCTAACAGACAACCGTACTGCTCTTCACACTACCGACATACAACCGTACTGCTCTTCACACTACTGATGTACAACCATACTGCTCTTCACACTGCTGACGTACAACCGTACTGCTCTTCACACTGCCAACAGACAACCATACTGCTGTTCAGTGCTAACATAAACTGCACTGCTGTTCACAGTGCTAACGTACAACTGTGCTGCTCATCACACAAACAACGGTACTGCTCTTCACACTGCTCACGTCCAAACATACTGCTCTTCACAGCACTAACGTACAACCATACTGCTCTTTAGAGCACTAACGTACAACGATACTGCACTTCAGAGCGTTAATGTACAACAGTACTGCTCGTCACACTGCCAACGGACAACCTTACTGCTCCTCACATTGCCAATGGACAAATGTACTGCTCTTCACAGTGCTAACATACAACTGTCCTGCTCTTCACATTGACATCCAACCGTACTGCTCTTCACAGTGCTAACATACAACTGTCCTGCTCTTCACATTGACATCCAACTGTACTGCTCTTCACAGCGCTAACGTGCAACCGTACTGCTCTTCAGAGCGCTAATGTACAATCAAAATGCTCTTCACACTGCCAACACACAACCGCACTGCTCTTCACCGTGCCAGCAGACAACCATAACTGTTCTTCACAGTGCTAGCATACAATTGTACTGCTGTGTACACTGCTAACGTACAACTGTGCTGCTGTTCACACTGCTCTTCACACAGACAACTGCACTGCTCTTCACAGACGACCGCACTGCTCTTCACACAGACAACTGTACTGCTATTCACACAGACAACTGCACTGCTCTTCACAGCTCTAACATACAACCGTTCTGCTCTTCATACTTCCAACAGACAACCGTACTGCTCTTCACACGGCTAACGTCCAACCGTACTACTCTTCACACTAACGTCCAACTGCACTGCTCTTCACACTGCTAATGTCCAACTGCACTGCTCTTCACACTAACGCCCAACCGTACTACTCTTCACACTAACAGACAACCGTACTGTTTTTCACACTGCCAACATTCAACCGCACTACTCTTCACACTGCTAACGTCCACTGCACTGCTCTTCACACTGCTAATGTTCAACCGTACTACTCTTCACACTAACAGACAACCATACTTCCCCCCCTGCCCCTTTTGTCGCGAGAATGCAGAGGAAGCTAGTGGACTTCTTCTGGGGAAACAGGAAGCACTGGGTCTCTGCAGCGGTTCTGAGTCTCCCAGAAGGAAAGAGCGGACAGTCGCTGGTGTGTGTACGCACACGACTGGCGGCTCTCCGCCTCAGGACTCTGCAAAGATTCCTGTGCGCCGAGCACCCTCCTAGGTGGCACGTGTTGGCGACTTTCTTCCTCCGGAGGGGCTGCTGCCTTCACGAAGATATGCAGCTACCACCGGCGGGCGTCAGCCGTGCTGCTTTGCAGAGGCTGCCCGGCTTCTATCAGGACCTACTGAGAGTCTGGAACATGGTTGCCTCAGGCCGGGAATCCCCTCCTCCGGCAGAGGGCGGGGTCCTGGCCGACCCTTGCCCTACCTCAACGGATGTCGGTGCGGCTCAGGTGTGTGGATCGACTCAAGCTGAGCTGCTCGTCGGGCCCCGGCCCCGCAGCCTTACCCGAGAGACGAATCCACACAACTTGAGCCATCTTTCATCGACACCCACAATCCCATTCAGGGATGCAGGTAGAAGGTACCTTTATGGGCTGCTGCTCCACACCCTCCACTTCCTAGCATTTGTCCACCGTCCCGACACGCCATGGCGGTCGGTCTTTCCACCTGGAGGTGAGGGGGGTCCCCAACGGAAGTCCCTTTACAAGGGAGTCCTTCCAATGCACCTTGGGGATCTTGGCTGGAGGGTGCTGCATAAAGCGGTGCCCTGCAATAAGTTCTTTAGTTTGTACACAGATCTCCCAGCCGCGTGTCACTTCTGCGGGCTGGAGGAGACCGTGTACCATATGTACATGGAGTGTATGAGGCTGCAGCCCCTTTTCGCGTATTTGCGTGGGCTGCTTCTCGCCTTCTGGTTGCATTTCAGTCCCACCCTATTCATATATGGTCATCCAGTAAGGAGGGGGGCACAGAGGGATGAGGATGTCCTTGTCAACTTGCTCCTGGGGCTGGCGAAAATTGCCATCCGTGGCTCCTGGAAAAGGGTGGCAGGAGGTTCTCCCTGGGCGGACTGCCTGGCTATGTTTAGGGGGTATGTTCGTGCCCGGGTGAACATTGAAAAGGAATACGCACAGTCCACGGCGACCGTAGAGGTGTTCTGGGACTGTTGGGCTCCGCGGGGTGTAAATGCCATCATTGATGAGGATGGCAATATATTGGTTTAACATGTATTGTCTGTTTGTAGTGCAGTAAATATGTTAGTCACTGGTTTTGTAAATATTGTATAGCACCGACATTTGTAATAAAGAATTTTGTTAAAAAAAAACCATACTGCTTTTCACACTGCTAACGTCCAACCGTACTACTCTTCACACTAACAGACAACCATACTACTCTTCACACTAACAGACAACCGTACTGCTCTTCACACTGCTAACAGACAACCGTACTGCTCTACACACTGCTGACGTACAATCGTACTGCTCTACACACTGCTGACGTACAATCGTACTACTCTTCACACTACTGACGTACAAACATACTGCTCTTCACAGTGCTGATGTACTGCTCTTCATACTGCTGACGTACAATCGTACTGCTCTGCACAGTGCTGACATACAACCTTACAGCTCTTCACATGGACAACTGTAAACACAAAATAATCTGGAGATGCTGTTGTCAAAGGAACACTCACAATGCGCTGGAGGAACTCAGCAGGTCAGTCAGCATCAGTTGAAAAGATTAGTCGACGTTTCGGGCTGAAACCCTTCGTCAGGACTGAAGGAAGAACCTTGGGGAGGGTTTGAAGAACGCTGGTAGTTGAAAAAAACAGTAATTTGAAAGACAAAGGGGTGGGAGAGGGGAAGCAGGGAGGTGATCTCACGGATCTCCCACCCGGCACTTATCCCTGTAAGCGTAAGTGTACACCTGTCCCTACTCCTCCTCTCTTGCCACCATTCAGCGCCCTAAACAGTCCTTCCAGGTGAGGCAACACTTCACTTGCAAATCTGTTGGGGTCATCTATTGCATCCGGTGCTCCCGGTGCAGCCTCCTCTACATCGGTGAGACCCGACGCAGATTGGGGGACCGCTTCGTCGAGCACCTCCACTCCGTCCGCCACAACAGACAGGATCTCCCGGTAGCCACCCATTTCAACTCTGCTTCCCATTCCCATTCAGATATGTCCATACATGGCCTCCTCTACTGCCATGATGAGGCTAAACTCATGTTGGAGGAGCAACACCTTATATACCGTCTAGGTAGTCTCCAGCCCCTTGGTATGAACATAGAATTCTCCAACTTCCGGTAATTTCCTCCCCCTCCCTTCCTCTATCCCTATTTCACATCACCTCCCTCATAGTTCCGCCTCCTTCTACTACTGCGCATTGTTCTCCTGCCAATCACCTCCCTGCTTCCCCTCCCCCACCCCTTTGTCTTTCAAATTACTGTTTTTTTCAACTACCAGCATTCTTCAAACCCTCCCCAAAGTTCTTCCTTCAGTCCTGACGAAGGGCTTCGGCCCGAAATGTCGACTAATCTTTTCAACTGATGCTGACTGACCTGCTGAGTTCCTCCAGCGCATTGTGAGTGTACACAGACAACTGTACTGCTCTCTGCACTGCCAACGTACAAGCGTACTGCTCTTCGCAGTGCTGATGTATAATGGTACTGCTCTTCACACTGCTCACGTCCAACTGTACTGCTCTTCACAGAGCTTACAACCATACTGCTCTTCAGAGCACTAACGTACAATCGCATTGCTCTTCAGAGTGTTGATATACAACCGTACTGCTCTTCACGCTGCCAACACACAACCGTACTGCTCTTCACCGTGCCAGCAGACAACCGTAACTGCTCTTCACAGTGCTAACGTCCAACCGTACTGCTCTTCACACCGCTGACGTACAATTGTACTGCTCTTCACACTGCTCACGTCCAACCGTACTGCTCTCCACAGCGCTAACGTCCAACCGACATGCTCTTCACACTGCCAAAACACAACCGTACTGCTCTTCACCGTGCCAGCAGACAACCATAACTGCTCTTCACAGTGCTAACATACAACTGTAGTGCTGTTCACACTGTTCTTCACACAAACAACTGTACTGCTAACGTACGACCGTACTGCTCTTCAGAATGCTGACGTACAACTGTATTGCTCTTCACAGTGCTGACGTACAACAGTACTGCTCGTGACGCTACCAGCAGACCTTACTGCTCCTCACATTGCCAATGGACAACTGTACTGCTCTTCAGTGCTAACAGACAACTGTATTGCTCTTCACATTGACGTACAACTGTACTGCTCTTCACAGCGCTAACGTCCAACCGTACTGCTCTTCACAGCACTTATGTACAACCGTACTGCTCTTCACAGCACTAACGTACAACCAAAATGCTCTTCACACTGCCAACACACAACCGTACTGCTCTTCACCGTGCCAGCAGGCAACCATAACTGCTCTTCACAATGCTAAAGTACAACTGTACTGCTGCTCACACTAACGTACAACTGTGCTGCTGTTCACACTGCTCTTCACACAGACAACTGTACTGCTTTCTGCACTGCCGACGCACAACCCTACTGCTCTCTGCACTGTCGACGTACAACCATACTGCTCTTCACACTGCCGACGTACAACCGTACTGCTCTTCACACTGACGTACAACTGTACTGACCTTCACAGTGCTGACGTACAACTCTACTGCTCTGCACACTGCTAACAGACAACTGTACTGCTCTTCACAGTGCTAACAGGCAACTGTACTGCCAAATCCAGTTCTAATCACATCATTATGTTTGCTGGTGACACAACAATGGTTGGCCTCATCAGCATCAGCAAAAATGATGCAGCAGTGTGGAGGGAGGTGGGAGGAGGCAGTACAGCTTGTGGACTGGTGTAAACACAACAACCTGAGTGGAGAAGAAACGAGATGATTGTGGACCTCAGGGAGGTTCTGGCTGACCACTCCCTACTGCACATCAACAGCCTCTCTGTGGAGTCAGGAGCACCAAATTTCTTGGCGTGCACATTACTGATGATCTCACTTGGTCCCTCAACACCATCTCTTTATTTAAGAAAGCACAGCAACGCCTCTACTTCACGAGGAGACTGGTGCAAGTACGGCTCCCCTCCCTATTCTCACAACCTACCATAAGACCATAACAAATAGTAGCAGAATTAGACCACCTAGCCCATCGAGTCTGCTCCACCATTCAATCATGGCTGATCCTTCTTTTCTTCTCTCCTCCTCAACCCCAATTACCGGCCTTCTCCCCGTAATCCTTGATGTCATGTCAAATCAAGAACCTATCAACCTTTGCTTTGAATACACCCAATAACTTGGCATCCACAACTGCACGTGGCTTGAAAATTCCACAAATTCACCACCCTTTGGCGACCAGAACAGCATCGGGTGTCCTGACCAGCTGCATCAACAATTGGTATGGGAATTACAATGCATCAGACTGCAAGATGCTGCAACGGATAGTGAGGAGTGCTGAAAATATCTTTCTTCCCAACCCCAGCCCCCCCCCCCAAAATTCAGGACAGCTATCAGAAGCACTGCATACGCAGTTCCACCAGCATTGACAAAACCCCTCCCATCCTTCCCACAATCTTCATGACCTTCTGCCGTCAGACACAAGGTACAGCAGCATTGGTACCAGAAATGTCAGACTGGGTAACAATTTCTTCCCACAAGCTCTTAGAATTCTTACCCCCAACACAGATGTAAGCCCTGTCTGAATGTCCTACCACCACCACCACTCCCCCACTATCCAACTCACAGACACATTCTCATCCTGCAAGGGTCATTTCTCATCTTTTATTGCTGTTGTTTCACGCATTTATACAACTGTTTGTTTTTTATATAGTGCCAGTAACATTACATTATCTTGTATAAAGATGCACCTCACACTTTCAGTCTTCAGGCCATGCCACTCAGGGCCTGGTGTTGATGTTATTTTGTGTGTTTGACTATATGTGCTAAATTGTAACTATACATGCTGTGTTTGGCACCTTGACCCCAGAAGGATTCTATTTCATTCACCTGTATACGTGAGGATGGTTGAGTGAAAATAAACTACAACTTGAACCTGAACCTTATTTTCAGAACCCACTAAATCACATCCCATCATGTCAAACATGACGAAGAGAACAATCTGATCACCAGCTATTGCCTCCCTCAAATGAGGATTTAGTGTCTCTCCAAGTTGGATAACACATGATTGAAACACTGAAAATTGCAAGGGCATAAAATGTAATGGGCGATGTTCAGATTATAAAATATTTTGCCCCCTTTATTTGCCCCCATACATTGAAACAGAGGGAAATACTAGTGTGAAATCAAAGCAGCAAGGATCGCGCCAGGCAGCCCACAGCTGTGGCGCCCACACAGCTTGCCCACGACTCACTAACCCTAATCCATGTGTCTTTGGACTGTGGGAAGAAACTGAAGCAGCCGGAGGAAACCCACAGAGTCACAGGGAGAAGGTACAGGCAGCGGTGGGGATCAGACCCTGATCTTACAGCCGATGCTGAGAAGTATTGTGCTAACCGCTACATTGCATGCCACCCACATCTATAGCCTGGCGCTCAACATCTGTCAGTGATAATAAACCCAGTCCTGATTCTGATGTGGCTTACTCTGTCTGAACTCACCAAGGTCTGAACGGCATAGCTGGCAAATTCAGTTTATGACAGATCATGAGGGGTAAGTGCTTTTGACCTTTTCCTCACTAATCTACCATGGAAGGTGCATCACAGAGTCAAAAAGCAGGGAAACAGGCCCTTCATCCCACTGAGTCCACATCAACCATCAGTACCCATGCATACTAATCCCAGTTTACTCTTCCCACATAGCACTGCACTCCCCTACAGTAGGGAGTCATTTACAGTTGTCCATTCATTTTACCAGTACCCATCTTCAACACATGGGATAAAACTGAACCACTGGAGGAAACCCACACATTTTCAGGAATAATGTGCAGGCTGCACCTGGACAGTATCAAACCCAGCTTGCCGGACGAGTGAGGAAGCCGTTCTATCGGCTGTGTTGAGTCTATGGCAGCACGAGTCCTTACTGAGGAAGGCTCCTCGTCACACTGAGGGCTATTCCATATATGGTGTGACGCTAGTGCATTGAATGGGAGAAACTCTGAATAGATCCAGTAGCTGAACATTGAACCACAACAGTAGAAATGGACATCACCGCGTTCTGCAACTTCATCACCTAATTTTTTTCTATCATTAAAATAAAAACTAGTTCAATGAAGTGCAGAAAGGGCATCAAAGGAACAGCACAAGTTGCCAGGCTACTAAAACAGTCACAAACATCCACTAAGCCATCAGAAACAGCCAGAGCCAAGCAGTCCCTCAACTGACATATTAAGTCAAACCCTGGAGGTCCTGCCAGCCAGATCACAATTACAGGAAAGATACTGGCATTGATCAAAGATTGGCTGACTGGCAGGAGGCAAAGTGTCAGAGCAAATGGGGCCTTTTCTGGTTGGCTTCTGGTGTCTCGTGATGTTCTGCAGGGGTCTGTGTTCGGACCACTTCTTTCACTTTATAGGTCAATGATTTGGATGACAGAAGTGATGACTTTGTGGCCAAATTTGCAGGTAATACAAAGATAGGTGGACAGGCAGGTAGTCTACAGAAGGAAAATGGACAAGCAAGTGGCAGATGGCATACAAGTGTAGGGAAGTGTATGGTCATGCACTTTGGTAGAAAGAATAAAGGCATAGACTATTTTCTAAACTGGGAGAAGTTTCAAAAATCAGAGGTGCAAAGGGACTTGGGAGTCCTTGTGCAGGATTCCCCAAAGGTTAACTTGCAGGCTGAGATGGTGGTTAGGAAGGCAAATGCAATGTTAGCATTCATTTCGAGGGGACTAGAATATAACAGCAAGGATGTAATGCTGTGGCTTTATATGGCACTGGTCAGATCACACTTGGAGTATTGGGAGCAGTTTTGGGCTCATCATCTAAGAAAACATGAGCTGGCATTGGAGAAGGTCCAGAAGAGGTTCACGAGAATGATTCTGGAAATGAAAGGTTAACTTATGAGGAGCATTTGATGGCTCTAGGCCTGTACTTGCTGGAGTTTAGAAGAATGAGGGGGAATCTTATTGTAACCTATTGAATATTGAAAGGCCTAGATAGAATGGACGTGGAGAGGGTATTTCCTATAGTGGGTCAATCGAGGACCAGAGGGAACAGCCTCAAAATAGAGGGATGTCCATTTAGAACAAAGATGAGCGGGAATTTATTTAGCAGGAAGGTAGTACATCTGTAGAATTCATTACCACAGACGGCTGTGGATGCCAAGTCATTGAGTATATTTAAAGTGGAAGATGACAGGGTTTTGATTAGTCAGGGTATTGAAGGTTATGGGGAGAAGGCAGGAGAATGTGATTGAAAGGGATAAATCAGTCGTGTTGGAATGGCAGAGCAGATGCGATGGACCGAATGGGTTAATTCTGCTCCGAAATCTTATGATCTAAACAGTAACAAATGGTCAGTTAAACAGCTAACAGGCATAGCTCCAAAAGTGTTCCCATTTAACTAAGTGGTATTGGGGATAAAAGTGCAGAAGACTGAAGTATTCTTAGTCAGGAGTAGCAAGTGGATGGCCCACCTCAGCTTCCCCCGAGATCCCAACCATCAGAGAAGTCATTATTCAACCAATACAGACACAAAAACTGTAGATATTAGAATCTGAAGCAACACGGAAGATGCAAGAGGAACTCAGCGGGTCAGGCTGCATCTATGGAAGGAAATGGATAGTAGGCATTTCAGGTCAAGACCAGGTGAAGTGTCTGGATACTGCCTGATCCACTGAGTGTCTGCAACATTTTGTGTTGATTCAGCCAAAAGGGCTGACTCAAGAATCAGTCAAGTGTTCTGGATTAGGGAGAGGTTATAGGACCAGTGACACCCTGGCTGAATGAGGGAGGGCTACCTGAGAGGATGAAGAGGTGGGGGAAAGGGAGTGGTGGGGAAGAAGAATGGGAAAAGGGAGAGGAGTGGGAGGAATTGGGGAGAGGGAAGAGGGGAGGGGTGGGAGGGAGGCCAAGGCCCATTGATGTGATGGCGGGTCACGATAGATATTCTGGGCCGGGACAGGACGCAGTCAGGAGGCCGGGTCAGTCGTAGGGGCAGGGGACACCGGAAATCTGCAACGGATCTGGCTTGTGACTTTTATCCCCTACCCCAATGTACGACTCCTCGTCCAGGATCCGTTTCTTGCCCCGGCCACAAAGCTTCTCCGGGCTCTCAGCGCTGATACAAGCTAATGCCCGACTCTCGTTGCCATTGCCACCGTTCGGTCCCTTTTCCTCGGTCCCCATCGCAGCGCCGATGTCGGTAGTCACTGCGGCTGCGCGGCCCCTCGGAAGGAGTCTTCCAGTATCCCAGCAGTCCCCTCGGCCCGAGTCAGCGGGTGCGAAGGGAAGCGGTCTGGACCGGTAGAGGGTGTAGATTATCGGCGGGGCTTCTATTACAGAGAGCGACCGACAACAGCAAGGGGTATCTACCGATTGGCGAAATTCTCAGCTCGATCCTCTTCTGTCCTTTCTAGTCAGTGGAAGACTGTTCTGGGATCGGTGAGCTCAGAGTTGTTACCTCGGTCGGGTCAAGAGTTTATTGTCATTAAGCCGAAAAACTGGCTTTCAGCAGCATCATAACCACGTCACTAGAGACGACACACGATATAAATTAGGCGTTTATTATACAAGACGGTGGAAGAGGGGGAAAAAAGCTGTGTGAAAATAACGACACGAAAGACTGCAAATGCCGAAAATCTGGATGAGCACACGCAAAATGCTGGCAGGATTCAGCAGGTGAAGAATGAAGAGCCTCGGCCCGAAACGTCGACTACTCATTTCTATAGATGCTGCCTGACCCGCTGAATTCCTACATCATTTTGTGTGTGTTGTTCGAAAACAAAATCGTAGTGCAAAATCAAAACACAGTCAATCCATCGTAGACATGATCCATGGTGTTCCATTGCTAGGTAGGGTTGGGATTGTGTAGGTCCAAGAACCTGATGGCTGTAAGAATGTAGTTGTCCCTGAACATAGTGTCATGGGACTTTTGTACCTCTTGCTTAATGGTAGCTGCAAGAAGAGGATATGAACGGGATGGAGAGGATCCTTTATGATAGATGCTGCCTTCTTGAGGCAGCACCTCCTGTAGATGCTGAAGCAATGAAAACACACAAACAATTACTGAAACTTCTGTCATTAATAACCACTATGGATTGAGAACATGATCTTTCCATGAGTAAAATCTTTATTAAGTGTGTGACCTAACTTTGTTGTACTATCTACAGTTGAACTTGATGAACTAGGGAGAAATTGATGAATTTAGCGCTTTGAGTGTGCTCCAATTTTCAGTGATCTACCTCAGTTCCACTTTAGTGCACTATTCGTGGAATTCACTGATTTATTTTTTTTAAATATATGAATATGCTAATTATGACACAGAAAAAAACATTTGAGGTGCCAGCTCCCAACAGATCACTCACTAGTCCCATACCCACCAATTCTATGATAGTTTTTGCCACTTAGCTACATTGAGCAATAGTTAAATAGCCAGTTAACCAATTCATATACTTTTGGGATGCAGGAAGGAAATCCAGGGAGAACATACAAACTCAACACCTGCAATTAGGATCAACCTGTATCACTGGAACTGAGAAACTCTTGTTTTGAAAGCATCAATGAATGACTCTCAACAGACCTCTTGGGCAAAGGATTCCAACGATCCACTGCATAAAGAAGTTACCCACTTCATTTCTAAATGGTCTATTCCTTATTTTGAGACCCTCCTATATCCAGCAGGATCCTCCCTGCATACATCCTGACAAGCTTTCTAAGTATTTTGTGTGGTTCAGTGAGGTCATCTCTCATTCTTATGAACTCTGGAGAAGAGGTTTATCCTGATTAATATCTCCTTGTATGAATGGCAGAACTAGTTGGACATATTGTCAGACAGATACTTATTGTTAGTATACTGATAATTGAAAGATTTTTTTTCACAGTTTAACAGAAATCCTGAAGTTATCAGTGCAACTCTGCAAATTACATCCCAGTATGTTTAAGTTATGACACAGGAGCCTGTTGCCATGTGTTTGTTCTTTTTTCTGTATGTCTGCTTTCACCTCCCCCCACCTTCCCAGAAGTTAAAGACATAGGACCACTGGTCCTCACCTTTCCCCTCATAGGACACCACATCCAGGGCATCATATCCTGGCACTTCAGCCAGCGCCAACATGATCCACTGACCAGCCTGTCTTCATGCCAGGGGAAGGAGAGTGGTGGGAAGTGAGAGATGAGGAAACTAGGAAATCACAAAGAAAGTCTTCCCTGTAGAAAGCTATAAGGGGAAGGGCAGGAGAGAGTGGAAGATGTGACTGATGGAAGGTTTCCCAGTCTACGCTTGGTTTCACCAATGTAGAAGGGGTCACAGCTTGTGCAGAATCAGAATCAGGTTTATTATCACAGAAAAATGTGGTGATATTTGTTGTTTTGCAGCCGTACATACAAAATTATGAAATTGTAATAAGAAATATGCACAAAATAAAGAAGTAATGCAAAAAGAGCAAAATAGGAAGTGTTAACAACAGGAATTCTGCAGATGCTGGAAATTCAAGCAACACACACAAGAGTTGCTGGTGAACGCAATAGGAAGTGTTCATGGCTTCATGAACCCTTCAGAAATCTGATGGTGAAGGGTAGAGAGAGGAAGCTGTTTCTAAAACATTGAGTGTGTGTCTTCAAGCTCCTGTACCTCCTCTCCAATAGTAGCAATGAGAAAAGGGATTGTCCTGAGTGGTGGAGGTCCTTAATGATAGATGCTGTCTATTTGAGGCATCGCCTTTTGAAGATTTCTTCAATGCATGGAGGCTAGTGCCCAAGATGAAATTGGCTGAGTTTACAACCCTCTGCAGCTTTTTCCGATCCTGTGCATTGGCGTCTCCAACCCAGACGGTGATGCAACCATACAGAATGCTCTCCATAGTACATATGTGGAAAATTGTTTGAGTCTTTGGTGACTTTGCAAATCTCCTCAAACTCCTATTGAAATATAGCTGCTCTTGTGCCTTCATTGTAATTGCAACAATCTGTTGGGCCCAGGATAGGTCCACAGAGATGTTGACAGCCAGGAACAGGATCTGCTCACCTTTCCACTGCTGAAGGCACCAAATTTACCTTCTATACCAAGTGTAAGGAGTTTCTTCTTTTATGTTACTGCTAAGGCTAATAAAATGGCTTCTCAGTAATGTTAACTGCTGAGACAGTGGTTCTCAAAAGTAGCTTGTTTGGGTTATAATTACTGATAATGAGAATTGTATTCATTTGCTAACCAATTGGGATAGATGTTATTCTTTCTTGTGTATCTGTAAGCTATTGTTTTCGTGGGCTTTGGGGCAGAAGGCGTGATGGGGACAGAGAGAGGAGACGCAATGCGGTAAGCTGGGCAACAGAAAGGGCCCCGAGCGGGAGTCCGAGGTCCAGGGTCTTCGGCGAGGACAGACTTGAGTAGAGCGTTTCGTGGATCGCCAAGGGTGGTCCCATTGGGTCGGCAGAGTTCAGAGGACATCGACTGGAGGAAGGGGGACCCAGTTCTGTAAGAGCTCCAATGATGTGTGCACAAACTGGTTTATAATAATGGCATCTTTTTCTTTTTTTTCAGAAACAGCTGAACAATTCTTATTTTGTTCCTTTACTATCTACATAGTCAAAGTAAGAGTTATAAAGTGTAATCATTTAATCGCATATGGTATTATTTGGCGTGGTGGGGTACATCACCCAGCATCTACACAAACTTGATTACCCAGTTTGGCGGGGCCGAAGGCTGCTCCCCCTATACGAAAGTGAGCTGATTGAGCCTAAGGCTTACCAGGAGGCTACGTTGAGTCTACTCGAGTCTGTCCTCGTCTCCTCTCCTTGCCGAAGACCCTGGGCCTTAGCCTCCCACTCAGGGTCCGTTGCGTCGCCCAGCTTACCGCATAGCGTCTCCTCTCTCTGTCCCCATCGCGCCTTCTGCCCCAAAGCCCACGAAAACAATAGCTTACAGACACACAAGAAAGAATAACGTCTATCCCAATTGGTTAGCAAATGAATACAATTCTCGTTATCAGTAATTATAACCCAAACAAGCTGCTATAGAGAACCACTGTCTCAGCAGTTAACATTACAGAGAAGCCATTTTATTAGCCTTAGCAGTAACATAAAAGAAGAAACCCTTACACAGGGCTGCCAAATTCCAGAAATGTGGCTTCCCCTCTGCCATAGTTGATGAAGTCCTCACATACATTGCCTCAATTTGCTGCGAGTGTCCTCTCACCTTCCCCATTCACCAAACAGAATAGCAAAAGAGTTCCCTTGGTCCTCACCTTTCATCTCACCATCCTTCACATCCAACTTATCATCCTCTTGTGTTTCTCCTATGTCATCCAATTATAGGTCACCTTTACCCACCTCTCCCCCAGCTCACTCCCCCAATTTTTTGCTTCCTGCAGAAATCACTCCCTTCCTGGCTGGTCCTCTCATCTCCCCCACCCCTTCCCAGCACATCCCCTGAAACTTCAAAGTTCAAAGTAAATTTATTATCAAAGTATGTATATGTCACCACACAACAGCCTGGGATTTAGTGTTACTTTCCCCTGCTGCCATAGGAGGTGTAACACCTGTTCCTTCGCATCCTCCCTCACCACCGTCCAAGGGACTTAAACAGCCCATCCAGGTGAGGCAGAGGTTCATCTGCACCTCTTCCAATCTGGTTAACTGCATTCAATGCTCACTATGAAACCTCCTCTACACTGGTGAAATCATGTGTAGTTTTGGCAACTGTTGTGTGGATGGATCACCTGCACTCTGTCTGCAACACCATCTTGAGCATGCCATTTCAATTCTTCTTCCCAGTCTGATATGGACTTGTCTGTCCTCAGCCTCTCCCCTGCTTTAGAGAGGCCGGATGCAAATTGGAACATCATCTTATATTCCATTGATTTTCCCAATTTCAGATAACCCACACCCCCCTGCGCTCCCCCAACACAACAGTGATTTAGACATAACTGTAGGGAACATGCTAAATTTCCAGAATAGACAGAGTGAAATGGAAGGCAGCTTTTGACCGACTATAGCATGGGTAAACTAAAGTACTAATGTCAAGGGAAAAGTGCTCCAGTGGCTGTCAGTTGCTTCACCAATTATTGTTCTTCCAATGATCATAGAGAAGTACAGATTGCAAACTGGCTGTTCAGCCACCAAATTCATCCTGACCATCCTTTTATATGAGCCCGGGATGTGAGTTGAAACTGGAGCAAGTGCAGGAAACCCATCTGGTGACAGAAAACGTGCAAACTCCACACGGACAGCACCAGAGGTCAGGGTTGAACCCGGCTCTCCAGTGCTGAGTGGCCTTCCTGTGTTGTGAGCCTTAATGTTTGCTGAGAATTGCCGCAGATTCCCCTTCGAGTCTACAGTGTAGGAGCACCTTCATGAGAAACTGTTTAAGAATGCAGCTGAGGAAGGTATTTAATGATAGGCAACAAATGCTAACCTTGTCAGCAAACCTCAGATTCCCAAATAAATAGCAACAGTCCATTCGTCTTTCTAAGCACGTGATGTAGTTGGATAGCATCTTACTGTGTGTCAAGTAATCAGACAACCTACTCCTTCTGCACTGTACTATTCTCCAGTTTCTCCATTTATACAATGTTCTGTTTCCATTAGAACAGTCCAGCACAGGAGCCATCAATGTTGTGCCAAATCAATTAAACTAGTAATTAAATGCCTACGAAAGCTAATCCCTTCTGCCTACGCCAGAGGTTCCCAACCTGGACACCTCAGTTAATCATAGGGGAACATAAGCATAAAAAAGGTTGGCCTACACTTTGCATTCTCTGCATCCATATGCCTCCCTAGGAGCCTCTGATGTATCTGCCCCCACCACCACCCCAACAGCACATTTCAGACACCCACCACTCTCTGTAAAAAAAAACTCGCTCCACTGTTAACCCCTCTCACCATGAATGCATGCTACCTACTATTAGATATTTTGACCCTTGGAAAAAGATACCTGGCTCCACCTATCAACTTCCATCTTGGATTCCTTCCCTTCCCTCCACCTTCATATTCTGGCTTCCTCTCCCTTCCTTTCCAGTGCTGTTGAAGGTCTCGACCCAAAACATCAACCCTTTAGTCCTTCCATAGATGTTGCCAGACCTACGAAGTTCCTTCAGTATTTTATGTGTGTTGATCTGCATTTCCAGTATCTACAGAACCTCTTGTGTTTATACAGCTTTCTGTTCTATCTATGCCACTCATAAATATAACCTTCTAACAGATGTCCCCTTAGCCTCCAGTGCTCCAGAGTAAACAATCTGTTTATCTAACTTCTGTCATAGCATATAAGACCATAAGACATAGGAGCAGAATTAAGCCATTTGGCCCATTGAGTCTGCTCTGCCATTCAATCATAGTTGATCTCTTTTTCCCCTCCTTAGCCCAAATCTCTGGCCTTCTCCCTGTAACCTTTGAAGCCGTGGCCAATCAAGAACCTATCAGTCTCTGCCTTCAATACAGCAAATGACCCAACTTCCACAGCTGCCTGTCATAACAAATTCCACAAATTCCCCACCTTCTGGCTAAAGGAATTTTTCCACATCTGTTTTAAATGGACACTCTTTTATCCTGAGGATGTGCCCTCGTCCTAGACGCTTCCACCATGGGAAGCATCCTTTCCACATCTACTCTGTCTAGGCCTTTCAACATTCGAAAGGTTTCAATGAGATCCCCCCCGCCATCCTTTTATATTCCAGTGAGTACAGACACAGAGCCATCAAACATTCCTCATATGATAACCTTTTCATTCCCAGAATCATCCTTGTGAGCCTCATCTGAACTCTCTCCAATACCAGCACTTCTTTTCTGAGATAAAGAGCCCAACATTTTTCACAGTACTCAAGATGAGGCCTCACCAGTACCTTATAAAATCTCAGCACCACATCCCTGCTCTTATATTCTGGACCTCTTGAAATGAATGCTAACATTGCATTTGCCTTCCTCACCACTGACTCTACCTACAAGTTAACACTTAGGGTATTATGCACAAGGACTCCCAAGTCCCTTTGCATCTCAGATTTCTGTATTTTCTCCCCATTTGGAAAATAGACTGCACATTTATTTCTTCTACTAAAGTGTTTGACCATGCATTTTCCAACATTGTATTTCGTTTTCCACTTTCTTGCCCATTCTAATGTGTCTAAGTCCTTCTGCAACCTACCAGTTTCCTTACACGATCTACTCCTCTTATCAATTACTTTCTCAACTACTTTTGAATTATCAAAACACATAGCTACAGTATACTTGGTCTTTCACCTATGTCATTACCATGGAATGTAAGATGCTGAGACCTCAGCACTGATCACTGTGGAACCTGACCTGCCAACTTGACTATGACTCCTTTACCTGGATTCTACGTTCTGTTTGTTAACTAGCTTTGTATCCATGCTAATATATTATCCCCAGATTCAGGAGGTAATCAAAGCAAGATCTTACATTGAGATAAGACCATAAAACATAGGAGCAGAATTAGGCCATCTGGCTCATCGAGTCTGCTCCGCATTTCAATTATGGCTGATCCTTTTTTTTTCCCTCCTCTCCAACCCCAGTCCCTGTAATCTGTGATACCATGTCCAATCAAGAACCTATCAATCTCTGCCTTAAATACACCCAACGACCAGGCCTCCATAGCTGCATATGGCAAGAAATTCCTTGTTCACTACCTTTTGGCTAAAGAAATGTCTCCACATCTCTGTTTTGAAAGTGTGCCCCTCTGTCCTGAAGCTGTGCCCTCTTGTCCTAGACGTTCCCACCATGGGAAGCATCCTTTCCATATCTACTCTGTCTAAGCCTTTAAAATTTCGAAAGGTTTCAATGAGATCCCCTCTCATCCTTCTGAACTCTAGCGAGTACAGACCCAGAGCCATCAAACGTTCCTAATATGATAACCCTTTCATTCCCAGAATCATCCCTGCAAACCTCCTCTGGACCCTCTCCAATGCCAGCATATCTTTTCTAAGATGAGGGGCCCAAAACTGTTCAAAGTACTCAAGGTGAAGCCTTAACAGTGCCTTATAAAGCCTCAGCATTACATCCCTGCTCTTGTATTCTAGACCTCTTGAAATGAATGCTAACATGGCATTTGCCTTCCTCACCACCGACTCTACCTGTAAGTTGACATTTGGGGTGTTCTGCACAAAGACTCCCAAGTCCCTTTGCATCTCAGATTTTTGGATTTTCTTCCCATTTAGAAAATAGTCCGCACATTTATTTCTACTACCAAAGTGTATGACCATGCATTTTCCAACATTGTATTTCATTTGCCACTTTCTTGCCCATTCTCCTAATCTGTCTCAGTCCTTCTGCATCCTACCTGTTTCCTCAACAGTACCTGCCCCTCCACCAATCTTTGTATCATCTGCAAACTTGGCAACAAAGCCACCTATTCCATCAACTAAATCATCTATATACAGCATAAATAGAAGTGGATAAGGCAGGAACTGGATACTGATTGTGGATGATCAGCCATGATCACAGTGAATGGCGGTGCTGGCTCGAAGGGCCAAATGGCCTACTCCTGCACCTGTTGTCTATTGGTCCCAACACCGACCCCTGCAGAACACCACTAGTCACTGGCAGCCAACCAGACAAGGATCCTTTTATTCCCACTCACTGCCTCCTACCAATCAGCCAATGCTCTAACCTAACTTTCTTGTAATACCATGGACTCTTAACTTGGTAAGCAGCCTCATTGTGTGGCACTTTTTCAAAGGCCTTCTGGAAGCTCAAATATACAACATCCACTACATCCCCTTTATCTATCATACTTGTCATTTTCTCAAAGAATTCCAACAGGTTCGTCGGGCAAGACTTTCCCTTAAGGAAACTATGCTGACTTTGTCCTGTGTCACCAAGTACTCCATAACTTCATCCTTAACAACTGACTCCAACATTTTCCCAATCACTGAGGTCAAGCCAACTGATCTACAATTTCCTTTCTGTCGCCTCCCTCCTTTCTTAAAGAGTGGAGTGATATTTGCAATTTTCCAGTCCTCTGGAATCATGCCAGAGTCCAATGATTCTTGAAAGGTCATCACTAATGCCTCCACAATCTCTACCACGACCTCATTCAGAACCCTAGGGTGCAGTTCATCTGGTCTGGATGACTTATGTACCTTTAGCTCTTTCAGCTTTTTGAGCACCTTCTCTCTTGTAATAGTAACTGCACCCACTTCTGTTCCCTCACACCCTTCAACATCTGACACACTGCTAGTGTCTTCCACATTGAAGACTTTTGCAAAATACTCAGTTAGTTCATCTGCCATCTCCTTGTCCCAGTTATTATTTCTCCTGCCTCATTTTCTAGCGGTCCTGCTTTCATATTTCATCTTTTTCCTTTTTTTTTTAGTTGCTCTCCATAGGTTTTTAAAAGATTCCCAATCCTCTATCTTATCACTAATTTTTGCTTTGTTGTATATCCTTACTTTTGCTTTTACAATAGCTTTGATGTCCCTTGTCAGCCATGGTTGTACTATTTTACCACTTGAGTATTTCTTCATTTTTGGAATACATATGTCCTGCACCTTCCTCATTTTCCCCAAAAATGCACACCATTGCTGCTCTGCTGGTATCCCTGCCATCAGCTCCTTCCAATTTACTTTGGCCAACTCCTCTCTCATACCACTGTAATTTCCCTTACTCCACTGAAATGCAGCTACATCAGACTTTACTTTCTCCCTATCAAATTTCAAGTTGAACTCAATCATATTGTGATCACTGGCTTCTAAGGGTTCTTTTACCTTAAGCTCCCTAATCGCCTCTGGTGCATTACATAACACCCAAACCAGCATAGCTGATCCCTAGTAGGCTCAACGACAAACTGCTCTAAAAAACCATCTCTTAGGCATTCAACAAACTCACTCTCTTGAGGTCCATTACCAACCTGATTTTCCCCAATCAACTTGCATGTTAAAATCTTCCATGACTTCCATAACATTGCCCTTTTGACTCGCCTTTTCTATTTCCTGTTGTTAATTGTAGTCCACCTCCCAGCCACTGTGGGAGGCCTCTATATAACTGCCATCTACATCCTTTTACCCTTGTATTTTCTTAACTCGACCCGGAAAGATTCATCATCTTCCAATCCTATGTCACAACTTTCTACTGATTTGATGCCATTACCTGTAGAGCCACACCACCCCCTCTGCCTACCTTCCTATCCCTCTGATATAATGTGTAATCTTGGACATTCAGCTTCCAACTGCAACCATCCTTCAGCCATGATTCAGTGATGGCCACAACATCCTACCTGGCAATCTGTAATAGTGCAACAAGATCATCCACCTTATTTCTTATACTACGCTCATTTAGATACAACACCCTGAGTACTGTATTTGCTATCCTTTCTGATTTTGCATCCCTATTTTGATATTTAGCCTGTTGGCTGCAACTATGTCCCATCACCTGCCTGCCCTTCCTGACAGTCTGACTGCATGCTATCTTTACTTTACCATCCATCCTATCCTGGGTCCCTTCACTCCGGTTCCCACCACCTGCCCCCACACCAAATTTGTTTAAACCCTCCCCAGCAGCTCTAACAAATCTGCCAGCGAGAATATTGGTCGCCCTCAGGTCATCCAGTTGCTGCTCCAGATCCATAACACAGTCTTCAAGGAGCTGCAGCTGGATGCACTTCACGCAGATGTAGTTCACCGGGAGACTCTGGGTCAACAGTTTTCCAACCTCCGGCATGAAGAACACACCACAGCTATTTAAGTGTTATAGTAAGAGAGAGAGAAAAAAGATAAAGCTTTTTTGACTGATGCAAATCATAAACACAAGACATTCTGCAGATGCTGGAAATCCAGGGCAACATACACAAAGTGCTTGAGGAACTCAACAGGTCAGGCAGCATCTATGAGGGAAATAAAGTAATTTGCTCTGCTCCACCACCTGCCCATGACCTCCATCTGAAAGCAAAAGACATTTCATTTGCAATGTGGTAGAGCAGGGGTCCCCAACCTTTTTTATGCCATGGACCAATACCAATAAGCAAGGGGTCTGTGGTAGAGGCAGAAACATTAGGGACATTTAAGAGACTTCACATATAGATGAAAGAAAAATGGAGAACTATATGGGAGGGAAGCTTTAGATTGATTGTAGAGTAAATTAAAATGTCAGCATAGCATTGTGGACTGAATGTTCTTGTACTGTGCTGTAGTGTTCTATGTTCAAGTCAAGTTTATTGTGGTGTGCACAAGTACAGTGAGGTACTGTACAATGAAAAACACACATGCAGTAGCATCACAGACAGATTCAGACAACACACAGAACACAAGTTATACAGAGACAGTGAAAAAAACTAAAACAATACATTTATGCAAAGAAATTCATTGATTATATTGTTTTGTTGCTGAGGGATATCCTACAGTGAGAATGAACATAACTAGTGTTATGTTCTGAGCTAAATACATTGAATAGATTCATGCCAGACCTGGAAAGAGTTGATTAAAGCAATACTTTACCCTGAAAAGGAGCTTTTAATCAATGTAGTTACCGATTATTCAACACAAAGTAGCTTAAAAATGTTCACGGCACAAATTGATTTTTAGATGAGGAAAACACTGAACAAGCCAAGGCTATACTGGGTAGATACCACAGACTGGAGTAGTCCAGTTTGGCAACAAACAGGATAAAATAGTCTGGACTTGGAATTAAATTGGAAAAATACCACACACTACTACAAACTAAGTAAATGAGAGGAGGGTTAAATTTCAACATTGCTGTCAGACTGTGGCTAAATAAGGCAAGTCCCCAAATCTGGATTGGTAATATGAGAGAGAGGGTGATGGTGGAGGTCTGCTTTCATGAACAGATGTCTGTGACCAGTGGTGTACCACAAACTGTTATGTATATCATACACATCAAGGGACCAGCCTTGGGTTGGGTTCAACTACCTGGATGTGAATGTAGGCTGTTTCCTTAGATCCTGTGCAGATCAACTGGCAGGAGTATTTGCAGACATTTTTAATCTCTCCCTACTTCAATCTGCTTTAAGAAAATCGCTATCATCCTATACCAAAAAAAACATAAGGTGGCTCCAACATTCACCATCATGAAGTGCTTAAAGAGGCTGATCATAGAACATAGAATAGTACAGCATAGTACAGGCCCTTCGGCCCACAATGTTGTACCGACCCTTAAACCCTGCCTCCCATTTAACCCCCACGTTAAATTCCCGCATATACCTGTCTAGTAGTCTCTTAAATTTCACTAGTGTATCTGCCTCCACCACTGACTCAGGCAGTGCATTCCAGGCACCAACCACTCTGAGTAAAAAACCCTCCTCTAATATCCCCCTTGAACTTCCCACCCCTTACCTTAAAGCCATGTCCTCTTGTATTGAGCAATGGTGCTCTGGGGAAGAGGCGCTGGCTGTCCACTCTATCTATTCTTCTTAATATCTTGTACACCTCTATCATAGAACACAGAATAGTACAGCACAGTACAGGCCCTTCGGCCCACAATGTTGTGCCGACCCTTAAACCCTGCCTCCCATATAACCCCCCACCTTAAATTCCTCCATATACCTGTCCAGTAATCTCTTAAACTTCACTAGCGTATCTGCCTCCACCACTGACTCAGGCAGTGCATTCCACGCACCAACCACTCTCTGAGTGAAAAACCTTCCTCTAATATCCCCCTTGAACTTCCCACCTTAAAAGCCATGTCCTCTTGTATTGAGCAGTGGTGCCCTGGGGAAGAGGCACTGGCTATCCACTCTATCTATTCCTCTTATTATCTTTTACACCTCTATCATGTCTCCTCTCATCCTCCTTCTCTCCAAAGAATAAAGCCCTAGCTCCCTTAATCTCTGATCATAATGCATACTCTCTAAACCAGGCAGCATCCTGGTAAATCTCCTCTGTACCCTTTCCAATGCTTCCACATCCTTCCTATAGTGAGGCGACCAGAACTGGACACAGTACTCCAAGTGTGGCCTAACCAGAGTTTTATAGAACTGCATCATTACATCGCCACTCTGAAACTCTATCCCTCGAGTTATGAAAGCTAACACCCCATAAGCTTTCTTAACTACCCTATCCATCTGTACCCCCAGATCCCTCTGCTCCTCCACACTACCAAGTATCCTGCCAGTTACTTTGTACTCTGCCTTGGAGTTTGTCCTTCCAAAGTGTACCACCTCACACTTCTCCGGGCTGAACTCCATCTGCCACTTCTCAGCCCACTTCTGCATCCTATCAATGTCTCTCTGCAATCTTTAACAATCCTCTACACTATCTACAACATCATGGCACACATCGACTCCAGCTTTCCAGATAATTACCTCAACCCACTGCAATCTCCCTACAGCAGAACCAGGCCATAGTGTGCACCAGCTCCCAGGTCCTACACTTACCTCTGGAGCATCTAGATAACAAGGACATCGGACTACTATTTATTGACTACATCTCCACCTTTAACACCATAATTCCATGTAGATCTCAGCTCCAAACTCCTAGACCTTTGCAACAGATCCTTGACTTCCAATACCACCACCCCGATTATTCTCAACACTGGTGCCCCACAAAGCTGCATCCTCAGCCCCCTACACTGTTCGTAAAAGATCCATGACTGCAAGGCCAGATTCTGCACTAACTCCATCTACAAGTTTGCAGATGATACTACTATAGTGGGCTGTATCTCAAATAATGATGAATCTGAGTGAGGTAATGAGATTGACAGCCTTTCACATGATATCATGACAACAGCCTTTTTCAAAATGTCAGCAAAACAAAAAATGCTGGTAATTGATTCAGGAAGTAGGATGATGCATATGCTCCTGCCTACATCAATGGTGCTGAGGTCAAAAGGGTTGACAGCTTCAAGTTTCAAACATCTCAGGAGGCTTTGGAAATTCAGCAGGTCCTTGACCTTCACCATTTTTTTATAGATCTCACCCATCCTGGGCATCCTCTCATCCCCCACCCCTCCTTGCATTAGGCAGATAATACAGAAGTCTGAAAGCACATACCACCAGGCTCAGGAAATCTTCTTTCCCCTTGTTATAAAACTATTGAATGGATCTTTTGTATGATAAGATAAACTCTTGACCTCACCATCTACCTCAGTATTACCTTTGCACCTTATAGACAGCCTGTACTTTCTCTGTAACTGTAATGTATTTTGCATTCTCTGTTGTATTTCCCTTGTACTATCTTGATGTACTGATGTCTGTAAGGTTTTTAAAGGTTAAAAACGTGGGAGTTGTGTTGAATTGTAATACTTTTCTGATTGTCAGTAAAAATTGCAGAATCATGACCCCATTTAGAACAATGTGTAATGAGTGTAATGAATAGGGAAAATATAACAATAATAGGACATAGAACATAGAAAATCTACAGCACAATACAGGCCCTTTGACCCACAAATCTGTGCCAAGCATGTCCTTACCTTAGAACTACCTAGGCTTACCAGTAGCCCTCTATTTTTTTTTAAGCTCCATGTACCTATTCAGGAGTCTCTTAAAAGACCCTATAGTTTCCACCTCCATCACTGCTGCCAGCAGCCCATTCCACACACCCACCACTCTGTGTAAAAAACTTACCCCTGACATCTCCTCTGTACCTGCTTCCAAGCACCTTAAAACTATGCAGTCGCATGCTAGCCCTTTCAGCCCTGGGAAAAAGCCTCTGACTATCTACACGAACAATGCCTCTCATTATCTTGTACACCTCTATCAGGTAATCTCTGATCCTCAATCAGGCCGAGGTCATTCAGCCTATTGTCATAAGGTACGCTCCCCAATCCAGGCAACATCCTTGTAAATCTCCTCTGCACCCTTTCTATGGTTTCCATGTCCTTCCTGTAGTGAGGTGACCAGAATTGAACACAGTACTCCAAATGGGGATTGGTCTGACCAGGGCCCTATATAGCTGCAACATTACCTCTCGGCTCTTAAATTCAGTCCCACGGTTGATGAAGGCCAATGTACCATATGTTTTCTTAACCACAGAGTCAACCTGCATAGCAGCTTTGAGTGTCCTATGGACTCTGACCCCAAGATCCCTCTGATACTCCACACTGCCATTAATGCTATATTCTGCCATCATATTTGACCAACCAAAATGAGCCACTTCACACTTATCTGGGTTGAACTCCATCTGCCACTTCTCAGCCCGGCTTTGCATACTACCAAAGTACCGCTGTAACCTCTGACAGCCCTCCACACTAGCCACAACACCCCCATCCTTTGTGTCATCAGCAAATTTACTAACCCATCCCTCCACTTCCTTATCCAGGTCATTTATAAAAACCATAAAGAGTAGAGGTCCCAGAACAGATCCCTGAGGCACACCACTGGTCACCAACCTCCATGCAGAATATGACCCATCTACAACCACACTTTGCCTTCTGTGGACAAGCCAGTTCTGAACCCACAAAGCAATGTCCCCTTGGATCCCATGCCTCCTTACTTTCTCAATAAGCCTTGCATGGGGTACGTTATCAAATGCCTTGCTGAAATCCATATATATTATATCTATGGCTCTACCTTCATCAATGTGCTTAGTCACATCCTCAAAAAATTCAATTAGGCTCATAAGGCACAACCTGTCTTTGACAAAGCCATGCTGTGTTGCAAGGACGTGGCTGGCGATGAACCCAAGTGCAGGACACAGATGCTGAGGCAGAGTTGTTAGGCATAGCACCTCCGCGAACGGGGAGCCAATATCCAGGAGACAATGCAAAGCTTAGAACTAACAGTTCTCAGGAATAGGAAACAAGGTTTACTCTCACAAGAGTCGACCGACAAACTGGCGGCTTCTTGCTGTGGTCACAGGGTTCTTATCCTGCTGTTTGATGGGAAGCAGGTGTGTGTAGTTAGTGATACCTGGGAATGATTGGAATCTGAATGAGGTGATTGAGGCCCAGATCTTGAGGCAAATGGCAAGGTGGGGGATTGCCAGACGGGACCATGACATGCTGACTATTCTTAATCATATTATGCCTCTCCAAACAACAGGAATTCTGCAGATGCTGGAAATTCAAGCAACACACATCAAAGTTGCTGGTGAACGCAGCAGGCCAGGCAGCATCTCTAGGAAGAGGTACAGTTGACTCTACCTTCGTCTCGGCCTGAAATGTTGACCACAATAGCCTGTCCGGTCCCGGTGACTTATCCAACTTGATGCTTTCCAAAAGCTCCAGCACATCCTCTTCATTAATATTTACATGCTCAGACTTTTCAGTCCATTGCAAGTCATCCCTACAATCACTAAGATCCTTTTCCACAGTGAATACAGAAGTAAAGTATTCATTAAGTACTTCTGCCATCTCCTCTGGTTCCAGACACACTTTTCCACTGTCACACTTGTTTGGTCCTATTCTCTCACGTCTTATCCTCTTGCTCTTCACATACTTGTAGAATGCCTTGGGCTTTTCCTTAATCCTGTCTGCCAAGGCCTTCTCATAGCCCCTTCTGGCTCTCCTAATTTCATTCTTAAACTCCTTCCTACTAGCCTTATAATCTTCTAGATCTTTATCATTACCTAGTTTTTTTGAACCTTTCGTAAGCTCTTCTTTTCTTGACTAGATTTACAACAGCCTTTGTACACCATGGTTCCTGTACCCTACCATCCTTTCTCTGTCTCATTGGAATCCCACGAAATCCCACGAAAATATCCCCTGAACATTTCCCACATTTCTTCCGTACATTTCCCTGAGAACATCTGTTTCCAATTTATGCTTCCAAACTCCTGCCTGATAGGCTCATATTTCCCCTTACTTCAATTAAACATTTCCCTAATTTGTCTGTTCCTACCCCTCTCCAATGCTATGGTAAAGGACATAGAATTGTGATCACGATCTCCAAAATGCTCTCCCACTGAGAGACCTGACACATGACCAGGTTCATTTCCCAATACCAGATCAATACAGCCTCTCCTCTTGTAGGCTTTCTATATATTGTGTCAAGAAACCTTCCTGAACACACCTAACAAACTCCACCCCATGTAAACCCCTCACTCTAGGGAGATGCCAATCAATATTTGGGAAATTAAAATCTCCCACCACAACAACTCTGTTATTATAACACCTTTGCAGAATCTATCTGCTATCCTTATCTGCTCCTCAATGTCCCTGCTACTATTGGGTGGTCTATAAAAAACACCCAGTAGAGTTATTAACCCCCCTCCTATTCGTAATTTCCACCCACAGAGACTCCGTAGACAACCCCTCTATGTCTTCCTCCTTTTCTGCAGCCGTGATACTATCTCTGATCAACAGTGCCACACCCCATCTCTTTTGCCTCCCTCCTTGTCCTTTCTGAAACATCGAAAGCCTGGCATTTGAAGTAGCCATTCCTGCTCCTGCACCATCTATGTCTCTGTAATGGCCACAACATCATAGCTCCAAGTGCTGATCCATGCTCTAAGCTCATCCACTTTATTCATAATACTCCTTGCATTGAAATAGACACATCTCAAACCATTGGTCTGAGCGTGTCCCTTCTCTATTACCTGCCTATCCTCCCTTTCACACTGTTTCCAAGCTTCCGCTATCTGTGAGCCAACCTCTCTGTCCTCTGTCACTTCAGTTTGGTTCCCACCCCTCCAGCAATTCTAGTTTAAACTCTCCCCAATATCCTTATCAAACCTCCCCACCAGGAACTAGGCAGAAGGCCGAAGAACAGGACCTCAAGGGTGGCGTTCTCAGGATCGCTGCCAGTGCTACGTGACAGTGATGGTAAGAATTGGAGGAGGTGGCAGTTGAATGCATGGCTGAGGAGTTGGTGCAGGGAGCAGGGTTTTAGATTTTTAGATCATTGGGATCTCTTCTGGGGAAGGTAGGACCTGTACAGATTGGATGGATTGCACCTGAACTCCAGGGGGACCAATATCCTTGCAGGTAGGTTTGCTAGCATGGTTCGGGAGGGTTTAAACTAATTTGCGAGGGGGATGAGACCCAGAGCGATAGAGCAGTGAAAGAAGTGCATGGAGTAAAGCCAGATCTAACATACAGAGAGGCTTTGAGGAAAGAGAAGCAGAATAAATGGTGTAAAGGCAGTAAGGTAGAAGGGCTGAAATGTGTGTACCTCAATGCAAGAAGCATCAGGAAAAAAGGTGGTGAACTGAGAGCTTGGATACATACATTGAATTATGATGTAGTGGCCATTACAGAGACTTGGCTGACACCAGGGCAGGAATGGATTCTCAATATTCCTGGATTTCAGTGCTTTAAAAGGGATAGAGAGGGCGGAAAAAGGGGAGGAGGGGTGGCATTACTGGTCAGGGATACTATTACAGCTACAGAAAGGGTGGGTAATGTAGCAGGATCCTCTTTTGAGTCAATATGGGTGGAAGTCAGGAACAGGAAGGGAGCAGTTACTCTGTTGGGGGTATTCTATAGGCCCCCTGGTAGCAGCAGAGATACAGAGGAGCAGATTGGGAGGCAGATTTTGGAAAGGTGCAAAAATAACAGGGTTGTTATCATGGGTGACTTTAACTTCCTTAATATTGATTGGCACCTGATTAGTTCCAAGGGTTTAGATGGGGCAGAGTTTGTTAAGTGTGTCCAGGGTGGATTCCTGTCACAGTATGTGGACAGGCCAACTAGGGGGAATGCCATACTAGATCTAGTACTAGGTAATGAACTGGGTCAGGTCACAGATCTCTCAGTGGGTGAGCATCTGGGTGGGGACAGTAACCACCGCTCCCTGGCCTTTAGCATTATCATGGAAAAGGATAGAATCAGAGAGGACAGGAAAATTTTTAATTGGGGAAGGGCAAATTATGAGGCTATAAGGCTAGAACTTGTGGGTGTGAATTGGGATGATGTTTTTGCAGGGAAATGTACTATGGACATGTGGTCGATGTTTAGAGATCTCTTGCGGGATGTAAGGGATAAATTTGTCCCGGTGAGGAAGATAAAGAATGGTAGGGTGAAGGAACTATGGGTGACAAGTGAGGTGGAAAATCTGGTCAGGAGGAAGAAGGCAGCATACATGAGGTTTAGGAAGCAAGGATCAGATGGGTCTATTGAGGAATATAGGGAAGCAAGAAAGGAGCTTAAGAAGGGGCTGAGAAGAGCAAGAAGGGGGCATGAGAAGGCCTTGGCGAGTAGGGTAAAGGAAAACCCAAGGCATTCTTCAATTATATGAAGAAAAAAAGGATGACAGGAGTGAAGGTAGGACCGATTAGAGATAAAGGTGGGAAGATGTGCCTAGAGGCTGTGGAAGTGAGCGAGGTCCTCAATGAATACTTCTCTTCGGTATTCACCAATGAGAGGGAACTTGATGACAGTGAGGACAATATGAGTGAGGTTGATGTTCTGGAGCATGTTGATATTAAGGGAGAGGAGGTGTTGGAGTTTTTAAAATACATTAGGACGGATAAGTCCCTGGGGCCTGACGGAATATTCCCCAGGCTGCTCCACGAGGCGAGGGAAGAGATTGCTGAACCTCTGGCTAGGATCTTTATGTCCTTGTTGTCCACGGGAATGGTACCGGAGGATCGGAGGGAGGCGAATGTTGTCCCCTTGTTCAAAAAAGGTAGTAGGGATAATTCGGGTAATTATAGACCAGTGAGCCTTACTTCTGTGGTGGGAAAGCTGTTGAAAAAGATTCTCAGAGGGAGGATTTATGGGCATTTAGAGAATCATGGTCTGATCAGGGACAGTCAACATGGCTTTGTGAAGGGCAGATCGTGTCTAACAAGCCTGATAGAGTTCTTTGAGGAGGTGACCAGGCATATAGATGAGTGTAGTGCAGTGGATGTGATCTATATTGATTTTAGTAAGGCATTTGACAAGGTTCCACATAGTAGGCTTATTCAGAAAGTCAGAAGGCATCGGATCCAAGGAAGTTTGGCCAGGTGGATTCAGAATTGGCTTGCCTGCAGAAGGCAGAGGGTGGTGGTGGAGGGAGTACATTCAGATTGGAGGATTGTGACTGGTGGTGTCCCACAAGGATCTGTTCTGGGACCTCTACTTTTCGTGATTTTTATTAACAACCTGGATGTGGGGGTAGAAGGGTGGGTTGGCAAGTTTGCAGACAACAGAAAGGGTGGTGGTGTTGTAGTGTAGAGGATTGTCAAAGATTGCAGAGAGACATTGATAGGATACAGAAGTGGGCTGAGAAGTGGCAAATGGAGTTCAACCCGGAGAAGTGTGAGGTGTGAGGTGAAGGACAAACTCCAAGGCAGAGTACAAAGTAAATGGCAGGATACTTGGTAGTGTGGAGGAGCAGGGGGCTCCGGGGGTACATGTCCACAGATCCCTGAAAGTTGCCTCACAGGTGGATAGGGTAGTTAAGAAAGCTTATGGGGTGTTAGCTTTCATAACTCAAGGGATAGAGTTTCAGAGTCGCGATGTAATGATGCAGTTCTATAAAACTCTGGTTAGGCCACACTTGGAGTACTGTGTCCAGTTCTGGTCGCCTCACTATAGGAAGGATGTGGAAGCATTGGAAAGGGTACAGAGGAGATTTACCAGGATGCTGCCTGGTTTAGAGAGTATGCATTACGATCAGAGATTAAGGGAGCTAGGGCTTTACTCTTTGGAGAGAAGGAGGATGAGAGGAGACATGACAGAGGTGTAGAAGATAATAAGAGGAATAGATAGAGTGGATAGCCAGCGCCTCTTCCCCAGGGCACCACTGCTCAATACAAGAGGACATGGCTTTAAGGTAAGGGGTGGGAAGTTCAAGGGGGATATTAGAGGAAGGTTTTTTATTCAGAGAGTGGTTGGTGCGTGGAATGCACTGCCTGAGTCAGTGGTGGAGGCAGATACACTAGTGAAGTTTAAGAGACTACTGGACAGGTATATGGAGGAATTTAAGTTGGGGGCTTATATGGGAGGCAGAGTTTGAGGGTTGGCACAACATTGTGGGCTGAAGAGCCTGTACTGTACTGTGCTGTACTATTCTATGTTCTATGTTCTATATGATATTGGTCCCCCGGGATTCAAGTGCAACCCGTCCTTTTTGTACAGGTTACACCTGCCGCAAAAGAGGTCCCAATGATCCAGAAATCTGAATCCCTGCCCCCTGCTCCAATCCCTCAGCCACCCATTTATCCACCACCTCATTCTATTCCTATACTCACTGTCATGTGGCACAGGCGTTAATCCCAAGATTACTACCTTTGAGGTCCTGCTTCTCAACATCCTTCCTAATTCCCTGTAGTCTGTTTTCAGGACCTCCTCCCTTTTCCTACCTATGTCGTTTGTACCAATATGTACCACGACCTCTGGCTGTTCTCCTTCCCACTTCAAGATATCATGGGCGCGATCAGAAACATCCCAGACCCTGGCACATAGGAGGCAAACTATCATCCGCGTTTCGTTCCTGCATCCACAGAATTGCCTATCTGACCCCCTAACTATAGAGTCCCCGATCACTGCTGCCATTCTCTTCCTTTCCCTACCCTTCTGAGCCACAGGGCCAGGCTCTGTGCCAGAAGCATGATCACTGTTGCTTCCCCCGGGTAGGCTGTCCCCCCCCCCAACAGTACTCAGACAGGAGTACTTATTGTTAAGGGGGACAGCCACTGGAGTACTCTCTAGCATCTGCCTCTTGCCCTTCCCTCTCCTGACTGTTACCCTCTTATCTGTCTCCCCAGGCCCCAGAGTGGCTACCTGCCTATAGCTCCTTTCTATCACCTCCTCACTCTCCCTGACCAGATGAAGTTCATCGAGCTGCATCTCTAGTTCCCTAACAAGGTCCCTAAGGAGCTGTAGCTCGACGCATCTGGTGCAGGTGTGGCCATCCGGGAGGCTGGGACTCTTCAGGACCTCCCACATCTGACACCAAGCACAGAAAACCAGCCTCACACACATACTTTCTGTATGTATTCTGCACAGACGACCTACCTTGTCTCAACCTTTTAACACCGAAGCCCGGTTGAGGCAAAGCCTTCCTACTCTGTCTCCCTCTACTCTGACACCTGCTTCTCTGATGTCCACTGTATAAATCTGTCTTCTTTTTAAACTCTGGTTCTCGCTGTTCTCAGTGGCTGACCTCCATGCACTTGTGCCGTCATGCCCCGTTCAAACCGCTGAAGAAATAACATTAGAATAAACTTAATCGTGGCTGGTATTTGTAGACTTGCTGGAAGTTTACTGGCTGGTCAGTGATTTGCTCACTGTAGCTCAACAGTATAGTGACTGTGAGTAAGAGGTTACTAGTACATTAACCACAGCACTTATTGTTTTGTCGGACACCACATTAGCTCACTTTCAGCGTCTGGAATGTATCCACTTGCTTTTACCTTCTACTTTCACTACCAAATTGGTAATTTACAGCACTTGCTAAGGATCATTCCCATCCAGCTCCCAGTAGTTCCTTATGCAGCTTCTGAATCAGGACCCACTCGTCAGGGATCAGGTCTGTCCTCCTTTCATTGGCTCTTCCCAAGCAGCAGAAACCTGTTGAGAAACAGACTGTACAGCTTCGATAATGTAACTAATGAGTATATCATCCTCTCTAAGACCGAGGACTCCCGGCAGTGACACAGGATGTCCTGTTACCCCTCAAATGGTTTTAGTTTAATTTTCTTGTTTGGGGTTGTTCTCATTCTATACAAGACCATAAAAAGAGCTGTAGGCCGTGGTATGCCTTCCTCATGACACTTAGTCAATGTTTAATGATTCCATCCATTCATTAGACTTGTCCTGATGATTCTGGGCCTTGTGGAGAATGAAAAGACTATTCAATGTTCATCAGTCAACATAATTCCTGACAAACACTCCCAGTGAAATGTGTTCCCTGGGGAATCTGGGGATGTGTGGGTGCATGCATGTCAGTGGTTTTCCCTGCTGAAATAGCTTCCATCCATCCATCCTTCTTGAAAACTTGCCCACTATTACCAGTACGTCTGAGTATCCTTGACACTTTGGTGAAGAAATGTCATCCACTTGTAAGTGTAAAAATGGACCAAGTGGGGCCGGAGCACTTAATTGCGATAGCTTTTCTGCAGCTTAAGGATTTGCATCTTGCAAACATTTGTCAGGCCTGTGCCCTGAACTTTAAATTCCATCACCATTCAGAGAATCTGTTGATCATTTTTGACACTCCAATGTGTCCTAGAGACTATATTTGCTGTACTAGATAAGGAAGCAGTGTAGTTGGGGGCTACTAGTCTATGGCAATTACCATATCTTCCACCATTCTCCAATCCAGGATGATTTTTCCTGATTAGAGCAGGGAGCTTGCATCTCTCAAGTATCTTGTATGTTCATCTGTAATACAGAGTTCAACTTTGTTTCCAATTCCAATTGGTGAGTTTACTGTAAATGTTCTCATGTTTGCTTTTACTCCTTCCCGTGCAGCCTTCTTTACAATTTTATCCACAAGTGCATTTTCACAGCTTTCCATTGTAGTCATTTTGGAGTGGTTTTTATACAGCAACTTCTGACCACAGTTGTACAACACCCATACCTCAATTCGTGTACTAGTTGGCTATTGTTGATTGGGTTCTTAGAGCCGTAAGAAATCCTCTTTGTCTCCATAGTTTCTAAAGCCATGAACAACTCCAAAAACATATCAAGAATCTGTGTAGGTATTTGCTGATCTTCCTTCTGCCAATTTACAACCTTCAATCAGAGCCTTTAATTCTGCCTTTTGTGCAACGGTACCAGGAGCCATGCTTCCTGATGGCAGATTCAACCAGAGCCATCAGTGTATAGAATCAGATTTTTGGCAGAGTAATAACCAACAATATGCAGCCCATTCTACTACAGGTAAAGCTCTCTCCACCACTGCACATCTACATGGAGTGTTGCTGCAGGAAAGCAGCATCCATCATCTGAGACCTCCATCACCCAGATTGTACTCTCTTCTCACTGCTGCCTTCAGGAAGAAGGTACAGGAGCCTCAGGACTCAGGCCAGCAGGTTCAGGAACCCCATCAGACTCTTGAACCAGAGGGGATAACTTCACTTGCCCCATCACTGAACTGTTCCCACAAACTTTGGACTCACTTTCAAGGACTCTTCATCTCATGTTCTTAATATTTATTGCTAAATTATTATTATTTCTTTTGTATTTGCAGAGTTTGTTGTTTTTTTGCACACTGGTTGTCTCCCTGTTGGGTGTGGTCTTTCATTAATTCTATTACAGTTATTACAGTTATTGGATTTACTGAGTAAAGGCATCCGTTAGTCTTGCGAGACCATGGATCTGCACCTGGAAAGTCTTCACTCTCCAGGGCACAGGCCTGGGCAAGGTTGTATGGAAGACCAGCAGTTGCCCATGCTGCAAGCCTCCCCTCTCCATGGCACCAATGTTGTCCAAGGGAAGGGCATTAGGACCCATACAGCTTGGCACCAGTGTCGTCGCAGAGTAATGTGTGATTAAATGCCTTGTTCAGGGACACAACATGTTCCCTCGGCTGGGGCTCGAACTCACGATCTTCAAGTAGCTAGTCCAATGCCTTAACCACTTGGCCACGTGCCCACACGGATTTACTGAGTATGCTGCAAGAAAACAAATCAACAAATCTGAGAGTTGTATGTGGTGACATAAATGTACTTTGATAATAAAGTTACTTTGAACTAACTATTAATCTCATTTACTTCGATTTCCAGAAGATGTTCGCTAAGGTGCCGCATAAAAGACCCATAAGGATATACTGAGGAAGGATATACTGGCTTTGGAGGCGGTGCAGAGCGAGGTTCACCAGTTTGATTCTAGAGGTGAGGGGGTGAGATGATGAGAAGAGATTGAAGTCGCCTGGGACTGTACTTGCTGGAATTCAGAAGAATGAGAGGAGATCTTATAGAAGCATATAAAATTATGAAAGGAATAGATAAGACAGAGGCAGGAAAGTTGTTTCCGCTAGTAGGTGAGACTAGAACTGGGGATCATAGCCTCAAGATTCAGGGGAGTAGACTTAGGATGGAGGTGAGGAGGAACTGCTTTTCCCAGAGAGTGGTAAACCTGTGGAATTCTCTGCCCAATGAAATAGTGGAGGCTACCTCCGTAAATATAATTCAGACAAGGTTAGATAGATTTTTGCATAGTAGGGAAATTAAGGGCTATGGGGAAAAGACAGATAGGTGGAGATGAGTCCATGGCCTGATCAGCCATGGTCTTATTGAATGGTGGAGCAGGCTCGACGGGCCAGATGGCCTACTCCTGCTCCTATTTTTTCTCTTCTCAAGCAACACACATCAAAGTTGCTGGTGAACGCAGCAGGCCAGGCAACTTTGATGCGTGTTGCTTGAATTTCCAGCATCTGCAGATTTCCTCGTGTTTGCGTCTTCTCTTCTCATGTTATTGTTCCAACACTGTTATTCTCACCAAGTCGCTAGGGGCCGCTGTAGAGTCTGTTATTGACATTTTCTAATTCCTAGGAGTTCGGATGGTGGCGCTATACAGGGATATGATATGAACTGTAAATCCACGGGTGGATCTTCAGAATTAGGGCGGAGCACCAGCAGTTACGTCACTCGAAGTGTCACTACCCCTTGAAATCGCGGTTGTGAAGTGGCGGCTTTTCTGTTTTATTTAGTTCGCTTGGAAACTTCGTACAGTGCACATTGACTGAATTACCGTGCTGTTCTTCCGTTCGTTTGGCCAATGTAAAGACCTACACCCTATTTTTTCTACCGTCTATCGTGATGTGCTAGTATATCGCAAGTTTCGCATTTCTTTCGTTTAGTAAAAGACTTTTCTCATTCTTTTAACTTTCAATCGCTTCCACATTTCGATCAAACTGACCACGCGCTATTATCTGTAAATCAGTAGCATCAATATTCATGCATTCCTTCTAATTCTTCACAAACTTATTTTATTTTTGGTATATTTCGTCCTGACTTTTTCATTGATTTTATCAAATGAAGATATCTTATTCAGGTAAGAAAGCTTAGTAAGTTTCACGTCTTTGGCCATCGTTTCGACTCGATCTTAATTCTTAAATACTTCTATCACTTTGATTGAGATCTCAAAATATTCATGGTTGGTAAAGTAGCAAGTAGATTGCTCCGGCAGCCAAATAGTTTGCGACCACATAGGTTGATCCGACAATCAAATAGACAGCAACCAAATAGTTTGCAGAACTATTTTCACCTTGTACCAAAATAGATCGTAACCGAATAGGTTACGACCAAGTAGATTGCAACCAATATTGCCACAGCTGTTTCTCTTTTAAATAGCAACCCAGCAGCCCTCAATCCGGATTTTCATCCGATATTCGAAGCCAGAATATTTTCTCGCCCAGACGACAGGGGAAGTTTTTTTTACCTCTTTTGTTACGTGCATTGTCATCGGAATATCTCTGTTGACTACGCCAGTTGATGGATTTCGATGTTTAAATCCGAGGTTCTTTTAGAAGTCAGGAACAAGGCATAAAGCTTGTTGCTTCACAATCGTTTTATTAAGTGTAGATAGAACAAAGGGAAGTTGAAACAAACAAGGAGAGAAGTCTGCTACTTGAGGAAGAGAACTAGAGATAAGATTGCGCCCAGCCATTTTATCAAGGGATAAGAAAAATTCCGTTGAAAAGAGAAAATACTTGTTCAATACTGTAGTAAAAAGGTTAGCCAATGAGAAAATACCAGCCACAAAGCTTCCAAAACTATCCTTTGTATAGCCACTAAAGGCATATTAAATTGTTATCTATATAAAGGCTACTTGAAATACAAGCAGATCATTAATTGTTAAACTTCAAAGAAAATGACAAAGTTAAGCCCTCGGATCCAACATGTGGAATATACACGCTGGCCATTTTACTGGGTGCCTCCTGTTTAACCTGTTGTGCGTTCAGAGATGTTCTTCTACACACCACATTTGGAAGGCATGGTTATTTGAGTTATTGTCGTCCTCCTGTCAACTTGAACCAGTTTGGCTATTCTCCTCTGACCTCCCATTAACAAGGTGCTTTCGCTACCGAACAGCCGCTCACTTGAAATTTTTCTTTGTTTTTTTTTGCAATATTCTCTATAAATCCGAGAGACCGCTGTGCGGGAAAATCCCAGGAGATCAGCAGTTTTTGAGATACTCCAACCACCCCGTCTGGCACCAACAATCATTCCATGATCAAAGTCACTTAGGTCACATTTCTTCCCCATTCTGATGTTTGGTCTGAACAACAACTGAACTTCTTGACCATGTCTGCGTGCTTTTATGCATTGAGTTGTTGCCACATGTTTGGCTGATTAGATACTGGCTTTGGCTTATCAGCCTTGGGTGAGGTAAATTGGCTTGTAAGTCAGTCTCTCTCTCTCTCTCTCTCTTCTTATTTGTTCATTTCTCATCTATTAGAGCATAGTAGCTTAGTGAGAGTGGCTCCACGGGCAGTACTTTGTACTCTGTGTGGGATGTGGGAGGTCTAGGAGACGTCAGTGTCCCGGATAAGCACATCTGTACCAGATGCACCAAGTTGCAGCTCCAGAGAGAATGTATTAATGAACTAGAGCTGCAGCTCTGTGACCTTTGATTCATACGGGAGAATGAGGAGGTGATAGACAGGGGCTACAGGGAGGTAGTCACCCCTAGGTTGCAGGAAACAGGTAACTGGGTGACTGTCAGGAGGAGGGGAAATACACAGCCAGTGCAGAGTACACCCGTGGCCATTCCCTTCAATAATAAGTATATAATTTTAGATAATATTGAGGGGGATGACCTATGGGGTGGGGGAGAGGGGAGCCACAGTGACCCAGTCTCTGGCACTACATCTGATGCTGCGGCTCAGAAGAGCAGAGCAGTGAAGAGGACTGCAGTGTTGATGGGACATTCTTTAGTCAGAGGAACAGGTTCTGTGGGCATGATTGAGATACCCAGAAGGTATGTGGCTTCCCTGGCACCCAGGATCAGGGATGTCTCAGATCATGTCCATGGCATTCTCAAGGGCGAGGGTGATCAGCTAGAAGTCTTGGTACATATTGGCACCAATGGCATAGGTAGACAAGGTGAGGTCCTGAAGAGATTTTTTAGGAAGCTAGATAGAAAACTGAAAAACAGGACCTCTGGGGTAGTAATCTCTGGATTGCTGCCTGTGCCACGTGCCAGTGAGGGTAAGAATAGGATGATTTGGCAGGCAGGTTACCTGAGGGGCTCCAATATCCTTGTGGGCAGGTTGGCTAGAGTTATTTGGGTTGGTTTACACCAATTTGGAAGGGGGATGGGAACCGGAGTGATAGTGCTGAAGATGATGTAGCTGGGTTACAAACAGAGGCAACGTATAGTGGAAAGGAAAGGAAAGGCTGCTGATAGGAAAAAATTGCAGTCAATTGGATCAGTTGTAACATAAGAAGTGGACAAAGTTGAAAAGGGTGAATACAGGACTGAAGGTGTTATATTTGAATGCGTGTAGGTCGATAAGGTCGATGAACTTTTAGCACAATCACAGATTGGCATGTTTGTTGTTATGGGCATCACTGAATCATGGCTGAAAGAAGATTATAGCTGGGAGCTTAATGTCCAAGGATACACATTGTATCAAAGTGACAGGCAGGAAGGCAGAGGGGGTGGCGTTGCTCATTGGTAAAAAATGAAATCAAATCATTAGAAAGAGGTGACATAGGGTCAGAAGGTACTGAATCGTTGTGGATAGAGCTAAGGAACTGCAAGCATAAAAAGACACTGATGGGAGTTGTATACAGACCCCCAAACAGTAGTAAGGATGTGGTCTACAAGTTACAATGGGATATAGAAAATGTATGCCAAAAGGGCAATGTCATGGGAGGCTTCAATGTGCAGGTATATTAGAAAAATCAGGTTGGTGCTGCATTCCAGGAGGGGGAATTTCTAGAACACCTACAAGATAGCTTTTTAGTGCAACTCATGGTTGGGGCCACTAAAGGATCAGCTGCTCTGGATCTGGTGCTGTGCACTGAACCAGAATTGATTAGAGTTGAAAAGAAGCCTTAGGGGCAAGTCATCATAATATGATTGAATCCAACCTGAAATTTGAGAAGGAGAACCTAAAGTCAGATGTATCAGTATTACAGTGGAGTAAAGGGAATTACGGAGACATGAGAGAAGTGACGGCCAGAATTGATTGGAAAAGAACACTTGCAGGGATGACAGTACAGCAGCAATGGCTGGAATTTCTGGAAGCAATTCTGAAAGCACAAGACATATACATCCCAAAGAGGAAGAAGTATTTAAGGGCAAGATGACACAACCATGGCTAACAAAAATAGTCAAAGCCAACATAAAAGCCAAAGAGAGAGCATATAATAGAGCAAAAGTTAGTGGGAAGTTAGAGGATTTGGAAGCTTTTAAAACCAACAAAAGGCAACTAAGAAGTCATCAAGAAGGTAAAGATGGAATACGAAAGTAAGCTAGCCAATAATATTAAAGAGGATACCAAAAGTTTCTTCAAATACACGAAGTGCAAAACAGAGAATGGATATTAGACTGCCGGAAAATGATAGTGGAGAGGTAGTAATGGGGGAAAACAAATGGCAAACAAATTCAATAAGTATTTTGTGTCAATCTTCACTGTGGATGACAGTAGCAGTATGGTTGAAGTTCCATGTGTCACGGGTCATAAAGTGTGTTACCATTGCTAGAGAGAAGGTTCTTGGGAAACTGAAAGGTCTGATGGTAGATAAGTCACCTGGACTAGATGGTATACACCCCAGGGTTCTGAAAGAGCTGGCTGAAGAGATTGATGAGGTATTAGTAATGATCTTTTAAAAATCAATAAATTCTGGAATGGCTCTGGAAAAGTAGAATATTGCAAATTTCACACCACTCTTCAAGAGAGAGGGGCAAAAGAAAGGAAATTATAGGCCAAATTAGTGTGACCTCAGTGGTTGTGAAGATGTTGGAGCTGATTTTCAAGGATGAGAGGGCAAACCAGTTATAGCTAGCATGAGAAGGCACAGTTTTAAGGTGCTTGGAAGTAGGTACAGAGAAGATATCGGGGTAAGTTTTTTTTAATGCAGGGAGTGATGAGTGTGTGGAATGGGCTGCCGGCGACGGTGATGGAGACGGATACAACAGTGTCTTTTAAGAGACCCCTGGATAGGTACATGGAGCTTAGAAAAATAGAGGGCTATGGATAACCCTAGGTAGTTCTAAGGTCAGGACATGTACAGTGCAGCTTTATGGGCCGAAGGGCCTGTATTGTGCTGTAGGTTTTCTATGTTTCTATGCCTCGCAGTACAGTACTTGGAGGCACATGATAAAATAGGTTGTAGTCAGCATGGTTTCCTCCAGGGAAAATCTTCCCTGACAAGTCAGTTAGAATTCATTGAAGAAATAACAAGCAAGATAAACAAAGGAGAATAGGTTGATGATGTGCCCTTGGATTTTCACAAGGCCTTTGACAAGGTGCCACAAATGAGGCTGCTTAACAAGCTATGAGCCCATGGATTACAGGAAAGATTGTAGCATGGATAAAGCAATAGCTAATTGGCAGCAGGCAACCTTTTTCTGGCTGGCTGTTGGTGACTAGTGGTATTCCACAGGGGTCTGTGTTGGGACCAATTCTTTTTTGTGTTTATGTAATGTCAATGATTTGGATGATGGAATTGCTGGCTTTGTTGCAAAATTTGCAGATGATATGAAGATAGATGGAGGGGAAGGCAGTTTTGAGGAAGCAGAGAGGCTACAGAAGGACTTAGATTAGAAAAATGGGCAAAGAAGTGGCAGATGGAATACAGTGTTGTGAAGTGTATGATCATACACTTTGGTAGAAGAAATGAAAGGGTTGACTATTTTCTAAATGGAGAGAAAATACAAAAATCTGAGATGCAAGGGGACTTGGGAGTCTTTGTACAGGATTCTCTGAAGGTTATTTTGTAGGTTGAGTCTGTGTGAGGAAGGCAAATGTGATCTTAGCATTCATTTCAGGAGAACTGGAATGCAAAAGCAAGAATAAGACTTTATATAATGTTGAGACTTAATAAAGCACTTGTGCGGCCTCACTTGGAGTACTGAGAAGTTTTGGGCCTCTTATCTTAGAAAGGATGTGCTAAAACTGGAGAGGGCTCAAAGGCTCAGGATAATGATTCCAGGTTTGAATGCAGGTTTGAACATGAAGAGCGTTTGATGGCTGTGGGACTGTATTCACTGAAATTCAGAAGAATGAAGGGGTGACCTCATTGAAACCTAGTGAATGGTGAAAGGCCTTGATAAGAGTGGATGCGGAGAGGATGTTTCCTATGGTGGGAGAGTCTAAGACCAGAGGACACAGCCTCAGAACAGAGGGGAGTCCTTTTAGAATGGAGATGAGGAAGCATTTCTTTAGCCAGAGTTGTGAATCTGTGGAATTTGTTGCCACGGGCGGTTGTGGAGGCCATGTCTTTATGTATATTTAAGGCAGAGTTTTATAGTTTCATGACTGCTCAGGGAATGGAGGGATACAGGGAAAAGGCAGGAGGTTGGGCTGAGAGGAAATGTGGATCGGCCATGATGAAATGGAGGAGCAGTCGTCGTCATCATCGTGGTTATCCCTCGAGGTCAAAGATGATGGTCTTCATTCCGTACAGAGCGAAGACGCCTGTGCGTGTATTTGTTTAACATGTACTTGATGTTGCACTCCAAGAAGCACATGATACTTCACAAATCAACCAACTGATTCCAATGACGTGGAAACCACGAAGATTGGAGCTGATGGATTTGTTGCAGCCTTCATCCGCTTTCATGGCCGTTGAGTTTGAAGTAACTTTGTCCGCCTGTTCCACGGTTGAGGTCTTGGTTGGATTGTTCTTTTTTTTTGTAATTTATTTTTTATTGAATTTCATCATCAAACAAACATTTCCATAAAAATACTGTACATATATATCACATAATCATATTTGTCACAAATCTCCACATAATATTTATCTGAGGTATACACTTATAGAAAGGAGAGTAAAGGAAGAACAATCGAAAAAAGAAAACTATGTACAGAGTAGGGAGTGATTTTTTTTTTAAACAACATGTTCATTGACTTGTGAGAATAAAATCAGGCCTATGAGGTGTCATGTAGTTAAACCATTTTTTTCCAGTATGAATAAAATTGTTCCAACTTATGATTAACAGATGCTGTCATCTTCTCCATTTTGTAAATGTCCATTATTATTTCCATCCATACATTGGGTTCTCCTGAGATAACCATTTCCTGGTAAGGGTCTTTTTACCAGCCACCAGCAGTGCATTCATTAAATATTTATCTCTTTTCGACCATTCTTGAGGTATATACCCAAAATATGTGGTCTTACTCTCAAAGGGTATTTCACATTTAAAGATGTCTTGTAGGGCATTATGTATCCCACTCTAATAGTCTTTGATAACGGGGCATTCCCAGAAAATATGATAATGGTTTGCATGTTGATTTCCACAATTTCTCCAACAAGCGGGGTGGGGGGGGAGGGTCACTATTATAATGGGATTTCTGAGAGGGTGTAATAAAATATCTTATCAAGTTTTCCACCTGAAATCCCTCCATTTCTGTGAACTGGTACACTTCCATTGAAAAAACAAAATACTCTGCAGCTGCTGGGGCCAAAGCAACACACACAACGCACTGAAGGAACTCAGCAGATTGGACAGCATCCGTGGAAGTGACACTTCCATTGATATCTCTATATTCTTGTCCAGTCTTCCTCACAATGTTATTATCCCTCCTTGCTTCTCCCATTTTGTTTTAATGTATGAAGTCGAATGTGTTTTAAGATTTGACAAACCCTTTTCAACGCTTGAAATTATTCTACTACTGTTGTCTGAATTATATGCTTTTCTAAATAGCTCTATCAGACATGTACTTGCCTTGGTTACATTTTTAACCGTCCTATTAACATACTGTCGCATCTGTAAATACTGGTAAAAGTCTATTTTTTCTAATAAGTGTTTCTCTTTGAGCATTTCAAAACTGAACAGTGCTCCTTCTTTCATTATATTGCAAATAGCTGTTATTCCTTTAGCTGTCCAGTCCTTAAATCTAGCATCCAGTTTATTTGGCATAAAATCCAAGTCATCAACTGCAGTTGTACAAGGCCTTGGTGAGACCACACCTGGAGTATTGTGTGCAGTTTTGGTCCCCTAATCTGAGGAAAGACATCCTTGCCATAGAGGGAGTACAAAGAAGGTTCACCAGATTGATTCCTGGGATGGCAGGACTTTCATATGAAGAAAGACTGGATGAACTAGGCTTGTACTCGTTGGAATTTAGAAGATTGAGGGGGGATCTGATTGAAACGTATAAAATCCTAAAGGGATTGGACAGGCTAGATGCGGGAAGATTGTTCCCGATGTTGGGGAAGTCCAGAACGAGGGGTCACAGTTTGAGGATAAAGGGGAAGCCTTTTAGGACTGAGATTAGGAAAAAGTTCTTCACACAGAGAGTGGTGAATCTGTGGAATTCTCTGCTACAGGAAACAGTTGAGGCCAGTTCATTGGCTATATTTAAGAGGGAGTTAGATATGGCCCTTGTGGCTACGGAGATCAGGGGGTATGGAGGGAAGGCTGGTGCAGGGTTCTGAGTTGGATGATCAGCCATGATCATAATAAATGGTGGTGCAGGCTCGAAGGGCCGAATGGCCTACTCCTGCACCTATTTTCTATGTTTCTATATGCACACCATTTAAGAGTTGCAATGTCTCTCTCTAGTTTATATTCTTTTATAATAGTTTTCCATGTTTTAAGAGTCCATTTCACCCATGGGTTGTCAATATTATTTATGTAACTTTGTAGGTTGTTATCAGCCAAAATTGCCTATATAGGGATGGAAAGTATCCTCTCCTCATGTTTTTCCATTGAGTGCCATTTGATGGGTTGCACCAGCATATCACGGCTCTCAACTGTGCTGCAAAATAATAATCTCTAAGAGAAGTGAAGCCCCATTCCCCCTTTTTCTTGGCTAATTGCAACGCTTTGAGATGAACCCTAGGCCTTTTACCTTGACATATATATCTTGATAGCATCTTGTTCCATTCATTGAATTGATTTTGGTTAATCTTTATTGGTAGGGTCTGAAAGAGATATAGTAGTCTGGGCAGTATATTCATTTTAATAGATTCAATCCTTGAACTGAGACCAAGAAAAGGAATTAGGTTCCATCTTGTTATATCTTCCTTAATTTTTTTATATATAGGCTGATAATTGCAGTCAGTGGAAGACACCAGTGAGTCGGTCGCTGGTTTAAACTTTCAGTAGCCCAAAAGGGGTGAGTTGAGATCGATCCTGAGTATTGATAAATGACTCTCACAAATTTTCTGCAACTAGAACAAGTTTGCAGGAAGAGAAGTGAGGAGGGATAGGTTTGAAACAGAAGAAACCTAGTGACAAAGAGGCCACTGTTTGGACTGTCTCTCTAAGTAGTCCATGAGGGTAAATTTGTTTCCATTCGACTACGAAAGTGTGATTGTCACTTAGTTAATCCACAGGAGTAGGTTTTCTGGTGAGGGGAAAGCCTTTGTGAATACCACGTGTGTATTTACCCTTTGTCTGGGTGTGGTAGTTCACTGAAGAAAGGCACCCCTGTGGCAAATCACTGTTGGAGTCATTTCATATGTTGTGGAACTGGATAAGTGGCTATCACGTTGTGTGTTTGGGGTAACCTTGTGGAAGCTACCGGTGTGTCGACCCTTGCCTGGGTGGTAATTCCCTTGAAGAGGGTCCCCTTTGTGATAAGCTACTGTTGGTGATAATCCATATGTGGACTCTGTTGGAGTATCCTGTGGCCACCACTTTGAGATGTCCCGTAGCTGAATTCGGGTGTGGTACCACTTGTGGTGAAAGGTTATTCGTTGAAGATCACTATCGGTGATACTTCGTGTGTGGAGTGGAACAACTTCGGAGATAAAATCTACTACTATTGTTATTTTGTATTGCTGTCGTGGAATCTGTGGAATATCGATGTAATTGCCTTCTCACAACATTCGCCTTTGGATTACAAACATCTCGCATTAACCAACCTGTGCATCTGAACTGAACTTTTTTTTACATACTATCATAAGACCATATCAATTACCACCTAAGTTTGAAGAAGTCTGGGTTTTATATTTACACACCTGGATATGCATAAACCCTGCATGATCAAACCCTGTTTGATTTATCTGGTTTTGTGTTACTTTATTACATAGTTACTAATAAATTAGAATTAGTTAACAGCAAAACCAGACTCCAGGTGTGTTCCATTTCTGCTGGTTCTTTTAACCCGTTACAGGGTATGTAACAGCACTGAGGGTACATAAAAACAGATTGGTGGGTGGAAGCATATTTAGTAACAAGCATCCACTTGGAAAAATATATGATTCCTGTAAAATAAAGGACTAGAAAGGAAGTTTGAAATATACTAAAAACCAAAAGGTTAAAAAAATGTAATTAAAGAGGAAAACCAGAGAAATATGTAATTAAAATCAGCAAATTACAGAAATGTAGGATGAATAAATGTCAGTGTCCTGAAGAAATCCAGTATGTTTGTAAAAGGAATGGCAGGATAAAATGGTGTATAATTCAAAACGCAGCAAATCAAGAAATGTGGGAGAAATTTAAGAACAGATCACTCAAAAATATGGAATGCACCATAAATCGTGACTATTAGGGAATGTGAAATCTCCAATCCAGGACATCTGGAGAAATTAACTAATAAAATGACAAGCAGAATAATGTATTGTGTAATGACTAAAATGTTGCTACAGCTGAAGTTGATGCAATTCTTCTTCTTCTTAAGGCCATCATTCCTACTGGGGCATACCCTCACCAGAGTCCTCCGTCCTGAGCCGATGGAAGGTTACTTGGCCCTTTGGCATCCGCTTTCACCACATGACTTCATATGTCTTCCGGGTGAAGTTCCTTCCCCTCCCAGGGATGCTGTCTTTGGAGCTTCTGTTGGCATTTCATTAGCACTGGGTTTTTAATGGGATGGGGTTGCTAGCCCCATGCCCAACTCCCCTCCTTTCTCAGCTGGGCACAGTGGAGTGGAGGCAATTGGTTGCCTGATGAAAGAGCATTAGTCTGCTGAGAGAAAAGGTGCTGGATGCAAGGAGTTACCAGTTCTTTCGGCTGATGGGGGTAGAGGGCTAACATAGAACCATACAGCACAGCAGAGGCCCTTTAGCTCATGAAATACTGCAATGTTAACCTCCTCCAAGATTAACTGTTCCATCCCACGTAGTCCTCCATGTGCTTATTTAAGAGTCACTTAATGTCCTTAATGTATCTGTATCTACTACCACCTCTGTAGTTCCATGCACTTACAAGACCTACTGACATCCCCCTACACATTCCTCCAATTATCTTATAATCATGTCCTCTTGTATTAGCCATTACCACTCTGGGAAAAAGTCACGGTCTGTCTGTCTGCTCTATCTATGCCTGTCTTATATACCTCCATCAAATCGCCTCCCAACTTCCTTCTCTCCAAAGAGAAAAGCCCTAGCTCACTCAACCTTTCCTCATAAGACATGTTTTCTAGTCCAGGCAGCATCCTGCTGAATCTCCACTGCTCCCTCTCCTAAGCTTCCCCATTGTTCCTACACCCATGACTGTGTGGCTAGTGTTACGTAGCCCGTAACTGGGTTGCCAAACCAGCAGAAATGGACCACTTAGTTGGAGTCTGAATTACTGGAACTAAGAAAGTTTTATTAAAGAAATAAGTTACACAGTACTCTAATCGTAAGGATATAAATGCAACAGGTTAGCAATGATAAAACACACATGTACACAGAACTAGGATAATAGGAATCAATCAAGCTCTATCGCAGTCTAGGGATAAAATGATCAGTCTCAAGTGACGCAGAGTTCAGTTCAGCTGAGTACAGTTCGCAGTAATCGCTGTTGTGCCGTTGGAGAGAGAGAGAGAGAGAGAGGGCGAATGCAAATTTCGATTCAACAGACCTTTGATGTTCCCCTCAGTTAGCTTTCGGGCGAGCCCTTTTACTGTCTTCGGAGGTCACAGACTGTGACCCCTCCATTCCAGATACGATCGTTCTTCCGCGGTGAACCTGGCACCCAGGCAAGGGCGGACACACACACCAGGTTCCCACCGATCGTACCTTTTCACCCTGTGCGTTTATGGTCGGTCCCGCAACCAGACCTCCAAACTCTCACCAACTTTTCCAGGGTCTCGTTATCTCGTGATCTCGTGGTGTCTGTCTTGCCTTAGCGAATCTGTTCCTTTTATCTCCCTGCTGGGGTATCGCCTGTCCATCAAACTTCAAACAGTTCAGGTTCAAAGCAATCGGTCTGTCAATACTCGGACCGGTGTCTCTTTCCGTTATCTCTTTCTCCTCTCTCATTAACATTTTTTAATGCTGCTCCATTGTCTCACTTATCTCTCTCATTAGCATCAATCTTCTGATAACTTGGTTTTTCGTCACACTAGGTATAGCTCAAACAGCATCTATAAATTGCTCATGATACAACCATTGTTGGCAGAATTTTAGATGGTGATGAAAGGGCATACAGGAGTAACATATACCAGTTAGATGAGTGGTGTCACAGCAACAACCTTGCATTCAGTGTCAGCAAGATCAAAGATTGTGGACTTCAGGAAGGGAACACAACCCCAATCCTCATAGAGGGATCAGAAGTGGAGAGAGTGAGTAATTTCAAGTTCCTGAGTATCAATACCTGGTCCCAACATATCGATGCAGCTATAAATTTAGAATTTATATAAATCTTACATCCATCCCACACCATGAGGGAGTAAAAACCTTTGTGTCGTAATGTACAGAAATGTGAATTTATAAGTCTAGTGGCTTGTAGAAAGAAGCTGTCCTGTAACCTGTTGGTGCTGGCTTTAATAAATTTGCCAGACTGAAACAGCTGAAACAGTTTATGGTTGGGGTGACTGGTGTCCCTGATGATCTTCCAGGCCTTCTTTATGCACCTGCTGCTGCAAATGTTCTCAATGTTTACATCATCAGATGCGCTGAGCAAGACAGCAGCTATATTTCATTAGGAGTTTGAGGAAATGTAGTTTGTCAACTAAGACACTTGAAAACTCTACCAATTTACCATGGAGAGCATTTTGACTGGCTGCATCACTGTTTGGTATGGTTGGGGGGCGGGTGGATGCCACTACACAAGAGTGAAATAAGTTGCAGAAACTTGTAAAATTAGTCAGCTCCATCATGGGCACGATTCTCCAGAGTATCCAAGACATCTTTAAAGAGCAGTGCCTTAGGAAGGGGGCATCCATCATTAAGGATCCCCACCACCCAGGACATCCCCACTTCACACTGTTACTGTCGGGAAGGAGTACAGAGGCCTGAAGGCACACACTTGGCGATTCAGGAACAGCTTCTTCTCCTCTGCCATCTGATTTCTACATGAGTATTGAACTCATGAACACTACTTCACTACTTTTTTTAATTTCTGTTTTTTGCACTACTTATTTTAATAGACATATATTTGGTCAATGTAACTCAGTTTTTTTCCTCTGTATATTTATTTATCATGTATTTCACCGTACTGCTGCTGTAAAGTTAACAAATTTCATGACATATGCCGGTGATATTAAACCTGACTAATGAGACGACTGGAACTGAACACAATATTCCAATTGCAGTCTAACCATCGAACTGCAATAATACCCCGCGGCTTTGAACTCAATCACCAGACTAAGAAAGAAGTGCTTCATGTTGGAGTTGGGGAAGGGTTGCAGGGTTGTCAATGTTACCAGGCGTAATGCTGCTGGGAGAGGGGTAAGAGACAGCTAATTGAAGGAGAAGCAGGGGGTCCTATAAAAAGGGTTCCCAATCCTGTCATACCCCACACTTTCCAGTTCCTGCGATCCTCTAAGTTACGGGCAGGAGTAGGGTCTGGAGTTCTTGAAAATGCTGAGAGCTACGCTGTCATGAGTTGTGTACCTGAGCGATACTGGGAACGATGGAGTTGTGAACATAATACTGTGGTAAGATTCTTGTGCCAAGAGTTGGCAACTTCCAGGTATTGATACCAGAGTAGGGAAGGGGGTGTTTCTGGATACAGATTTGCACACCCCCTCGGAGCGAGCAGCGCCCCGCCCACGTGGCCAGATCCCACCTCCTGCTTTTGAGTTCCGCCCCCTGAATTGAGTTCAAGCCCTGATTGCAGGCCCCCGGCTGCTGGTTCCGCCCCCATATTGTAAGCCACGCCCCGTGCCTTGAGACCCCGCCCCTCCGTCCAGCTGCTTCGCTCGCTCCCGGAATGCTCGGCGCGCTGCGGTCGCCATCTTATGTGTTTCCTACAGGCTGTGGCCGGGAGCTGGTGCGTGCGGCGGGGCTGGAGCTGCTGCAGCCGGCTGGAGGATGCCTGGTGGATAAATGTGGCCCAAACCCAGCATCGCTCTGCTGTTGTTGCTGATCGCGGTGGTGGCGAAGCCAGAGCGGCCAGGTAACGGGGGCGGGGGGCGAGGCCAGGCTTGGCCTCCTACCCTATGGAGAGCGCTGAGGATTTATTCCCGGGCAGGGAGGCCGTTCCCAGCCTGTGGAAGCGTTGGTTAGGTTGGAGCCGATGCACTGGGGTAACTGGTTGTACCGGCGGCCGGGGGGAGGCGGATTATTTCACCACGGCAGCTCTGGAGGAATAATATTGAGTCATATACTCTCCGACCTGTCTAGCAAACCTAGGGAACCGATCAGAGAACGGTACAACAACTGGCCCTTGCCGTTATGCTCTTCAGATAGGGGTAGATGTGGTGTTGCATCTCACTAAGGACTGTTCTCTCACCTCATTAGCTTAACAACACTGGCCACAGCAAATGGGCTTGCCGCTCGGATCCACGCATACACATTTTCAGATAAATAAGTCATGTTCCTCTCGCCCCACCCTCAAATAAATCCCTGTCGATACAACAATCATCAGCGAAAATACAAATGTATGGGTGACATTAACTAGGTGGCAGCAAATGGATAAATGGAATGTTTCCTGATTGTCAGTACTTGACAAATGGTGTATGTTTGGAATCTGGGTACCTCCCCCAAGTGATTTAAATGAAGGAAAATAGAGTTAAGTATTCAGGTTTCTAGATGACAACGAATAAAGAAGGGAAGGAAAATCAAAAAGTTATAAAGGGTGCAGGCAGTTTCAGTGGTATGGCAGATGTTTAATGAACAGTGTGCTGTCACTCGTTACTTTAGATTCAAGAGCTGAAATCTTTAAACAACCAGGAATTGTGCAACTGCAGGGAGATTTGGGGTTGTTTTGAACTTCAAAATGAATTTCAAAGGGTTATAGGAACACTTATCTCAAGCTGAAGTGGAAATTTGTGGAACATTTAAATTTGTCTCCAAGTTATATTTGATAAAAATCTGCTCTAACTGTTGCACTTTCTCTTTTATGACCTGTTCATAACGTTGAAATGCTGAGAATGGCCCTTGTTCATTCTTTGTTTTTTTAATTAAAGAATTACCCTACTCTGCAAATTATTTTCCTTTGTTTATCTAATTCCCTTTTGAATTGGCTGATTGATGTTCCACAAGCACTACAAGAAGGTTAAAACTATTCTGTCTAGAAAAAAGTGAGTTTTTCACTGTATCCCTTGTGTATTTTGCCCATTATTAATTCTGTTCTTTAAGAATCTGATAGTGCAGTTTACTGTACTCTAAACAAGTTGTGATCTTAATGTCTCAAGTCTTCCTTGTCCATTGCTGACTTTCTCTTTCTTTGTTAGAGGAAAATCTTCCTCTTTTTTTCTGTGAAAGCACTCTAAACTTAGAATGCAATTGTTATGTGCAAATTCTGTCCTCTCTAGTCACTTTCCAAAACTCAGGTGTCAGTCGAGTAAAACAAAGATTCAACTGAAAGAGATAGTCTGAACTAAGAAGGAGAGCTGGTTATATTCTGTGCCATTTTCATAATGGCAATGGAGTTAAATGGCTCAAAGGTTGGTGCAAGTGACTGGGTCAGTAGCACCAGTACTGGGGAAAGAGGGAGCTGTTCCACTGGGATAAGTTTCATTTGAATTCTGCTTGGACCAAAGTACTGGTGACATTATTCCCGGAGAGGGTTCTGAGAGACATGATCTATCTGCATTTGGAAAGGCAAGGACCGATTGGTACCAGTGGAAAATAGTGTGTCATGAATTTTATTGGATTTTTTTTTGGAAGAGGTACCCATGAGAATTGACAGGCAGAACAGCAGACACTACGAGGCTTTTAGCAAGGCTTTTGACCAGGTCCCACAAGTAGGTTGGTCTGGAAGCTGAGATGACGTGGTGTGCAGGATGAGCGAGCATGATAGTGAAAGTGATTTTTAGATTGGAGGCCTGTGACCAGTGATGTGACAAGTGATTGGTGCTGGGTACCCTTGTCATGCATAACGATTTGGATGAGGTTGCAAGTTTGGTTCTCATCCAAATCATTAACATGGGTATGACAAACAACATGATTAGTAAGTTTGTGGTTGACATCAAAACTGGTGGTGTGCAATGTTCCCGCTAATTTTTTGTTGTCACTGTGCGCAAATATCTTACGTTGTGCAAATTTTTTTCCTGTGACAAAAGTATGTGCATACTGAATGTACACATGGCACAGTTTATGTAGGTTTACAAAATATTTGACTTAAAACTGCACAGAATAACAACAAAATAACATACATACTTAAGTCACTCAGTTATTTTTTCTGTCTCCTGTTTTTGGCATTTACCCATTCTTTGTAAATATCTAGACTAATAGAATTTCCATCCAATTGATAGCTTTTGATTCTCATTAACATATCCGAATGACATTCACCTAAGCAGTGTCTCAGCTTGTTCTTGAGTTGATTCATTGCACTAGACACAAGAAAGGCTCCCCCAATGTCCATCAACTGTGCAAGGTCGCAAAACTGTTCATTTTGAAGTACAAATGCCACCATTTGAGCAAAGTTTGAAATCAGTTTGGATTTAATTTTTTCTTACATGGAAAGTTTGAAATCATTAAACTGTCTAACTATTACAGTATTTTCAGCTAGAAAATCATGATATTTTGGGCATAGGCATTAACTTGTTCATCGCCAAATGTGAAGTCACAATCTGCAATTGCGGAGAAATCAAAAACTGACCATTCTTGTACCTCATCTTCAGGAAGCCTATCTTCTAAATGAACACAAAGACTATTTATAAAAGTCAACAGTGAACTTGTATCTTCTGTGACGTTTTCTTCACATTGTTGGCTTAATAAAACTTTAACTTTGTCACTCCACGAAACATTGAATCCCAGATACTGCTTTCTTGTTAATTTTGCCTCACACAAAATGAAGTGAATCAATCGGTGTCAGGCCACTCTTTTTCAGATTCTTGCACTGTGCAGCCAGTTCATCAAAGACATCACTTAAAACCTGTAAAGCTACTTTGTATGTGATGTTTTTCAATTTCTTGTGACAGTATTTAGCCACAGGTTCACTTGACCGATCTTTTCCAATAAAAACTTAGTAAGCTATCTGCAGGATTTGAAACAGATCTTTGTAAACTTTACAATATGAACACTGTCCGTCAAAGATGGCTGCCGTTGTGATGCAGCTGTACAAACAGGAACAGGAAAGGTGAGGTGACGTAAATTAGTGACATGCATTGTGGTATTTGAAAAACCGACTAACTAGTTAACAGAAACATTTAGCTAAAAGGTTATTTTCAATAAGCATAATTATTAATTACTACATTATTTTAGGTAATTAGCCTTTTGTGTGCACATTAGTTTCCTTTGTGCACTGGTCGAAAAACGTTAGAGGGAACATAGGTGGTGTGGTAGGACAATGAAAAAGGTTGTCTAAAGTTGCCACAGAACTTAGATGAGAAAACAGGCCAAGGAATGGCAGATGTGAAATAAAACATTTTGGGAAGTTTTGCACAATAAATGACAGAGCTCTGGAGCATCTTGTAAAACAGAGACCTCGGGGTACAAGTACGTAAGTGATGAAGAAGACATATGGCATACTTGTCTTCCTTAGATGGGGCATTGAGTTTGAGAGTTGGAAAGTCATATTACTGTTGTATAGGACATTGGTGAGACCGCACCTAGTATACTGGTCCATACTAAAGGATGTGATTGTGCTCGAGTATACAGAAAAAATTTCACAAGGATGATCCTAGGGCTGGAAGGTACGCATTATAAAGAGAGATCAGACACTAGGGTTGTTTTCCTTGGAGCAGAGGGGTATAAGGCCACAAGATATAGGAGCAGAATTAGGCCATTTGGCCCATTGAGTCTGCTCCCCCATTTTGTCATTGCTGATCTAGTTTTCCTCTCAGCCCCAATTTCCTGCCATCTCCCTGTATCCCTTCATGCCCGAGGGATGACCTTAGAGGTTTATAAAATCAGGAGTCGTGGATAAGATAGACAGTCAAGATTTTTACCCCCAGGGTAGGAGAAGAAGTTTAAGATGCGATGGGAAAAGTTTAAAGGGGACCTGAGGGGCAAATATTTCACACAATATGCTTGATATAAGGAACAACTTGCCAGAGGAAGTGTTAGAGGGAGTTTAGAAGAGATTGCATAGGTTAGTGGAAAGGAAAGGTTTAAAGGGATATGGGCCAAATGTAGGCAAATGTAACTAGCTCAACTGGCAACTTGATTGACATGACTGGACGAATCTACTTCAAGGGGCTGTTTCTGTGTGGTATATTTCTGTGATTTATCTGCCACTGCAATTTTATTATGTCATAGATTCCAAAAGGAAAGTTGATGTGATAATTAAAGGCTATTAATCTTAAGTGCACAAAGCATCCATAACAGTTCGTTCACAGAGAAAAATGGAAATGTTTTCATGACATTAGGCAGATATGATTACAAACTAGCCAAGGCTGGGAACAGTATTTCAGGGGTCTTTTTGAAGGATAATCAAAATTGAAAACAATTGGTGAGATAGCTCAGATAGTAACCAGATAGTGTGAGAAATTATCTTGGCTCAAAACATGGAAGTAAAATCTGTTTGGATAGAGATCTGAAATAAAAGAGAAAAATGTGTTTATTACTTCAACAGTACAAGACTAGAGTACTGGTATTCAGGAAATCTGGGTGTTCTTGCATAAGAAACCATTGGTATGCAGTTTCAACAAGTTTATAAGATAAGTATATATTGGCTCCATTACAAAAGGGCTGAGTATAAAAGTGGAAAAATGTTTACTAGGTTTATTCAGTAATGCAAGTATTGACTGAGTAAATTGTGTCTGCCGGCCCAAGTTTAGAAGAATGAGAATAGTCTTATCAAAGCATGCAATTCTAAGTGGCTCAACATTTCCTATGGTAGAATCTTGAATGGGGGTCATTCTTTGGAGGGGATGCATGCTTGAGATGTGAGGAAAAATTCCCTTGATGTCTGTAAAATGATCGAATTCTGTACCTTGGAACTGTGGATGCTGTTGAGTTATTGGGCTGCATTCTGCTCAGACTGGCTTGCTCTTGTCCCATCCCAAAGTCAATAATTCAGTGACCTGCAACAAGTACCTTGTTATTGGTACCTTGTTATTCTAGCAAGCTGTGAGCAAAGGGAGAGCATGTTGCAGCCCATGCAGTATTTCAAAGCTGAGACAGCTCTTTGGACCACTGAGTTTGTGTATTTGAGGCCAATTCCCAGACCAGTTAATGTTTTATTGAATCAGGGTGGCTCTGCAAATGTCAAAGGTTAGACCAGGATTCTTAGCTCTGCTCCTTTACGTAATACTATGTATTCACTAGTCAAACTATTTATCATTTTAGTAGTAATGACCTCTAGTGTGTGGCAAAGTGTGGGAGTGAGTCTCAGCCGGTTAGTTAGGAACCCTGCTTGACATGGTAACTGTAGTGTTTTTGTATAATCCAAAATAATATGGATGTCAGCAAGTAGAAACTTGACTGACTGCTGGCTATAAGATTTTAACTTCTCTAAGATCGCAGGTTACTCATAGAATCGAGGTACAGTGCTGTTTTATTGGTTTCCATTTGAAGAAAGCTCTTTAATTATTGTACTATAACATTTGAAAAAGATGTCTGGTTACCTAACAGATCTGTCAAGGTTGGCAGAACAGTGAGGTGTTTCATTAGCTGTGGTCTCTATGGTTGTTTTCTCCTCTTGTCTTCTCTTCATCTCTACTGATCGCAGTTTTAAGAGAAGATGCATAAAGGATTTATCTCGGTTCTCGGTTGACTGCTTTTTATCCATTGGGCAGATGCTAGTGGTTTGGCCAATATTCCTTATCCGGACGTTTCCTTGCTTCAATCAGTTACGCCAACCAGCTTCTCTTTTGTGAATGCGATCCTTGTTAATCTCTAGCTTTAGTTGGGTGGTGTTTAGAGGTCAGGGTGTTCAGGTAAGGGGTGGTATGGCAGCATAGTGGTTAGCATCAGACTTTTACAGTGCCGGTGACCCAGGATTATTTCCTGCTGCTGTCTGTAAGGAATTTGCATGTTCTCTGCATGGGTTTCCAACCTCATTTCAAAGACATATGGGTTAGTAGGTTAATTGATCACTTGGGTGTAATTGAGCGGTACAGGCTTGTTGAGCTGGAAGGGCCTGTTATTGTGCCGTATCTCCAAATAAAATAATATTTTAGTTCTGACCAAAATGATGCAAACTGTTCTATCTGTCCAACACAAACTCACTTGCCTTAAAAGCATCCTAGTTAATGTCATATTTATTTTTCCTCCAGAGATTGTCAGTGGTACATGTCTGCTTTTAAAGCTCTACTGAAGCTTAACTGCTGAAGCTTGTATATTGAAGAATGCTGTCTCAACATCCCTTTGTTATTTTTTTATTGCCTTCCCAAAACCTACAATATCTTAACCATTATTATGTGGATAATTTCAAGCAGTAAACAACTTACTTAATCTTCTAGCTATACTCCTGACAATTCATAAGTTAACATACAACATATTGATCCTGTTGGAGCCAAAACTATACATGGCTTGTTTCTGTGTTCCCATGGTGATGACATGGTTCTCTGCATCTTGGAGCAATCTATGTGGATTGATCTTTCCTCCCTCATAACAGTGTTTCCTTTGTGTTTTGTCTTCACTTAAGGGACTCTTCTAATCTTGAGTCCCAATATGGGACTTCGAGATCTTTCTCAACTGTGCCTAGAATATTTAGGCTGTTGGTAAAGAGGCATTCAATGTAGAAAAAAATGTGGCATTGTTCTAGGGGTAGAGTCCAACATAAAACCCTTGGTCTGGGGAATGTGTCGTAATGTATAGGATTATCTATGGTTGTGGTAAACCATTCCTAACCTGCTCATTCTGTTTTTTACAGGTCCACGCCTTGGTCTGGCAAGACTTCTGTCAGGTAAGAGTTTATAAAAATATGAAGTATAGCACATTTGTTAAAGTATGATATTATGTAATGACTGTATTTATCATTGAATACAAAATAAAACAAATGGACCTATCAGCATGTGTCAGGAGTCAGAATAAATGTTTTTTTAGATATAATTCTTTCAGTACTAGCAACACTGTTTTATGACTCAAGTTGTCAGATTGTGGTTAACTTTCTGTGTCTGATGGCGATTAATGGGTTTGTATTTGGAGAGGTTTTATGTTCTTTGTAAGGTCTCCATAAGCCTATGGTATATCCGTGGCCAGTGATGCAGACTCACTTCTGTGAAGGGGTTGGGCTTTGGTGAAGTTAAAGTGGAAAATGGTGAACTGGATTGCCGTAAGAATACACTCATTAGGGATTTGAATGCAAGAATGATTCTTTTCCCTCAACTATTGGCAGATCCATCATCATCACATTTACATTTCAATTCTGTTTCTGACTGGTCTACAGAGAGATGTTGGGATTTTCACTGCAGTTCTTCCTATTTCAACACCAGTTGTGGAGGGAAACCTCTGATAGCATGCTGTTTTAAAATAGGACGTACTGTAGAAACGGCATTTGGACAAGCTGCTGATGTGGTAACATTGCTCGTTTCTTTTCACAGAGCTGCGCTGTACCACTGGAGAATTTGCTTGTAAGACTGGAACTATTCAGTGTATTCCTCAGAGCTGGTACTGCGATGGCTGGCAGACCTGTGAAGATGGTAGTGATGAACTCGATTGTCCAGGTAAAGGATTAAACTGGGATTCAGTCTGTGATGTGATCTCAAATATGTTTTTTTTTGGGTTTGGTTATATTTGTGACATCAATGCACATGAAAGTAAATATAAAACCCAGGACTCTTAAGCAAGGTATCTCACTTCATTTCCTTCTCTGGTACAACTTAAAATAAAGATTTTGTATCAGTGTGTATAGAAACATACAGATTAGTGTCTATAAAATGGTGAGTATTGTGGCACTGGCATTGTTCTGTGATGTGACGAAGTGCTATCGAAGGTTGGTCATGGTTAAAATTAACTCCTGCTTGAACACAACAGGTCTACAGTGGATGCAAACTTACTGGGTCTCCACTTGGCTTTGATTGATGTCAGGGGCACGTGGACAATGGCAGTGCGTTGGCCGGGGGGTGGGGGGGGGTCACATGGACAAGGGCAGTGTTGGCTGGGGGTGCACGTGGACAACGGCAGTGCGTTGGCTGGGGGGCAGGGGCACATGAACAATGGCAGTGTGTTGGCTGGTGGGGGGGGGTGCGGGGGGGGAGTGTATGTGGACAACAGCAGTGCATTGGCCGGGATGCTGTTATCTGTTACAGCTCGGCATTCATCACCGTCGTTTCCTCAGTACTAATCAACAAGTTTCTCAACCTGAGCCTCTGTATCTCCCTCTGGAACTGGATCCTCAACCTGGTTATGGGGAAATTGCAGTCAATGCAGATCAGTAACAACATCTCATCTGACAGTCAACACAGCCATACCTCAAGGATGTGTGCTTAGCCCACTGCTCTACTCTTTCTATACTAATGCTGTGTGGCTAGGCACAGCTCAAATGCCATCTGTACATTTGTCGAGGACAGCAGTGTCTTGGCAGAATCTCAGACGGTAACAAGGTGGTGGACAGGAGTGAGATAGAACAGCTAGTATCACAACAACAACCTTACCCGGTGTCAGCAAACCCAAAAAAATGATTGTGGACTTAAGGAAGGGCAAGTGGGAGAAGATGTACTAGTCCTCATAAAAGGGTTAATGGTAGAAAGGGTGAGCAGATTCAATTTTCTGGGCATAGATATCTCAGAGGATTTACATGAGGAAATCTGCAGATGCTGGAATTTCAAGCAACACACATAAAGTTGCTGGTGAATGCAGCAGGCCAGGCAGCATCTCTAGGAAGAGGTGCAGTCAACGTTTCGGGCCGAGACCCTTTGTCAGGACTAAGTGAAAGAAGAGCTAGTTAGAGATTTGAAAGTGGGAGGGGGAGGGGGAGATCCGAAATGATAGAAGACAGGAGGGGGAGGGATGGAGCCAAGAGCTGGACAGTTGATTGGCAAAAGGGATATGAGAGGATCATGGGACAGGAGGTCGAGGGAGAAAGAAAAGGGGGAGGGGGGAAAGCCAGAGGATGGGCAAGGGGTATAGTGAGAGGGACAGAGGGAGAAAAAGGAGAGAGAGAAAAAGAATGTGTGTATATAAATAATTTATCCTGGTCCTGAGACATGACTACAATTACAAAGAAGGCACATCGGTGGCTATACTCCATTAGGAATTTGAGGAAATTTAGTATCTCACCAAAGATTCTTAACCTTCTACAATGTACTGTGTAGAGCAATCTGACTGTCTGCATCACTGCCTGGTTTGAAAGTCTGCATCACTGCCTGGTTTGAAAGCTCCAATGCACAACATCAAAAGAAGCTGCAGAGGGTTGTCGACTCGGACTGTTCCATCACATGGACAACTCTCCCTCCATTGATGGCAATTTCAAGTGGTGGTGTCTCATCCATCCAGAGACATAGCATCTTTTCATTACCACCATTGACGGTGGGGTACAGGAGTTTGAAGGCCCACAATCAGCATTTTAGGAACAACTTCACCATCATTATTCCTCATTTGCACTGTTTATTTGTAACTTATCACAATGTTCACATCTTGCACTGAAAACAAGTTTCACACAGCAAATTTCACGATATGTCAGTGATAATAAGCCTGATTTTGATTCTGCATTGATGGCTAAGATCAAAGAACTTAAAAGAGGTGCTTCTTGAATTGAGTAGGTTTGCTAGAGAGTGGAAAGAAGGGCTGCCTTTTGTCTTGAGTCCTTGATGAAGTTCCTGTAAACTAAAAACTGTTTGAAATTTTGTACAATGATTTAGTTCATGCAAATTGGTGTGTTTTGAATTTAACAGACCAGAAGGCTGTACAAATCATAGAGCAGATTTCTGTATTTGTACTCTGGAATGTGAAAGCTAATCTGTCCTGGGTGATCCTGTCAGCAGTTAACATCTGTGTCTTTAGTCTCTTCATCTGTAAATCATTGAACTGGAATCTGAACTGTAGCCTCTCCCAAAAAGGGGAATGGGAGGGGTCTCCTGATCGTTTCCTCCCGACGAGGCCACTCCTCGGACTGGAGCAACATCAAATCAGAGTTGGTGTGAGTGATTAGTAGACTCTGATGCAGAAGAATTGCTCCTGACATCTAGTGTACGTGCCCTTCGATAAAAGTTTTGGAGAAAGGTTGCTGTGCCACTTTGGAGCTAGAGGCTGCTCAATAGACGGAGAGGAAACATAATGTTCTGGTTGTGGAGATTTTAAAATGTCTCTTGTTCCTTTTCATTATTGTTTATTCTTCAACCTTTAGCATGTGATCATCTTTGTTCTGTGACCCCTCTGCCATTGAAAACAATTTCCCTCAATCTATTCTGTTTATAAATATTTCACAGTTTCATGGTTGTAAACAACTATCCAGTTCCCATGCAATCACCTCTGCTCCAGGGAGGACAGCCCCAAATTTTTTAGCCCAGTCTTTCTCAAATCCTTTCAAGCTTTTGCATTGTTGCTTAATCAGCAAAATGGCTGTGCCTTGTTCTGCTCTGAACAAAAACCAGTGTTCTGTTAAAGTTCTTAGTGATTTTGTTGATGATCTACTCCGTGCCTCTATTTATAAAGCCAGGATTCCTTGTTCCCTTGTTCTATTTTTAACCAGTTTGACAACTGGCCCTGCTCTATATATAGGAAAACACTTGCTAATATACTGTTGAAGCATGTGTAATTGAAAGAAAATTATTGATTTGGTAGAGAATTAGCAGAGATTGAGAAGGAGATAGGTGCGAGGGTTAATGGCAGGAAGTGTAAGTGGCATTGCCTTTAGGAATCTGCAGTGGAGCCACAAATATTTGACCTATTTATAAATTTCCTACATCCCTATGTACTACATAGTGGAAGAGAGTAGTGTCCCAGTTTGCTGATAAGGGATGACATTGTAGGCAGTGAAAGTAGAACATCATTTTAAATAAAAAAAGCAAATTTCTACAAGAATTTTTGGAGCAAATTTCTGCAGCCCACTGAGCATCACCGATGATCACCGGCACAATTTTGCCTGTACAAAAGTCATCACTAGTTTCAGGAACAGTTACAATCCCTTCACCATCAGGCTCTTGAACAAAAGGGGATAACTTCACTCGCCCCATCGCTGAAATATTCCCACAGCCAATGGACTCATTTTCAAGTACTCTTTATCTCATGTTCTTTTTTATTGCTGTTTATTTACTTTTGCATAGTTTGTTGTCTTCTATACTCTGGTTGAACACCGTAGTTGGTTGGTCTTTCATTGATTCAGTTATAGTTACTATTCTGTGGATTTGTTGAGTATGCCCACAAGAAAATGCATATGGTGACATGTATGTACTTTGATAATAAAATTTATTTTGAACTTTCGAACTTTGAAAATTAAAGCTAGCAAATGGAAATTAATATATTTCAGTTGAAGCAAGCAGCTGAGAAGAAGGGAGAGAAAAAATCAGTACAAAAAGTTTTTTTTAATATATAAATACTGCTCGGGGAGAAGGGTCTGCACTGCGCAGGTGCATGACGTAGCGCGCCAAGGTTTAAAAAGAGGAATTTTCAATCGTTCTTGTTTCAGTCGAAGCAAGCAGCTGAGAAGAAGGGAGTGAAGAAATTGGGTACAAAAAGTCTTTTTTATATATATATACACACACACACACAAACACTGCTCGGGGAGAAGGGTCTGCACTGCGCAGGCGCGTGACGTAGCATGCCAAGGTTTAAAAAGAGACCACCATATACAGTGGGCAGCGGAGTGAGAGGGAGCAGAGAGGGATGGCTTTGGCTCAACAGGCTTCGGCGAGAACAGGCAGAGGCCAGGGTTGGTTCCAGTAAGTTTCTTGTCCAGTTTGTTTAGAGTAGAGAGAATGCCAGACAGGATGTTGGAATGCTCCTCTTGCAGGATGTGGGAAGTCAGGGAGCCCTTCAGTGTCCCTGACAATGACACCTGCAAGAAGTGCATCCAGCTGCAACTCCTAACAGACCGCGTTAGGGAACTGGAGCAGGAGCTGGATGACCTCCGGATCATTCGGGAGAATGAGGAGAATGATAGTAGCTACAGGGAGGTAGTTATGCCAGAGGAGCAGAGCACAGGAAATTGGGTCACTGTCAGGTGAGGGAAAGGGAAAAGGCAGGCAGAGCAGGGTTCCCTTGTGGCTATTCCCCTCAACAACAACTATACTGCATTGGATACTGTTGGGGGGGGGGGGGCGGATGACTTACCTGGGACATGCTGCAGCAGCCAGATCTCTGGCACTGAATGGTTCTGCAGTGCAAAAGGGAGGATGGAAAAAGAGGAGAGCGGTAGTGATCGGGGACTCGATTGTTAGAGGTAGAGATAGGAGGTTCTGTGGTCGTGACAGAGAGTCCAGGATGGTTTGTTGCCTCCTGGGTGCCAGAGTCAAGGATGTCTCTGATCACTTGCATGACATTCTGAAGTGGGAGGGTGATCAGCCAGATGTCGTGGTGCACATTGGTACCAATGACATAGCAAGGAAGAGTGAGGAGGTCCTGGAGAGTGAGTATAGAGAGCTTGGTAGGAAGTTGAAAAGCAGGACCTCGAGGGTGGTAATCTCAAGATTGCTACCTGTGCCACGTGCCAGTGAGGGTAAGAATAGGATGCTCTGGAGGATGAACAAGTGGCTGAGGAACTGGTGTAGGGGGCAGGGTTTCAGATTTCAGGATCATTGAGACCTCTTCTGGTGCAGGTGGGACTTGTACAAGAGAGACGGGTTACACTTAAACTACAGGGGGACCAATATTCTTTCAGGGAGGTTTGTTAGTGCTATTGGGGAGGCTTTAAACTAGATTTGCAGAGGGATGGGAACCAGAGTGCCAGAGCTGACAGTGGGGCTGGGGTGAAAATAAATGATGTTAAAAGTTCAAGCAAAGCCACAAATAGAAAGGTTGTGAGTGGTGGTAAAAATCTTCTGAGGTGTATATATTTAAATGCTAGGAGTATTGCGGGGAAGGCAGACGAGTTGAGGGCATGGATTGACACATGTAATTATGACGTTATAGCAATTAGTGAAACTTGGCTACAGGAGGGGCAGGACTGGCAGCTTAATATTCCAGCGTTTTGATGTTTCAGATGTGATAGAGGCAGAGGAATGAAAGGTGGGGGGGCGGGTAGCATTGCTTGTCAGGGAAAATGTCACAGCAGTGCTCAGGCAGGACAGATTAGAGGGCTTGTCTGCTGAGTCCTTATGGGTGGAGCTGAGAAACAGGAAAGGTATGGCCACATTAGTGGGGTTGTATTATAGGACAATAGTCAGTGAGAATTGGAGGAGCAAATCTTCAGAGAGATAGCAGGCAACTGCAGGAAACAAAGTTGTAGTGGGAGGGGATTTTAATTTTCCACATATTGATTAGGACTCCCATACTGTTGGGGGTCTAGATGGGTTAGAGTTTGTAAAATGTGTTCAGGAAAGTTTTCTAAATTAATATATAGAGGTACCAAATAGAGAGGATGCAATATTAGATCTCCTATTGGGAAACGAGTTAGGACAAGTGACGGAAGTGTGTGTAGGGGAACACTTTGGTTCCAGTGATCATAACACCATTAGTTTCAGCTTGATCATGGATAAAGATAGATCTGGTCCTAGGGTTGAGATTCTAAACTGGAAGAAGACCAAATTTGAAGAAATGAGAAAGGATCTAAAAAGCGTGGATTGGGGCAGGTTGTTCTCTGGCAAGGATGTGATCGTTAAGTGGGAAGCCTTCAAAGGAGAAATTTTGAGAGTGCAGAGCTTGTATGTTCCTGTCAGGATTAAAGGCAAAGTGAATAGGAATAAGGAACCTTGGTTCTCAAGGGATATTGCAAGTCTGATAAAGAAGAAGAGAGAGTTGTATGACATGTACAGGAAATGGAGTAGAGAAGGTGCTTGAGGAGTATAGAAAGTGCAAGAAAATACTTAAGGAAATCAGGAAGGCTAAAAGAAGACATGAGGTTGCCTTGACAGTCAAAGTGAAGGATAATCCAGAGAGCTTTTACAGGTATATTAAGAGGAAAAGGATTGTAAGGGATAAAATTGGTCCTCTTGAAGATCAGAGTGGTTGGTTATATGCGGAACCAAAAGAAATGGAGGAGATCTTAAATGTTTTTTTTGCGTCTGTATTTACCAAGGAAACTGGCATGAAATCTGTTGAATTAAGGGAAACAAGTAGTGAGATCATGGAAACTGTACAGATTGAAAAGGAGGAGGTGCTTGCTATCTTGAGGCAAATTAAAGTGGATAAATCCCCAGGACCTGACAGGGTATTCCCTCGGACCTTGAAGGACACAAGTATTGAAATTGCAGGGGCCCTGGCAGATATATTTAAAATGTCAGTGTCTATGGGTGAGGTGCCGGAGGATTGGAGAATGGCTCATGTTGTTCCGTTGTTTAAAAAAGGATCGAAAAGTAATCCGGGAAATTATCGGCCGGTAAGTTTGACGTCGGTAGTGGGTAAGTTATTGGAGGGAGTACTAAGAGACAGAATCTACAAGCATTTGGATAGACAGGGATTTATTAGGGAAAATCAACATGGCTTTGTGTATGGTAGGTCATGTTTGACCAATCTATTGGAGTTTTTCAAGGAGGTTACCAGGAAAGTGGATGAAGGGAAGGCAGTGTATGTTGTCTACATGGACTTCAGTAAGGCCTTTGACAAGGTCCCGCGTGGGAGGTTAGTTAGGAAAATTCAGTCGCTAGGTATATGTGGAGAGGTGGTAAATTGGATTAGACATTGGTCAATGGAAGAAGCCAAAGAGTGGTATTAGAGGATTGCTTCTCAGAGTGGAGGCCTGTGACTAGTGGTGTGCCACAGGGATCGGTGCTGGGTCCATTGTTATTTGTCATCTATATCTATGATCTGGATGATAATGTGGTAAATTGGATCAGCAAATTTGGTGATGATACAAAGAATGGAGGTATAGTGGATAGTGAGGAAGGTTTTCAAAGCTTGCAGAGTGATTTGGACCAGCTGGAAAAATGGGCTGAAAAATGGCAGATGGAGTTTAATACAGACAAGTGTGAGGTATTGCACTTTGGAAGGACAAACCAAGGTAGAACATACAGGGTAAATGGTAATGCGCTGAGGAGTGCAGTAGAACAGAGGGATCTGGGAAAACAGATACAAAATTCCCTGAAAGTGGCGTCACAGGTAGATAGGGTGAGGCCGAGTCTGGAGTATTGTGTGCAGTTTTGGTCACCAAATTACAGAAAGGATATAAATAAGGTTGAAAGAGTGCAGAGAAAGTTTACAAGGATGTTGCCGGGACTTGAGAAACTCAGTTACAGAGAAAGGTTGAATAGGTTAGGACTTTATTCTCTGGAGCGTAGAAGAATGAGGGAAGATTTGGTAGAGGTATATAAAATTATGATGGGTATAGATAGAGTGAATGCAAGCAGGCTTTTTCCACTGAGGCAAGGGGAGAAAAAAACCAGAGGACATGGGTTAAGGCTGAGGGCAGGGGGAGTTTAAAGGGAACATTGGGGGGGGCTTCACACAGAGTGGTGAGAATGTGGAATGAGCTGCCAGACGAGGTGGTAAATGTGTTTTTTTTTAACATTTAAGAATAAATTGGACAGATACATGGATGGGAGGTGTATGGAGGGATATGGTCTGTGTGCAGGTCAGTGGGACTCGGCAGGAAATGTTTTGGCACAGCCAAGAAGGGTCAAAAGGCCTGTTTCTGTGCTGTAGTTTTTCTATGGTTTCTATTTCTGTAAGCAAGTCTAAGGTTATCCAGATCAGATTAGTCAATGTAACAGAGAAAAATTCTTTCTAAACAGTTAAAAAGCAGGATCAGACGAATGGCAGGTCCTAAAGTTCACTGAAGTGTCATGGGTAGGCCCAGAGAATAATCAGAAAACTTCAAGTTTGTGACTGCTGTACTTTGAACTGAAGAGCAATGGGTAACAGAACTGGAATCCAATTGTATACATGGGCGTAGTGGTAGGGCAATGGTTAAGTTACCAGACCACTAATTCAGAGGCTTGGATTCTATAATGAAAATCAGATTTATTATCACATATCTATGACATGAAGTTTGTTTACTGGCAATAGGATGGTGCAAAAACATAAAACAATGAAAATAAATAAACAGTGCAAAGCAAAAGATGAATAACAAGGTATTGTTCATGGATCCTTCAGAAATCTGATGGTAGGGAAGCTTGTTTCTGAATCATGGAGTGAGTTTTCAGACTCCTGTGCCACCTTCCTGGGTTTTAATGAGTAGCCTCTACTGCCTTCGCTGATAGTGCATTCCAAGCACCCACCACTCTGTGTGAAAAACTTACCTCTGACATCCCACTTGTACCTACTTCCAAGTATCTTAAAACTATGCCCCTTGTGTTAGCCATTTCAGCCCTGGGGAAAAAGCTGCTGGCTATTCACACTATCATTGCCTCTCATCATCTTATACACCTCTATCAGGTCACCTCTCATCCTCCGTCACTCCAAGGAGAAAAGGTCAAGTTCACTCAACCTATTCTCATAAGGCATGCTCTCCAATCCATGCAACATCCTTGTAAATCTCCTCTGTACTCTCTATAGCATCCACATCCTTCCTGTAATGAGGTGACCAGAACCGAACACAGTCCTCCAAGTGGGGTCCAACTAAGGTCTAATATAGCTGTAATATTAGCTCACAGCTCTTGAACGCAATCCCACAGTTGATGAAGGCCAATACACCATGCGCCGCCTTAACAACACTGTCAACCCGCGCAGCAGCTTTGAGTGTCCTACGGACATAGACCCTAAAATCTCGCTCATCCTCCACACCGCCAAGAGTCTTACCATTAATATTATATTTTGTCTTTAAATTTGACCTACCAAAATGACCCACTTCACACTTATCTGGATTCAGCTCCATCTGCGACTTCTCAGCCCAGTTCTATATCCTATTGATGTCCCGCTGTAACCTCTGACAACCCTCCAGACCATTCACAACACCCCTAACTTTTTATCATCAGCAAACATTCAAACCCACCCTTCTACTACTTCATCCCGGTCATTTATAAAAATCACAAAGTCCCAGAACAGATCCCTGCGGACCTCCATGCAAAATACGAACCATCCACAACCATTCTTTGCCTTATGTGGTGAAGGCAATTCTGGATCCACAAAGCAAGGTCTCCTGGATCCCATGCCTCATTACTTTCTGGATGATCCTTGCATGGGGAATCTTATCAGATACCTTACTGAAATCCATATACACTACATCCACTGCTCTACCTTCATCAACGTGTTTTGTTGCATCTTCAAAGAATTCAATCGGGTTCAAAAGGCATGACCTGTCCTTGACAAAGTCATGCTGACTATCCCTAATCAGATTATGTCCCTCCAAATGCTCATAAATCCTGCCTCTCAGGATCTTCTCCAACAATTTTCCCACCCTGGGTTATCTCTACCTCCTTTCTTGAACAAAGGAACAACTTTCCAATCCTCTGGTACTTATCCCATCCCTATTGATGATGCATAGATCATTGCCAGAGGCTCAACAATCTCATCCCTCGCTTCCCACAGTAGCCTGGGGTATATCTCGTTCGGTCCCAGTGACTTGTTTAACTTGATACCTTTCAAAAGCTCCAGCACATCCTTTCTTAATGTATATACACTCAAGCGTTTCAGTCCACTAAGTCATCCCCACAATTGCCAAGGTCCTTTTCACTGGTGAATACTGAAGCAAAGCATTCATTAAGTATCCCCGCTATTTCCTCCGACTCCACGCACGTTTACACCCTCACTCGTGGTTGGTCCTATTCTCACACAGCTCATCCTCTTGCTCTTCATATACTTGTAGAATCGTTTGGGGAATTCCTTAATCCTGCTCACCAAGGCCTTTTTATGGCCCCTTCTAGCTCTCCTGATTTCATTCTTGAGCTCCTTCCTGGCACCCTTGTAATTTTCTACAGCTCTAACAGTACCTAGTTTCTTGAACCTTTCTTAAGGTTTTCTTCTTAACTAGATTTTCTAAATCCTTTGTATACCATGGTTCTTTTATCCTACCATCCTTTCCCTGCCTCAATGGAACATACCTATGCAGAACACCATGCAAATATTCCCTGAACATTTGCCACATTTCTGCTGTGCATTTCCCTGAGAACATCTGCTCCCAATTTATGTTCCCAAGTTCCTGCCTAATAGTATCATATTTCCCCCTACCCCAATTAAATGTCCCACATTTTTTGTTCCTGTCCCTCACCAGTGCTATGGTGAAGGAGATAGAGTTGTGATCACTACCACCAAGATGCTCTCCCTCCGAGAGATCTGCCAGCTGACCAGGTTCATTTCCCAATACTGGGTCAAGTACAGCCTCTGGTTGGCTTATCCACATATTGTGTCAGTAAACCATCCTGAACACACCTAACAAACTCCATCTCATCTAAACCCCTTGCTCTAAGGAGATGCCAATCAATATTAGGAAAGTTAAAATCACCCACCACAACAACCCTATTATTATTGCACCATTCCAGAATCTGCCTCCCTATCTGCTCCTCAATGTCTTTGTTACTGTTGGGGGGGGGGGGGCGGTCTATATATTAAAAAAAAACCCAGTAGATTTATTGCCGCCTTCCTGTTTTTCTCTTCCACCCACAATGTCTCAGTAGACAATCCCTCCATGACTTGCTCCTTTTCTGCAGCGTGGTACTATCTTTTATTAGCAGTGCCACTCCCCCACCTCTTTAGGCTCACTCCCTGTCCTTTTAGAAATATCTAAAGCCCAGCACACTCAGCAGCCATTCCTGCCTGAGTCATCCAAGGCTTTGTAATCTGGTTGAGTGCTTCTTTGCTCTATCATCTGCCTATCCTTCCTCATAATCTCCCTACAAGCTGTCACTACTGGTGTGCCAACTGCCCCATCCTCTGCCTCTTCACTTTAGTTCATGGAAGGACACCATGGAGGAAACCACTGCTCTCCAAAAAGAAACATTATTGAATGTCTCAAGTTTGCAAAAGACCACCTGGTGTTCCACAAAGCATCTGGGATAATGTTCTGTGGACAGGTGAGATAAAAAGTTGGACTTTTTGGCAGAATGCACACCAACAGCAAAAGCTCATCCCAACTGTGAAGTATAGTGGAAGGTACATCATGGTTTGAGGCTGCTTTGCTGCCTCAGGACCTGGACATCTTGCAGTCATTGAGCGAACAATAAATTCAAAATTGTATCAAGATGTTTTACAGGAGAATGTCAGGGTAGCAGTCTGTCACCTGAAGCTTAATAGAAGTTGGATGATGCAACAAGACAATGATCTGAAAGTCGAGTAAATCAAAACAGAATTGTTTATAATGAAGAAAATTTATGTTTTAGAATGGCCAAGTCAGAGTCCAGACCTTAACTCCAATGGAGATGCTGTGGCATGACCTGAAGAGGGCTGTTCATGCAAGGTATCACAGAAATATTGATGAACTACAATAGTTTAGTATGGAGAATGGCCTAAAATTCCTCCTCACCATTGTTCATATCTGTTCACATCTACAGGAAATGTTTGATGGAGGTTTTTGCTACTAAAGGAGGTTCTCCCGGTTATTAAATACAAGGGTTCACATAATTTTTCCAGCCTGGACTGTGAATGATTAAACAATGTGATCAATAAAGACATGAAAAGTACAATTGTCTGTGTGTTATTAGTTTAGGCAGATTGTGTTTTTGTATTATTGTGACTTAGATGAAGATCAGACCATATATTGAGTAATAATGCAGAAAACTCAGTAATTGCGAAGGGTTCACAAACTTTTTCTTGCAACTGTATCTCCTTCTAAATCGCTGCCAATTCACTACCAAATCAATAACTTATATTCAGTGTTTTCAGATTAATGAATGTTGCTGCAAGTTAGATAGCTCTCAATAGAAGAGAATGGCAAGGATGCAAAATGTTCTGGCTGGATGACCTTAATGTCTTGTTACTGAGAATAGCTTTGTTGCACCAGCTGTGAGTGAGCTGTCCAGCTGCTGAAAGCTGGAGCTGCCAGACAGCCTGTGGAGGTCTAACACAAGGGGTTAACCTATTTGACTTTTCCTTTGCCAATCTACATGTGAAAAGGGGGTGACAAATCAGCATATAGGAGGGAGACTGAAAATTTGGTTGAATGGTGCAACAACAACAATCTCTCACTCAGCATTAGCAAAATCAAAGAGTTGATTACAGGAGGAAGAAGCTGAAGCTCCATGAGCCAGGCCTCATTAGGGGATCGAAGATGGAGTTCCTTAGTGCTATTGTACCAGAGGATCTGTCCTGGGATCAGCATGTAAGGCCATCACAAAGAAGGCATAGTGGTGCCTCTGCTTACATAAAGTTTACATAGATTTGGCATGTCATCTAAAAGTACAACCAAGGTAGGGTGGGTACAATTTTAGGGTAAGTTAAAAGGTTGGCACAATATTGTGACCGAAGAGCCTGTGCTGTACTGTAATATTCTATGTTCTATACCTTTTTGTTGTGGACTGCAGTCTCCAGCCATTTGTAGACCATTCAACTGGAAATGCTGAGATTCATTGGATTTTCCCGGCCAGGGTCAATATATCACAGAAACCAAACTTAATCCACTGCATGCAATATGTAGAAATGGTTCGGACCAGTGGGTACGGCAAAAGTTTCGGCATGAAACAACATCCTAGCTGTCATTCTGACATAATGCATTTCAAAACTAGCTGCTCTTCCAGACAAACTGTTCCAGTTCAGAAACAACAGTTACATTCTAATATTGTAAAAAAAAAATTGCCCAGGTATATTAGGTCCAAGTCTAGCCAGTAACCATCCAATCAGTTTATCCTCGATCGTTAGCAAAGTGATGGAGGGTGTCTTTGGCAGTGCTATTTTCTCTTATCCCACTTAATGACATGAGTTTGATTTTGGTTATGACTAATGGCCTCTGGATATAATCACAGCCTTTTTTAAAACAAAAATTGGGTTGAAGATTTAATTCTCATAGGCAATATCAGAGTTGATAGCCTTTGTCAGACAATATTTGACCAGGTGTGCATCACAGGTCCCTGGTAAAACTGAAGCTGGTGGATGAAAAGGAGACTATACAAATACATAACTTGGGGGCAGAAGTAGAATTCTCTGCCCCTCAAGTCCAGTAAGATCATGGCTGATCAAATTGTAACTTCAACCTCACATTCTTGTTTCTATCTGATAATCCTTTACTCCTTTGCTTATCAAGAATCTTCCATCTTCTGTCTTATTATCACTTTGCTTCCACCACCTTTTTGAGGAAGAGAATTCCAAGGATTTTTAATCTGCTGGGAGAAAAAATTCAGCTCATCTCTGGAAAGTGAACACTTCTATTTAAAAAGCCTATTAGATTACAGAACAGGAAACTTCCTCTCCATATCCACCCCGTCAAGACTCCTCAGCCTTCAACGTTCTAAACTCTAGCAATTTCAATCCTCAGGCTTCCTCATGAGATACCAGGTAATGGTAGAGTAAACCTTTAAGCTGAGTGAACTATTAATTTGGTCCCAACATTTTAACACTGACCTTTAAATTGTGTGATCAATAGTACACACAGTGCTGAAGACATGGTTGACATAATGTTCTACTTTTGTATCCAAATTCCGTAGCAATAAATGATAATATATGTTAGATTATTACGTAATGCACTTGTATGTAAGCTTTTGCAAATACTGCACTTGGACACCAAGCTACCTATATATCTCAGAACTCCTCAATCTTTCATCATTTAGATAATTTTTCATCTTGCCTAGTTGGACAGTTTTGCATTTTCCCGAATTATCCATTTGTCAAATTTCCCCCCACTCACTAACCTACCTTGACTGCGCCTCTTCCTATAGATGCTGCTTGGCCTGCTGCGTTCACCAGCAACTTTGATGTATGTCACTAACCTACCTATCTCTTTATAGCCTCCTACTGTACTTTTTCCAATATACTTTCTTGCCTATATTTGTGTCATCAGCAAATTTAGCAACCATGCCTTTGATGCCTTCATTCAGCACCAATACTTTTATACAACATTCCTTGCATTTGGTTGTCCAGTAAAAGAACTGTTTATGCCAGGCTGTGGCCATCTCACAGACTATCCTTGATATTCAGTGATTGGATTGAATTGATGAAAGGAAGATGGTTGTCACTGTTGAAGGTGAACTACAGTGATGTCACTGTAGAATTCAGTGCTCTGGGCCTAACCATATTTAGCTGTTTCGTCTTTGCTACATTTCATCATAAAATGAGAAATGGGAAAACATGCGAGGTCTGGCTGGCAGGCCTGATTGCAGCTAAGAAGATTGTAGTCCAGCATTGGCAGCCTCCCCATGATATTTCAAGTACTCATTGGCTTCTTTTTGGATATTTCTTACCTGGAACTATCATAGAACCATAGAAACTACAGCACAGAAACAGGCCTTTTGGCCCTTCTTGGCTGTGCCGAACCATTTTCTGCCTAGTCCCACTGACCTGCACACGGACCATATTCCTCCATACACCTCCCATCCATGTATCTGTCCAATTTATTCTTAAATGTTAAAAAAGAACCCGCATTTACCACCTCGTCTGGCAGCTCATTCCATACTCCCACCACTCTCTGTGTGAAGAAGCCCCCCCCAATGTTCCCTTTAAACTTTCCCCCTCACCCTTAACCCATGTCCTCTGGTTTTTTTTCTCCCCTTGCCTCAGTGGAAAAAGCCTGCTTGCATTCACTCTGTCTATACCCATCATAATTTTATATACCTCTATCAAATCTCCCCTCATTCTTCTACGCTCCAGGGAATAAAGTCCTAACCTATTCAACCTTTCTCTGTAACTGAGTTTCTCAAGTCCCGGCAACATCCTTGTAAACCTTCTCTGCACTCTTTCAACCTTATTTATATCCTTCCTGTAATTTGGTGACCAAAGCTGAACACAATACTCCAGATTCGGCCTCACCAATGCCTTATACAACCTCATCATAACATTCCAGCTCTTATACTCAATACTTCCATTAATAAAGGCCAATGTACCAAGAGCTCTCTTTACGACCCTATCTACCTGTGACGCCACTTTTAGGGAATTTTGTATCTGTATTCCCAGATCCCTCTGTTCCACTGCACTCCTCAGTGCCTTACCATTAACCCTGTATGTTCTACGTTGGTTTGTCCTTCCAGCGTGCAATACCTCACACTTGTCAGTATTAAACTCCATCTGCCGTTTTTCAGCCCATTTTTCCAGCTGGTCCAAGTCTTTCTGCAGGCTCTGAAAACCTTCCTCACTGTCTACTACACCTCCAATCTTTGTATCATTAGCAAACTTGCTGATCGAATTTACCACATTATCATCTAGATCATTGATATAGATGACAAATAACAATGGACCCAGCACTGATCCCTGTGGCACACCACTAGTCACAGGCCTCCACTCGGAGAAGCAATTCTCTACCACCACTCTCTGGCTTCTTCCATCGAGCCAATGTCTCATTCAATTTACCACCTCTCCATGTATACCTAGCGACTGAATTTTCCTAACTAACCTCTCATGCGGGACCTTGTCAAAGGCCTTACTGAAGTCCATGTAGACAATATCCACTGCCTTCCCTTCATCCACTTTCCTGGTAACCTCCTCGAAAAACTCCAACAGATTGGTCAAACATGACCTACCATGCACAAAGCCATGTTGACTCTCCCTAATAAGTCCCTGTCTATCCAAATGCTTGTAGATTCTGTCTCTTAGTACTCCCTCCAATAACTTACCTACTACTGACGTTAAACTCACCGGCCTATAATTTCCCAGATTACTTTTCGATCCTTTTTTAAACAACGGAACAACATGAGCCACTCTCCAATCCTCCGGCACTTCACCCGTAGACAGCGACATTTTAAATATTTCTGCCAGGGCCCCTGCAATTTCAACACTAGTCTCCTTCAAGGTCTGAGGGAACACTCTGTCAGGTCCCAGGGATTTATCCACTTTAATTTTCCTCAAGACAGCAAGCACCTCCTCCTTTTCAATCTGTACAGTTTCCATCGTCTCACTACTTGATTCCCTCAATTCCATAGATTTCATGCCAGCTTCCTTAGTAAATATAGATGCAAAAAACCTATTTATGATCTCAACCAACATACATCAAAGTTGCTGGTGAACGCAGCAGGCCAGGCAGCATCTATAGGAAGAGGCGCAGTCGACGTTTCAGGCCGAGACCCTTTGTCAGGACTAACTGAAGGAAGAGTGAGTAAGGGATTTGAAAGCTGGAGGGGGAGGGGGAGATGCGTCCGGTGCTAGGAGAAGACAGGAGGGGGAGGGATGGAGCCGAGAGCTGGACAGGTGATAGGCAGAAGGGGATACGAGAGGATCATGGGACAGGAGGTCCGGGAAGAAAGACGGGGGGGGGGGTGACCCAGAGGATGGGCAAGAGGTATATTCAGAGGGACAGAGGGAGAAAAAGGAGAGTGAGAGAAAGAATGTGTGCATTAAAAAGAGTAACAGATGGGGTACGAGGGGGAGGTGGGGCCGAGCGGAAGTTAGAGAAGTCAATGTTCATGCCATCAGGTTGGAGGCTACCCAGACGGAATATAAGGTGTTGTTCCTCCAACCTGAGTGTGGCTTCATCTTTACAGTAGAGGAGGCCGTGGATAGACATGTCAGAATGGGAATGGGATGTGGAATTAAAATGTGTGGCCACTGGGAGATCCTGCTTTCTCTGGCGGACAGAGCGTAGATGTTCAGCAAAGCGGTCTCCCAGTCTGCGTCGGGTCTCACCAATATATAAAAGGCCACATCGGGAGCACCGGACGCAGTATATCACCCCAGTCGACTCACAGGTGAAGTGATGCCTCACCTGGAAGGACTGTTTGGGGCCCTGAATGGTGGGTTTCTTCCCGGACCTCCTGTCCCATGATCCTCTCGTATCCCCTTCTGCCTATCACCTGTCCAGCTCTCGGCTCCATCCCTCCCCCTCCTGTCTTCTCCTATCATTTTGCATCTCCCCCTCCCCCTCCAGCTTTCAAATCCCTTACTCACTCTTCCTTCAGTTAGTCCTGACGAAGGGTCTCGGCCTGAAACGTCGACTGCGCCTCTTCCTATAGATGCTGCCTGGCCTGCTGCGTTCACCAGCAACTTTGATGTATGTTGCTTGAATTTCCAGCATCTGCAGAATTCCTGTTGTTTGCGTTTAAATTCACTACTGCGAAGCCTCTTCCGGTGATGCCTACACCGAAGAAGTTTAGATCCTCTCTTCGACGGGAGTTCAGTGAAACCATCTCTCACTGCTCCCCATCTGTGATTTCTTCGGCTCTTCAACTTTTCGACCAGACTTTGACTCAAACTCGCTATCACTGCCATGTATCCTTTCTTGGAACGTGCCTCCGTCGCCAACTTACTCCAGTTGGCTTTAGGATTCGTTTCCAAGCCTCTCAATTTGGACCTTCTGAGGATCCCAGGTACTCACATTTCATTGACTCTGCCTCTCGCCGCTTCTCCCGTCAAGCTCTGAAGGCGACGCTCTCCGCCATGAGGAGGTACTTGGTGTCCCTATCCCAGACCCTTCCACACCTTCGGGACACTTTCTTCGCCGTCTGTAATGGTCCTACCCGCTATTTCATCCTCCGTCGGATCCACGCCTGCAATCGCCGTTTCTTTGACTTTGTCATGTTAGGCAAAGATCGCAAGATCTTACATCTACGGACTGCAGAGCCTGCCGGCCCCGACGCTAGCAGGCATGGACTTTCGGTTGCGGCCCCTGCCGTTGGTCTTGGCGGCTCCAACACCTCAGGACATATTCAAAACCCGGACTCCAGCAACGACCATGGAGACATTCAAAGCGATCGCGCAACCACCAACTGCGACTCCAGCCTTGAACTCCAGGCCGGGTCTTTATGTGCTGCTGTTGTGACTCCCGTCTCCCCTTCCCCCACCACCACTCCGCAGCCCCGTCTTCCTCAGATCCCACCGTCAGCTCCTGGGCCCTCAGAGGCTCCATCTTCCTCTCACCCCAACCCTCCCCCCTCCACTGACACCCCCAGCCTCCCCCCTCCCCCCTCTGATCCCAGCTCTCATCCGTGCCGGGTCTTTACCATCCCCTCCGACCTTCAACTGTCGGAGGCAGAACGCTCTGTTCTCAGTAAGGGCCTCACGTTTGTCCCCCTTCGCCCACACCTCAGCGAGTTCCGTGTTCGCCATGATGCGGAACTTTTCTTCCGCCGTCTCCGTCTCCGAGCCTACTTCTTCGGCAAGGACTCTTCCACCCCCACCGATGACCCCTTCTCCCGTCTTCATCCCTCCTCTTCTTCATGGACACCCCGCTCTGGTCTTCTGCCTGCTCTGGATCTCTTTATTGCCAACTGCCGACGGGACATCAACCGTCTCGACTTCACTGCACCTTGTCCCCATTCCAACCTCACTCCTTCGGAACGCTCTGCTCTCCGCTCCCTCCGCACTAATCCTAACATTATTATTAAACCCGCTGATAAGGGGGGTGCTGTTGTAGTCTGGCGTACTGACCTCTACCTTGCCGAGGCACAGCGACAACTCGCGGATACCTCCTCTTATTTACCCCTCGATCGTGACCCCACTAAGGAGCACCAGGCCATTGTCTCCCACACTATCAACGACTTTATCCGCTCAGGGGATCTCCCATCCACTGCTACCAACCTTATAGTTCCCACACCCCGCACTTCCCGTTTCTACCTCCTACCCAAGATCCACAAACCTGCCTGTCCTGGCCGACCTATTGTCTCAGCTTGCTCCTGCCCCACCGAACTCGTTTCTGCATACCTCGACACTGTTTTATCACCCCTTGTTCAATCCCTTCCGACCTATGTTCGTGACACTTCTCACGCTCTTAAACTTTTCGATGATTTTAAGTTCCCTGGCCCCCACCGCTTTATTTTCACCTTGGATGTCCAGTCCCTATATACTTCCATCCCCCATCAGGAAGGTCTCAAAGCTCTACGCTTCTTTTTGGATTCCAGACCTAATCAGTTCCCCTCTACCACCACTCTGCTCCATCTAGCAGAATTAGTCCTTACTCTTAATAATTTCTCCTTTTGCTCCTCCCATTTCCTCCAAACTAAAGGTGTAGCTATGGGCACCCGTATGGGTCCTAGCTATGCCTGCCTTTTTGTTGGGTTTGTGGAACAATCTATGTTCCGTGCCTATTCTGGTATCTGTCCCCCACTTTTCCTTCGCTACATCGACGACTGCATTGGCGCTGCTTCCTGCACGCATGCAGAACTCGTTAACTTTATTAACTTTGCCTCCAACTTTCACCCTGCCCTCAAGTTTACCTGGTCCATTTCTGACACCTCCCTCCCCTTTCTAGATCTTTCTGTCTCTGTCTCTGGAGACAGCTTATCCACTGATGTCTACTATAAGCCTACTGACTCTCACAACTATCTGGACTATTCCTCTTCTCACCCTGTCTCTTGCAAAAACGCCGTCCCCTTCTCGCAATTCCTCCGTCTCCGCCGCATCTGCTCTCAGGATGAGGCTTTTCATTCTAGGACGAGGGAGATGTCTTCATTTTTTAAAGAAAGGGGCTTCCCTTCCTCCACTATCAACTCTGCTCTTAAACGCATCTCCCCCATTTCACGTACATCTGCTCTCACTCCATCCTCCCACCACCCCACTAGGAATAGGTTCCCCTGGTCCTCACCTACCACCCCACCAGCCTCCGGGTCCAACATATTATTCTCCGTAACTTCCGCCACCTCCAACGGGATCCCACCACTAAGCACATCTTTCCCTCCCCCCCTCTCTCTGCATTCCGCAGGGATCGCTCCCTACACAACTCCCTTGTCCATTCGTCCCCCCCATCCCTCCCCACTGATCTCCCTCCTGGCACTTATCCGTGTAAGCGGAACAAGTGCTACACATGCCCTTACACTTCCTCCCTTACCACCATTCAGGGCCCCAAACAGTCCTTCCAGGTGAGGCATCACTTCACCTGTGAGTCGACTGGGGTGATATACTGCGTCCGGTGCTCCCGATGTGGCCTTTTATATATTGGTGAGACCCGACGCAGACTGGGAGACCGCTTTGCTGAACATCTACGCTCTGTCCGCCAGAGAAAGCAGGATCTCCCAGTGGCCGCACATTTTAATTCCACATCCCATTCCCATTCTGACATGTCTATCCACGGCCTCCTCTACTGTAAAGATGAAGCCACACTCAGGTTGGAGGAACAACACCTTATATTCCGTCTGGGTAGCCTCCAACCTGATGGCATGAACATTGACTTCTCTAACTTCCGCTAGGCCCCACCTCCCCCTCGTACCCCATCTGTTACTCTTTTTAATGCACACATTCTTTCTCTCACTCTCCTTTTTCTCCCTCTGTCCCTCTGAATATACCTCTTGCCCATCCTCTGGGTCACCCCCCCCCCGTCTTTCTTTCCGGACCTCCTGTCCCATGATCCTCTCGTATCCCCTTCTGCCTATCACCTGTCCAGCTCTCGGCTCCATCCCTCCCCCTCCTGTCTTCTCCTATCATTTTGCATCTCCCCCTCCCCCTCCAGTTTTCAAATCCCTTACTCACTCTTCCTTCAGTTAGTCCTGACGAAGGGTCTCGGCCTGAAACGTCGACTGCGCCTCTTCCTATAGATGCTGCCTGGCCTGCTGCGTTCACCAGCAACTTTGATGTATGTTGCTTGAATTTCCAGCATCTGCAGAATTCCTGTTGTTTGCTATTTATGATCTCCCCCATTTCCTTTGGTTCCGCACAAAGCCGACCACTCTGATCTTCAAGAGGACCAATGTTATCCCTTACAATCCTTTTGCTCTTAATATACTTGTAAAAGCTCTTTGGATTATCCTTCACTTTGACTGCCAAGGCAACCTTATGTCTTCTAGCCCTCCTGATTTCTTTCTTAAGTATTTTCTTGCACTTCTTATACTCCTCAAGCACCTGATTTACCCCCTGTTTCCTATACATTTCATACAACTCCCTCTTCTTCTTTATCAGAGTTGCAATATCCCTTGAGAGCCAAGGTTCCTTATTCCTATTCAATTTGCCTTTAATCCTGACAGGAACATACAAACTCTGCACTCTCAAAATTTCCCCTTTGAAGGCTTCCCACCTACCAATCACATCTTTGCCAGAGAACAACTTGTCCCAATCCACGCTTTTTAGATCCTTTCTCATTTCTTCAAATTTGGCCTTCTTCCAGTTCAGAACCTCAACCCTAGGACCAGATCTATCCTTGTCCATGATCAAATTGAAACTAATGGTGTTATGATCACTGGAACCAAAGTGCTCCCCTACACAGACTTCTGTCACTTGCCCTAATTCATTACCTAACAGGAGATCCAATATTGCATCCGCTGTAGTTGGTCCCTCTATATATTGATTTAGAAAACTTTCCTGAACACATTTTACAAACTCTAAACCATCTAGACCCCTAACAGTATGGGAGTCCCAATCAATGTATGGAAAATTAAAATCCCCTACCACCATAACTTTATGTTTCCTGCAGTTGCCTGCTATCTCTGCAGATTTGCTCTTCCAAGTCTCGTTGACTATTGGGTGGTCTGTAATACAATCCCACTAATGTGGCCATACCTTTCCTGTTTCTCAGCTCCACCCATAAGGACTCAGTGGACAAGCCTTCTCATCTGTCCTGCCTGAGCACTGCTGTAATATTTTCCCTAATGAGCAATGCTACTCCCCCACCTTTCATTCCTCTGCCTCGATCACATCTGAAACATCGGAACCCTGGAATATTAAGCTGCCAGTCATTTATTTTCACCCCAGCCACACTGTCAGCTCTGGCACTCTGGTTCCCATCCCCCTGCAAATCTAGTTTAAAGCCTCCCCAATGGCACTAACAAACCTCCCTGAAAGGATATTGGTCCCCCTGTGGTTCAAGTGTAACCCGTCTCTCTTGTACAGGTCCCACCTGCCCCAGAAGAGGTCCCACTGATCCTGAAATCTGAAACCCTGCCCCCTACACCAGTTCCTCAGCCACTTGTTCATCCTCCAGAGCATCCTATTCCTACCCTCACTGGCACCTAGCACAGGTAGCAATCCTGAGATTACCACCCTTGAGGTCCTGCTTTTCATCAAGAGTAAATGATGCATGACCAAACACAATCTTAATGTGGACAAATTTGATATCTAACTTAAAAGATCTTCTGTTAAAATAGGAATGCTCTCTCTGTGTATGCACTACTATTCAGTTGGTGGAGAGGAGAGGGATAGGGGGAGAGAGGGGGAAGGGTGGAGAGGAGGGTGGGGATGAAGAAGAGGTGGAGGGGGGGATAGTGATGAAGGTTGGGGGGTGGCGGTGTTAAACAGTCAAAATGTAATCGACGATCAAGTAACCCATGCCTACGTATTGCATGACCTTCAAAACCTATGGCCTTGAGCTGACGGGTGTTAAATAACACTGATGCTTCAAGAATGCCATGCAATGACAGTAACAGCATTATCATCATTGATTTCCCCTGCCATTGGTATCCTAGGGGATGCTCTCGTCTGGAAACTGAACTGGACCGGCTAAACTGGACATTCTGTGATTTCAGGAGCAGGTCGTGCTTATGATCCTGGTGTGAGTTGCTCCTCCTGACATTCCAAAGGCTTTGCAGCATATGCAAGTCAGGAGCTCAATGGATCGGTGCAACTCCAACAATATTCAATCGAGCCTATTCAGGATAAAGCACCCTATTTGATTTACACCCTATCCACTTCCCAAAGATTAATTCCTTGAAACCTCAGCACATTGTTCTACAAAATTCACGGCAATACTCACATAAGCTTGTTGCTTAAGCAAGAGCATGAAGTTACCACCACCTGTGTTTTCTCTCGAGTCACTCGACCTATAGCAGAAATGTATGGCTATCCTGCTTTTCTGCGTCAATATCCTGGAAATACTCCACCTGACTACATTGTTGGCCTTTATCAGAAGGATTCCATCTGCTGTAGAAGGTACACTTGAGACTGTGCAGTGAATATAAAAACCTTGCAGAAGCTTGTCTGTAAACAAAAAAAAAATCCAAAAGCAATGTAAAGACATGCTAAGAATCATATGGTCCTAGTTCAGCCCATTTAGGGTTTGATGAATAGTTCTGGACACTATACCTTAGGGAAGCAGTGAAGGTAAGAATGATGCCAAGAATTAAGGACTATATTTCAAAGGAATACAAGGTTGAATTCTTTAGAGTTCAGGTAGCTAAGAATGATTCAACTTATGATTTCTTATTTTGGTAAATAATTTCTATGTGGACAGTTTACAATTAAGACCAATATCCTTTATTGGTCGAATTAAAGATTAACTGTATTTGTCAAGTACATCAAAAAAATTAACTTGTATAGTGAAATGTATCATTAGCGTAAACAACTAACACAGTCAGAGCATGTGCTGAAGGCAGCCCGCAAGCATCGCTCTGCTTCTAATGCCAACATAATATGCCCACAAATTATTAACCTGTATATCTTTGGAATGTGGGGAGAAAGCAAAGCACCCAGAGGTAACTCGTCATGGGGAAAGTATAACTCCAGTCCATATAACCATATAACAATTATAGCACGGAAACAGGCCATCTGGACCCTTCTAGTCCGTGCCGAACTCTTACTCTTACCTAGTCCCACCGACCTACACTCAGCCCATAACCCTCCATTCCTTTCCTGTCCATATGGTGCCAAGATGGTGCTTGCATACAACGCTTCTTTAGTCGACATCTTATGGATAGATCACTGAACCATCATCTTCACTTTGTCTTTTATGTATGTTTCTCATCTTGAATGTGATTTTGGAGCTGTTGGAGCCTGTGTTTTGCTGTCTGGAGATCGTTCGGCTGCTTCACTGTTCTGTGGTCTCTGAGATTCTGGGACGTAGGGGCAGCGTGAGTGAGACTCGTGGTGAGAAGGCTGCGGGATAGTACGCGAGCCGATGTTTGTCTCCATTTTGCCAATTATAGCTTCTATTGTTTGCTGATTAAAGCAACAAAGATGATTGAAACATCAAGGTGAGCGTGGAGATAATTTGGGTGTTCCAGTGCTCTGCAGTCTCAGGATTCTGGGAGGCAGCATGTGCGAATCTCGTAGCGGGCAGGCTGCAGGATGGGGTGCAAGCCGAAGTTTGCCTCCATTTCACCAATTAAAACTTTCATTGTTTGCCAACTAAAGCAACGAGAGCAATTGAAGCATCAAAACGAGTGTGGAGGGTGAGCCTCAGCTGTACTACACTACCAGAGAAGGAAGAGCCTGCCGCTGCCGAGAGTGTTGCCCCAAGTCTTCTCCTGCGTTTTGGATGTGGACTTGGACTATAAAATCTTCTTTCAGCCTTATAGTTTTATAATCTGTATTTTTCTGTCCAATCTTTCCGGTTTGTTTGTGCAGGGAGGAGGATTTGGGGGTCGATATGCCTATTCCATTTCTGTTTGTGTTTTTTATGGGGAGGTGGGATTTGGGGGTTGATGATCATGTTGTTTTTCTGTTCTTGGTTTCGTGGCTACCCAGAGAATTGAATTTCAGAGTTGTATACTTCAAATTCTCTACATACTGTGGCAGGGATTGACTTATTACAAAACTGCCGAACACAGCTTAGTCAGGATTTGGATCACTTTACCATTCATGTGTTGATTTTGGTTCAGTTGTTGATTTGAAATCCAAGTTTTATAGCTTAGTGATTTCTTAGGTATTTTGTACAAAAAGTGATTATGTAGAATTGGGATGTATCAGCCGTGCTGGAACAGTTTGGGAGTGACTTAGCTTGCTTTTCTCATGTAGTCCAAGGTTGGATTTTGGCAGCAGTGTAACTAGTGTAGTACCAGTACTAATGGGAGTGCTGTATTGCAGTAGTAGTGCCTGGTAGTATCAGTGGCTGTTTGTACAGTAATAGGATTACCCATGGGATATGCTGATATTTATTGCCCAGACATAATTTTCCTTTGTGGTAATGGAAAAAAATGTTTCTTCAAGTGCTTTAATCTAATTGCAAAGTGTGAAGGTACTCTGGGAATTGTATTTGCCCCTGCAAAGATGTCGATGTGGTCAGTCAGACTGGTGTGTGATTTGGAGGAGAACATGCAGGTGATGAGGTGCCCATGTGTCTGTTATCCTTGTCATTCTAAGTGTTTGGGTTTGCAGATGGTATTAAAGCCTTGGCAATTTGTCAAGTAGTCAAGGTGCACCAGGGGTGTGCAAATAAAGCAGATTACTTTCTTCTCAGTAGTATGCAACTGCCTGACTGGTATTGAGTCCCACATTGGCACACGTGGAAAGTTTTCCATTACATTCCTGACTTGTGACCAGTGACTGGAGTCAGGAAATAAGTAATTTTCTCTGGAGAATAGCCAGTTTCTGAGCAACTCTTGTGTGGTATTTGTATGGCTGCTCCAGTTATATTTGTGGTCATTGAAGACTCCCTAGATTGCTTATTGTTCAGTTAAAGATAATGTAGTTGACTGCCAGAGTGGTACTTAAGAATTTCGCCTGCAGCTGTTTGTGATGGCTGCTTTATCTCGCCCTGCCCTCCTTAAACTCTGCTTAATTATCCCATGGCTTTATTTGTTGTTGTTTATAGTAATTGGCTGGATGCCAAAATTGCTGTTGCCTACATTGCACATTAGGGTGGAAAAAATTATAGAAGTTCTTTGGGGCCACCGGAGCCCATGAAAAATACTGCACAAATAACATTTGATCTTTGGGTTCCAGATATTTCAAATGAACAGACACAGCCTAATGTAGCCTTTCAATTGTGTTGATGTTGCAACAACTCGCATTATTCCATGTAGCTTTGTGCAGCTCTAGCATGACAGAAGAATTTTGTATTAAAATACTCTAGATACCAAGGCATGGATTCATTACTCTTTTGACTATTTTCTGCACCATTAAAAACATCTAATGGGCCATACAAATACTACTTTTGACCATGTGAACCTCCCATTAATTTTCTTATCTTTTACTAAACACTTTTTGCTTCCATAGTGAATGAGATCACAATTGCCTGCATTGAAATCCATTTAGACCAGTTTTACCCATTCACATAATCCCCCAATGCATCTTTGTAAGTTAATACAAACCAAGGTGCATGCTTTTCTGTCCCATTATCCAGAACTTAAAAATGATAAAATGCTGTGCTCCCCACTGTGTTTCTTTTGTAGCACCTTTAATCATGAGCTGCCAGTTTGAGTACCTATCAACTATTTGTTTTTTTTTGCTACCGTAGTTCATTCCATTTGTTTTCTATACTTTGTATAGATTTTTTTTGGGCCACAACTTGTTTTTTGAACCACTAGAAAGGGGTTCTGCTGATTCTGTTAATGAGGAATGAAACATTTCGGAAGTGTAGGAGGACATGTAGACATTGTAGACAAGATCACAAACAGGACTGTCTGTGTTGGCCATTATGTCCCACCATTTCTGTCTATTCATACTTTTATTTTATCTTGTCTCCCACCACCTCATCTTCATTATGGATGCCCAGTCTTTATTCACCTCCCCCCCCCCCCCCATCAGGGAAGTCTTAAAGCCCTCTGCTTTCTGCATCACATTTCGCCTCCACCAAAACTCATCTGCCCAGCTAAACCTGTTCAGGGTAATAACAACTTCTCTCCTGACTTTCCTCACTTCTTACAGAGCACAGTTTTAACTATGAGTACCTGTATGGCCCCCACCTATGTCTGTTCCAAACTTCCTCCAGCACGTCTTTCAAACAGTTTCTCTCTTACACTCTCTTACATTGATTACTGTATTGATGCAGTTTCCTACTCTATGTGGATCTCATGAATTTTATCACCTTTGCCACTAACTTCTGCACTGTTCTCAAATTCACACGGACCATTTTGACATCTCTCTCCCTTTTCTATATCTTGTCTTCATCCAAGGAGACAAACTTTAAACTCACCAACTCCCACAACCATGTAAACTACACCTCTTCCCATTTTGTCTCTTGTAAAAATGCCATTCTTTTCTCCCAGTTTCTCTGTCTCTGCTACATGTGCTCTCAAGGTGAGGCCTTGTGTTGCAGGAAATTTTAAATGTTCCCCATTTACAGGAAGTGTTGCTTCCCTTCTGCTGTAGTTGATTGGGGCCATTCTACATCTGTTTCTTGATTTCTGCTCTCACCCATCTCCCTCCAGATAGAACAGAGACAGAGTTCTCTGAGTCCTCACCTCTCACCCTGAGCTTTCGCATCCAGCATATCATCCTTTGTCATTTCCACCAACTGCAACAAGATCCCACTGCCAGCCACTTTTCCCTACTTTCTGCCATCCTCAAGGGCTGCTCCTTATGTGATTTCCTGCTCCATTCATTTTACCCCTGTAGTTCCAGATGGTGTGACACTTGAAATTGTTTTTGGTCAAGGTGGTACCAACTTGCAGTTTCTGTCGGGATATGGCTCAGATTTAGTTGGTTTTTTTTAAGTTTGTGGATATGGTTTTGGGGACAGCATGGAGAGTTATGGGTCAGATTAGGGTTTAGGGATAGCAATATGGGGAGTTGGAGGTCCATAAGACGCAGGAGCAGAATTAGGCTATTCATTCCATTTAGACAGTTCTGCCATTTCATCATGACCGATTTATTATCCCTTTCAACACCATTTTCCTGCCTTCTCCCCATATTAAATATATCCAATGACAGTCTCCATAGTAGTCTATGGAAATGAATTCCACAGATTCATCACCCTCTGGCTAAAGAAATTCTTCCTCATCTCTGTTCTGAAGGGATGCCCTTGTATTCTGAGGCTGTGCCCATTTGCCCTAAACTCCCCCACTATCCACATTCCCTCTATCTAGGTCCTTCGATATTCAATAGGTTTTAATGAGATCTACTCTGATTCTTCACAACTCCAGTGAGTACAGACACAGAGCCATCAAATGCTCCTCATATATTAACCCTTTCATTCTTGGGGCCGTTATCATGAACCTCCTCTGGGACCTCTCCAATGCCTGTACATCCTTTCTTAGATAAAGGGCCCAAAACTGCTCTCAATAGTCCAAATGCAGGATGACTGCCTTACAAAGCCTCAGCATTTCATCCTAGCTCTTCAAAGGTACATTTAATGTCAGAGAAATGTATACAATATACATCCTGAAATGCTTTTTCTTCACAACCATCCATGAAAACAGAGCAGTGCCCCCAAAGAATGAATGACAGTTAAATGATAGAATGCCAAAGGCCCCCCCATCTTACCCCCCACCGTACGTAAGCAGCAGCAAGCAAAGATCTCCTCTCCCTCCACCGCCAAAAAAAAAGCATCAGCACCCACCACTGAGCACTCAAGCATGAGCAAAGCAACAGCAAAAACACAGACTTGCAGTACTCCAAAGACTACATTGTTCACATGGCATTCGACATACCACAGGCTCTCCCTCTCTCCCTAATAAGGGAGAAAGAGGTGTCTCCATTTCACAGCGAGAGGGGAGACATAATAAACAACTCGATGGTTTACGATGTTAAAAGTCCGTTATGTTTCTTTTTCTGAGCTCTGTGCCCAAAGATCTCAGGTCTCTGGGCACACAGCCTAGATCTTCCATTTCCCATGACACACAGATCTCCTGCCCGGACACCGAACTTCGATCCACCTGTCCCCAGAACCATGAGATCTTAGCCCTCTGAAGGTGCGCTGAGTTCTTAGGCAACTTCGTTAGTCCTGACGAAGGATCTCGGCCTGAAACGTCGACTGCACCTCTTCCTAGAGATGCTGCCTGGCCTGCTGTGTTCACCAGCAACTTTGATGTGTGTTGCTTGAATTTCCAGCATCTGCAGAGTTCCTGTTGTTTGAGCTCTTAGGCTAAGCCTTTGGCATGCCGAATAACAGCCAGTCGTGAAACCCCGAGAGTTGGTCCCACTTCCGTAAAGAAATGTAGTCAGCATGTAACTCCAAAAATAGAAATATTGAAGATGAAAATAGAACAGTTTCCGAAGACGCAAGCAAGGAGTTGCCATTAGGTACTATCTGTCCTCCGAAGCTCCTCCTTTTGTAACCTAGTCCTCTGAAATGAATGCTAACATTGCATTTGCCTTCCTTACCACAGGCTCATCCTGCAAGTTATCCTGCAGGGAATCCTGCACAAGGATTCCCAGGTCTCTTTGCACCTCTGACTTATGAATTTGCTTCCATTTAGAAAATACAACTTTATTTGTTGTGCATACTCCCTGCTTCCTCAACACTTATCTTTGATCCCACCTATCTTTGTATTATCTGCAAACTTGACCACAAAGCCATCAATGCTATCCAGATTATTGATATATAACATCCAAGAAGCTGTCCAAATACTGACTCCTGCAGAACACCACGTCATCAGCAGCCAACCAGAAAAAGCCCCCTTTATTCACACTGTTTGCCTCCTACCAGTCAGCCAATCTTCTGCCAATGCTAGTATCTTTCCTGTAATACCATGGGCTCATGTTTAACAGTCTTGTGTGTGGCATCTTGTTAAAGGCCATTGACTGTCCTTAGTCTATCCTGCTTGTTATTTCCTTAAAGAGTTCCAACAGATTTGTCAGGCAAGATTTCCTCTTAAGGAAACCATGCTGGCTTTGCCTATTTTGTCATGTGCCCCAAATACCCTGAAACGTCATCCTTAACGAAGTTTCGGGGTACTTGTAGGCACATGATAAAATAAGGTCAGACTAGGGTTTAGCAAGAGGGATTTGGAGGAGTTAGAGTTCAGGGCTCTACTCTGCACGCGAAGTCTAGTGATGTGGGCAGGTGATGAAAGACATCTAGATTCTAGGCCTCTGCTCCACACTCAAAGGTTAGCGATGTGGATGGTTGACGAAGTGTATCGTGGATGTCGGGCTGTCCCAGGTTGTTGAGTCCTGGGACGCATGAAGGTCGTTCAGTTGGCAAATCTGGAGCTCGAGGTCCTGTTGTTGGCTAGTTTATGGGTAGATAACAAAGATCCAAGCCTGATGGCCAAAGACTAGTCTGGAGGCCTATCCTGGAGTTAGAGGATTGTTCACATATGTGGGTGGGAGGGAGTAAAGGGGCATGATTTGCTGTCATTGTTTTTTTGAATTATGTGTTCTGTTGTTCTGCCGAACATTGTTGGCAGGCTGTGTTGGCGCCAAGCTGTGTGATGACGAGGATAGTGCTACAAAATTGAAGCCATCTAATTTGTAGGTATTGGCCTTTGTCTCTTATGGCCAGGAGGGCGATCTTGCTCAAATGGAAGGAGGCCGCTCTGCCCACTCATGTTCAATGGGTATCTGATGTTATGTTGTGCCTTGATCTAGAGAAGATTCGTTGTTCGATTTCTGATTCTAAACATGATTTTTTTAATGTTATGGGGACCCTTTCTGAATTATTTTCACAATCTTTGAACTGTTATTAAAGTATGGATCCGAGCCATTATTATTATAATTTCATATAGTAAAGTATTTTTTCTTTTTTTTATCAACCAGTTCATTTTGGTAGTGGGGGTAGATTTTTTAAAAAATAAAATACAATTATTTTACTTTATTTCATTTCATAATTCAATTTTCTTCATGATTGATTTGAAATATGGGATACTGTGATCATATTACTGTGATTTAAATGTAATGTAATTCGTGTTATTTACTTGTATCCTTATGAATTTTGTATTTGTATTCATGCAATTTATATAATATCAATAAAAATATTGAAAAAGAAAAAGACTGTGTGATGACACTTCTAGACTGTCCCCTGCACATCCCTGGGTGTTTTGGCTGTTAATGCTCATGGATATTTTCTATGTGCATGTGATAAATAAATCTGAATTTCCACCTCCATCACCATCTAAGAACTTTCAAGTGAGGCAAAGATTTATGTGCTTCTCTTTCAATTTCATCGACTACCTTCTATGCTCTTGATGTGGTGACCTCTATGCCAGCAAGACCAAGTACAGATTAGGTGACCTTTTTGCATATCATTTATGCTCGATCCATAATGGTCATCCTGAGTTCCCAGTTGTCTGCCATCTCAATTTGCCTTCCCATTCCCACCTACTACACAGACTCAGCTCTCTCTCCCTCCCTTTGATACATTTAGTTCCAAAGTAACACACCCAAAATGCTGGAGGAACTGGTCAAGCAACATCTGTAGTGGGAAGTAAACAGCCACAGTTTCATGCATAGACCCTTGCAAGAACAACTATCAGGCTGTTGAATAAAAGGGATAACTACACTCACTTACCCCATCATTGAAATGTTCCCACAACCAGTGATCTCATTTTTTAAGGACTCTTATCTCATTATGTCATGTTCTCGTTTATATTTGCACTAGCACAGTTTGTTATTTTCTGCATTCTGGTTGATCTTTTACTGATCCTGTTACTATTCTATAGATTTACTGAGTATAAGAAAATACCACAAGAAAATGAATCTCAGGGTTCTAGTTGGTGAAATGTATGTACTTTGATAATGAAATTTACTTTGAACAGAAATATCGACTGTTTATTCCTACTGGCTGATTTGCTCCAGTGTTTTGTGTGTGTATGTTACTCTAGATTTAGGCTACGTCCACACTACGCCGGATAATTTTGAAAACAAAGCTTTTTCTCTTCGTTTTGACCCTCCGTCCACACTAAAGCGGCGTTTTCATCCCCCGAAAATGGAGATTTTCGGAAACGGTCTCCAGAGTGAATAAATCTGAAAACGCCTAATATCCATTGTAGTGTGTACGGGGTAAACAGAGAGATTTAAAAACACTGTCATGACAACACCACAACAATAATGCTTTTTCTGCTTCTGCTTGGTACTGAGCAAGCACTTCCATACAGCTGTTATAACGCGCAGTCGGTGTGAATGGTGTGAGAGTTAAATTGTAAAGTGAGCTTTTTTGACTATTTAAAAACGCTGTCATGACGTTCCAGAACAGATGGCCGCGGTGCGGCATTTCGTTGTTTTCTGGAATGCAACTCCCCACATAATCTAACAATTTCAGAACAGGCGGCAACAAGACTGAAGCCAGAAGAGTTAGAAATGTACTCACCAGATACTTTGACCCATAACTTACTGAATAAATAAGTATACTCACTTTGCCCTGTTTTCTGTCCTTACTTGTATGAAGATGGTTTACCTATTTATGCAAGTACTTCTCTGACAATAGATGTGTAACAGCCTAAAGTAACTGTGTGGAAATACAAGATAACGCTGATGCAGACATGTTTTATACATTTAACAAGGTGCTTTATTAATGCAACAGAGTTGGTCAGTTTTTCAGTGTTCGTCGTTAGCCAGGTCATACTGTCCGTGAACTCCCTGTCGGTTGCCTCCATACGCTCCAGTATTTTTTTTAGTTTTAAGTCTTCCTGCGCGAGAGTCAAGAGCAATTCCTTTGAAGTTTTTCTACTCTGTAACTGGACAAACGCGCACTAAGTATACCGTTTCCTCTTCGCTTGTTTTCTGTGTGTCCTGCGCGTGCCCAGTAAAGGAGATTCGCCCAAATATCCGTATTAGTGTGGACAGAGATATTTTGAAAAATGCTTAGTGTGTACGCCTGTAGTTTTTACTCGAAACCGGCTTTTTCAAAATTATCCGGCATAGTGTGGACGTAGCCTTAGAGTATCTGTACAAATCTCTTGTGTTTATGCATCTGGTTTCATTTGCCATTCACCTTTCCATGAATGGAACCATTATCACCAGCTCTGGAAGCTATTTGTGTTCCTGCTTATTTCCCTTCAGCAGTAGTGTCTGACCTTCACCCCGCCCCCCCCCCCCCACTCCCACCTTGCTCCATCTGCCTCTGTTTCTTCTCTCTTTGTCTCTTTCTATCATTTATCTGCCACTCCGCTCCTTGACATGTAATGTTATACATTCCCTCAATCTACCAGTCACCTCAGATTCCTGTCTTGCCACCCCTTTCTCTTTATACTGGCTATCACCTGAAGTGTCAAAATTTATTTTCTCTCACACATTGATCTGCTGAGTACCTTGAGCAGATTGTTGCTCCAGATTCCAGCACCTGTAGTCTCTTGTCTCAACATGTAGAAAATGCCACTTAGATTCAAGGTATGGAATTGTATATAATCAGAAAGCATAGTAGCTGACGGATTATGGCTTGCTGTAAGACTGTGTCCCTGAAGAAAACACAGTGATTACCCTCTCACAATGTTGGATATTTGTGGCAGATTGGCAGGGAAAATGGGGCTACAGAATACAGGACTCTTACATTTTGTTGACAATTACATTGGCCTAATTAGTTTGACTTTTGTAATATTTTGTATTACCTTTACTAATCCTCTCCTTTATGTTCTTTATTCACATTTGCACTTGCGACTTATTCTTGTGTTTCGTTACTACTTGAAGCATACAGTATGTACACATCTGTATTGTTTCAAGTTGACTCATCTTTAGGTACTGCTCCTGGTGGCACCTCTACACCAGGAGAACAAGGATTGATCTGCAGTGTTGAGGAATTCCTGTGCGTCAGCCTACTGATTGTGGTGAAATAGAAATCTGATGGCCCGAATTCTTCATGGATACTCTGTTTTGAATTTTCCTTGGTGGCAAAGGTGCATTGAATGATGGTTTAGTTTCTGAAGATTGACCTTTGCCTCTATCAAGGCACCTTTGGGCACATGCATATGAAGCACGTAGATCAGTGGGTACCACAACTGTTTCATTATTGCTATCTAATGTCCCACCCCCTCACCTGTATCCAACTATCACCCATTAGCTATTGCTCCATCCTTTCCCACCACCTTTTAATGCTGCCTGTCTCCCCTCTTTCAGTACAGATGAAGGGTCTCAACCCATAATGTTTTCTCCATAGAAATCACCATAGCAAGCCAAGTTCTTTCAGCATGTTATGTGTAACCCCATGTTTAATCTCCCGCTTGTCTTTGTCTTTAAAACCTTTGGATTCTTTGTGAACTTGCATATCATGCCCATCTTTCCTCCTCCTGTTTATTTAAATTTCTCCAGTCAGCTTTACCCCTGCCAGGCTACCAAAATTGCTCTGGTCAAGGATACAAATAGAATTATATGATTATCACAAGGGTAATCTACCCCTTCTTGTTCTAGACGTTAATGTATTTGACCAGTAGGCCCTTACCAATGCTTGACTTGATAAAGCTGCATTCTTATCAAATCTATCTTGCAGGATTCTCTTCCTGCACTATCTCCAGGAAAATATTTTGTCCCTTTCTATTTTTAAAGTGCTGCTCCTTACTAACATAATCTGAAAACATGTCAGGAGTGTCTACATTTGAACTGATTACCCTTACCATGATTGCTCTTTTTAGGAGTGAGATGGATCAGATAGTTAAGTGGTGTCACAACAACAGCCTTGCACTCAATGTCAGTGAGACCAAGGAATTGATTGTGTACTTCAGGAAGGGGAATTTGAGGGAGAACACACCAGTCGTCATGGAGGGATTATCAATGGAAAGGGTGGGCAATTTAAAATTCCTGGGTGTGAATATATATGAGACCCAACATATTGGTGCAATTGCAAAGACATCTGCTGTATTTCCTTTGGAGTTTGAGAAGACTTAGTAGGTCACCAAAGACTCTCTCAAATGTCTACAGATGTAACATGGCGAGCATTCTAACTGGTTGCATTGTTGTTTCATGTGGAGTGACCACTGCAGAGAATCAGAAAAAGCTGCATAAAGTTGCAAACTCATCCTGTTCAATCATGGGCACTGGCCTTCCCAGCACTGAAGAAATCTTCAAAAGATGATGCCTTGAAAAGGTGGCATCAATCATTAAGGATCCTCATCACCCAGAGCATGCCCTCTTCACATTGCTACCATCAAGGTGGAATAGGAGCCTGAAGCTACATGCTCAACATTTTAGGAACAGATTTCTAAATGAGCAATGAGCTACACTATTTTTTCTTTTTTTGCTGTTTTTACACTACTTTTTTAAATATATTACATAATTTATTTATAAGACCATAAGACAAAGAAGGCCCATTGAGTCTGCTGCGCCATTTTATCATGAGCTGATCCATTCTCCCATTTGTCCCACTCCCCTGCCTTCTCACCGTAACCTTTGATGCCCTGGCTACTCAGATACTTAGCAATCTCTTCCTTAAATACACCCAATGACTTGGCCTCCACTGCTGCCCATGGCAACAAATTCCATAGATTCACCACCCTCTGACTAAAAAAATTTCTTCGCATTTCTGTTCTGAATGGGCGCACTTCAATCCTGAAGTCATGCCCTCTTGTACTAGACTCCCCCATCATGGGAAACAACTTTGCCACATCTACTCTGTCCATGCCTTTCAACATTTGAAATGTTTCTATAAGGTCTCCCCTCATTCTTCTAAACTCCAAGGAATACAATCCAAGAGCGGACAAACATTCCTCATATGTTAACCCTCTCATTCCCAGAATCATTCTCGTGAATCTTCTCTGTACCCTCTCCAACGTCAGCACATCCTTTCTTAAATAAGGAGACCAAAACTGCCCACAGTACTCCAAGTGAGGTCTCACCAGCGCCTTATAGAGCCTCAACATCACATCCCTGCTCCTATACTCTATTCCTCTAGAAATGAATGCCAACATTGCATTTGCCACCTTCGCTACTGACTCAACCTGGAGGTTAATCTTAAGGGTATCCTGTACGAGGGCTCCCAACTCCCGTTGCATCTCAGAACTTCGAATTTTTTCCCCATTTAAATAATAGTCTGCCCGTTTATTACTTCTGCCAAAGTGCATAACCATACACTTTCCAACATTGTACTTCATTTGCCACTTCTCTGCCCATTCTTCCAATCTATTCCAGTCTCTCTGCAGACTCTCAGTTTCCTCAGCACTACTGGCCCCTCCACCTATCTTTGTATCGTCAGCAAACTTAGCCACAAAGCCATCTATTCCATAATCCAAATTGTTGATGTACAATGTAAAAAGAAGCGGCCCCAACACGACCCCTGTGGAACACCACTGGTAACCGGCAGCCAACCAGAATAGGATCCCTTTATTCCCACTCTGGTTCCTGCCAATCAGCCAACGCTCTATCCACGTATGTAACTTTCCCGTAATTCCATGGGCTCTTATTTTGTTAAGTAGCCTCATGTGTGGCACCTTGTCAAAGGCCTTCTGAAAATCCAAATTATTTATTTATATAATATATAAAATATTTCCATAAAAAGTACTCCAACACCTCCCTCCCCCGGAAGTTTTCATGTTTTATTGTCTTACAACATTGAATTTCAGTGGATTTAATTTGGCTTTGACAGGAAAGGGTCAAAAACTCTTGATCAGTATCAAAAAAGCCAATTTACTGGTTGCAGCTTTATGGGAGAGTGGCAAAAAGAAAGCCACTGTTGGGAAAAATTGGCATAAAATCTCTGCTAGAGTTTGCCAGAAGGCATATGGGAGACTCTGAGGTCAGCTGGAAGAAGGTTCTGTGGTCTGATGAAACCAAAATTGAGCTTTTTGGCCATCAGACTAAATACCATGTTTGGTATAAACCAAACACCGCACATCATCAAAAGTGCACCATCCCTACTATGACGCGTGGTGGTGGCTGCATCAATATGGTGGGGATGCTTCATTGCAGCAGGCTCTGGAAGACTTGTGAAGGTAGAGGGTAAAATGAATGCAACAAAATACAGGGAAATCCTGGAGGGAAACCTGATGCAGTCTGCAAGAGAACAGCGACTTGAGAGAAGACTTGTTTCCCAGCAAGACAATGACCCAAGCATAAAGCCAAAACTACACAGGAATGGCTTAAAAAAAAAGCAAAGTTAATGTCCTGGAGTAGCCAAGTCAGAGTCCAGACCACAATCCAATTGAGAATTTGCGGCTGGACTTGAAAAGGGCTGTTAACTCATGACCTCCATGCAATCTAACAGAGATTGAGCAGTTTTGTAAAGAATGGGGAAAAATTGCAGTGTCCGGATGTGAAGAGCTGATAGAGACTATCCACGCAGTTTCAAGGCTGTAATTGCTGCCTAAGGTGCATCTACTAAGTACTGACTGGAAGGTGTGAGTAATTATGCATTCAATTATTTTGTGCTTAATAACTTTAATAACTTTAGACCAATTTGTAGAAATTTGTTTTCACTTTGATGCGAGAGAATGTGTTTTGTTGATCAGTGTCAGAAAAGCCAAATTAAATCCACTGTGATTCAATATTGTAAAACAATAAAACATGAAAACTTCATAGGGGGATGAATACTTTTTAAGGCACTGTATATATTTATTTCCTATTTCTGAAGGGTTTTGGCCTGAAACATCAACTGTACTTTTTTCCATAGATGCTGCCTGGCTTACTGTGTTCCTCCAGCATTTTGTATGTGTTGCTCAGATTTCCAGCATCTGCAGATTTTCTCTATATTACTTTCTTTTTTTATTATTATGTATAGTATTGCAATGTGCTGCTGCCGCAAAATGAAAAGTTTCACGATATATGCCATTAATGTTAAACCTAATACTGATTCAATGGCTTATCCAGCATCCGACAACTGTATAAGTGGAAATTTCCTTCAGCGAAACATTGGGAAGACCAGAGCCATCGGGCCAGATTGGGTTGACAGTTGGTGGCCCAGTGGAGAACCACGAATTAGTTGCATTGTGTGTAGTCTGTGTTCCAGATTTGCAGCCTGCATATTGGCAGGTATGTGTGACCTCTCACAGTGATCCTGGACTCGCTGTCAAGCTCTGAGAGTTTCATCAGCTGGTGTATCTTGGTGTGGTCTATTTCATTTCAATGGGGTGTCTAACCTGTAAGCTTTTAAAAATTAAAATAAATATTAATATATGCCGGTTACATTCATCTTAAAGTGAATTTGTTTTATCTGTTAACTTCTATTCATTACTAATACGTATTTATTTTTTAGCTGAGAGTTAAAGCCTTTGTGGCCTTACTTTCCACTGCTTGGGCACTGTTTGCCATCTGCAGGCAGATTTAACTTGTGTAGCAACTATTTTACTCATGGCAGCAATATCTAAAGAGTCGGTAATTTCAGAGGATTAACACAATCTCAAGCAGAGGCAGGGTCAGCTCACTACAGTCACAAGCTCTCTATCCCAACCCGCAATTCTAAATCCCATCCCCTTCCTTTCAACCATCTGAAGCTGAAAGTAAGTTATAAACTGAGTTTTGAATCTTACGCTCTTTCTGTCATTAAGATGTCTATTTTTAACCTCGATAACAATCTGACTCCACCCATACCTTTGCTCACACTTGCTGAATTCCCCAACCATGTTTTGGTTATCACTAGGTTCAATTAGATCTGCAGCAGCAAACATGATCTAAATAAGTAGAGCTGGGCCTTTCAGGAAGAAGATTAGAAATCAGTTCTTAAGCTGTTGCAGCCCTGCAATTCCTTCTAACAAATAGCTAGTCATACCCGGAGTTCAGATTTATGACACATTTCCATGCAAAAGAGTAAATAGAACAGTTCAGAAATGGCCCTTCATCCCACAATGTTGTGTCAAACTAGCTGAAAATTAAATCAAAAACAACCCCTATGAACTAATCTTTCCCGCCTACACAATGTCCATATCCCTCCATCTTCCTCATATTCACATGCCTTTCTAAACATATTTTAAAAGCCGCTAATATATTTACCTCTACCACCATGTCAAGCAGCACATTCCAGGCATCCACCACTTTTGAGTTTTTAAAAAAAAACTTGACTCTCACATCCTTTTAGAAACTACCCCCTCTCACCTTCAGTCTATGCCCTCTGGTATTAGACATTTCAACCCAGAAACAGATGTACTCTGTCCACTCTATCTATGTCTCTCATAATCTTATTAACTTCTGTCAGATCTCCCCTCAGTTTCCACCACTCCAAAGAAAACAACTCAAGTTTCTCCAGCCTCTCATGATAATACATGCCCTCTGAACCAGGCTGCATCCTGGTAAAAGCCTCAACGTCCTTCCTATAGTGGAGTGACCAGGACTGTATGCAGTACTCCAGATGTGGCCTAACCAGAGTTTCAATAAAGTTGCAACAAAACCCCTTGATTTTTTTTTTAACTCATTGCCTCAACTAATTAAAAGCAAGCATTCCATAAGCCTTTTAACCACCCTTTCAACCTGTGTAGCCACTTTCATGGAGCTATGAACTTGGATCCCAAGATCTCTCTGCTCAGCAACGCTTTTGAGGGTCTTACCACTAATAGTGTACTGTCTCCTTGCACTTGCCCTACTGAGGTGCAACACCTCACATTTATCTGTGTTAAACTCTATCTGCCATTTCTCTGCCCATATCTCCAACTGATCTACATTGTCCTGTATTCTTTGCCAGTCTGCTGCACTATCCACAACTCCACCAATCTTGGTATTATCTGCAAATTTACTAACCCACTGTCTGCATTTTCATCCATGTCATTTATATACATCACAAACAGCAGCGGTCCCAGCACAGATCCCTCCAGCTCAAATAAGTCCCTTCAACCACTGTCCCTGTCTTCCATGCACAAGCCAGTTCTGAATTCAAACAAATAAAATGCCACGGACCCCATGCATACTAATAATCTGGATTAACCATGCATGCTCTTCCTAATTGGGCCATGGGTTTCCAAATGCTCATATCCTATCCTTAAGAATTTTTTCCAGCAATTTCCCTACAATTGACATGAGACTCACCAGTCTATAGTTTACAGGATTTTCCCTTGTTCCCTTCTTAAATAGAGGTACAGGGTTCATCACTTATCAGTCCTCTGGGACCTCACCTGTGGCTAGAGAAGATGCAAAGATGTTGGTCAAGGCCCCAGCAATCTCGTCTCTTATCTCCTTCAATAACTTGGGGTAAATGCTATCAGGTCCTGGGGACTTATTCATCTTAATACTCAGTAGGAAACCCAACATTTCCTGCTCTTATCTCTGAACACCCTAACATACTTATGCACTTGGCACTGATCTCCTGGTCCTCCGTGTCCTTTTCCTTGGTAAGTACTGAAGCAAAGTACTTGAGTACCTCACTGACATTCTTCGTATCCAAGTAAATGTTCCCTTCTTTGTCCTTGAGTGATCCTACCCTCTCCCTAGTTATCGTCTTGCTCTTCATGTATGTTATAGAATGCCTCGAGATTCTTTTTAATCCTACTTGCCAAGGACTTCTCATGGCTCCTCCTGGCTTTTCTAATTGCCTTCTTTAGTTCTTTTCTGGCTTCTTTGTAATTGTTACGTGCTCCGTTTGATCCTAACTGATCCAGTTGACCAAGTGAGTTTATTCTGAGTTTCAGATTATTCCCAGTTCTACTGTCTATTTCCTTAAAATGTTCTCTTAATAATACCCTTTTGTTTCTCCAAAATGGTGTTCAGCTGTAGTCTCCATGAAGATTGCTTAGTTGCTTTTTAAGTTTGCAGGGATGGGTTTGGGGACAGACGGGAATTAAAGGTCAGGTTAGGGCTTAAGGATAGTGACATGAGGAAGTAGGAGGTTAGATTCTGTTTTAAGGACAGGAATGTGGAGGAATTGGAGGCCAAATCCCTGATCCACCTTCAAAGTGTTATGACATGGATAGGTGACAAAAGACATCTGCACTTTAGATTGAAAGCCAACAATGTGGACAACTGACAAAGGTTATCTGTGGATGTCGGACTGTGTGAGCAGGAGGCATGACGGCTGGTTAGTAAGTGAACCTGGAGTTCACTGTCCTGTCAGCGCCTTGTCCAGAGGTCAGTACTGTAGATAGGATCCCAGAGGTCAATCAAAAGGTCTGGAAGTCAAAGTCCAGTGGCCAAATCCTGGAATAGAGGCCTGTACTGGAGTTGGAGTACTGTCCATGTGTGTGGGTGGTTGGGAGGGAGGAAAGGGGCTTGTTTTTGCTGTTGTTTTTGTGCTTCTTGTGTTCTGTTGTCACTGCTGAGCATTGTCACATACTATTTTGGCACCAAAATACGTGGCAACACTTGCAAGCTGCTCCCAGCGTATCTGCAGGGTGTGTTGGTTGTAATGCAAACTACATATTTCACTATTTGTTTCGACGTACACGTGATAAATAAATCTGAACCTGCATATTCATAAATACTGATTCTCCCAGGATCCCTATTTACATGAAGATTAATTTGCAGTACCCAGTCAACGTTAACTGGGACTGCTTTGGGAGGAAACTAGAGCACCCAGTGGAAGCCCATGTAGTCAACAGACAGCACCCAAGGATGGAGTCAAATATCTCTGAACTAGTGCAGCTGCCCGGAACACTACTTGATTTTGAATCTGAGATTGAGGGACCTTTGAAAAATAACATTAAGGGACATTAGCGAAGAGGAAGAACATGATGTTTTTTGGGCACAACTCGTTGATTTATGCTAGAATTAATGTTAGAACTGCCTGAAGACAATTAAAGATTTGCCCCTTTGTCTCAAAGTGAATAGTTGCTAGCTTGGTCAAAAATTTTATATGTGCGATTGTCTGTTTAATAATTTTGAGAGGTCAAAAGAGTTGGGGTAAAATGCTCATAATGCCAGAATTGCAGTATCAAGTTGAGGGGTGCATCTCCCCCGTTCTCATTTTTCTGATGGTTGGAGTTTTGAAATATTTTGAGATGTAGAAGTTGTGTTCCAGCCACATCTGTGCTTGCTGGAACTGTCACCTTCATTGGAAGTTAATTCGTTCCCTGGTTCTGCTTGAGTTTAAACCCAAGTTCCAGTTCCTTTACACCAGAATTGATTCTTTTTCTGGTCAATGCAAACAGAAGAGGTGGAAATAGCCAGCTGGAGAAATTCTGAATTCTAGATCACATTTTAATCCTTTTAGCAAGTGTATGAACCTTAGAGTTCTCTAAAAATTCTCAAACTTTTGGTTAAATTTGTGTGGTGCTTGCAGTAAGAGAAGATGAATAGAATGTATACGTAATCTGGAAGACCTTAGCTCGGAACAGGAAGCAGTGCTTCAACCTGCTTCAGGATAAGTTAGCACACACAAAATGCTGGAGGAACTCAGCATGCCAGGCAGCATCTATGGAAAGATTCAGGCCAAGACCTTTCATCAGGACTGGAGAAAAAAAAAAGATGAGTCAGAGTTAGAAGTTGGGGGGAGGGGAGGAAGAAACACAAGGTGATAGGTGAAACTGGGAGGGAGGAGCGGTGAAGTAAAGAGCTGGGAAGTTTGGTGAAAGAGATAGGGGGCTGAAGAAGGGAAAATCTCATAGGAGAGGATAGAAGGCCATGGAAGAAAGAAAAATGAGAGGAGCACCAGAGGGAGGTGATGGACAGGTTAGGAGATAAGGTGAGAGAGGGAAATGGCAAGGAGAAGAGGGAGGTCAGTACCGGAAGTTTGAGAAATCGATGTTCATGCCATCGGGTTGAAGGCTACCCAGGCAGAATACAAGATGTTGCTCCTGCAACCCAAGTGTGGCCTTATCACGACAGTAGAGGAGGCCATGAACTGACATGTCGGAATGGGGATGGGAAATAGAATTAAATTGGATGACCACTAGGAGATCCCGCTTTTTCTGGCAGATGGAGTGTAGGTGCTTAGTGAAGCAGTCCTCCAATCTACGTCCAATCTTACTGATATACAGGAGGCCACTCTGAAAGCACCGGATAAGGTAGATGACTCCAATCGTGTGGAAGGACTGTGAGGGAGGAGGTGTTGGGACAGGTTTAGCACTTGTTCTGCTTGCAAGGATAACTGCCAGGAGGGAGATCAGTGTGAAGGGACCAATGGACAAGGGAGTTGCATAGGGAGTGATCCCTGCCAAAATCAGGAAGTGGTGAGGGGGCGGTAGGAAAAGATGTGCTTGATGGTGGGATCATTTTGGAGGTAGCAGAAGTTTGAAGAATTATGTGCTGGGTACGGAGGACGGTGGGGTTGTAGTTGTGGACAAGAGGAACCCTATCCCTGACCAGGTTGTGAATGACAGAAGAGACAGACAGAGTGTGAATGATTCAGTAGCATCTTGTTTGTTGCCAGTCAGCTGCTGGCTAATTGCTCAGCCAGGGGAGTCATTACGGCGTTCAGAGAGGCGGGACTGTGCAGGCGTGTGACGTCGAGCAGTGCAGTGCGGCAGATTTAAAAGGGCAGAAATCCTGCTTCGGGTTTGATTCGAAGAAGGAAGTCTGAGAGTCGGAGCGGGAGTGCTGAGGAAGACATTTTTGAAATTTTTGGTTTTTTTTCTCCAACGGCGTTCAGAGAGGTGGGACTGCGCAGGCGTGTGACGTAGGGCAGTGCAGCGCGGCAGATTTAAAAGCAACAGAGCCTCATACAGCGGGCAGCGTAGTTTGCGGGCGGCGGAGTGAGCCGGGAGCAGAGTGAAGGCTTAAGGGCATCGGCTCAACAGGCTTAGGCGGAAACGGGCGAGGTGAGGAAGGTTTGGTATTCATTTTCTGTTGTTATTTGAGGAGAGGGGCAGTATGAGTGTGAGGGTAGTTTGTTGTTCTCGGTGTCGGATGTGGGAGGCTCTGGAGTCTCCAAGCCTCCCGGACGTCTACATCTGCGCCAAGTGCATCGAGATGCAGCTCCTAAGGGACCGCGTTACGGAACTGGAGCTGCAGCTCGATGACCTTCGTCTGGTCAGGGAGAGTGAGGAGTTGATAGAGAGGAGTTACAGGCAGATAGTCACACCGGGGCCACGGGACGCAGACAAGTGGGTCACAGTTAGGAGGGGGAAGGAGAAGAGTCAGGTAATAGAGAGTACCCCGGTGGCTGTGCCCCTTAACAATAGGTACTCCTGTTTGAGTACTGTTGGGGGGGACAGCTTACCCGGGGGAAGCGACAGTGGCCGTGCCTCCGGCACAGAGTCTGGCCCTGTAGCTCAGAAGGGTAGGGGAAGGAAGAGGAGGGCAGTTGTGATAGGGGACTCGATAGTAAGGGGGTCAGATAGGCGATTCTGTGGACGCAGTCCAGAGACCCGGATGGTAGTTTGCCTCCCTGGTGCCAGGGTCCGGGATATTTCTGATCGTGTTCAAGATATCCTGAAGTGGGAGGGTGAGGAGCCAGAAGTCGTGGTACCTATAGGTACCAATGACATAGGTAGGAAAAGGGAAGAGGTCCTAAAAGGAGAATATAGGGAGCTAGGAAGGGAGTTGAGAAAAAGGACTGCAAAGGTAGTAATCTCAGGATCTTCATCTCCTGTGCCACGCGACAGTGAGAGTAGGAATGCGATGAGATGGAGGATAAATGCGTGGCTGAGGGATTGGAGCAGGAGGCAGGGATTCAAGTTTTTGGATCATTGGGACCTCTTTTGGCGCAGGCGTGACCTATACAAAAAGGACGGGTTACACTTGAATCCGAGGGGGACCAATATCCTGGCAGGGAGATTAGCGAGGGCTGCTGAGGTGACTTTAAACTAGAATGGTTGGGGGGTGGGAATCAAATTAAAGAGGCTAGGCGAGAGGAGGTTAGTTCACAACAGGGGGATGGGAACCAGTGCAGAGAGACAGAGGGGTGTAAAGTGAGGGTAGAAGCAAAAAGTAGTAAGGAGAAAAGTAAAAGTGGCAGGCCGACAAATCCAAGGCAAACATCAAAAAGGGCCACTTTTCAACATAATTGAATAAGGGCTAAGAGAGTTGTAAAAGAGCGCCTGAAAGCTTTGTGTGTCAATGCAAGGAGCATTCGTAACAAGGTGGATGAATTGAAAGTGTAGATTGTTATTAATGATTATGATATAGTTGGGATCACAGAGACATGGCTCCAGGGTGACCAAGGATGGGAGCTCAACGTTCAGGGATATTCAATATTCAGGAGGGATAGACATGAAAGAAAAGGAGGTGGGGTGGCGTTGCTGGTTAAAGATGAGATTAACGCAATAGAAAGGAAGGACATAAGCCGGGAAGATGTGAAATCGATATGGGTAGAGCTGCATAACACTAAGGGGCAGAAAACGCTGGTGGGAGTTGTGTACAGGCCACCTAACAGTAGTAGTGAGGTCGGAGATGGTATTAAACAGGAAATTAGAAATGTGTGCAATAAAGGAACAGCAGTTATAATGGGTGACTTCAATCTACCTGTAGATTGGGTGAACCAAGTTGGTAAAGGTGCTGAGGAAGAGGATTTCTTGGAATGTATGCGGGATGGGTTTTTGAACCAACCTGTCAAGGAACCAACTAGAGAGCAGGCTATTCTAGACTGGGTTTTGAGCAATGAGGAAGGGTTAATTAGCAATCTTGTCGTGAGAGGCCCCTTGGGTAAGACTGACCATAATATGGTGGAATTCTTCATTAAGATAGAGAGTGACATAGTTAATTCAGAAACAAAGGTTCTGAGCTTAAAGAGGGGTAACTTTGAAGGTATGAGTCATGAATTAGCTAAGATAGACTGGCAAATGACACTTAAAGGATTGACGGTGGATATGCAATGGCAAGCATTTAAAGATTGCATGGATGAACTACAATTGTTCATCCCAGTTTGGCAAAAGAATAAATCAAGGAAGGTAGTGCACCCGTGGCTGACAAGAGAAATTAGGGATAGTATCAATTCCAAAGAAGAAGCATACAAATTAGCCAGAAAAAGTGGCTCACCTGAGGACTGGGAGAAATTCAGAGTTCAGCAGAGGAGGACAAAGGGCTTAATTAGGAAGGGGAAAAAAGATTATGACAGAAAACTGGCAGGGAACATAAAAACTGACTGTAAAAGCTTTTATAGATATGTAAAAAGGAAAAAGACTGGTAAAGGCAAATGTAGGTCCCCTACAGACAGAAACAGGTGAATTGATTATGGCAAGCAAGGACATGGCAGACCAATTGAATAATTACTTTGGTTCTGTCTTCACTAAGGAGGACATAAATAATCTTCCAGAAATAGTAGGGGACAGAGGGTCCAGTGAGATGGAGGAACTGAGCGAAATACATGTTAGTAGGGAAGTGGTGTTAGGTAAATTGAAGGGATTAAAGGCAGATAAAATCCCAGGGCCAGATGGTCTGCATCCCAGAGTGCTTAAGGAAATAGCCCAAGAAATAGTGGATGCATTAGTGATAATTTTTCAAAACTCGTTAGATTCTGGACTAGGTCCTGAGGATTGGAGGGTGGCTAATGTAACCCCACTTTTTAAAAAAGGAGGGAGAGAGAAACCAGGGAATTATAGACCGGTTAGCCTAATGTCGGTGGTGGGGGAACTGCTGGAGTCAGTTACCAAAGATGTGATAACAGCACATTTGGAAAGCGGTGAAATGATCAGACAAAGTCAGCATGGATTTGTGAAAGGAAAATCATGTCTGACTAATCTCATAGAATTTTTTGAGGATGTAACTAGTAGAGTGGATAGGGGAGAACCAGTGGATGTGGTATATTTGGATTTTCAAAAGGCTTTTGACAAGGTCCCACACAGGAGATTAGTGTGCAAACTTAAAGCACACGGTATTGGGGGTAAGGTATTGATGTTGGTTAGCAGACAGGAAGCAGAGAGTGGGAATAAACGGGACCTTTTCAGAATGGCAGGCAGTGACTAGTGGGGTACCGCAAGGCTCAGTGCTGGGACCCCAGTTGTTTACAATATATGTTAATGACTTGGATGAGGGAATTAAATGCAGCATCTCCAAGTTTGCGGATGACAGGAAGCTGGGCGGCAGTGTTAGCTGTGAGGAGGATGCTAAGAGGATGCAGGGTGACTTGGATAGGTTGGGTGATGGGCAAATTCATGGCAGATGCAATTTAATGTGGATAAATGTGAAGTTATCCACTTTGGTGGCAAAAATAGGAAAACAGATTATTATCTGAATGGTGGCCGATTAGGAAAAGGGGAGGTGCAATGAGACCTGGGTGTCATTATACACCAGTCATTGAAAGTGGGTATGCAGGTACAGCAGGCGGTGAAAAAGGCGAATGGTATGCTGGCATTTATAGCGAGAGGATTTGAGTACAGGAGTAGGGAGGTACTACTGCAGTTGTACAAGGCCTTGGTGAGACCACAGCTGGAGTATTGTGTGCAGTTTTGGTCCCCTAATCTGAGGAAAGACATCCTTGCCATGGAGGGAGTACAAAGAAGGTTCACCAGATTGATTCCTGGGATGGCAGGACTTTCATATGAAGAAAGACTGGATGAACTAGGCTTGTACTGGTTGGAATTTAGAAGATTGAGGGGGGATCTGATTGAAACGTATAAAATCCTAAAGGGATTGGACGGCTAGATGCAGGAAGATTGTTCCAGATGTTGGGGAAGTCCAGAACGAGGGGTCACAGTTTGAGGATAAAGGGGAAGCCTTTTAGGACTGAGATTAGGAAAAACTTCTTCACACAGAGAGTGGTGAATCTGTGGAATTCTCTGCCACAGGAAACAGTTGAGGCCGGTTCATTGGCCATATTTAAGAGGGAGTTAGATATGGCCCTTGTTACGGGGATCGGGGGTATGGAGGGAAGGCTGGTGCAGGGTTCTGAGTTGGATGATCAGCCATGATCATAATAAATGGCGGTGCAGGCTCAAAGGGCCGAATGGCCTACTCCTGCACCTATTTTCTATGTTTCTATGTTTCTGTTACCTCTGGATCGACCCTGTCCGCCCTCTTGAAGCTCCTGACCTGCTACAGGGGGCTGCAGCTGCCTCTCCTTCATCCCCAGGTATGGAGCTTTTACTTAACATGGTAACTATTCCCAGGGACTGTTTCTTGATCGATGAACCTTCATATTTGTGACATATGGGAACGCTGAAGCATGTACAAGGGAAGGCTATTCAGTCCACCAAGCCTGCTAGCCACTCTGTACAGTCACAGTTGATGACCTGTCGGCATAGTTCCCTCTAAACTGTGCGCGTTTTTCAACCAGCGCACAAAGGAAATTAATGTGTGCACAAAAGGTTAGTTACCTAAAATAATGTAATTAATAATTATACTTATTGAAAATCTTTTAGCTAACTGTTTCTGTTAACTAGTTAGTTGGTTTTTCAAATACAAGTCACTAATTTACATCACCTCACCTTTCCTGTTCCTGTTTGTACAGCTGCATCATGGCGGCAGCCATGTTTGGCAGACAGTGTTCATATCGTAAAGTTTACAAAGATCTGATTCAAATCCTGTAGATAGCTTACTAAGTTTTTATTGGAAAAAATATTGATTCACTATGTCAAATTCAAAAGAAGCGAAAGGCTTGAAGCGCAAAAGAACTGCAAATTTGTTTAAAGTTGAATGGATTAACAAAATAGTAGAAGCTGCTACACCGAAAGCTCATGAGGTCATGAACGTTCAGCTACGAGAAATATTTATGTATGATTCGGAAACTGGAGTTATCTGTTTGTATTGTCGTGATGCGAAAGTTGCTGGAGAATTGCTAGCAGAAAGAAGTGGGATGATATTTGGAAACTTATTAAAGTATCATTTGGCAAGTAAATTGCAGTTGGACAGTGTACAAAAGCTCAGGCAACAGAACCCGTCATTACCTGTTACAGGAGTGCTATGCATGTGACGGTTGAGTGCAGATGAACGAGAGCGAAAGCGATCAAACCCAAGAGGAGATCAAAGTTGAGGTACAAGAATGGTCAGCTTTTGATGTCTCCACAATTGCAGATTGTGACTTCACATTTGGCGATGAACAAGTTAATGCCTTATATCTAAAATATCATGATTTTCTAGCTAAAAATATTGTAATAGTTGAACAGTTTAATTATTTCATATTTTCCGTGCAAGAAAAAATTAAATCCAAACCAGTTTCAAACTTTGCTTAAATGGTGGCATTTGTACTTCAAAATGAACAGTTTTGCGACCTTGCACAGTTGATGGACGTTAGGGGAACCTTCCTTGCATCTGGTGCGGACTGTGAGCGAGGTCTTAGCCTAATGAATCAACTGAAAAACAAGCTGAGAAACCGTTTAGGTGAATGTCATTTGGATATGTTAATGAGAATCAAAAGCTATCAATTGGATGGAAGTTCTGTTAGTCTAGATAGAGTTTACAAAGAATGGGTAAATGCCAAAGACAGAGAGAAAAAATAACTGAGTGGCTTAAATATGTATGTTATTTTGTTGTTCTGTGCAGTTTTAAGTCAAATATTTTGTAAACCTACATAAACTGTGCCATGTGTGCATTCAGTGCGCACATACTTTTGTCACAGGAAAAAAACTTGCACAACATAATATTTTTGTGCACACTGACTACTAAAAATTTAAGGAAACATTGCCTGTCGGTACCATTTACTAAGGCAATGAATATCCCCATCCACTAAGGGCATTCCTCCTTCTCCCCTCTCCCGTTGGGCAGAAGATACAAAAGCCTGAAAGCACATACCACCAGGTTTCAGACACTTGAACAGATCTCTCATAAACTAAAGCCGAACTTTCGTTCTCCCAATCTACCCTTGTGAAAGCCAATGGCCACGATATGGTAGTTCCATGACTGACATGTTCATCACCCTTGTTCTTGATATTTGTTGCATTAAAAAAGACACACTTCAACCCATCCTTTTCTTTCTTCCATGGCCTTTTGTCCTCTCCTATCAGATTCCCCCTTCTCTAGCCCTGTATGTCTTTCACCAATCAGCTTCCCAGCTCTTTACCTCACTCCTTCCCCTCCTCCTCCCCCCGGTTTCACCTCTCACCTTGTGTTTCTCCCTCCCCTCCAACAACACCTTACACTGACTCCTTGTCTTTTTTTCTTCCAGTCCCGATGAAGGGTCTTGGCCTGAAATGTCGACTGTACTCTTTTCCATAGATGCTACCTGACCTGCTGAGTTCCTCCAGCATATTGTGTGTGTTGCTTAGATTTCCAGCATCTGCAGATTTTCTCTTGTTTGTGTCTGGACAAGTTAATACTGAAATGGAGAACTTGCGCAATATTAGTAGACACTATAATTTCTGAGCTGTAAGTTCCTGATCACAGTGAGCAGATACTGGAGAACTGTTCTTGACATGAAAGCAGAATTGAGAACTGGAATTATCTACAGTTGTTGAAGTGATGCTTGCTGATGCAGACAAGGAACTTGTGCAACAGTTGTTTGAGTTTAAGCACAGAATTAAAAAGCAAGTGGTCCCCATCTGGACCTTCTGCTGTGATTGCGATTGTTTGGGTTATTAGGCATTAGGGTCAATAAAAAGAAGTGAGGTATAAGCAGAGTAACCATTGTTGGAGTGGGAAACAGGCTGTGGTGAGGGGGAGTGGAGACTAGGCTGAGGTTTCTTTTTCCTTTGTCTATTTGTGCCTAGCTAGAGTAGTGATAATGGACTCCAGGTCAGTTGTGCGCTACTCTTACAAGAAGCAGGACATCTCAAGACCTCCAGTGTCCCTGATCGCTACATCTGTGAGAAATTCATTTGGGTGCAGCTCCTTACGAGCCATGATAGAAAATGGGAGCTGGAGCTGGATGACTTTTGGCTCATTCAGGAGAATGAGGAGGTGATAGGAGCTACAGGAACATAGTCATAACCAATATTGCAGGAGCCAGGTGACTTCCAGGAGGGGGAAAGGGAATAGGCAGATAGTGCAGGGAATAGGCAGATAGTGCAGAGTACCCTTGTGGTCTTTCCCCTCCATAGCACATATACTGCTTTCAGTACTGCTGTGGGTTGGGGCAGTGGGCTGAAGGCCAAGGTGACCAGGTCTCTGGCAGTAAGTCTGGATCTGTGACTCATAAGGGAAGGGGAGAGAAGAGAAGAGCACTATTTATAGGGGGTTCAATGGTATGGAGCAGATGAGAGTTTTGTGGACATGAAAGAGACTCCTGGATGGTATGTTGTCTCCTAGGTGCAGGATCAGGGACATCTCAGATCAGGTCCACCATATTCTAAAAGGGGCTGATGAGCAGCCAGAAGTCACGGTACATATTGGCACCGACAGCATGGGTAAGAAAAGGAATCTGGTCCTGCAGGACCTCAACTCAAGGATCTCTGGATTGCCCTTATGCCACACATCAGTGAGGGTATGAATAGGATGATTTGGCAGATGAATGTGTGGCTGAGGAATTGATGCAGGGGGCAGGATTTAAGGTTTATGGGTCATTTGGGATCTCTTCTGGGGAAGGTATGACCTGTACAATAGGGGCATGTTACACCTGAACTCAGTGGGGCGGGGGTGGTGGAGACCAATATCCTTGCAGGCTGTTTTGCTGGAGTTATTGGGGGGTTTAGACCAGATTGGCAGTGGGATGGGAGCCAGAATGATTAGTCAGAGAATGGGGCAGTTATTGTAAAGGTTGATGAAGCCTGTCGAGAGATTGTAAGGAAGGATAGGCAGTGGAAAGGGCATAATTGCAGTCAGTGGGATGTGTGTCTATTTTAATGCAACAAGTATAAGGAACAAGGGTGATGAACTTCAAGTATGTGTATGAGTATGGAACTACTGTATCATGGCCATTAGAGACTTGGGTTTCACACGAGCAGGAATGGCTGTTGGATGTTCCAGGATTTAGATGTTTCAGAAGGAACAGGGTAGGAGGTAAAATAGGTGAGGGAGTGGGATTGCTAATCAGGAATATTATCACAGCTGCAGAAAAGGAGGACATCATGGAGGGATTGAATACTGAGTCAGAAACAGAAGGAAGCAAACACTCTACTTGGGAGTATTCTATTGACCCCCATTAGCAGCAGAGATATTGAGGGGCATATTGTGAGGATATCCCTGGTTACTATGGGATGCTAGGAAAGAGATTGTTGTGCCCTTGGTGGTGATCTTTGCACCTTCATTCTCCACAGGAGTAATACCAGGGTAGCAAATCATTATTCCTTTGTTCTAGAGAGGTAATAGGGATAATCCTGGGAATTATAGACCAGTGAGTATTACATCATTCGTGGGCAAACAGAGAGAATTCTTAGAGACAGGATTTATGATCATTTGGAAAAGCATAGTTTGATAAGGGATAGTCAGCATGGTTTTATGAGGGGCAAGATTTGCGTCATGAGCCTGAATGAATTCTGAGAAAGTGACAAAACAAATTGATAAAGGCAGAGCAGTGGATGTGGTGTATGTGGATTTTAGTAAGGCACTTGACAAGGTTCCCCTTTGGTAGGCTCCTTCAGAAAGTCAAGGGGCGTAGGATCCAGGAGAACATGGCTGCATGAAATTGCATGAAATATACTTCCATCCCCCATCAGGAAGGTCTCAAAGCTCTACGCTTCTTTTTGGATTCCAGACCTAATCAGTTCCCCTCTACCACCACTCTGCTCCGTCTAGCGGAATTAGTCCTTACTCTTAATAATTTCTCCTTTTGCTCCTCCCATTTCCTCCAAACTAAAGGTGTAGCTATGGGCACCCGTATGGGTCCTAGCTATGCCTGCCTTTTCGTTGGGTTTGTGGAACAATCTATGTTCCGTGCCTATTCTGGTATCTGTCCCCCACTTTTCCTTCACTACATCGACGACTGCATTGGCGCTGCTTCCTGCACGCATGCAGAACTCGTTGACTTTATTAACTTTGCCTCCAACTTTCACCCTGCCCTCAAGTTTACCTGGTCCATTTCTGACACCTCCCTCCCCTTTCTAGATCTTTCTGTCTCTGTCTCTGGAGACAGCTTATCCACTGATGTCTACTATAAGCCTACTGACTCTCACAGCTATCTGGACTATTCCTCTTCTCACCCTGTCTCTTGCAAAAACGCCGTCCCCTTCTCGCAATTCCTCCGTCTCCGCCGCATCTGCTCTCAGGATGAGGCTTTTCATTCTAGGACGAGGGAGATGTCTTCATTTTTTAAAGAAAGGGGCTTCCCTTCCTCCACTATCAACTCTGCTCTTAAACGCATCTCCCCTATTTCACGTACATCTGCTCTCACTCCATCCTCCCACCACCCCACTAGGAATAGGGTTCCCCTGGTCCTCACCTACCACCCCACCAGCCTCCGGGTCCAACATATTATTCTCCGTAACTTCCGCCACCTCCAACGGGATCCCACCACTAAGCACATCTTTCCCTCCCCCCCTCTCTCTGCATTCCGCAGGGATCGCTCCCTACACAACTCTCTTGTCCATTCGTCCCCCCATCCCTCCCCACTGATCTCCCTCCTGGCACTTATCCGTGTAAGTGGAACAAGTGCTACACATGCCCTTACACTTCCTCCCTTACCACCATTCAGGGCCCCAAACAGTCCTTCCAGGTGAGGCATCACTTCACCTGTGAGTCGACTGGGGTGATATACTGCGTCCGGTGCTCCCGATGTGGCCTTTTATATATTGGTGAGACCCGACGCAGACTGGGAGACCGCTTTGCTGAACATCTACGCTCTGTCTGCCAGAGAAAGCAGGATCTCCCAGTGGCCACACATTTTAATTCCACATCCCATTCCCATTCTGACATGTCTATCCACGGCCTCCTCTACTGTAAAGATGAAGCCACACTCAGGTTGGAGGAACAACACCTTATATTCCGTATGGGTAGCCTCCAACCTGATGGCATGAACATTGACTTCTCTAACTTCCACTAAGGCCCCACCTCCCCCTCGTACCCCATCTGTTACTCATTTTTATGCACACATTCTTTCTCTCACTCTCCTTTTTCTCCCTCTGTCCCTCTGAATATACCTCTTGCCCATCCTCTGGGTCACCCCCCCCCCTCCGTCTTTCTTCCCGGACCTCCTGTCCCATGATCCTCTTGTATCCCCTTTTGCCTACCACCTGTCCAGCTCTCGGCTCTATCCCTCCCCTTCCTGTCTTCTCCTATCATTTTGCATCTCCCCCTCCCCCTCCAGCTTTCAAATCCCTTACTCACTCTTCCTTCAGTTAGTCCTGACGAAGGGTCTCGGCCTGAAATGTCGACTGCGCCTCTTCCTATAGATGCTGCTTGGCCTGCTGCGTTCACCAGCAACTTTGATGTATGTTGCTTGAATTTCCAACATCTGCAGAATTCCTGTTGTTTGATATTAAATCTGAGCTCACTAACATTAATCAAAAAGATAGCGGAAGCAGAGACACAAGTTGAGAAGGTGGAAGATCGCGTTCAAAATGTGGAACAGGTGCTAAGCAAGATGATAGAAGTGATGAATCAACAAGAAAGTAAACTACTTGACCCAGAAGGGAGGACTCGATGGAAGAATATAAGGATATGCAGTATAATGTTCCTGAAGGAACGGAGGGGTTATCTATGGTGGAGTTTGTGGAAAAGTTACTACGGGACACACTGGAGATTCCCCCGACTACGGAACTTGACATCGAGAGAGCACATCGGACGCTCACCCTGAGACCCTCCGGGAATAGGGAAGACAAGCCACGGTCAACAATAATCAGATTCCTCCGCTACAAAACCAAAGCAGAGATTCTGCACAAGGCCTGGGGAAAGGAGAATGTATTTTTGAACGAGAGATTAATATATTTTGGTCAAGATTATCCCCCAGCAGTCCTGCAGAAATGTAAGGAATATTCTGAAGTGAAGTGAGTGTTAAAGCAGAGAAAGGTTAGCTTCCAGACTCCGTACCCTGCTAAACTACGAGTGTTCTATGAGAACGGGATGTGGCTGTACCAGACAGTGCAGGAGGCAACTGCAGATATGAAGAACAGAGGACTGCCCGTCAACGTGATCATACCAAGGGAAAGCCTGGCTGAGCAGCTATCCCGCTCTGCCTGGGAAATGGTGGGAGGACCGAGAAAGCAGGGGACAAGGGAAGAGCAAGAGAAGAATATCAGGGAGAGACTGCGAGTTTTCAGAAGACGGCCCTCACCCCCTCCAGAAGTTATAAGGTCTGACTAATCTGAAAAGTGTTGATAAACTAAACAGAAGCCAAAATAGATTATATTTATCTCAAGAAATACAATGTGGATTTTCTATTATTCTATTATTTTATTTTTTATTCATTCATTCACTCCTTTTTCCCCACCTAAGTGAGAACATATATATAGGAGGAATACACAGGAAAGTCTTTTCTGTGTAATGGACATAGATTTTTTCACTTACTTTTATGGGTGCTGCAGTGGGGGCCTTTAGCCCATAGGTAGGAGAGGCTATCCCCCACAGCTGGACATTTCCTCTAGCTCGTCCCAGGGTCATTTACTAGAGACCTCAGCCTTGGAATCACATCTTCATTACCTTTTTTAAAATTTGTGTTTCTTTGTTCTTACTTGTTCAGGGAGTAGATCAATTAAGTTTTATTCTGCTAATTTCAATAATACACTGACAGATAAATACACATGACTAATGATAAAGTAAAATTCATTTCTTTTAATGTCAATGGGCTGTTGAATCTAATCAAATGCAGTAAAATTCTATCTAAGATGAAGAAAGAACAAGCCCATGTAGTATATTTACAGGAAACTCATTTAAGTGATAATGAGCATGGAAAACTAAAGAGAATGGGCTTCACTAATTTGTTTTTCTCCTCATAGAAATCAGAATATAGGAGATGAGTTGCTATTCTCATCTCAAGCAAGCTAAATTTTGAAAAAGTATTCGAAATGGGAGATAAGGAAGGCAGATATATTCTAGTAAGGGAGAATATAGACGGGAATTCAGTTACTCTATTGAATATATACGCACCTCCAGGAAGTGATATTAGTTTCTTTCAGAAAATCACTAATATTATGGTAACGGAAACAGAAGGTCTCTTGATATGTGGGGAAGACTTAAGTTTACAATTACAACCAAAGTTAAACTCTTCCAGTAGAAAAACGCACGAAACAAAGTAATTACATAAGAAAGTTAACACATTTTTTGAGGATGTTGGTCTAATTGATACACGGAGAGACCTTTTCCCTGATAGAAGGGATTACACTCACTATTCTGCCTCGCATTCTTTATATACAAGAATAGACTATTCCATAACATTTAGAAAAGATAAGGACAAAATAAACACCTGTGGAATTGGGACAATAGATGTAAGTGACCATGCACCTAGATATTTATCTGTTGATTTTGACCTGCAACCAAAGAATAGTATATGGAAACTAAATTCAAGTCTACTCAATGATCCCTATTTTAAGGAACTAATTAAAAAAGAAATTGGTCTTTACTTAGCATTCTATGGGATGCTCTGAAGGCTGTCTTAAGAGGGAAAATTATGGTGATATCTTCATATAAGAAAAAAATGAGGAATAAAACAGAGGAATTACAAAACAAGCTGAAGGAACTAGAAAAAAAACACATTGAGTTTGGTGCAGGATACATTAGAGGAAATTTTAAAAATTAGGAACAAAATTAATAGTTTGGCGACACAAGAAATCAGGAAAAATCTAATGTTTTTGAAACAGAGACACTGTGAAAATGGATCTAAAAACATAGAAAACCTGCAGCACAATACAGGCCCTTCGGCCCACAAAGTTGTGACGAACATGTCCCTACCTTAGAAATGACTAGGCTTACCTATAGCCCTCTATTTTTCTAAGCTCCATGTACCTTTCCAAAAGTCTCTTAAAAGACCCTATTGTATCCACCTCCACCACCGTTGTCGGCAGCCCATTCCACGCACTCACCGCTCTGAGTAAAAGACTTACCCCTGACATCTCCTCTGTACCTATCCCCCAGCACCTTAAACCTGTGTCCTCTTGTGGCAACCATTTCAGCCCTGGGAAAAAGCCTCTGACTATCCATACGATCAATGCCTGTCATCAAAATCTATGAAATCTAAATCTATGAAAATACTGGCGTGGAAACTGAAACAAAAAGATAGCAGAAAATACAATTCATAGAATTAGAGATTCAAGAACAAAAGTGCTAAAAAGTAAGCTAAGTGAAATTCAGGAAGCTTTTGAAGTGTTTTACAAAACTCTATGTTCTAAAGTTCCAGGGGGAAGCATAACCCAGATTGACACCTTCCTGAATTCTCTAGAGTTACCCACTTTAAACAAAGATCAAAATAGAACAATGACTGCTGATATAACTGAAGCTGATCTAAAAACTGCAATTAGCAGGCTTAAATTAAGTAAGTCACCAGGACCAGAGTGTTATAAAGAATTTAAAATGAGTTAATTCCTGTTTTACTCCCCACACTGAACTGGGCTTTAAAAAAAAGGCGCAAACGCCACCCAGCTGGCAGGAGGCGATAATCTCAGCTATACCGAAAGAAGGCAAGGATAAAATGGAATGTGAGTCATTTAGACCAATATCTGTTCTTAATGTAGATTATAGATTATTTACCTCCATCATGGCCAAACGATTAGAAGAGCTTCTACCCACATTGATACACAATGATCAGATAGGTTTTATACAACGCCAAACACAAGACAATATACAAAGGACACTACACATTATGGGTCATATACAAAAATATAAAATTAAAGCAGGAGTGATAAGTGTGGACGCTGAAAAGGCATTTGATTCGGTTAATTGGAATTTTCTTTACAGAGTTTTACATAAACTTGTTTTACATGACACAATTATTAAAACTATGCAGGCACTATATGACAATCCCACTGCTAGGATTAAGATCAATGAATATTTATCAAATAGCTTTAGCCTGGAAAGGGGCTCGAGACAGGATTGTGCATGGTCACCATTACTCTTTGCATTACATCTGGAACCATTAGCTCAATACATCAGACAAAATGAAGATATCAGGGGAATTACAATTAAAGGGACAGAGCATAAATTGGCCTGTTACGCGGATGACATTTTGATCTATCTAGGGCAATCAACATACTCTTTACCTTTGAACAATATGGTCAATTATCAGGATACAAGATCAACATGGATAAAACCCAATTACTTTCATATAACTATAGCTCATCAAGAGAAATTGAAAGTAGATACCCCTTGGCATGGCAAATAGAGTCTTTCAAATATTTGAGCGGCATCATGCCAAAAGATTTGGCAAAATTATTAGAATGTAATTATTTGCCTATATATAAAAAATTAAGGAAGATATAACAAGATGGAATCTAATTCCTTTCTTTAGTCTCAGTTCAAGGATTGAATTCATTAAAATGAATATATTGCCCAGACTATTATATCGCTTTCAGACCCTACCAATAGAGATTAACCAAAATCAATTCAATGAATGGCACAAAATGTTATCAAGGTATATATGGCAAGATAAAAGACCTAGAGTACATCTCAAAACATTGCAATTAGCCAAGGAAAAGGGGGGATGGGACCTGCCTTCTCTTAGAGATTATTATTTTGCAGCACAGATGAGAGCTGTGATATGCTGGTGCAACCCATCATTGACGCTCAATGGAAAAACATTGAGGAGAAGATACCTTCCATCCCCATACAGGCAATTTTGGCTGATAACAACCTACAAAGTTATATAAATACTATTGATAACCAGTGGGTGAAATGGACTCTTAAAATATGGAAAACTATTATAAAATAATATAAACTCGAGGGAGATACTGTAATTCTTAAATGGTGTGCATATGACTCGGATTTTACGCCAAATAAACTGGATGCTAGACTTAAGGACTGGACGGCTAAAGGAATAACAGTTCTATGCAATATAATGAAAAAAGAACACTGTTCAGTTTTGGAATGCTTAAAAAGAAACACTTTTTGGAAAAACAAGACTTTTATCGGTATTTGCAGATGTGACATTATGTTACTAGGAGAGTGAAAAATGTAACCAAGGCAAGTACATGTTTGATAGAACTGTTTAGAAAAGCATATAATTCAGATAATGGTAGTAGAATCATTTCAAGCATGTATAAGGATCCGTCAAATCTTAAAACATACTCTACTTCATACATTAAAATAAAATGGGAAAAAGGAGGGATAACTATATCTGAGGAAGAATGGACAATAATATGGAGGTATTAATGGAAGTGTTCTAGTTCACAGAAATGGAGGGAGTTTGGGTGGAAAAACCTGATGAGATATTTTATTACATCCTCTCAGAAATCCCATTATGATAGTAACCTCCCTGTTTGCTGGAGAAATTGTGGAAATCAAAATGCAAACCATTACCATATTTTCTGGGATTGCTCTGTTATCAAAGACTATTAGAGTTGGATACAGAATGCCCTACAAGACATTTTTAAATGTGAAATACCCTTATAAGTAAGACCATATATTTTGGGTGTATACCTCAAGGATGGTTGAAAAGAGATAAATATTTAATGAATATACTGCTGTTGGCTGGTAAAAAGACTCTTACCAGGAAATGGTTATCACAGGAGAGCCCAACTTTAAACGCATGGATGGAAATTACAATGGACATTTACAAAATGGAGAAGATAACAGCATCTGTCAATCATAAATTCGAGCAATTTGATTCATACTGGGGAAAATCATACCTGATTTTATTCTTACAAATCAATGATTATGTTGTGAAAAAAAGATAACTCCCTACTTGTACATAGTTTTTCTTTTGTTTGTTCTTTCTTTTCTATAGGTGTATACCTCAGATAAATACTATGTAGAATTTTGTGACAAACATGAATATATGATCTATACATACAGTATCTGAAGTACATCTTATGGAAATGTTTATATGATGCTGAATTTCAATAAAAATAAATTACATAAAAAAGAGAAAGTGGGAGGGTGAGTTAGTAGGTTTGTTGATGACACGAAGGCTGATGGTGTTGTGGATAGTGTAGAGGGTTTTCATAGGTTACAATGGCACATTTTTAAGATGTAGAGCTGGGCTGAAAAGTGGCAGATGGAGTTCAACCCTGAAAAGTGTGAAGTAATTCCTTTGGAATTTGAATTTGAAGGCAGAATTCTGGGTTAATGGCAGGATTCTTAGCAGTGTGGAGGAAAAGGGGGATCTTGGGGTCCATGTCCATAAATCCCTCAAAGTTGTAGCACAAGTTGATAAGATGGTTGAGAAACGTGTGGTGCATATGGTACTCTGGATAGACAACACTTACAATATTGTTTTCAGTTCTGGTCGACTCATTATAGGAAGGATGTGGTAGCTTTAGAGTATGTCCAGAGGAGATATACTAGGATGCTACCTGAATTAGAGAGCATGTCTAATGAGAGGTTGAGTGAGCTAAGGCTTTTCTCTTTTCTCCAGAGGTGACTTAATAGACATAAATAAGCTGATAAGAGGATAGAGTGAAAGGCCAGAGACTTTTTCTCAGAGGCAGAAATGGCTGATACAAGGGGGACAAGAGGAATTCTGCAGATGCTGGAAATTCAAGCAACACACATAAAAGTTGCTGGTGAACGCAGCAGGCCAGGCAGCATCTCTAGGAAGAGGTCCAGTCGACGTTTCAGGCCGAGACCCTTCGTCAGGACTAACTGAAGGAAGAGTGAGTAAGGGATTTGAAAGTTGGAGGGGGAGGGGGAGATCCAAAATGATAGGAGAAGACAGGAGGGGAGGGATGGAGCCAAGAGCTGGACAGGTGATAGGCAAAAGGGATACGAGAGGATCATGGGACAAGAGGTCCGGGAAGAAAGACAAGGCGGGGGGGGGGGGGAACCAGAGGTTGGGCAAGGGGTATATTCAGAGGGAGAAAAAGAGTGAGAGAAAGAATGTGTGTATAAAAATAAGTAACAGATGGGGTACGAGGGGGAGGTGGGGCATTAGCGGAAGTTAGAGAAGTCTTCTTTTTCTCCCTCTGTCCCTCTGAATATACCCCTTGCCCATCCTCTGGGTCCCCCGCCCCCTTGTCTTTCTTCCCGGACCTCCTGTCCCATGATCCTCTCATATCCCTTTTGCCTATCACCTGTCCAGCTCTTGGCTCCATCCCTCCCCCTCCTGTCTTCTCCTATCATTTTGGATCTCCCCTCCCCCTCCAACTTTCAAATCCCTTACTCACTCTTCCTTCAGTTAGTCCTGATGAAGGGTCTCGGCCTGAAACGTCGACTGGACCTCTTCCTAGAGATGCTGCCTGGCCTGCTGCGTTCACCAGCAACTTTTATGTGTGTTGCTTGATACAAGGGGGCATCATTTTAAGCAAGTTTGGAGGAAAGTATAGGGTGGATGTCAGAGGTAGGTTTTTTTTTTACAGAGTAATAGTTGCATGAAATGCCCTGCCAGGGGTGGTGGTAGAGGCAGATACATTAGAGGCATTTAAGAAACTATTAGGTGGGCAAATGGATAAAATATAAATGGAGGGTTATGAGGGAGGGAAAGGTTGGATTGATCTTGGAGTCGATGAAAGGGTCAGCGCAACATAGTGGGCTGAAGGGCCTGTACTGTGCTGTATTGTTCTATATTCTATGCTGCCCTAGAGCAGTGGGGCAAGTTACTGTTGAAATAGAACATGTCTCTGGAATAATAGAATTCTTAGATTTTAGTAGATTTGCTGATGGAAAAAATACTGATGGAGAATATGTTGAAATAAGCTAAGAACTTTTCATCTCTAGACACTTGATTTGCTGCTTTTGATAGATGCACTGTCTTCAGCTGTGCAAAAGGTCTCTGCAGTAGCATTTGCTGACTCTTCAATGGATTGCTGATAGCCAGAAAAAATAATTCACTTCTTCAACATGCCCCACCACACTCACTAGAAGATGGAACTTTTCATCACATTTCTTAGCATTACCTTCCATCTATCCCATATCCACTCACTTCCCCTAGTCAGTCTGTATCTCCTTGAAGTTTGTCACGGTTCACTTTTACCCTTGGGTTCTGTACCATTTGCATAGGGAAATATGCCCTACATCCCTAAGTCCAAATGTATAGTAAAGATGGTGATCCTTGAACTTAGCCCTGAGGAACTCTGCTGTGTATGTCCCTCGAGTCTTAAAAGCAACCTTTCATGATTAATGCTTGTATTACTTATTGAAGTTTTGACCATGGTCATCAGTCTTCATGGTAAGCTGTTGTCCGGCATCATAAGAAATGTCTGTATGAACCACAACCAGCACTTTCCTCAGCCCTCTGTTACTTCATCAAAACGTGAATTAGATTTAATTTGCCTTTAACAAATTCATATACCTTTCTCTAATCAATCTATACTTGTCCAAGTGACTGATAGTTCTGTCACTAATTTGTTGTTTCTAAAACCTCCCATTACTAAGGCTAAACTGTTCTGGTAGTCCTGGGTTTAATCCCTTTATCCTTTTTTCGAACGTTTGCAGTTGTCCATTCCTTGGGTCCCAGACCCAAATCTACAGATAATTGAAAGATTGTGGCCGTGGCCTTTGCATTTTCCATCCATTCTTCTTATAAATTATCTCACCCGTACTTGATGATCAATCTGCTTTAATCACAGCTAACTTTTCTATTCCACCTCTGTCAATATCTCACTCATCCAAGCTCTCAACTGCATGATGCTCTTGACGTCTCTCGGCAATAACACTGGCTCACTCTGCCACTCTAGTATGTGGCAAAAAAGCTTAATCTTAATTTAACTGTATCAGTATGCTATCAGTAAATCAGCACCCTCCTCCATCTCCTGTGCTATACACACAAACATTTTTTTCCCTCTGTTCTGATGGTCCTGAACCTGTATGTTTACTATTTGCAGAAGTGCTGTTTGTGTGCATTTTGTTTTTTTTTCAAATTGCAACCGTCTCTCGTAGCACCGCTTCCCTTGAGAAAACTGACATCAAAGGTTAGTGTAATACTATTACAGCACTGGCGACCCGGGTTAACTTCCGCTCTTGTCTGTAAGGAGTTTGTTCTCCCCTTAACCGTGTGGGGTTTTCTCCAGGTGCTCTAGTTTCTTCACTCATTCCAAAGATAGTCATAGTCATACTTTATTGATCCTGGGGGAAATTGGTTTTTGTTACAGTTGCATCATAAATAATAAATAGTAATGAAACCATAAATAGTTAAATAGTAATATGTAAATTATGCCAGGAAATAAGTCCAGGACCTGCCTATTGGCTCAGGGTGTCTGACCCTCCAAGGGAGGAGTTGTAAAGTTTGATGGCCACAGGTAGGAATGACTTCCTATGACGCTTTGTGTTGCATCTCGGTGGAATGAGTCTCTGGCTGAATGTACTCCTGTGTCCACCCAGTACATTATGTAGTGGATGGTAGACATTGTCCAAGATGGCATGCAACTTGGACAGCATCCTGTTTTCAGACACCACTGTCAGAGAGTCCAGTTCCATCCCCACAACATCACTGGCCTTACGAAAGATGTAAGGGTTAGTAGGTTAATTGGTCACATGGGTGTAATTGGATGTGGCAGGTTTGTTGGACCAGAAGGCCTGTTACTGTGCGTATCTCCAAATAAATAAATGAACACTAATTTAGTACTTCAGCCATAGCTGCACCCACAAGTGACTTTCCTTGGTCCTTGGTCTACTCACTGCTCCTCTTGCAACCATTTTCCAGTTCTTGTGTCTATTTCACTCTCTATCTCTTTGGTCATTATTAGAGCTTTGACTTAAATATCTCTACTCTTCTCCCTCGTACACCTCTTTAAACAGGATTAGAAACTTCTCAATCTGAAAGTGCTGCCATTGTTCAGACATGTTTGGAATGGTTGTTCCTGCACCAGTCCAAACCTGATTCAAGTGTAAAGGGAGGGTTTGCTAACTTAATTGCTGAAGATTTGTAGCAACTTTCTTTTCTGTTGGTGGATTGGTTGTATTTGGGCTGATGGCGGGGGGCCCCAGATAACCATATAACCATGTAACAATTACAGCATGGAAATAGGCCATCTCAGCCCTTCTAGTCCATGCCGAACTCTTACTCTCACCTAGTCCCACCGACCTGCACTCACCCTCCATTCCTGATTTGATTTTTTTCATGGAGTGGTTCAAAACTGATGTTTTCTATCAAGTTCTGGCCCACTGTTGTAGCAGCAGAGGCTAAGAACTCAAACAGGAAAATAAGCTCTACATATTGAGAAAGCAGTAAAGTTCAAAAAAAATTTGCAGAGTAATGTGGGATAGAAGCAGGTCCTTTGGCCCAATTTGTCCATGTCAACCAAAATGCCCATCTAAACTAATCCCATTTGCTGACATTTGTCCCATATCCCTCTAAATCTCTTTATCCATGTACTTGTCAAAATCTCTTTTAAATGTTGTTATTGTACTGCGTCATCCAGTTCCTCTTGCAGTTTTTCCACATATGCATCATCCTCTGCAGAGAGAACTGGCCCTCAGGTCCCTTTTAAATCTTCCCCTTCTCACCTGTGCTCGCTGGTTTTTGATTCCCCTTCTCTTAGGAAAGTTTTGTGTGGCTATATCCTATCCGTGCCCCCTGTGATTTTATACGCTCCTATAAGGCAAACTCTGACTCCTGTGTTTCAAGGAATAAACTGCTAGCTTATCCTACTTCTCCTTATAGCTCAGGCCCTCAACTCCTGGCAGCATTCTCATAAATCTTCTTTGCACTCCCTCCAGGTTGGAGGAACAACATCTTATATTCCGTCTGGGTAGCCTCCAACCTGATGGCATGAATATTGACTTCTCTAATTTCTGTTAATGCCCCTCCTCCCCTTCTCACCCCATCTTTTTTTTTAATTTTTTTCCCCTTTCTTTCTCTCTCTTTTTCTCACTCTGTCCCTCTCACTTTATCTTCCTCTGATGCTCCCCTCTCCCTTTCTTTCTCCCTTGGCCTCCCGTCCCATGATCCTCTCCCTTTTCCAGCCTGGTATCCCTTTTGTCAATCAATTTTCCAGCTCTTAGTTCCATCCCTCCCCTCCTGTCTTCTCCTATCATTTTGGATCTCCCCCTCCCCCTCCCACTTTCAAATCTCTTACTATCTCTTCTTTCAGTTAGTCCTGACAAAGGGTCTCGGCCTGAAACGTCGACTGTGCTTCTTCCTATAGATGCTGCCTGGCCTGCTGCGTTCCACCAGCATTTTGTGTGTTGCTTGAATTTCCAGCATCTGCATAGTTCCTCATGTTCCAGTTTAATATATGTCTTTCCTATAGCAGGGTAACTGAAACTATAAAATGACCTAGATGTGAACTCACTTGTATAACTGAAGTACACGTCCCAACTCCTCTACTCAGTGCTCTGATTAGATGCCAAAAGCCGCCTTCACTACCCGGTTTTTCTGTGATGGCATTTTCAGCAAACTTGTATGCCTTGTTGCCTCTGTTCTGCAACACTCCCCAGGACCTTACCATTCACTGTGAAATTCTTCTTTAGAATCAGGTTTATTATCGGTGACCTGTCATGAAATGTGTTGTTTTGCAGCAGCAGTACAGTGCAAGCCATAATAAAATTACAACAAATTACAAAATAAATACATAGTGTGAAAGATGAATAATGGATGTCGTGGGTATCTCAACCATTCAGAAATCTGGTGGAGGGGAGGAAATTTTTCTTAAAACAATTTCAAGTTCCTGTCTCTATCTTCTGCTACCTGAGAAATTGGCAACAGCCAGTTAACTAGCATATCTTTGAGAAGTGGGAGAAATCCCACAGGGAGAATGTGTAGAATCTACTGAAACTTGTACATAGGTTGCAGGCCCTGACAAAGTTTGTTTAACTTGTTTTTGATTTAGTTCCAGTAAAAAAAAAGTGCATATCCTGACACTAATATTCGCAGGCACATTAAGTCCAAACTGGCTGACATTTTGCTGACTCTGCAGAGCTGTGATGATCTGCTAAATTCACATGCTTTTCTAAGAGGAGATTAAAATCTGTGCACAGTATTTCAATATACCATGCTTCATGATCTCATGAAAGCACTGAACAAATGTCTTAAATGTGTACTCCACATCACTTAGTGAATGACAACATTGAGCTTATCGCATACCAACAAGGAGACAAACAAATCTCTGAAAACCAATGTTTACTGGTTACTCTCAAGTTGAAAAATATTCTCCCCACCCAATTCAATAACTACATTTGCTCACGTCATTTTTTGTGATGGAGATCATAGGTTTATGAGGTATTTCTGGAGCAGCCGAGGCAAGCAATTTTGTCGAAGGCATACTTCAGAGCTATGGTGTGATGGGAGTGAGAAATTAATATCTAGGTTGGCGGCTGGATTGCCAGGAATCAGATTGCTTTACACCACGTGGTGTCAGACTTCCTGAGAGTTATTGGATTAGCCCTCATGCAGGTAAGGTCACATATTCAAAGGCCAGCGACATGAATAGGTGATGAAGGACATATGGAGTCGAGACCTCTCGCTCCACACTTGAAGGCCAGTGACGTGGATGGGTGATGAAAAATGTTGTGGATGTTGGGCTGTCCCTGTTAGTGGGCCTGAGATTGGGTGAGTCCATGTGAGCAGGAGGCACAGGGGCCGGTCAGTCACCATGCCCAGAGTTTGGAATCCCAACATCAGTTAGTCTAGAGGTCAGTACCAAAGATTGGAGCCTAATGGTCAATTGGAAGTTCTGAATTTGAAGCCCAATGGCAAGAGATTGAAGGCTTGTCCTGGAGTTGGAGGACTATCCATGTGTGGGTGGCAGGAAAGTGTCTTGTTTTGCTGTTGTTGTGTTGCTTGTTTTTTGTTACTGTGTTCCGTTGTTTGGTCGAGCATTGTGGGTTTGTTATGTTGGCGTCGAAAGGTATAATGCATTTTGTGGGCTGCCCTCAGCACATCGCTAGGTGAAATCAAGACATTTCACTACATGTTTTGATATACATGTGATAAATCTGAATCTGAAGTGGCAGTTGCTTCTGTGGATTGTAGGTAGGCTGTGGGGTGTTGGGAGGTGAATCACTCACCTTGGCATACCCAGCAAGTGTCCCTGGTATTCTTCCTTTCAGCTTTCAGAAGTGTATCCTGTAAGGCAGTGTTTCATGCATCAATGCTCTGGGTTTTCCCCGGGCTACTCTACTGCAGCATTCGATACAGGTTTGGGCAAGCGTGAACAAAAGAGCACAACTTCAGATTTCAGTTCAGAGTGACTACACTAAGGATGAATTGTTTCAAAACATCACCATAAGGAAGTTCTAGCAAATTTAGAAATCAGTAGGTTTGGGTAAACTCTTCTTCTGGAGTTTTGTGTGCAACCAGTGAATACAGATTCTGATGTCACAAGGGAGCATTCTTCCATGCGGTGTCCCTAGTCTAACCAGCTACTGCTTCAATGACCACTGTTCATCAGAATTTGAAATACTTGCTACTAATGTAAAATATTCAGTTCTATTTGCTGTTCCTCAGAAAATCAAACAGGTTTTGCTTGCGTACATCAAGATCTCTAAAATGTTCAGACTCGGCTAATAAATGACAAATAACATTCATTCCAGATATCGTTACAGGTTTATCCATGTATGAAAAGTGCACTATTTCAGAAGTGAAGTGTGGGTGACTGCCTGATCCTTCAAGGGATTATTTGACAGCAGTTAGCACAGCTGAGTCATAATAATTATCATTTCTAAGAGTTTTTCCAGTGGCATTGTCACAATTAAATCCTTCAGCACAAAATCCTGAGGAGTAGAATACTCTTGACCAGAAACAAGTAAGGTCACAGTTTGGAAAAATATAGTAGTTGCAAACGTGCACTGAACCTGGGTCTTTTGCAGTGAGTGATTGCCCCCTGACTTCTGGTTTTCCACAGTCTACAAAGCTCACGTTAGAAGTGTACTAGATGTACTAGATGCTCCTTGCAGTAGGAGTCAAAGCTGCTTGGTAGTGTAAACAGCACATCCTCTATCGTAAACACTTGCATCCTCTGCCATCACCCATCTGCGTGGCCTACTACAAATCTTGAGTATTAGCAATCAACAGCAGCAGCAGTTTCTAATCTCACCTTGAAGGACAAGGACAGCTAACAGATGGGATAGCAGCCATTTCCATTGCCCCTCCAACTTTACACACATCTTACTTTGGAAATGTGTTGGTGCTTGTTTATTGTTGCTAGGTTTAAATTGTGGAACTCCCTCACATTCCTTTACTGCCATTAGCAAAGAGACTCACTTGACTACATCTAGGTGGAAAACAGATGGTGGCCTGGACAGCAATTTAGTCCCTTGACTAAATAGAATAGACTTGAAAGAAAGGGGAATTATTTGTAATCATAATGTAGTTGCTGACCACTGAAATGGGAAGGTTGCTGCTGCTGTAATGGTTCTCTGGTTGATTCTAGTGCTATAAGATGCAGAGTATGGGAACAGTTGAATAAGGCAAGATAATTTGGGCTGGAGAAATGAGGGCAGCAGAGTAGGCAAGATTAGGAGAAATCTCTTGTTGATAGACGGGTTTCTTCTCAATAGAGTTGTGACCTGTGTTCTTGTGCTAGCTCCGGGGGAGCCCAGGGACAAAAAAACTTGACAGTGTGATGGGCACCAGAATGACAAAGAATAATGTCACAGCGAAGGGTAGGTGGATGTATGGTAAAGAATAACAGGATGACTGAGATTCGATGGAGGTGAGGTAAGGTTTGAGGTAAACTGTTAGGCAATCTAAAATGGGTCTGAAGTGCAGTATATATGGTTATATGCTATCAATGCAGGTTGCCATATAGTATAGTGATATAGTCATGACCTGGTACAATAACCTGCAATAGGAGAAAAGAGCAAAATGGCTGGTGATGTATGCATTTCCTTGCAATGTGTCATTTTTGCCCATCATCCTGTGTAGGATACTGTGGACACGCACACACGCACGCACCTCCAGTTCAGATTAGAATGGAGGAACAGGCAGATTTTCTGCTGCTGAGTGGATGATGTATATGACTGCATATTGGGAAAGAGGTTGAGCAAGTTCCGAGAAATATGCAGAGGACATCAAGAATGACAGACTTCAATCGTTTTATTACGAAGTAACTAATAAAGAGGAAGAGGTTGTTTTAAAAATAAGTGTAAGATCATTGTGTTCCCACTAAAAGCTGAAGGGTAGTAGTATTGATTCTGGGGAATCAGATGAGGCTTGTAGCATGGAGATTATGTGGAAGCACTGATTATAATATCACATTTTCTAAATTATACAAAATCCAAATACTAAAATGGCTGACCAGGGGAAGGCTGCCTTTACTAAGTCAAAAGGATTTGGACCATTTGGGTTGTAATTAAAAATTAGTGGGGCATCAATCATAGATAAATACTTACGGTAAAGTAGAGAATCAAGTTGAATGTGAAATGGTCAGAGGAGAATTTAAGAATAAAGAGACAAAGAATAAGAAAGGGCTACATGGAACATAAGCAGTACCCCAATTGTTTTATTAACGCTTTCCAGAAAAAGCTCATTGAAGGGAAGAGGAGCAATTAGAGACCAAAGCGGAGGTATTTGTGGAGGCATATGGCAGGCACAGCTGAAGTAGTAATTGATTACTTTTCTGCTGAACAGAATGTTTGCGGTGTAACAGTAAATCAAAAGTTGTGTAATTCCAAATTATAATTCTTATTTGATAAAGCGGGATGTGGGGGCTGACGTTGAGAAAACTTTAAGACAACCATCCAGGATGATGTTTATTCATAGCTTGGGGGAGGGCTAAATTAATCCATAAAATGCTGCATTCATTTCTTAAAAGCCAGTGTTAGTTTGAAGTAGATATTTTTTAAAAGTCCGTCGTTCATCTGATGTGCAATGAAAAAAACTTCATGCAAACAGTAACCGCAAGCAAATAGTGTTTCTGAACTGAAATATGAAAGAGTCCTATAGTTCAGCACACATTGTGCAGTGATCTGAATCAGCCCCCACCTTGCCTCAGTGTGCTACACCCTGACCTTTTCAATCTGGCCCGGTGCTTAAATCTCCATCTGAACAACAGGTTCTGCCGCTTGGATAAACTGGACTTCACCACCTTGATTTTGCCTGTAAATCTCCGTCTGAACATTGTATCTGGCATTATTGACACACTCTGGGACCTGGAGCCGGTGGCTTCGATTAAGCTGTGCCCTTTCACACTTTTCCATACGTTCAGCAACGAGCTCGCTGCCTCACCCTGCCTCAGGGATGCCACATTGAATTGCATCCAAGCCCAAAGGGAAGTTGTAGACTATCACTTGCAATGATTGTTTGCCAGAAAAAGTGTGGCTAACAAAGTATTTAGTTGCTATCCTTGTTTCGTTAGCCACCAGACAGAAGTCGCTGAGGTCACCAGCACCATCTTAAAATGCATATCTAAGTTGACAGAGTTGTTGAATTTATTGGAGAGAGCTGAAAAGATGATTATCCTTTGTTGGGTAAACTTTTAGTTGACTGATGAAAGAAGAATATAGGGAGCTAGGAAGGGAGTTGAGAAAAAGGACCGCAAAGGTAGTAATCTCGGGATTACTGCCTGTGCCACGCGACAGTGAGAGTAGGAATGCGATGAGGTGGAGGATAAATGCGTGGCTGAGGGATTGGAGCAGGGGGCAGGGATTCAAGTTTTTGGATCATTGGGACCTCTTTTGGCGCAGGTGTGACCTGTACAAAAAGGACGGGTTACACTTAAATCCTCGGGGGACCAATATCCTGGCAGGGAGATTAGCGGGGGCTACTGAGGTGACTTTAAACTAGAATGGTTGGGGGGTGGGAATCAAATTAAAGCGGCTAGGTGTGAGGAGGTTAGTTCACAACAGAGGGATGGGAACCAGTGCAGAGAGACAGAGGGGTGTAAAGTGAGCGTAGAAGCAAAAAGTACAAAGGGGAAAAGTAAAAGTGGCAGGCCGACAAATCCAGGGCAAGCATTAAAAAGGGCTAAGAGAGTTGTAAAAGAGTGCCTGAAGGCTTTATGTGTCAATGCAAGGAGCATTCGTAATAAGGTGGATGAATTGAAAGTGCAGATTGTTATTAATGATTATGATATAGTTGGGATCACAGAGACATGGCTCCAGGGTGACCAGGGATGGGAGCTCAACGTTCAGGGATATTCAATATTCAGGAGGGATAGACACGAAGGAAGGGGAGGTGGGGTGGCGTTGCTGGTTAAAAAAGAGATTAACGCAATAGAAAGGAAGGACATAAGCCGGGAAGATGTGGAATCGATATGGGTAGAGCTGCGTAACACTAAGGGGCAGAAGACGCTGGTGGGAGTTGTGTACAGGCCACCTAACAGTAGTAGTGAGGTCGGAGATGGTATTAAACAGGAAATTAGAAATGTGTGCAATAAAGGAACAGCAGTTATAATGGGTGACTTCAATCTACATGTAGACTGGGTGAACCAAATTGGTAAAGGTGCTGAGGAAGAGGATTTCTTGGAATGTATGCGAGATGGTTTTTTGAACCAACATGTCGAGGAACCGACTAGAGAGCAGGCTATTCTGGACTGGGTTTTGAGCAATGAGGAAGGGTTAATTAGCGATCTTGTCGTGAGAGGCCCCTTGGGTAAGAGTGACCATAATATGGTGGAATTCTTCATTAACATGGAGAGTGACGTAGTTAATTCAGAAACAAAGGTTCTGAACTTAGAGGGGTAACTTTGAAGGTATGAGACATGAATTAGCTAAGATAGACTGGCAAATGACACTTCAAGGTTTGACGGTGGATATGCAATGGCAGGCATTTAAAGGTTGCATGGATGAACTACAACAATTGTTCATCCCAGTTTGGCAAAAGAATAAATCAAGGAAGGTAGTGCACCCGTGGCTGACAAGAGAAATTAGGGATAGTATCAATTCCAAAGAAGTAGCATACAAATTAGCCAGAGAAAGTGGCTCACCTGAGGACTGGGAGAAATTCAGAGTTCAGCAGAGGAGGACAAAGGGCTTAATTAGGAAGGGGAAAAAAGATTATGAGAGAAAACTGGCAGAGAACATAAAAACGGACTGTAAAAGCTTTTATAGATATGTAAAAAGGAAAAGACTGATAAAGACAAATGTAGGTCCCCTGCAAACAGAAACAGGTGAATTGATTATGGGGAGCAAGGACATGGCAGACCAATTGAATAATTACTTTGGTTCTGTCTTCACTAAGGAGGACATAAATAATCTTCCAGAAATAGTAAGGGACAGAGGGTCCAGTGAGATGGAGGAACTGAGCGAAATACATGTTAGTAGGGAAGTGGTGTTAGGTAAATTGAAGGGATTGAAGGCAGATAAATCCCCAGGGCCAGATGGTCTGCATCCCAGAGTGCTTAAGGAAGTGGCCCAAGAAATAGTGGATGCATTAGTGATAATTTTTCAAAACTCGTTAGATTCTGGACTAGTTCCTGAGGATTGGAGGGTGGCTAATGTAACCCCACTTTTTAAAAAAGGAGGGAGAGAGAAACCGGGGAATTATAGGCCGGTTAGCCTAACGTCGGTGGTGGGGAAACTGCTGGAGTCAGTTATCAAGGATGTGATAACAGCACATTTGGAAAGCGGTGAAATGATCGGACAAAGTCAGCATGGATTTGTGAAAGGAAAATCATGTCTGACGAATCTCATAGAATTTTTTGAGGATGTAACTAGTAGAGTGGATAGGGGAGAACCAGTGGATGTGGTATATTTGGATTTTCAAAAGGCTTTTGACAAGGTCCCACATAGGAGATTAGTGTGCAAACTTAAAGCACACGGTATTGGGGGTAAGGTATTGGTGTGGGTGGAGAATTGGTTAGCAGACAGGAAGCAAAGAGTGGGAATAAACGGGACCTTTTCAGAATGGCAGGCGGTGACTAGTGGGGTACCGCAAGGCTCAGTGCTGGGACCCCAGTTGTTTACAATATATATTAATGACTTGGATGAGGGAATTAAATGCAGCATCTCCAAGTTTGCGGATGACACGAAGCTGGGTGGCAGTGTTAGCAGTGAGGAGGATGCTAAGAGGATGCAGGGTGACTTGGATAGGTTGGGTGAGTGGGCAAACTCATGGCAGATGCAATTTAATGTGGATAAATGTGAAGTTATCCACTTTGGTGGCAAAAATAGGAAAACAGATTATTATCTGAATGGTGGCCGATTAGGAAAAGGGGAGGTGCAACGAGACCTGGGTGTCATTATACACCAGTCATTGAAAGTGGGCATGCAGGTACAGCAGGCGGTGAAAAAGGCGAACGGTATGCTGGCATTTATAGCGAGAGGATTCGAGTACAGGAGCAGGGAGGTACTACTGCAGTTGTACAAGGCCTTGGTGAGACCACACCTGGAGTATTGTGTGCAGTTTTGGTCCCCTAATCTGAGGAAAGACATCTTTGCCATAGAGGGAGTACAAAGAAGGTTCACCAGATTGATTCCTGGGATGGCAGGTCTTTCATATGAAGAAAGACTGAATGAACTGGGCTTGTACTCGTTGGAATTTAGAAGATTGAGGGGGGATCTGATTGAAACGTATAAGATCCTAAAGGGATTGGACAGGCTAGATGCAGGAAGATTGTTCCCGATGTTGGGGAGGTCTAGAACGAGGGGTCACAGTTTGAGGATAGAGGGGAAGCCTTTTAGGACCGAGGTTAGGAAAAACTTCTTCACACAGAGAGTGGTGAATCTGTGGAATTCTCTGCCACAGCAAACTGTTGAGGCCAGTTCATTAGCTATGTTTAAAAGGAAGTTAGATATGGCCCTTGTGGCTACAGGGGTCAGGGGGTATGGAGGGAAGGCTGGGTTCTGAGTTGGATGATCAGCCATGATCATAATAAATGGCGGTGCAGGCTCGAAGGGCCGAATGGCCTACTCCTGCACCTATTTTCTATGTTTCTATGTTTCTAACTTGAAAGAGAAACTAAAAGGTTGGCGGCAGAAGGAACATTGTACCAGAGAGAATGAAACTGAAACCCAGAATGTTCTGAGTATCCCACAGAGAACTATATGGGTCCCTGTAGCAAACCCAACAGTTTGAAGAAATGAGAGGCATCAAAGCAGCTCTTCCTGAGTCAGAATGCTGGAGGAAAATTGTGTGGCTTTCATTTAAGAAGGAAGTGGTTCTCTGACTATTTTGATGGGTAAGTGGGATAATTGTGGCCTGAAAACTTTTATTCTTTTCAAATCCCTCTATGACCTAGCCCCTTCCTGTGATTATTACCATCTCCAAGCCTGGAAAGTTCTTGATTCAAAGTACGTTTATTGTCAAAGTATGTATAAATTATACAACCATGAGATTTGTCTGCTTACAAGCAAGAAACCCGAAAGAACTTGATTAAAAAAAGAAAGACCATAATCCAGAGAAAGAGAAAAAACAGAAATCCTGCAAACAACAGAAGCAAGCAACAGCAATCCGAATCAAATTAAGTCCATAGATCCGAATTTCAGGAGCATCCAGAGTAGGCCCAAAGCCTCGGTCTCATTTCACCATATTAGTGGGACAAATTGCCATGAAGCACGGCAGGCAGGCAGGCAGAACAGTTTCACAGCCTCAGCACTTCAGAGGGAGGAGTGAACATCACCAGAAACCAAGCAAAATCAACCCGACCCTCACCTCTGGTCCTGACACAATGTCTTTCCAGTCTATCTGGGCCAGCGTTTACATTGTCCAAACACTGGAATAGGTATTGCATTAGGACCCAGGCTTCAGTGCGGTGATATGCCCTGGGCCTAGCCCGAAGCCATTCTCGACCTCTCCAAATCAGTTGAACGCTTAAGGTGATCCAAACTTGCACCTGGTTTGGGTGCATAGGCATCGAAACTCCTCCCTTCCAGCCCTTCCTCACCAAATCAATCACTCCAGCTCCGACAGTAACACCATCTCTGTCTGTGACTTTGTCTCGAACACCAGCATGACTCATCCCCCAAATTAGCATCGTGTCCACTCACTTCTTCATTGTTTGCGATGAAAGTTTACCACAATTTACTTCAGAAAAGGTGTTATTAATAATGTTTTTAGTCGAATTTCTTGCCTTTTGAACTACCAGTAAGCTGTCACTCACCTTCAACAGTGCCATCTTAAACCGGATATCTGCTCTCCTGCATTTCTGGCCTCTTGCACATTTCCTTTTTTTTTTATTATACTTTTCAGTGTCCCTTCAGTCTCTTAAACCCCTGTCCTGTGTCTTGGAATTCTCTTAAGTCTCTAATCTCTCTATAACCATATAACAATTACAGCACGGAAACAGGCCATGTCGGCCCTTCTAGTCCGTGCCGAACTCCTACTCTCACCTAGTCCCACCGACCTGCACTCGTCCATAACACTCCATTCCCTTCCTGTCCATATATCTATCCAATTTAACTTTAAACGACAACATCGAACCTGCCTCAACCACTTCTGCTGGAAGCTCGTTCCACACAGCCACAACTCTCTGAGTAAAGAAGTTCCCCCTCATGTTACCCCTAAACTTTTGCCCTTTAACTCTCAACTCATGTCCTCTTGTTTGAATTTCCCCCACTCTCAATGGAAAATGACTATCCACGTCAACTCTATCAATTCCCCTCATAATTTTAAACACCTCTATCAAGTCCTCTCTCAACCTTCTACGCTCCAAAGAATAAAGACCTAACTTGTTCAACCTTTCTCTGTAACTTAGGAGATGAAACCCAGGCAACATTTTAGTAAACCTCCTCTGTACACTCTCAATTTTATTGACATCTTTCCTATAATTCGGTGACCAGAACTGTACACAATACTCCAAGTTTGGCCTTACCAATGTCTTATACAATTTCAACATTACATCCCAACTCCTATACTCAATGCTCTGATTTATAAAGGTGAGCATACCAAAAGCTTTCTTCACCACCCTATCCACATGAGATTCCACCTTCAGGGAACTATGCACCATTATTCCGAGATCCCTCTGTTCTATTGCATTCTTCAATGCCCTACCATTTACCATGTATGTCCTATTTTGATTAGTCCTACCAAAATGTAGCACCTCACATTTTTCAGCATTAAACTCCATCTGCCATCTTTCAGCCCACTCTTCTAACTGGCCTAAATCTCTCTGCAAGCTTTGAAAACCTACTTCATTATCCACAATGCCACCTATCTTAGTATCATCTGCATACTCTATCTGGCTTTGTTATTCCTTGTGGCGCATCGGGTGGCAACCTTGCTATTTCCTTAGCATTTGTCTGTTTTTTTTCCAAGGCCAAGTTGCTAGCTCAATGCTCAACCCAGTACTGGTGGAAAACATGCAAGCAGCCGATCACATTCAAATCTAGGACCACTCGCTTCGATGTCTGGTGTGGATGCCACTATACCATCCATTGGTTGCCTGGCTTTACTCGTAGACTAAAATCTATCTTTTGACCTCACCTGCTTGAAACTGGATTTTTTAAATGAAATTGTATGGTGCATTTTACTATATTACAGTTGTTCCATGCGTGAATTATTTGGCTATGCAGCTGCAGACAGTATAGCTTGTCACAGTTTCACCTATGGTCTACTTTATAGGAGTAATTGCTGATCACCGAGTGCACCACGTTAAGGAATCCACTGACCTGAAACAGACGCGTGGGAGAACTGCCGAGGACACCCGCTTCTATCCTATCAATGTGGCCCAGCCTTTCCAGTTTACCCGTAAGTTGTAAAATTTTTTTAGAACTTGCTCCACAGAATTTTTGCCTGTTGATTTAGGGACAATCTTATTGAACAAAGGTGTGTATTAAGGGGCAATATTATCTGAAGGATTCTTTGTTGTTATGTCCTAGTGTAGTATAATTTGAAAAGATCTGAAGGTTTCTCCTGAGGTATCCTTTCTGCTGATCATATCAATAGTTCTGATAGAATTGCTGAAGATGCTACCTCTTACTGGGGTGTCCATAATGAAAGTGCAGATTCTTTGGTATATTTCGTGGAAGGCATTGAACTTGGTTATGGAAGGAATTGACTTTGGTACTGTTCTTGAAGTGCTTTCCCACTGGTAGCCTGAATACAACTCCCTACTGGAGCCGACTCCTGATGAAGGTGGTTGGGCAAAAGTAACAGATGTATTTCCACCATTGTTCCCCTGTTTGTTGTTAGTGGCATATTTTTGTACATGCTCAGATTTCACTAAGCGTTTTTGTAGATGTTGATGTTACAGCAGACCAGTCTTGTCGGTGTGTGCAGTAGTGTATCCGCATTTCCTAATGTAGGGAAGGCTGTGTGGTGTTTTATATCATGGTGGGATTAACCAGCACTTTTTATTATCCCAAGGCATAAATTTGAGCTGAGTGGCAGTAGAGACACACAATGTATATGAGCATGCTTCATTAGCTGATGGTTAAATACATAAATGAGAAACAAACCACAGAGGTATGAGGAAAGTGCGATGTGACTCACAAGACTCTCTTCTGAAGAGCCAGTGAAGAGTAGAGAGACTTCTCTCGTTCACTTCACAGGATGTGGCTGATGCTGCCATTGATTGCCGTTGAAGTGAGTGGCATACTAAGCCGGTCAAAGTGCCAACTATTCTGTTGGCGTGGAGCCTTCTAGACTGAGAAAAGTGATTTGACTTCCCTAAGTGAGTCTTTTAACAATCCCATTACTGATAGCTTTTTGTTGCAGATTTGTTCTCCCTGATGAAATGATATGATGCTGTGGGCATAGATATGATATACTCCTTAAATTCTGTTGCCTGCATTTCATTGCAATACAGAATTCATGCTATCAATTTGGTCTTGTCAACAGGTAAGTGTCCAACAGGCTGGCATCATTATGAGGGTACAGCAAGCTGTTACCGAGTGTATTCGAACAGCGAAGATTATTGGGATGCTGTCCAGACATGCCAACGAGTGAATGGATCATTAGCTACATTCACTACTGATCAAGAGCTGCGGTTCATACTAGCTGAAGAATGGGATCTAGAGGAACGGCCCTTAAGTCGCAAGGACCAACGGAGGTGAGTATATGGGTGGGGTGGGTTGCTGGAAGAATGAAGAGATGAGAAGATTTGAAGTAAGCATGTGCAAATGGAGTCAAAGAGGAGAATTAGGTGGAACAAAAGAGAAATTGGCACAGTAAAAGAAGTGAAGAGGAAGGTGTAGATGTAAGAGAGATGCAAGACGTGGGGAGAAGGCAGGAGTGACTAATGAATGTGGCTAGTTATAGAATAAACCAGGAAACACAGAGTACCAAAAGATAAGTTGGCCAGGTGAGTACTTGCGTGGAGTGTGCATGAGGGAATAGAGAAGACTTGTGCCAGGAAAGTGGGAGCCTGGGCTAGACTGGAGCATTGGGCAGAGAAGAGCTGGTGTGAACTTGCTTTCTGATATCAAGGTTTGTTATTGCAATGAACAGTTTCATCATTGAAAATTGCAAATTTATTATCCGTCTGATAAATTGTTTACAGGTTCTGGGTTGGCTATCAGTACACGATAACAAACCGAAGCCACACCTCACTAGAGGGACAATGGGAAGTGGCGTATAAGAGTAGTAAGTATGCTGAAAGAGAAATTGATGTAAGTACCACTAATGGTGGCTCAGTACACCACCTCCTAACTCATTGACAACCTCTTGCTCTTTCTAACATGTATTTGTGTAGAGTCTGTAATAAGGAGGAATATCCCAAAGAACTGCAAGGGTGCATTTCAAACAAAAATTTGCCCCTTGAAATGTTTAAGCATTTATTCAGACAAATGTTAGGAGGAAGAAGTGACAAGGATGGAATTATCATGTAGGTACAATAGGGCCCTGTAACAGGAGCAGATAATGACTCCTAAACTTGACATGGATCATGTATAGCACCAAGGTGGAACCAGGCAAGTGTTAGGGAGAAGGATCGAATCACCAGGGAATTGTTTGTAATGGGCATGGAAGGCACTGGCTTCTATCTTGCCGTTATTTATTTGGAGTAAAACTACTCATCCAAGCCTGTACTTTGGACATAGTCAGACAATTCAGAGAGAAAGGGTGGAAGGATGGTAGTGAAGTCAAGGTGGAGCACAGTGTTCTCGACAACAGGGAAGTGGGCAACTGGTTTTCAGATATTTTGAAGAGCAGAACGGAGAGGGGATGGCAGAGGTAACGCTGAGATTAGCTAAGCTAAGGCAGTTTGGCTGGGTGTCATTATACACCAGTCATTGAAAGTGGGCATGCAGGTACAGCAGGCGGTGAAAAAGGCGAACGGTATGCTGGCATTTATAGCGAGAGGATTCGAGTACAGGAGCAGGGAGGTACTACTACAGTTGTACAAGGCCTTGGTGAGACCACACCTGGAGTACTGTGTGCAGTTTTGGTCCCCTAATCTGAGGAAAGACATCTTTGCCATAGAGGGAGTACAAAGAAGGTTCACCAGATTGATTCCTGGGATGGCAGGTCTTTCATATGAAGAAAGACTGGATGAACTGGGCTTGTACTCGTTGGAATTTAGAAGATTGAGGGGGGATCTGATTGAAACGTATAAGATCCTAAAGGGATTTGGACAGGCTAGATGCGGGAAGATTGTTCCCGATGTTGGGGAGGTCCAGAACGAGGGGTCACAGTTTGAGGATAGAGGGGAAGCCTTTTAGGACTGAGATTAGGAAAAACTTCTTCACACAGAGAGTGGTGAATCTGTGGAATTCTCTGCCACAGCAAACTGTTGAGGCCAGTTCATTGGCTATGTTTAAGAGGGAGTTAGATATGGCCCTTGTGGCTACAGGGGTCAAGGGGGTATGGAGGGAAGGCTGGTGCAGGGTTCTGAGTTGGATGATCAGCCATGATCATAATAAATGGCGGTGCAGGCTCGAAGGGCCGAATGGCCTACTCCTGCACCTATTTTCTATGTTTCTATAACTGTCCATAGCAACTACAGTTTGACCAAGCTCAATGACATGCGGTCTTTGGAGGACAATACTGCACTACTTACAGTCACCCTGGATGGAGTTGATTTGATGTAGCACAGTTTTCCTGGAGACCATCGCTGATGACGTGCAGTACCTTCTCCCAGTGTGGACAGTCTGTCTCTTTCATTACCTCCTGTTGGTTGTGATGGAAGTTACTGCTTCTTCCTCTCTTTGTTTGGTTTCACTGCTCTACCCAGCCTAAACAGATCTCCATGGTAATAGGTTCAGTATTGCTCTCTTGGTACCGGCAAGGATGCAACTCTAAACCTGTGACACAACAGTGAACACTATTCACCCCAGACCTCAAGCAGCCTCTGTATATTCTCCTGTGGTTCAGTCCACACTGAGCCATGTGGCAATAAGATCACTATACAGCTGTAGTAAAAAGTTTGTGAACCCTTTGCAGTTACCTGGTTTTAGAAACAGAAGCATAGAAAACCTACAGCACAGTACAGGCCCTTTGGCCCACAATGCTGTGCCGAACATGTACGTGCTTATAAATTACCTAAGGTTACCTATAGCCCTCTATTTTTCTAAGCTCCATATACCTATCCAGGAGGCTCTTAAAAGACCCTATTGTATCCATCACCACCACCATCGCTGGCAGCCCAATCCACGCACTCACCAGTCTCTGCATTTTTAAAAAAAAACTTACCCCTGACATCTCCTCTGTACCTACTTCCAAGCACCTTAAAACTGTGCCCTCTTGTGCTAGCCATTTCAGTCCTGGGAAAAAGCCTCTGACTATCCACACAATCAATGCCTCTCATCATCGTATACACCTCTATCAGGTCACCTCTCATCCTCCGTCGTTCCAAGGAAAAAAAGCCGAGTTCACACAACCTATTCTCATAAGGCAAGTTCCCCAATCCAGGCAACATCCTTGTAAATCTTCTCTGCATCCTTTCTGCTGTAGTTATCTCCTTCAATGGTGATTTCATTTGTGCTTTTATTCCTGGGAAAGTGCACTGAGCAAGCCACCATTGCAGTCACTCAGCTGTAACACAATTTGTATTCAGGCCAAGGAAGATTACATTACCTTTGTTACATTCACGTAGCATATTACTAGTTGCTGTTCAGTATTCAGGATTCAAGTAGGAGTTCCAGGAAAGTAAATACAAATTTGGAAGACTGCTGCATGTGGGGAGGAATGGGAGCTTAATAATGGAATGCCCGTTTGATGGGATGGACTGGACAAGAGTTTTCTTTTCTGTGATATTAAGGGAAACAAGGTAGAAATTTTGTTGTTTTGGCAATGGTACAAAGTCACTAAATTAGAGCCTAGCCTTTCAGAATAAAATTAGGGAACCTTTATACAAATGGCATTTGTTAAATATAAATCTGGTGATCAACAAGAAGTACAGGGGCGTGGTTGTGGTAATGATGGTGGAAAGCAGGAATTAAATTATAGCTCTAAAAAAGAACATATGGATAGTAAGGGTCTTGTTCACGAGTTCATTGGTGTGGAAGAGAGAGATTCATCTTCTTGAATTACATATAAAGAAAGAGAGAAGGCACAGTGGAGGCTCTATCGCATAGTTCTAAAATGTAAAATGTGCAAAATGATTGCAGGGTGCAAAGGAAAGGGTGGAGAATGGGTTGACATGCATTCAGTGAGCAAAGTGGTGTTCTAGGTTGTAATAAGACTACAATCTTAACTCCTCATCCCTGTCACTTCCTCTTCTGAATTGCACGAGCCTCCAAATACACAGCACCTTACTCTTCCCACCTAATCAACCTGTTGCCCTCCAGACCACCCTATGTCTCTGCCACTGAGATACCTCAGCATATACCATCATTGCTTCCTCATGTTCCTTCTGCCACTCTTTCCCATCTCTGGCCTCAACACCAGGCTTCCCACCTCCCTCGCAACTCCTGCCCCTGTGACCGCCATTTTGCACCATGTTCCCACCCATGTAGCCTTTCCATTTTGTTGTCTTCCCTCCCTTTGCCCTTTGCTCTCATGGCCCTCTGGTCTCTGCTCCCTTGCCTCTTTGTAAAGATAGCTTCATTTTCTTTCAAGTTGAACTATATTTTGCTTGCTTAATGGTGCTTCTCTGCTTCAGGTTCCACGGAGGTGTTCCTTCCCCCAGAACAGGTGCCAACGTTTGGAATGACCATTTCTGAGCAGGAGAATGTGCTGTGTGCCCAACTGCAGTGCTCCCACTTCCCCAGCTTGCGGCACCATGGATTACATAGCTGGTATGCAGAGAACTGCAATGAGAAGTCAGCCTTCCTCTGCAAAAGAAGTGAGTGTTGTCTGACCCTGCATCTTGGACTCTGCTAGCCCACCAAGTTGCCAATGTTATATTTCAGTTACCACAGGAAAGGGCGCCGCAAGATGAAGCTCAACATGATGCGAATTCAATCTGCCCAATTTCACTTGCATTTCAGGACAGAAGGGTTATTAGGCCACGTCCTTATGGCTCATTTTCTCACAGCTGGTTTGGGGATAATCTAGATCTTTGGCTTGCGGGTAGAGGGATGGTGAAGGGGAATTACTTCATCTATTCACACTTACTTTGGTTCTCTGGTTTAGTCTCCTGCTAATGGGTGGCATTTCAAGGCCCTGCCTCATGACTTCACTGGGGGTGGCTGGGGTTCTATCCAGTTAGTGTAATATTCATGTATGAGGTCAGTCAATGGATGCTGAATATCTGAAATACAGCAGGAAATACTGGATGTACTTGGTAAACTAAAAGATTAAGATTAGTTTTATTTGCCACATTAACATACAGTGAAATGTGCCATTTGTATCAAATCAAATTATCAATTATGCTAGGCAGCCTGCAACTATTGCCATGCTTCTGACGCCAACCTAGGATGCCCACAAGTTCTAGCTCAGCCATCAGGTGCTGGGTATTTGTTGGTGTTCAATGTCTCTAAAGCTTTCCCTTTAATATTCATTCAAATTCCTCTGTTAATTACTACACTAGATTTGGTACATTTTTTGTTTTCTTTGGCAATGAAGAAGAAAGATGATATTTGATGTCTCCTTTCATAATTTCTCACTGAATACAAAGCTCTAATGGTTGCTTTTCCCCAGAGGACTTCTCTCAATGAGGTTATTAATTCTACCGCTTTTCACCTGATGTGATGCAATTTAATTTGATTGCATAATACATAGATCCATGAAACTCATATCTGTATTCTTCAAATTAATTTTGTTAATTTAGTTGGTGACTAGTGGGGTGCCACAGGGCTCAGTATTGGGACCACAGCTGTTTACAATTTACGTCAATGATTTAGAGGAAGGCATTGTGAATAACATCAGCAAGTTTGCTGATGATACTAAGCTGGGTGGCAGTGTGACATGTGATGAGGATGTTAGGAGAATTCAAGGTGACTTGGTGACTTGGATAGGCTGGGTGAGTGGGCAGAGACTTGGCGGATGGTGTTTAATGTGAATAAGTGTGAGGTTATTCACTTTGGGAGCAAGAACAGGAAGGCAGATTATTATCTGAACGGTGTGGTTAGGTAAGGGTGAAATACAAAGAGATCTAGGAGTACTTGTTCATCAGTCTCTGAAGGTGAATGAGAAAGTGCAGCAGGCAGTGAAGAAGGCTAATGGAATGTTGGCCTTTATTACAAAGGGAATTGAGTACAAGAGCAAGGAAATCCTTTTGCATTTGTACAGGGCCCTGGTGAGACCACACCTGGAGTATCGTGTGCAGTTTTGGTCTCCAGGGTTAAGGAAGGACATCCCGGCTGTGGAGGAGGTGCAGCGTAGGTTCACTAGGTTAATTCCTGAGATGTCTGGACTGTCTTACGCAGAGAGGTTAGAGAGACTGGGCTTGTACACGCTGGAATTAAGGAGACTGAGGGGGGATCTGATTGAGACATATAAAATTATTAAGGGATTGGACAAGATAGAGGCAGGGAATATGTTCCAGATGCTGGGAGAGTCCAGTACCAGAGGGCATGGTTTAAGAATAAGGGGTAGGTCATTTAGGACAAAGTTGAGGAGAAACAACTTCTCCCAGAGAGTTGTGGAGGTGTGGAACACGCTGCCTCAGAAGGCAGTGGAGGCCAATTCTCTGGATGCTTTCAAGAAGGAGCTAGATAGGTATCTTATGGATAGGGGAATCAAGGGTTATGGGGACAAGGCAGGAACCGGGTATTGATAGTAGATGATCAGCCATGATCTCAGAATGGCGGTGCAGGCTCGAAGGGCCGAATGGTCTACTTCTGCACCTATTGTCTATTGTCCAATTTAAGTTGCCGGTGCATGTGAAAGCTAGTGATTATATAAAGGCAATGTTCCATTTTGTGGACAAAAAGCTGTTGAGGCTTGTGATACAGGCAGTCAGGAGTGTCAAGGCATTCCATTCCAATCCAGGGTAGTTCCTGGTCTGAGCTGTGCACTCAGTTTTTTCCTTGATCACCTTTACCCATGCTTCACCACCCTCCCATCCTTTCTTTCACTGCTTAAGGCTTCTTGGTTTAACTATTAGCTCTACTAAGCTACCAAATTGAAAATGAAGATTCACCACTGTGAAGCCCACTTTTAAGATGACTCAAATGTGTAACTTGCATCTTCCATTTTTATTTCAATATCCACTGGATATGCTTGCTTTTCATTATTAACTTTTTAAACAAAAAATGCTTATATTTGCCTTTGATGTTGGAATTTCCAAATTCAATTCTGTGCTGTAAAGCTCTGCTGCAACAATTTTGCGCTGTTGTTTTCCTCTGACACAAGCTTTGAGTGAATGTGGATAGGCCAACAGTTTTAAATTCAAATTCCCAGACTTCGGGACCTCGATTTAAATGAACTGGATGTCCCTGGAATATACCAAGCCTCAGCTGCTATGTGTTTCCTTGTAACTAAGAGGGTGATTAATCAGCCTGCAGGTGCTTCTGCCCCTGGTATGACTGACAAACAAAATTCAACTGGTCCTTCAGCAACAGTACATCTGCGGTTTTGACTTGTTTCTCTTTTCTAGAAACTGTACTACGGTGCCAGTTTTTCTTTGTGTCTTCACCTCCAGTCTTGTCTTTGTTTATTTTCTTCTGTCCTACAATTGTTTCTAACTCCTGTGGTGCAAGCTCCAATATTCTTTATCTTGAGACACAATCCAAAACCATGATCATCCCTTCCCCCTACGGATTCTGCCTGCCCTATTGAGTTCCTCCCGTAGATACTTTTTGCTCCAGATTCCAATATTTGAAGCTCCTTCTGTTTTCAAACTGCTTTAGTCATTCACTACAAAGTCTAAAAACTGAGGAGCACCATGCAGGTCCCTGTTTGCTGATATACAGGAGAGTTATAAAACACCTCAGTTGCATTAATGCTAAGTTTAGTTCAGATGGGCACAACTCCAGACCATGGGTTCAAAGTGGACAGAAGTATAGTGAGACCAAGTACTTTTGGCTTCAACGACTGTTCAGTGCTAAAGGGTTCTCATAAAGGAGAAGGATGAGGAAATGTGGAAATTATGGGTTTTGAGGGTTGGATAAAGGGAAAAATAAGGAAGCATATGGCAGTAAAGAGGAATGAGAACACAGGAGACTTGGCAGGCATAGAGACATTAAAGTGGAGTACTAAAAAAAAGTAATTAGGCCAAGGGGAACATAAAATACCACTGGGGGCTAAGATTACAGGAAATCCTAAAGCATTTTATAAATGTATTGAGGATGAGGTTAACCAGGGAGAGAATGGGGTTCATTTGGAATCAGAGGAAATCCACCCATGGAAGCAGAGAACATAGCTGAGGTCTTAATGTTTGTAGGGAAAAAAAGAGTATAATTGGAGAATTCAGGAGGGACATGGTGAAATTCTAGAACGTTACCATTTGAAAAGAGGAATTTAGCTGCCTTAGTGAACTTAAGTATGGTCAGAAATGGAGATGTTGACAGAGATATTCAGATCCATTTACAAATTCTCATGTCCTGGCAGTTCGTCCCAAGGAGCAACAAAGTGTGTGCAACCTGTTGGCTTGGGTGCGAGGGTGGAAAATAACATTAATGCCAGCCAGTAATGAGCTAATGACAGTGGCAAAACACTTCCCTAACTAGATATTTAAAAGCACCCACCCTCCAAACAATTCTGATAAACATTTTGCAGCTCAACTCTCAACAGAGACAAATGCACCAACCACCTGTGCATATCAGAAGCTGGGTATTCAGCAGCTAGAAAGTCATCTCCTGACTCCCCATTGTCTTTTTTCACAATTGACAAAAATCACAGGAGCAGAGTTTTAGTTAATGTTTAAAGCTCAGATAAATGCAGCTTCAAAACTCAAAGTATGCTGCCAACCAGAACTTAGAAATATGGAAAACCTACAGCACAATACAGGCCCTTCGGCCCACAAAGCCATGCTGAACATGTTCTTGCCTTAGAAATTACTTAAGGTTACCCACAGCCCTCTTTTTCTGAGCTCCATGCATCTGTCCAGGAGTCTCTTAAAAGAACCTATCATATCTGCCTCCACCACTGTCACTGGCAGCCCATTCCACACACTCATGACTCTCTGCATTTTTTTTAAAAAAAACATACCTCTGACATCTCTTCTGTACCTACATCTGAGCACCCTAAAACTGTGCCCTCTTGTGATAGCCATTTCAGCCCTGGAAAAAGCCTCTGACTATCCACACAATCAATGCCTCTCATTATCTTATACACCTCTTATCAGGTCACCTCTCATCCTCCGTCGCTCCATGAAAAAAGGCCGAGTTCACTCAACTTATTCTCATAAGGCATGCTCCCCAATCCAGGCAACATCCTTGTAAATCTCCTCTGCATCCTTTCTGCTGTAGTTATCTCCTTCAATGGTGATCTCACCATTAAGGATCTTGGCGATTGTAGGGATGACTTAGAGTGGACTGAAAAGCTTGAGCATGTAGATGTTAAGAAAGAGGGTATGCTGGAGCTTTTGGAAAGCATCAAGTTGGATAAGTCACCAGGACCGGACGGGATGAACCCCAGGCTACTGTGGGAAGCGAGGGAGGAGATTGCTGAGCCTCTGGTGATGATCTTTGCATCATCAATGAGGACGGGAGAGGTTCCAGAAGGTTGGAGGATTGCGTATGTTCATCCCTTATTCAAGAAAGGGAGTAGGAAATTATAGACCAGTGAGTCTTACTTCAGTGGTTGGTAAGTTGCTGGAGAAGATCCTGAGAGGCAGGATTTATGAACATTTGGAGAGGCATAATATGATTAAGAATAGTCAGCATGGCTGTGAAAGGCAAGTCGTGCCTTACGAGCCTGATTGAATTTTTTGAGGATGTGGTGAAACACATTAGGGTAGAGCCGTAGATGTAGTGTATATGGATTTTAGCAAGGTAACTGATGCAAGGCTTATTGAGAAAGTAAGGAGGCATATGATCCAAGGGCACATTGCTTTGTGGATCCAGAACTGGTTTGTCCACAGAAGGCAAAGAGTGGTTGCAGACGGGTCATTTTCTGCATGGATACCGGTGATCAGTGGTGTGCCTCAGGGATCTGTTCTGGGACCCCTACTCTTAGTGATTTTTATAAATGACCTGGATGAGGAAGTGGAGGGATGGGTTAGTAAATATTTGCTGTTGACACAAATGTTGGGGATGTTGTGGATAGTGTGGAGGGCTGTCAGAGTTACAGCAGGACATTGATAGGATGCAAAACTGGGCTGAGAAGTGGCAGATGGAGTTCAACCCAGATAAGTGTGAGGTGGTTCATTTTGTTAGGTCAAATGTGATGGCAGAATATAGCATTAATGGCAAGACTGTTGGCAGTGTGGAGGATCTAAGGGTCTGAGTCCATAGGACACCCAAAGCTGCTACGCAGGTTATCGCTGTAGTTAAGAAGGCATACGGAGCATTGGCTTTCGTCAATCGTGGGATTGAGTTTAAGAGCCGAGAGGTAATGTTGCAGCTATGTAGGGCCCTGGTCAGATCCCGCATGGAGTACTGTGCTCAGTTCTGGTTGCCTCACTACAGGAAGGATGTGGAAATCATAGAAAGGGTGCAGAGGAGATTGACAAAGATGTTGCCTGGACTGGGGAGTATGCCTTATGAGAATAGGTTGAGTGAACTTGGCCTTTTCTCCTTGGAGTGACGGAGGATGAGAGGTGACCTGATAGAGGTGTATAAGATAATGAGAGGCATTTATCATGTGGATAGTCAGAGGCTTTTTCCCCAGGGCTGAAATGGCTAGCACAAGAGGGCATAGTTTTAAGGTGAAACCATAGAAAAACTACAGCACAGAAACAGGCCTTTTGACCCTTCTTGGCTGTGCCGAACCATTTTCTGCCTAGTCCCACTGACTGCACATGGACCATATCCCTCCATACACCTCCCATCCATGTATCTGTCCAATTTATTCTTAAATGTTAAAAAAGAACCTGCATTTACCACCTCGTCTGGCAGCTCATTCCATACTCCCACCACTCTCTGTGTGAAGAAGCCCCCCCCCCCTCGATGTTCCCTTTAAACTTTTCTCCCCTCACCCTTAACCCATGTCCTCTGGTTTTTTTCTCCCCTTGCCTCAGTGGAAAAAGCCTGCTTGCATTCACTCTATCTATACCCATCGTAATTTTATATACCTCTATCAAATCTCCCCTCATTCTTCTATGCTCCAGGGAATAAAGTCCTAACCTATTTAACGTTTCCCTGTAACTGAGTTTCTCAAGTCCTTGTAAACCTTCTCTGCACTCTTTCAACCTTATTAATATCCTTCCTGTAATTTGGTGACCAAAGCTGAACACTCCAGATTCGGCCTCACTAATGCCTTATACAACCTCATCATAACATTCCAGCTCTTATACTCAATACTTTGATTAATAAAGGCCAATGTACCAAAAGCTCTCTTTACGACCCTATCTACCTGTGTCGCCACTTTTAGGGAATTTTGTATCTGTATTCCCAGATCCCTCTTCTACTGCACTCCTCAGTGCCTTACCATTAACCCTGTATGCTCTACCTTGGTTTGTCCTTCCAACGTGCAATACCTCTCACTTGTCTGTATTAAACTCCATCTGCCATTTTTCAGCCCATTTTTCCAGCTGGTCCAAGTCCCTCTGCAGGCTCTGAAAACCTTCCTCACTGTCTACTACACCTCCAATCTTTGTATCATCAGCAAATTTGCTGATCCAATTTACCACATTATCATCCAGATCATTGATATAGATGACAAATAACAATGGACCCAGCACTGATCCCTGTGGCACACCACTAGTCACAGGCCTCCACTTGGAGAAGCAATTCTCTACTACCACTCTTTGGCTTCTTCCATTGAGCCAATGTCTAATCCAATTTACCACCTCTCCATGTATACCTAGCGACTGAATTTTCCTAACTAACCTCCCATGCGGGACCGTACTGAAGTCCATGTAGACAGTATCCACTGCCTTCGCTTCATCCACTTTCCTCGTAACCTCGTCGAAAAACTCCAATAGATTGATCAAACATGATCTACCACACACAAAGCCATGTTGACTCTCCCTAATAAGTCCCTGTCTATCCAAATGCTTGTAGATTCTGTCTCTTAGTACTCCCTCCAATAACTTACCTACTACCGACGTTAAATTTACCGGCTTATAATTTCCCAGATTACTTTTCCATCCTTTTTTAAACAACAGAACAACATGAGCCACTCTCCAATCCTCCGGCACCTCACCTGTAGACAGCGACATTTTAAATATTTCTGCCAGGGCCCCTGCAATTTCAACACTAGTCTCCTTCAAGATCCGAGGGAACACCCTGTCAGGTCCGGGGGATTTATCCACTTTAATTTTCCTCAAGACAGCAAGCACCTCCTCCTTTTCAATCTGTACAGGTGCTCGGAAGTAGGTACAGAGGAGATGTCGGGTAAGTTTTTTACGCAGAGAGTGGTGAGTGCGTTGAATGGGCTGGTGGCGACAGTGATGGAGGTGGAAATGATAGGGTCTTTTAGGAGACTCTTGGATCGATACATGGAGCTTGGAATAATAGAGGGCTATGGGTAAGCCTAGGTAGTTCTAAGGTAAGGACATGTTTCATACAGCTTTGTGGGCCGAAGGGCCTGTATTGTGGTGTAGGTTTTCTATGTTTCTAAGTACAGCCTCTCCTCTTGTAGGCTTATCTACATATTGTGTCAAGAAACCTTCTTGAAGACACCTAACAAACTCCACCCCATCTTAACCCTTCACTCTAGGGACATGCCAGTCGATATTTGGGAAATTAAAATCTCCCACCACAGCAACCCTGTTATAATTACACCTTTCCAAAAATTTGAGGCATTGTCGCCCTTTACTCGTGGCACGCCTTAACCATAAAAATATGTAACTTGTGCAAAATGCACTGCCACAACTTCCAGGGACTTTTTCAGCAATGCTTCCCAAACCCAGTGTGACTACATTCAAGAAGCAGAGTAGGTAGTGGGGAAAATCACCACCCGCAAATCCCACATTATTCTAATTTAAATGTACATTGCCATTCCCTTATTAATGGGTGAAAGTTATGCAGCTGCTTCCTCACCGACACTGAGAATACATTCACCATATAGAGTACACTGGCCTGTGAGGCAGCTGACCAGCATCTTTGAAGGTGGTTAGGAATGGGTAATAAATGCATTCCTTGCCAATGGGATATTCAGAGCCATCTTGACAGAAGCACATGTTGATACTGTTGTCTGCAGCAAGGCCCTCAGAAACATCAGACTAACTAAAGTCAGGATGTCACCAGTTTTGGCCTGACTCGGTTACAGATAGCGATCAGTTTGTTTGTGCTGTATGATAAAGTGGTTGTTAGTATCAGACTTGCTGTGAAAAAGGATGTGTAGGACTGGTCTTCATGCAGGCACTTGCCACAGTGTGTTGACCTTGACACTAAAGATCACCGGTACTGAGTTAGCTACCTCTGAAGTCAACTGGATCGTGCTAGTTAGTCAATAATTTATGTTCATTTCCCTGATTTACATCAGCGAACAAGTGTTATTAAGGCCCTCTTCCATTGAAATTGGTCATAGTCATAACAAATCCAAACACTTCCCAACTATTCCATTTACCCACCAGCCATTTTTAATCCAATTGGGCACTACTCGAAGAAAGTGGAGGTGCTGCCATGCTTTCTTTATAATGAAACATTGCCTGCTAGACCCAGGACAGATCCTCTGAAATGATAACACGGAGGAATTTAAAGTTGCTGACCTTCTCCACGTCTGATCCCTGAATGAGGAATGTCTCATGGGCCTCCAGTTTCCACCTTCTGTAGTCAATAATCAGTTCTTGATCTTGTTGACATTGAGAGGTTGTTGTTTTGACACTACTCAGCCAGATTTGCAGTCTCCCTCCTGCATGCTGATTTGTCACCACCTTTGATTCAGCCGACGACAGTGGTGTCGTCAGCAAATTTAAATATGGCATTGGAGTGGTACTTGGCCTCAAAAGACATAAGTGAGTAGAACAGGAGCTAAGCACACAGCCTTGTGGTGCACCTGTGCTGATGGTGATTGTGGAGGAGACGTTGTTGCCTCTCTGAACTGACTGGGGTCTTCAGGTGAGGAAATCGAGTATCCAGTTGCACAAAGCGGTTTCGAGGCCTAAGCCTTGAAGCTTATTGATTAGTTTCGAGGAGTTGATAGTATTGAATGCCAAGCAGAATTCGATTAACAGCATCTTGATGTATACATCTTCACTGTCCTGATGTTCGAAGGTTGAGTGAAGAACCAAAGAAATGGTATCTGCTATTGACCTTTCTATTTACTTTTTATTTTAAGTTTTAGAGATACAGCACAGGCAGGGCCTTCCAGCCCTTCAAGCCGTGCCACCCAGCAACCCACTGATTTAACCCAAACCTAATCATGGGCTAATCTCCAATTGATCTACTCACAGGTACATCTTTGGACTGGGAGGAAACCGGAGCACCCGGATGAAACCCACATACACACAAAAGAACATACAAGCTTGTTTACAGATGATGCCAAAATAGAACTGTGAACTCTGACACCCCAAGCTGTAATAGTGGCGCCACAGACCACAGTCATGTCAGCCTCAGAGACTGAAATCACAGGATCATTTGTGGCTGTGCTAATTCATGAAGATACCTCTCTGTTTTGATGGTCAAAGCGAACATAAAAGCCCTGACGAAGGATTTCGGCCCAAAACGTTGACTGATCGTTTCCACGGATGCTGCCCGACCTGCTGAGTTCCTCCAGTGTGCTGTTAACATAAAAGCCGTTGTGTCATCTGGGAGTGAAGCCTTCTTGTCACCTATGGCACTTGATTTCACTTTGTAGGAAATGACGGTATTCAAGCCCTGCCACAGCTGTTGAGCATCCTTCAGTGATTCAGGTTTGGCCCGGAATTGACACTTTGCATGTGATCTGGCTTTCCTTGGTCGTAACTAGTGTTTCATTTGGTCACCAGATCTGAAAACCACTGATCTGGCCCTTGGAAAATTGTGGTTCACCCAGGGCTTCTGTTTGGGGAAGACCATTGAGTGTATGTTCGTGGTTATCTTCTGCTCTAGCCCATCCACTTCAAGGTTTGACATGTGTTCGCTGATGCTCTTCTGCACATCACTGTTGTAACATGTGGTTATTCGGGTACCGTTGCCTTTCTGTAAGCCTTTCTCATTGACAAGGCATTTTCACCCACAGAAAATACCTTGTTAATGAGAAGGTGGATGCTTTTTGTTTTTCACTCAATTTTCTGTAAACTCTTCGTCGTTGTGGCTATCCCTCGAGGTCGAGGATGATGGTTTTTGTTCGAAGAAGTGGCCCACGGAGTGAAGACACCTGTGCGTGTATTTGTTTAATGTGTACTTGATGTTGCACTCCAAGAGGCACACGATACTTCACAAATCAACCAACTGATTCCAATGGCATGGAAACCACAACGATTGGAGCCGATGGATTTGTTGCAGCCTTCATCCCCCTTCACAGCCGTTGAGTTCGAAGTAACTTTGTCCGCCTGTTTCACTGTTGGGGTCTTGGTTGGATTGTTCTTTGTCAGGGACCTCACCCTCGACCTTACCACCATGGGTGACCCTACCAGGAGCATAGCTCCAGACAGCATTGCTCTCGGGAACACAGGGCCACACAAGCTTCTCCACCACGACAAGGTGACAATTCATGGAGAAGGTAAACTCTTAGAGACTTGTGCATAGAAACCCCAGGAGATTAGCAGTCTCTGAGATAATCAAACCACCCTGTCTGGCACCAGCAAACATTCCACAGTCAAAGTCACTTAGATCACATTTCTTCCCCATTCTGATGTTCGGTTTGAATGACAGCTCTTGACCATGTTTGCATGTTTTTATGCAGTGAGTTGCTGCCACATGATTGGTTGATTAAATATTTGCGTTAATGAGCAGATGTAAAACTGTACCTTGTAAAGTGATCACTGAGTGAATGTTGGAATGACTATTAATATGATTGCATCATCAGAGTTTCTCCAGAGAACTTTAAACTCATCCCACTAATCATTCTGGTAAATTAGTTTATTATTGTCAAATGCACCTAGATATCTTGGGAAAAACTTCTGCTTTGCATGTCAACCATATTGAACGTTTCATCACGTTGGTACATTGAGATAGTACAGTAGAATGATGATCTTGCACATTATTGTTTACTTGCACTGCTCTCTGTAGCCCTTCAATTTATTCTGCATTGTTATTGTTTTACTGTGTTCTACCTCAATGCACTGTGAAATGGTTTGATCAAAATGAACAACATGCAAGACAAGCTTTTCATTGTATCTTGATACAATAAGAGATATGTTTACAGAGAACATGCAGTGCAAGCAGACAGTAAGGAGCAAGGCCATTATGAGGTACTGTAGATTGTGAGATCAAGAGTCCATTTTATTGGTCAATGGTTTCTTAACAGCAGGATTGAATCTGTCCATCAGCCTGGTAGTACCTCTTTCTTGTGGGGATGGTGAGTTGAGGATGTGTCTTGGGAGGGAGGGACCTTTGATTAAGTTGGCTGCTTTACTGAAGCAGGAATTTGTAATTTGTCATTTAGCATGATATTAATCTCTGGCTGAAGGGGTTTAACCTTGTTTCAGAAGCCTCTCTCCATCAGATTGTGAACATGTTCATTATCGACTCTTTAACTAGCTGTCGGGGCATTAGCAGTGGTTTGAGTTGACTCGACTAAACTTTGAAATGACATCTGGATTGGATCTTAGGACCCTTGCTCTAAGTTTTTGTTCAGCCCTTGTAGTTCTCAGCCTTGTGGTGGGGGTGGGGGGAGCAGGTGGGTGTATGGATGGGTATTGAACTGTAAACCTGTGTCTAAACATGTGCTTATGTTCCAGGTCAAACCTGTGTTGATATAAAAGATAACGTGGTAGATGAGGGCAAGAACTTCACTCCAAAGGGTAATGATCCATGCTTGAGCTGTACCTGTCACAATGGCGAACCTGAGATGTGCGTTGCCGCTCTATGTGAGCGGCCACAAGGCTGTCAGCACTATGAGAAGGACCCAAAGGAGTGCTGTAAATTCACCTGCCTTGACCCAGGTAAAGCAACCCTTATATATAGATGCAGTTGGTGAGTGAATCTGGGTGTAACACGGATCACACGCTAGGTTTTCAAAGCCTGAAGGTCGTTGGAGGAAACTTGCACTAGGGTGGGTCATTAGTAGTGTGGAGGACATATACCAGAACTAGAACCAGTTTGTAAATTAGAGGTAGCAGGTCCTTGAGAAACCAGCCTTGAGTTTATTGTATCTGAAGAGGGGAATTCAGGCACAGTGTCTGGTTCATTGTAGATAGTTTTGTTTTATGGGATATTGAATTGGTAGTACTAGTGGGGGGAGCATTTCTTTTCTCCATAATGCTTTTAAACTTGCAATCCTTCTGGTGCAGGACGTGGATTCAGGTTTGAGTGTAAATGTTTTGTCTATTACTTCCTTGCTTTGTATTGTCAAAGGTGCCACCATGTGGATGTTGTTAGTCAATGCCTTGTCTGCACCTTGGCCAGATCTAAGAATAAGAGGCTGGCTGCAGATTTCTTCGTCAAGCAATACATAAGCAGATTATCTGATCATTATCACATTGCTGTTTCTGGGAGCTTATACAGAGATATACTGCTGTGTTTTTGACATTTCAATAGCTGTGCAACACAAGGTACTGAAGGAACTCAGCTGATCACGCAGCATGTATGCAGGCAAGAGGACAGTCAATGTTTCAGGTCTCCATCTTCTCCAGTGGTTGGAATCCTGTCTCTTCAAAGGAAGATGCTTATGGTTGTCAGAGGTCAATTTACACCAGCTCAAGAACACCAAAACAAGAACCTTTCGGCTCAGTCCTCTCATCACCCTTAGCTGCTTCAGTGACGTTCCATAATCATAATATCAACAGAGGCAGGTTCAGTTTCTTTCACAATTTCCTGACAGATGAAGTAGCCCCTATCACTATTAAGCACAGGCTGATCAGTGGCAAGTAGGATGATCATTGAATGGTATACGTGGAATATTAGAACAAGTCACCAATGGACATTGAATGGTACATATGGAATAATAGAACAGGACACCAGTGGACATTGAATGGTACATAGAATATTAGAGCAGGACACCAATGATCATTGAATGGTATACGTGGAATATTAGAACAAGTCAAAAATGGTCATTGAATAGTATACATGGAATATTAGAACAGGACACCAATGGACATTGAATGGTATACGTGGAATATTAGAACTGGACACCAATGGACAGTGAATGGTACATGGAATATTAGAACAGGACACCAATGGACATTGAATGGTACATGGAATATTAGACAGGATACCAATGGGCATTGGTTGGTACATGGAATATTAGAACAGGACACCTATAAGAAAGCTCCAGAAAGTTGTAAAGTCAGCCACCAACCTAATGAGCACCAGCCTCTGCATCATCGAGAACATCTTCAAAAGATGATGCCTCATAAAAGTAGAATCCATTATTAAGGACCCGTACCACCAGGAGGACATACTCTCTTCTCATTACTACTATCAGGAAGGAGATACGGGAGCTCAAAGACACACATTCAATGTTTTAGGACCAGCTAATTTCGTCCTGCCATCAGATTGCTGAACAGTCCATGAACCCTTGTACACTACTTCACTATATTTGTGCAACACACATAAAGGTTGCTGGTGAACGCAGCAGGCCAGGCAGCATCTATAGGAAGAGGCGCAGTCGACGTTTCAGGCCGAGACCCTTCGTCAGAAGGGTCTCGGCCTGAAACGTCGACTGCGCCTCTTCCTATAGATGCTGCCTGGCCTGCTGCGTTCACCAGCAACCTTTATGTGTGTTGCTTGAATTTCCAGCATCTGCAGAATTCCTGTTGTTCACTATATTTGTTCTGTTTTTGTACTATTCATTTAACTTAAGTACCTTTCTTATTGTAATTTATAGTATATTTTATGTATTGAACTAAAAAAAAACAAAAAGAAAACAAATTTCATGATATATACTGCCTATAAAAAAGTATTCTCCCCCTCCCCCCCAGAAGTTTTCATGTTTTATTGTTTTACAGTGAATCACAGTGGATTTAATTTGTTTTTTTTACACTTATCAACAGAAGAAGACTCTTTCATGTTAAAGTGAAAACAAATCCCTACAAAGTGATGTAACTTAATTACAAATATAAAACAAAATAATTGTTGCATAAATATTCACCCCCTTTAATATGACACACCTAATCATCACTGGTGCAGCCAATTGGTTTTACAAGTCACATAATTAGTTAGATGGAGATCACCTGTGTGCATTCAGGGTGTTTCAATTGATTGTATTAAAAATACACCTGTGTCTGGAAGGTCCCACTGCTGGTGAGACAGTATCCTGGTAAAAACTACACCATGAAGACAAAAGAACACTCCAAGCAACTCTGCGAAAAGGTTATTGAAGAGCAAAAGTTAGGAGATGGATACAAGAAAATTTCCAAGTCACTGATAATAAGTTAAGTCTATCATCAAGAAATGGAAAGAATATGGCACAGCTGTAATTCTGCCTAGAGCAGGCTGTCCTCAAAAACAGAGTGACTGTGCAAGAAGGGGACTAGTGAGGGAGGCCACCAAGAGACCTATGATAATTCAGTGGCTGAGATGGGACAGATTGTGCACACAACTGTTGCCTGGGTGCTTGACCAGTCACAGCTTTATGGGAGAGTGGCAAAGAGAAAGCCACTGTTGGGAGAAAGAAAAACTCACATGAAATCTCAGCTAGAGTTTGCCAGAAGGTATGTGGGAGACTCTGAAGTCAGCTAGAAGCATGTTCTATGGTCTGATGAAACCAAAATTGAGCATTTTGGCCATCAGACTAAACACTATTTGGTGTAATCCAAACACTGCACGTCATCAAAAACACACCATCCCTACCATGAAGCATGGTGGTGGCTGCATCATGCTGTGGGGATGCTCCACTTGAGGGTAAAATGAATGCATACAGGGAAATCCTGGAGGAAAATCTGATGCAGTCTGCAAAAGAATTGCGACTTGGAAGATTTGCTTTTCAGCAAGACAATGACCCCAAGCATAAAGCCCAAACTACACAGGAATGGCTTAAAAACAAAACAAAGTTAATGTCCTGGAGTGGCTAAGTCAGAGTTCAGACCTCAGCCCATTTGAGAATTTGTGGCTGGACTTGAAAAGGGCATTTACGATCCTAATGCAATCTGACAGAGCTTGAGCAGTTTTGTAAAGAAGAATGGGGAAAATTTTGTAGTTTCCAGATGCGCAAAGCTGATAGAGACCTATCCACACAGACCCAAGGCTGTAATTGCTGCCAAAGCTGCATCCACTAAATACTGACTTGCAGGGGCTAAGTACTTATGCAAACAATTATTTTGTTTTATATTTGTAATTAATTCAGATCACTTTGTAGAGAGATTTGAAATTTGGGTTGTTTGAACTATACCATGAGAGTCTTTCTGTCAAAAAAAGCCCAATTAAATCCACTGTGGTTCAATGTTGTAAAACAATAAAACATGAAGACTTCCAAGGGGGTGCATACTTTTTATAGGTACTGTATGGCAGTGATAATAAACCTGATTGATTCACTGGTTGTAGGGAGTGACTTGCTACAACCCACTGAAGTGAAGTTGGAGAATGGCTTTGTCAGTGGCATCCACATCCCTAAAATAAATTAATGGAAATGGCAGTTCTCCTCAACTCCCACATTCAGTGTTTACAGTTTCCTGTATCCCGTCCAAATTACTCCCACTCCATCACCACTGTTCCAAACATGTGCTCCGGCAGTTCTCATCCTGCCAGGCTCAAGCTATTTTTCTGTTAATCCACCCCTATAATCCAGTTTCTCCCAACTCCGTGCTAAGAAATGTAACCCAGATTCTCTGCTTTACAGTCCACCAATCACCTTTCCCTTTGTCTTCTTGAATTTGGCCACCTCCCCTCTCCACTTTTGGATTTGTTACTGAGTTTTGACATAACATTTCAACAATTCCTTTCCTCTGCTGCTTGGCTGCCGAGTTGCCCCAGCAGACTGTGCATCTCTTGCTTGCTTCTGCTCACCGTCCCTGTGTTTCGGTGTAAATCCACGCTCTCCATTTTCCCTGCTCCTCTCTTTGGGTTGCTCCCATCCTGTGCTTACACACGACACAACCTCCACAATCCACAGCACCAGTCCCACCGACACAACACAACACCCACGGACACGACGCAACACGACACCCACGACCCCGGCCCCACCGACACAACAGGACACCCACAGCCCCACGGACACAACAGGACACCCACGGCTCCGGCCCCACGGACACGACAGGACACCCACGGCCCCGACCCCACCGACACAACACAACACCCACAGCCCCAGCCCCACCGACACAACTCAACACCCACAGCCCAGGCCCCACCAACACAATACAACAACACCCACAGCCCCGGCCCTGCAGCCACAACGTGACACAACACCCACGGCCCCGGCCCCACCGACACAACACAACACCCACGGACACGACGCAACACGACACCCATGGCTCTGGCCCCACCGACACAACAGGACACCCATGGCCCCAACCCCACTGACACAACACGACACCCACTGCCCCGGTCCTGCAGCCACAACGTGACACAACACCCACGGCCCCGGCCCCACCGACACAATACAACACCCACGGACACGATGCAACACGACACCCACAGCCCCGGCCCCACCGACACAACAGGACACCCACAGCCCGGGTCCCACGGATACAACAGGACACCCACGGCCCCGACCCCACCGACACAATACAACACCCACGGCCCCAGCCCCACCGACACAATACAACACCCACAGCCCCGGCCCTGCAGCCACAATGGGACACAACACCCACGGCCCCGGCCCCACCGACACAACACGACACCCGCGGCCCCGGCCCCACCGACACAACTCAACACCCATGGCCACACGGACACAACACAACACCCATGGACACAACGCAACATAACACCCACGGCCTCGGCCCCACTGACACAACTCAACACCCATGGCCACACGGACACAACATCCACGGCCTCGGCCCCATGGACACAACACCACACCCACGGCCCCAACCCCACGGACACGACGCAACATGACACCCACGGCCCCCACCCCGGTCCCACAGACACGACACCCACGGCCCCCGCTCCAGCCCCACGGACACAACACCCATGGACATCAAAGTTGCTGGTGAATGCAGCAGGCCAGGCAGCATCTCTCGGAAGAGGTGCAGACGACGTTTCAGGCCGAGACCCTTCGTCCTGACCCCACAGCCCCGGCCCCACGGACACAATACAACACCCACGGCCCCGGCCCCATGGACACAACACAACATCAGCGGACACGACGCAACACAACACCCACAGCCCCGGCCCCACGGACACAACACAAAACACCACACAGTCAACCATAGTGACCAGGGAAGTGTGACTTGGTGGCTAACGAGTTGAATAGGTGCTGGAACCTTATTGGAACTTGTGCCCTGTTTTCCTTCATTGAGCACTAACCAAGACAAGTGTCCCTTTTTTGAACTAGGAACAAGGAAACGAATTCCAGTAACCATCTGTTTCCAGGGAATAAGTCAGTGTGTGTCAGTAGCTTCTCATGAAAAATCTGAAGCAGATGGCATACTTAGTGTAACCGTCCTGTTGTATTCCTGTGCCCACAGATGGCAGTGGTATTTTTGACTCCATGGCGAGTGGAATGCGTCTGATTGTAAGCTGTATCTCCTCCTTCCTCATCCTGTCACTGCTGCTCTTCATGGTCCACCGTTTACGGCAACGACGGAGAGAGCGTATTGAGTCTCTTATTGGAGGCAACTGTGAGTTTCATTCACCATGTAACTGTATAAACACCATTAGAGCCATGAAAGCTCTTCGGATAGTATTGATGACATCCAGCTCTTTCGCCCCAGCACCATCTCTGAGGCACTCTCACCAACACCAAAAAAATACATCGGCTTTAAATACAAGAATGGAACTCTTCCTCCAGTGACATGGAAGCTCCTTTAGGACAAAGATGTGGAGGAATTTCTTTAGCCAGAGGGTAGTGAATCTGTGGAATTCATTGCCACAGAAGGCAGTGGGGGCCAAATCGTTGGGTGTAATTTAAGTAGAGGTTGATAAGTTCTTGATTAGTGTGGCTGTCAAAGGTTACCGGGAGAAGGCAGGAGAATGGGAGTGAGGGGGAAAATAAATCGGCCGTGATTGGTGGAGCAGAGTCAATCGGCCAAATGGCCTAATTCTGCTCCTGTGTCCTGTGAGAGCATGTGTAGATTATTCTGTGCCAGTCTGGTCTCATTAACTAAGAAAGGATATAGAAGTTAGTAAAGGTTAATCACATTGATTCCTGGGATGGTATGGTTGTCATATGAGGAGAGATTGAATAATCTGGACCTGTAATCCCTGGAGTCCAGAAGAATGAGAGATGATCTCAAATATATTTTTAATGAAGTTTATCGGGTTAAATGCCGTCAGGATGACATCCCTGCTGGAGTGGCAAAAGCTGGGTTCACAGTCTTAAGTAATGGGTCAACCATTTTGAACAGAAATGTGGAGACATTTCTTCGCACAGAATATGGGATCTTTGGAATTTTATCCCCAAGGGCAAAGGAGTCTCAGTTTTTCGGTGTATTATGATGGATTTTTGCATGTTAAGGGAATTGAGCGATCTGGGGTTGCTACAAGAAAGTGGTGATGAGGTAAGTGATCACCGGTGATCCTACCGGATGGCAGAGCAGACTCGAGGCAAATAGTTCACTACTGGTGTTCGCTCTGATGCTTTCTCAAAAGTATTTGTTGTTTTGAAAAAAAACAAGTTCTGCATACATTCCAATCGGGTTCCTTGCTGTGGTTTGACTGGGGTTGGTTAGAAACCATAGGAAAAAAACTACAGCACAGAAACAGGCCTTTTGGCCCTTCTTGGCTGTGCCGAACCATTTTCTGCCTAGTCCCACTGACCTGCACACGGACCATATCCCTCCATACACCTCCCATCCATGTATCTGTCCAATTTATTCCTAAATGGTAAAAAAGAACCCGCATTTATCACCTCATCTGGCAGCTCATTCCATGCTCCCACCACTCTCTGTGTGAAGAAGCCCCCCCAATGTTCCCTTTAAACTTTTCCCCCCTCACCCTTAACCCATGTCCTCTGGTTTTTTTTCTCCCCTTGCCTCAGTGGAAAAAGCCTGCTTGCATTCACTCTATCTATACCCATCATAATTTTATATACCTCTATCAAATCTCCCCTCATTCTTCTACGCTCCAGGGAATAAAGTCCTAACCTATTCAACCTTTCCCTGTAACTGAGTGTTTCAAGTCCCGGCAACATCCTTGTAAACCTTCTCTGCTCTCTTTCAACCTTATTAATATCCTTCCTGTAATTTGGTGACCAAAACTGAACACAATACTCCAGATTCGGCCTCACCAATGCCTTATACAACCTCATCATAACATTCCGGTTCTTATACTCAATACTTTGATTAATAAAGGCCAATGTACCAAAAGCTCTCTTTATGACCCTATCTACCTGTGACGCCACTTTTAGGGAATTGTGTATCTGTATTCCCAGATCCCTCTGTTCTACTGCACTCCTCAGTGCCTTACCATTAACCCTGTATGTTCTACCTTGGTTTGTCCTTGCAACGTGCAATACCTCACACTTGTCTGTATTAATCTACATCTGCCATTTTTTAGCCCATTTTTGCAGCTGGTCCAAGTCCCTCTGCAGGCTCTGAAAACCTTTCTCACTGTCTACTACACCTCCAATCTTTGTATCATCAGCAAATTTGCTGATCCAATTGACCACATTATCATCCAGATCATTGATATAAATGACAAATAACAATGGACCCAGCCCTGATCCCTGTGGCACACCACTAGTCACAGGCCTCCACTCGGAGAAGCAATTCTCTACTACCACTCTTTGGCTTCTACCATTGAGCCAATGTCTAATCCAATTTACCACCTCTCCATGTATACCTAGTGACTGAATTTTCCTAACTAACCTCCCATGTGGGACCTTGTCAAAGGCCTTACTGAAGTCCATGTAGGCAATATCCACTGCCTTCCCTTCATCCACTTTCCTGGTAACCTCATTGAAAAACTCCAATAGATTGGTCAAACATGACCTACCACGCACAAAGCCATGTTGACTCTCCCTAATAAGTCCCTGTCTATCCAAATGCTTGTAGATTCTGTCTCTTAGTACTCCCTCCAATAACTTACCTACTACCGATGTTAAACTTACCAGCCTATAATTTCCCGGGTTACTTTTTGATCCTTTTTTAAACAACGGAACAACATGAGCCACTCTCCAATCCTCCGGCACCTCACCATGGTTCTGGTAAAAAAAAACGGCAAGACTCATACTTGCTGAGAGCCACTTTGCTTCCTGATTAGGACACACTGGTTTTTCTCAGCTTGTCTCAATGCACAAAGTCTAATAGCTCTTGGCCTGCAGTTTCTGGTCCTTGTGTTGTCTTTTAGGAACCTACCTTGTGACCAACCTATTGGCAGGTTTATTTTGCTGAATTTCCTGTTAGATTTGGGATAGATTGGTGTGTTAAAGCTGCAATATTGATATTACTTATTTTTGAATCAACTTCCTCTTGCCCAGCTATTTCAACTTGCTTGAGTGAAGCTTATGTTTTAAGTTCTGTGCAGGGTGTAACTTGACCGATGTGGAGAGGGGAGGTTGGTGGGTGGAAGGTGAGACGGAAACGGGGTGGTGCGGAGAGGGCATTGTGGGCGTCATGGGTGGAATGGAGAGAACTCGGGCCAGGAAGGAGGGGAGAGAGGAACAAATTTTCCTTGTAACAGCACTGAGCAGAGTGAAAGGGAAAGGTCTGGGTTTACTCAGCTGTCAGTGTTGGTTTATGATTTGATCTGTGGACATTGGCTGACCCTGAACCCAGCTCAAGTTTGCAGCTGATTCTTCTGGTTTTCCTTTCTCAGTGCATCATTTTAACCTCGCCCGAAGCAGAATGCCAGGCTTTGACTACGGTCCGGATAGCCTTGGATCAGGCCTAACTCCACTACATCTGTCTGACGATGGTGAGGGTGGAGCATTCCACTTCCACGACCCCCCACCTCCCTACACAGCTTATAAATATCCAGACATTCAGCATCCTGATGACCCCCCGCCACCATATGAGGCATCTATCAATCCAAACAGCATGCTTTGTGTCAGGCCAGGTAGGTCCAACCTACTTCATCTCTGTGCATGTTCCCATGATAACGCTGAAGAGGATGGTTTACGGATGTTATCACTGCCCCCTGATCTATCGATATGCAGAGAGATTAGTCAAACAGCCTTCAAGGTAAAAGGCAGAGTGGGATTAGACTGGGAATTTCTGTAAGGATGGGTGATTTTGAAGGTTTTTTCCCCCCATTCTCTTAGGGGTATGGTATGCTAGAAAGCTGGGTTACATTTCTTTGATACTAGATTTTTAATATATTAACAGAATGTGGGTGTTGTTGGCACAGCTTATCCTAGTTGCCCTTGGGGAGGTTGTTATAAGCCATTGCTTTGAACAGCTGCAGTATTTCATAGTATTATCGGCAAGTTCCATGATACTCCAGAACCAAGAAGGGGACCTGTAAGTGGTGGTGTTCCCATCCCCTTATTGTACTGGGTAGTCAAGGTCATAAGTCTGGGAGGTTGTGTTACACAGTGCCTGACAAACTGGCACAGTACGTTTTGTAGAACGCATGCCTGCAGTAGGCGTGGATGTTTAAGGGGAAAACGTGGGCAGCCAACTTTGGGTGTGTTGGTTGTAACATGTACAATGCATTTCATTGTCTGTTTTGATGTACTTGTGATAAATATACTTAAATATTGAATCTTGAGCTGTTTCAGGGTTGTTGGAGCTGCACTCATCCCGTTGTAGTCATGATATGCCTTGCACTTGGTGAAAGACTCTGGGGAGTTGGGAGGTGAGTCACTCACCACTCAATCCCCTGCTCCATATTTGTGTTTCTGGCACACTGAGTTTCTGCTCAGTGGTGTTCCTCAGGATGTTAATGTGAAACTTGGCAACAACAGGATGACTGAACTGGAGCACAGGCGTTCAGTTCCCACTTGCTGGAATAGTCAGTGCCTGGCTCTTTTGTGGCTGGAAAATGAATTGCCATGTATCAGGTCTGGCTGCATGTTGACATGGGCTGCTTTGTTTACTGAGGAGTTGTGATTTGAAGATTGTGCCATCAACAGCAACATTGCCACTTGGACCTTCTCCTGGAGGCTAGGGTCAATATGGGAGCAAACTTGTCCTCTTTTCCTTCATGCTTGAAGCAGCGTGTTGCTATTCACTGTTTTGCATACATTAATCATGTGCTTACCTTCCCAAGTTGACACTGCATTTCTTGGGTACATCTGATATTTCTCTTGGCATGCTGTATTGCACACACCGATGCACTGGTGTGACAATAATTCAGATTCACATTTATTACATGTACATCAAACATGCAGTGAAATGTGTTGTTTGTATTAACAACTAACACACCCAAGGGTGTGCTGGGTGAAGCTCATAAGTGTTGCCACATGTTTTTGTGCCAACATGCCATGCCCTCCATGCTTGGAGAACAACCCTGAATACAACCAAACAAAACATACCAAGTGGCAAAGCAATAACAACAAAACAAGTCCCACTACTCCCTCCCACCATAAAATATAGGAGCAGAATTAGGCCATTCAACCCATCGAATCTGTTCCACCATTCCATCATGACTGATCCTGGATCCCACTCAACCCCGTACACTTGCCTTCTCGCCATCACCTTTGATGCCCTGACCAATCAGGAAACTATCAATTTTCGCTTTAAATATCCCACAGTCTTGGCCTCCACAAATGTCTGGCGGAGCCTTCCACAGATTTACTACTCTTTGGCTAAAAAAAATTCCTCCTTACCGCTGTCTAAGGTTCAACTCTCCATTTTGAGGCTGTGCCCTCTAGTTCTTTACACCCCCACCAAAGGAAACATCCTCTCCACATCCACCTTATCTAGTCCTTTAAACATTTGGTAGGTTTCAATGAGATCCCCTCCCTGCATTCTTCTAAATTGCAGTGAGTACAGGCCCAAAGCTGCCAAACAAACAGGTATGTTAACCCCTTCATTCCTGGAATAATCCTCGTGAACCTCCTCTGGACTCTCTCCAATGACAGCACATCCTTTCTGAGATATGGGGCCCAAAACTGTTGACAGTATTCCAAGTGCGGCTTGACCAGTGTCTTACAAAGCCTTATCTCCTTGCTTTGATACTATTTCCCTTGAAATAAATGCCAACATTGCATTTGCCTTCTTTACCACAGACTTAACCAGGAAATTCACCTTATGGGAGTCTTGCATGAGGACTCCTCAGTCCCTTTGCACCTCTGATGTTTGAAGTTTCTCCCCATTTAGATAATAGTCTGCACTAATGCTCCTTTTACCAAAATGCATTATTATACATTTCCCAGTACTGTATTCCATCTGCCACTTTTTTGCCTATTCTTCCAATTTGTCTTAAGTCCTGCTGCAATCACATTGCTTCCTCGGCACTACCTACCCCTCCACCAATCTTCGTATCATCTGCAAACTTTGCCACAAAGCCATCAATTCCGCTATCTAAATCATTGACAAACAATGTGAAAAGCAGAGGTCCCAATACTGACCCCTGAGGAACACCACTAGTCCCTGGCAGCTGATCAGAAAAGACCTCCTTTATTCCCATTTGCTGCCTCCTACCTGTCAGCCATTTCTCTATCCATGCCAGTATTTTTCCTGTAATTAAAACCTACCCACCCATGCACATACACATTCTTTGAACTCCAAGAGAGACCTTCTTCGGCTTCTGACCATCATTAGCAGACTCGAGGATTCACAGGCTTGGGGTTCCGGCCATCGGGCCCTGATTTCTGGACTTCCGATCGGAACCTCAGATCGAATAATAATGGAGTAAGATCATTTCTGGGCCTGAAGTTACCAATTGTGTTCAAGTACAGTTCTGCAGCATGTGGTGATCCACAGCACTCAAGAAAGACTGGTCTGGAACTGTTTGACAACTGTTGAATCAGGCCCATTCAGTATGTTGGTTTGTCACACAATGTGATGGAAGATGTTGAGATGGAACTTCGTCCCCACATGGATGGTGTGATAGATATTTTATTGACCCCAAAGGAAATTACAGTGTCACAATAACATTGCAAGTGCACAGATATAAATATTAGAAGAGAAGTAGAAGGGATAAAAAAAAAAATAAGTTACCTCAAACAGTCTGACAGGAGGAGGTCATCTCTTCCCCGGCTATAGGTTGACTCATTATAGAGTCTAATGGCTGAAGGTAAGAATGACCTCATATAGTGCTCTTTGGAGCAGCACAGTTGTCTTAGTCTGTTACTAAAAGTGTTCCTCTGCTCAACCAAGATGGCATACAGAGGGTGAGAAACATTTTCCTGAACTGCCAGGATTTTCTGGAGGGCAGTTTGTTCGACTACAGCCTCCAGTGTGTCCAGTTTGAGTCCTATAACAGAGCCAGCCTTTCTCATCAGATGCCTGTTGGCATCACCCGTGTGAACGTCATTTTCCCAGCACACCACTGTATAGAAGATTATACTGGCAACAACAGACTGGTAGAACTCCAAAGGACCTCAGTCTCCTCAGGTAGTAGAGGCGACTCTGGCCCTCCTTCTACACAGCCTCTGTGTTGGTGCTCCACTCAAGTCTGTCATTCAGGTACACCCCCAGGTACCACGTCCACAACCTCGCCATTAGTAGTAACTGGGAACAGTGCAGGCTTAGTCTTCCTAAATTCTCCTTTGTCTTACTAACGTTTAGCTGCAGATGATTCAGCTTGCACCATTTGACAAAGTCCTCCACCAGGACCCTGTATTCATCCTCCCATCCTTTATACACCCAACTATTGCTGAGTCATCAGAGAATTTCTGCAGGTAACATGACTATTTGTATCTGGAGTCCGAGGTATACAGGGTAAACGGGAAGGGAGCCAGTACAGTCCTCTGTGGTCTGCCAGTCAGGAACTCATTGTCCAGCATACAATGGAAGTGCCAACCTGCATTGAACAGAGCTTTTCCCCCAGCATTGAGAGTTGTATGGTATTGAAGGCACTTGAGAAATCAAAAACATGATCCTCACAGTGCTGCCCTGCTGATCCAAATGGGTGTAGGCGGGTAAGTGACAGCATCGTCAACTCCAATGTGCTCCTGGTAGGCAAACTGCAGGGGATCAACAGCTGATCTGACCAGGAGTCGGAGGTGAACCAGGGCCAGCTTCTCTAGAGTCTTCATGATAGTCACCCCTACCACACTATCACGAACAGATGCATCTAGAACAGAGGAATTACAGGTTTCCCCTGCTATCCAAAGGTAGAGCGTTCCTATGAAATGTTTTGTAAGCCGGAATGTCGTAAAGTGAATAAGCCATTACTATTTATTAATATGGGAAAAATTTTTGAGTGTTCCCAGACCTAAAAGATAACCTACAAAATCATGCTAAATTAACACACAAAACCTAAAATAACAGTAACATATAGTAAAAGCAGGAATTATATGATAAATACACAGTCTATATAAAATAGAAATACTTTTCTGCAGCACTGTCTAGCGCAGCGAAAATCTCACGGCGGCACTCTCAGCAGAAGCACTCTCTCCAGTAACCTTTAAGCTATGAAGCTGCCAAATCATACCAAATAACACATAAAAATACACAGCCTATATAAAGTAGAAATAATGTATGTAACAGTGTAGTTTCACTTACCGGAATCGGGAAGACTCCAATAAATTGCAGTTTCGTCATAGTTAAACACTTGCTTATACGAATAACCACCTTCTGTAATTATTTTCTTCAGTTCTGCTGGGAACTTTTCGGCAGTTTCAGTATCAGCCGAAGCACTCGCTCCGGTAAACATTAAACTATGAAACTACCCTCGCCTCAGAAACCGATCAAACCACCCATGACTACCTTTAAATTCCACTTTCGCAACACTTTCATCACCATCGTCCAGTGCTTTCTATTTCAGCTTAGTAAAAAGATTGACTGACTTCTCCTTAAGTATAAGAAAACTTAACGGAACACCACACTTTGTACACCCATCAATCCACTCAAGCAATAGACTTTCCATTTTATCCATTATTGGATGCTGACTAAGACTGCCTTGCTATGAGCAGAACCAACAGTAACATCGACAGCTTTCTAAATTCTTTCTCTCTGTGTGTAAGTATTGTGAATGGTGGACGAGGGCAAGTTCAACGTGCAGACAATGTTCTGACTTCGTTCACCACAATCGAAACACTTAATTATGTCTAGTTTTACACTAAGTGTAACACCCTTACAAGCTCTTTTAGGCTTTTCCGATACCTCAGAATCAAGATAAAGCACATGTTTAAGCAATGGCAGCTAGAAAGCAGTTCCGGGGGAGGAGCTTGGCTGTTTGGGTGCGCGCTGCCTTTTTTCACACGCTGCCTTTTTCGTAACAGTTAAAACATCTTTTGTTAGCGAAAACAGGTAACCAATGTAGGTGTTTCGTAAGAGCAAGGTGTCGTAAAGCAAACGTTCGGAAAACGGGGGCCACCTGTATTGGTGATAAAGCCAAGTAAACTGGAGCTCAGTTGTCACCTTCTGCAGATCTAGTCTGACAGCCTGTGTTGCAGGACTTGGCCAGTTAATCAGTCGTGATGCCAGCAGAGATTTTTATACATTCTCTTCCCTTGCTGTACCCTCTGCTGCTTTCAAGTGAAGTTAACCATTGGGCACTGGTTTCATCAGCTGATAGGCCAGCTCGATGGTAATAGTTAAGAGGATTTAATAACTGTATTTGAATTGATACTTTGTGAGGTTCAGAGGCAATGTTGAGGACTGCCAGAGTTTCCCCCTATCACTGAACCTTCTCTAGGAGCTCTGTCTTTCTTGTGTGTCAGTGTAGCAGAGGCACACTCTAATTTGGTTCAGAGTTCTGTCCTATGTGACAGACACTACGACAGGCTGGTCACAGCCCCACAGACCTGAAATTTGTTGTGATATTGCAAGTGAAATTATAGGAAGGATGTGAAAGCTTTAGAGAAGGTGCAGAGGAGATTTACCAGAATGTTGCCTGGACATGTCACATGAGAATAGGTTGTGTGAACTAGGGCTTCTCGCTCTGAAGTAAAGGAGGATGAGAGTGACAAGATGATAAGTTATAGATTGTGAGTGGATAGCTAGAGACATTTTCTCATGGTGGAAATGAGGGGCATAATTTTAAGATGATTGGAGGAAAGTATAGGGGAGATGTCAGGCTAAGATTTTTTACACACCTGCGGGGGGGTGGTAGAGGCAGATACATTAGGAGCATTGAAGAAACTCTTAAGCACATGGCTGATAGAAAACTAGAGAGCTATATAGCGGGGGAGGATTAAATTGATCTTAGAGTAGGTTACAAGATCGGCACAAAATGTTCTATGTTCTTTATAAATGTCTTTTGTTTTCAGATGGTGGTCATGGCCAGGTGGTGGAGCAGACCGGCCAGCTTCCCATGGTCGAGGGTGTCATTGGAGAGCCGACAGATACGGGCAGCTTTGCTCTGGGTGCAGTCACTGAGGAGCTGGAGGTGTCGGCTGGTAACGGTAACCTGCTGGTACCACAGCCTGTCCATCCAGAGAGTACGGCACTGGGTCGCAGCGGTCAATCTTCAGTAAACACCGTTGTATAAGTAGGAAGGGAGGGGCATTAATCATTGTTTTTATGAAATTTGGGCAAATGTTTGCACAATGCTATATCGACAATACCAGTCAGATGACTTAAATAGACTTTGGTTCTGGTATCCAGCAGATTTCCCTGTTTTGATGAATGAATTGATCATTTGTGTATATATTGATGATGGAATGCAGCACGTTTCCCAGTTCATGGGTATCGTAGGACTCTAGAACCCTAAATGGCAGCTGTTTTTTTTTGTTTTTCTTAAAATAGATTTTGCATAGAAATACAGGGCTTAGAATCGAAGCTGGAAGAGATTTGAGGGAATAGGTGATTCTTTGTGCATCACCAACCTCTGGTTCAGCCAGGGCTCTTGGACTGGGAGTGAACCAGGCCCAATCTTTGGGGAGTGCTGAGAGATACATCCAGGCAAACGGCAGTGTAATTTAAGCCAGTTGGTGCTGTCACTAGGAGCAGACTGTGTAACAGCAGAGTGAGAGGTAGGTGAATGTATTCATCATTGGGAGTGGAGTGGAGGCCCAGGGAGGTGGGGAGGTCCTGGGAGCAAGGTAGAAGCCTTGGATGGAGTGTAAAGCAGTCCCCCAGGCACGTTAATGGGGGATGGTGTATCCAGGAGTTGGGGGTGATAGTGGTGTATTTGAGGGGGGGTGCAGGGTCTGCAAGCTCTCATGCTGGGAGCTGTTGGTTTACACATTGTTTCACCACAGGCGGGTTTATGGTCTTTGTCAGGGGTTCTTCTGCAGCAAGAGGGTGGGAAGAGGTTTCCACTGTCATTGGCTCTCACAGTAGGCACGGTGTGCAAGCCCATCTCTTGTTGCAGGTTCCCGTACAGATGGATGGGGTTAAGCGTCTGAGTCAGATGTAGTGTACCACAGTGGGAGGTCTTGGCTCAGTTGTCCAGTACTGTATCAGTACTAATGGTCTGGAGCTGAGGGTGGAGGAGGGCTCGTGCAGGAGTTAGTCCTGTGTATTACACACTGACAAGCCCTTAGTTCTTTCTCGGCTCCCTGTCCTGGAGATCTTCACTGATGATATTAATCATTGTTATAGATGCAATTAATAATGAAATGGTCAACAATGTGGGTGTGGTCTAATGATTGCCAACACTGATGTGATTAAAATCAATCAATGCTGTTCGTGCTCTATATTAAAGTGGTGGGTGATAATCATGTTGATGTGACCTGGTGATACTTATCAATGGGTTTGATGTTGGTTGATGTAATCGCTGGGCTTCTGTTGACCCGGTTGTAGTAGGCATTTTGTTGGGGGAAATTGTCCATTCAGATAAGGGATTTTTGGGAATTCTGCACTGTCTCTGTATTGGCTGCTCACAGTCTCTCCCCTCATTCTTCAATTGTCTCAAATAAGCACAAAAATGTGCACACGCGCTCATAACCTAAACACCGCAGTTAACAGACATTTGTAGTTTGTGATTTGAACTTTCTGTGGCAGTGGGAAGATTTTGATACTCAGTGAATACAAGTAGAGGTTAAATTTGATACCATTATTAGGTCATGTGATTGTTCCGGAGTTTCCATTTTTCACTTGTTCTTTTACTGCATCATGTAAGGACTGATTCAATGTCTTGTACTTCTGTTAACAAAATGAAATGCCAAATAAATTCTGAAGTGGAGATAACATTCTGTTAAAATATTTTGCTGTCTCTTCCCATCAACACACATCACTTACTCAGTAAGACAACTGCTGTTGGGGACTGGAATCTCAGCCTGTTTCTGTGGACTGAGCCCAGCTGATAGCTCTACAGACTGCTGTCATATCAACACCTACGTTTGGTTTACTTAGGCAATAATGGATCCATGGGCTGGTTATTACCTAGAACGTAACCTGATGGGATGGTTTTAACTGAGAATAACAACACTATATACTGGACTCCAAAAAAGGGCTTTGGATGCATGAGACTGTAATTTAATTGAGGGGCCTTTGTTTGAGGATTGAGGATATTTTGTATGTTGAATAACAGAAATCCAAGGTAAATTATAGATGAGTAGAGAGTGTGAGCAGGTATATATAAGAAGAATTCTTGTATAAGTTATTGGCTGGGATGATTCTGGAATTGCCTTTATTGCATTCAGTCAGAGGTGCTAATTCAATGTAGACATTTAGTGTTATTTTGCAGGATAATTACAACAAATGAGGCCATTCAGCCCATCAGGTTTGAACTGACTTTATATAAGAATTGAGTTTAGGTTAGTGTGTACGTAAATTAAATAATACATGGGAATTAAATTTTTTTTTTCAATGAGAAATTTAGGGGTTTATACTTGCATGTTTGTGATACTCAAGGCTGAGTTAAAGGCTGGAACCTCACTTAATCTTTTATGTAAATTTTATATGAAATAACATACGAGTATGTTACAGATTAGAATGCAGTCCAAGAATTCTGAACTTGTGTAGAATAATAAAGAACCAAGTCTAAACTACAGGATGCAGTCTGCAGTACCAGGTGGGGCATTATGTAGGTTAGCAGGTGGCTGAGTGGCAAAGGGGGCAAATCCAATTAACAGAATTAGAAAAACCTTTCAGCAAGTTCCAAGCAGGAATTTTAGCAAGTAAAGCTGTGTTTCATTGACAGTTGTGTGCAGGGCACCAGGCGAAGGCAGGTGTATTGGAGATGTTAAATAGAGGGTCCCCAGGGAGTTTTATAAAGATAAACCCGTAGGTAAGAGTGATATTGAATCTGCAGGTTTGATAAATGGAATATATGCTGATGATCTGCAGGGGTTATAAAAAATAAAACACCTAAGTGATCTTAAAGCCTTGAATTGTGGTAGTTTTAATAAAGAATAATGGGTACCCAGGAAGTGAGTCTTGGGTTGGGGGATCTACTCCAAGGGTCTGGTGAGATTTTAGTATAGAAGCAGTGATGCTTGAAGACTAGAAATTTGTGGACATTATGCCATTGTTTGCAGGAAAAAAATGCATGTGGGGTAATAAAACAATAACTCCACACTGATCAGGTTGTGCATATCTCACACAACCTCTCATGGTCCCAGAACACAATCAGGAAAGCTCACCAATGCCTCTACTTTCTGAAAGAAACTGGACTATGCACAATCCAGGCTCACATAATTCTACAGATACGCAGTAGAAAGCATCCTAACAAGTTGCATCATTGCATGGTACGGAAACTACCGCGGTTGGTACAACAGGTAGTAAAAACTGCCCAGAGCACCACCGGTGCCAGCATACCTGTCATCAAGGACGTATGTACAGAAAAGGGCCAATAACAACATGAAGGATCCCACCCACCCTGCTCATGGACTGTTTGTCTCACTCTTGTTAGGGAGGAGCCTACGTAGTATACACGTCAGGGCCACCAATCTCAAAAACAGTTACTTTCCCCAAGCAGTGAGGCTGATCAACACCTCCACCCACTAACCCACCCCACCACTACTTTATCATTTTCTGTCAGTCAATTTATGTACAGACACTCCTGTGCCCAGCATCACTTGATGGACATACAATCAATTTGTGTATATAAGCTATCTTATATTTGTTGTGTTTTATTAGTGTGTTCTTTCTTTTGTGTTTTAGTCATAGACATACTTTATTGATCCCGGGGGAAATTGGTTTTCATTACAGTTGCACTATAAATAATTAAATAGTAATAAAACCATAAATAGTTAAATAGTAATATGTAAATTACACCAGGAAATAAGCCCAGGACCAGCCTATTGGCTCAGAGGGTCTGACCCTCCAAGGGAGGAGTTGTAAAGTTTGATGGCCACAGGCAGGAATGACTTCCTATGATGCTTTGTGTTGCATCTCGGTGGAATGAGTCTCTGGCTGAATGTACTCCTGTGTCCAACCAGTACATTATGTAGTGGATGGGAGACATTGTCCAAGATGGCATGCAACTTGGACAGCATCCTCTTTTCAGACACCACCATCTTTTCAGACACCACCATTAGAGAGTCCAGTTCCATCCCCACAACATCACTGGCCTTAACGAATGAGTTTGTTGATTCTGTTGGTGTCTGCCCCCCTCAGCCTGCTGCCCCAGCACACAACAGCAAACATGATCGCCCTGGCCACCACAGACTCATAGAGCATCCTCAGCATCGTCTGGTAGATGTTAAAGGACCTCAGTCTCCTCAGGAAATAGAGACGGCTCTGACCCTTCTTGTAGACAGCCTCAGTGTTCTTTGACCAGTCCAGTTTATTGTCAATTCGTATCCCCAGGTATTTGTAATCCTCCACCATGTCCACACTGACCCCCTGGATGGACACAGGGGTCACCGGTACCTTAGCTCTCCTCAGGTCTACCACCAGCTCCTTAGTCTTTTTCACATTAAGCTGCAGATAATTCTGCTCACACCATGTGACAAAGTTTCCTACCGAGGCCCTGTACTCAGCCTCATCTCCCTTGCTGATGCATCCAACTATGGCAGAGTCATCAGAAAACTTCTGAAGATGACAAGACTCTGTGCAGTAGTTGAAGTCTGAGGTGTAAATGGTGAAGAGAAAGGAAGACAAGACAGTGCTGCATCGGATCCGGAGTAACAATTATTTCGTTCTCCTTTATACTTGTGTACGGGAAGTGACATTAAACAATTTTAAATGTTAATCTCAATGGTAGGGAAAGTTCTGGAAACATCAAGCAAGAACTAGTAGTCACTGGACACGAGGACCGGTTTGGTAAAGACATAATGTTCAACTAACTTGATAGTTTCTTGGATGAAATGACAGAGAAGTTTGATGAGGGAAATGCAGCAGATGTGATTATATCCAGACTTTCAAAAGGCTGTTGAGGTTGCATACAATGGGCTTGTCATCAGGACTGAAGGATCCAGAATAAAAGGAGCAGGAGCAGCATATTCAGAAAACTTTATTAAGTAACAGGAAATAGCAGCAGTGAGAGGTTGTTCTTCAGACTGGAGGGAAATGTACAGTGGAGTTCCACAATGTCAATGTTTTATTAATGATGTGGAGTTCTAAACAAACACAAAACCTGAGAGAGCAGTATGGTGAGTAGTTGTTCAAATCTTTGCAGAGAGATGAAACGAGTGGAGGAATGGCTGATGACAGTTAATGCTCTGAAATGTGCTGCTTTTCAATAGGAGAGTGAGGAGAGGCAATATAATCTACAAAAACAGCTCTGGGGATTGTATCTTCATAGTTTAATGAAGCCGGCAGGACAGGTTGAGAACGTGGATTTTAAAAATGGCAACATAGAATACATGAGTGAGGAAGTCAGGGTGAGCATTTTAAAATCATTGGTTCGGTCACAATTTGAGGATGGTATCCAGTTCAGGGCATTGCACCTTGAGAGAGGGTGCAGAGAGATTTACCCAAAAGAATCCTTAGCTGAGGGACTTTAGTGATGAGGATGTACTGCAGCAGGTGAGGCTAGTCTCCTTGGAATAAAGGGAGTGGCTGAGGAATGGGTATATTATGCAAGATCAATAAGATTATAGATGGAAAGAAACTGTTCTTATCGATGGAGAGGTCATCAAATGAACGTGACTGGGGCGGGGGGCGGGGGGAAACAAGAATAACTTGAGCAGAGTGGTCAAAGTATAGAGTGCACTGCCAGGGCTGGAGTGGAGACAGGATCCCCTGCAGCGTGCAGAAGGTAGCTGAATAAGTAGCTGCAAGAAAAGAGTTTGCAGTTAAGGGAAGCAGGCAGGATGCAGGATACAACTGATAGCTGTTTCATGTGTAGGTATGTAACTGACTGAATACTGTTACCACTCTGTGATAACAACTACTGGGTAATGATTGAAATGCTGCAGTACAACTCCAGTGTCCACACGAGTTATATAAATGATATCAAACAATATAATTGATATAGTTTTTTTCTAATTTATGTAAAAATAGTAGATACCTAGGTATAAGTTACTGATTAGAATCTAAACTGGTGTTTGATAAGTTTTTAAAAACAGATTAATAGAAACTTGTTAATATTTGAAGTCCAGTACAATGTATGAAGTGGGAAGTGATAAGACTGCATTAAATGGGAATTCCACAGAACAAATACAGCTATTTTACCAAAGCTGTTTCATGTGTAGGTATGTAACTGACTGAATACTGTTACCACTCTGTGATAACAACATTGATTCTGCCATTGTCACTACGTACAGATGGCCAATTGAATCCCCTGAACATATTTTATACTCTGCTATGACTACTGGAGCAGTCAAAGGAAATTGGAGAAAGATGCACTGAAGAGTCTTCTCAAGAGAAAGGGCACTGATATCACAAGCACATCACCAATCTTTGTATTATCTGCAGATTTACTAACCCACTTATCTACATTTTTATCCAGGTTATTTATGTACATCACAAACAGCAAAGATCCAGTACAGATCCATGAGGAATAGCGGTAATTACAGACCTCTACCCAGGATAAATCCCATGGACCACTACCCCCAAGTCTGAATACAAACAGCCAATTCACTGTGCATCCCATGCAAATTAATCTTTGAGCCTTCCATGAGAGACTTTGTCAAATAACTTACTAAAATCATCCACAGACAACACCCACAGGTCAACCTTCGTTAGTCATCTTTGTCATTAAGAAAACTCAATTATGTTCATAAGATGTGACTTGGCCACACAAAGCCACACTGTTATTGGTACAACCATTGTTGGTAGGATCTCAGATGGTGACGAGAGGGTGTGCAGGAGCGACATATGCCAACTAGTGGAGTGGTGTTGCAGCAACAACCTGGCACTCAATGTCAGTAAGTTGAAAGAGCTGATTGTGGAATTCTGGAAGGGTAAGATGAAGGAACACATACCAATTCTCAAGGAGGGATCAGAAGTAGAGAGAGTGAGCAGTTTCAAGTTCCTGGGTGTCAAGATCACTGAGGACCTAACGTGGTCCCAACATATCGATGCAGCTATGAAGAGGGGAAAGACAGTGACTGTACTTCATTAGGAGTTTGAAGAAATTTGGTATGTCAACAAATACACTCAAAAGCCTCTATAAATGTACCGTGGAGAGCATTCTGACAGTCTGCATCACTGTCTGGTATGGGGGGTGCTACTGCACAGGACTGAAAGAAGCTGCAGAGGGTTGAAAATTTAGTCAGCTCTATCTAAGGTACTAGCCTACAAAGTATCCAGGACATCTTCAGGGAGCAGTGCCTCAGAAAGGCAGTGTCCATTATTAAGGACCTCCAGCACCCAGGGCATGCCCTTTTCTCACTGTTACCATCAGGTAGGAGGTACAGAAGCCTGAATGCACACACTCAGCCATTCAGGAACAGCTTCTTCCTCTCTGCTGTTCGATTCCTAAATGGACATTGAACCCTTGAACACTACCTCACTTTTCTGTTTTTTGAACGATTTTTAACCTATTCAATATACATATACTGTAACTTATTTGTTATTATTTTTCTGCTACATTATGAATTGCATTGAACCGCTGCTGCTAAGTTAACAAATTTCATAGCACATGCTGGTGATAATAAACCTGATTCTGACTGTCCCAAATCAGGCCATAGCTTTTCAATTGCTCATAAATTCTACCCTCTCCAGTAATTGCCCTGCTATGGTAGGAGATACCAGTCTAAAATTTCCAGGGTTCTCCCTTTTTCCCTTGTCGACTTCTTAACTTCAGCTACTCACCAGTCTTGCTTGCAAATGTTGATGCAAAATTCTCATTTAAGACCTCACCCACATCTTCTGCCTCCAAGCACATGTTCTCTCCTTTATCCTTGAGTGGTCCAACCTGCTCCTAATTATCTTCTTGCTTTTGATGTACTTGTCAAGTACTTTCTATGGCCCCTCCTGTTTTTCCTAATTCCATTCTTGAGTCATTTTTTTCTGGCTTCTTTATAATCTAGGGCTCTATTTGATCTTAAGCCTTACAGATGTTTCCTTTTTCTCATCTAAATCCCTTGTCTTTCAAGGCTCCCTGACCTTGTCCTATTGGAATATACCTGTCCTGTTAATCATTGAACATTCTTTACATGTCAGATGTGGACTTGCCCAAAAGCAAATGTTTCCAATAAACTGTTCCCAGTTTCTGCCTAATACTCTTGTAAATTGCCCTGGTCTAATTTAAAACTCATCTGCAAGGCCCATACTTATCTTTAAAATTAAGGAGCTGTGGTCACTGTTCTCTAACTCTTCTTCCACTGAAAGGCCAGTCACCTGGCCAGACTCATTACCCAACACCAGGTCCTGTAAGCCTCTCCTCTAGTTCAACTATCTACATATTGATTTAAGAAACACTCCTGGATACAAACTGCCGTACCTAAACCTCTTGCATTAGGGAGGTTCCAGTTTATATTGGGGAAGTTGAAGTCACTGACTGTAACAAGCCTTTCCCTAATTGATCTGTCCCAGTGGCTACTGGGGGTGGGAGGGAGGACAGCATGAAGGGTCTGTAGTATAATCGGTTCAGAGTGATTGCAATTTCTTATTTTTGAATTCTACCCATATAAATGGCTAACACGAGAGGCCACAAGGGTCACACACATCAAAGCTGCTGGTGAACGCAGCAGGCCAGGCAGCATCTCTAGGAAGAGGTACAGTCGACATTTCAGGCCGAGAGCCTTCGTCAGGACTTAACTGAAAGAAGAGCTAGTAAGAGATTTGAAAGTGGGAGGGGGAGATCCAAAATGATAGGAGAAGACAGGAGGGGGAGGGATGGAGCCAAGAGCTGGACAGTTAATTGGCAAAAGGGATATGAGAGGATCATGGGACAGGAGACCCAAGGAGAAAGAAAAGGAGGAGGGGGGGAAATCCAGAGGATGGGCAAGGGGTATAGTCAGAGGGAGGAAAAGGAGAGAGAGAAAAAGAATGTGTGTATATAAATAACGGATGGGGTACGAGGGGGAGGTGAGGCATTAGCTGAAGTTTGAGAAGTCAATGTTCACGCCATGAGGCTGGAGACTACCCAGACGGAATATAAGGTGTTGTTCCTCCAACCTGAGTGTGGCTTCATCTTGACAGTAGAGGAGGCCGTGGATAGACATATCAGAATGGGAATGGGATGTGGAATTAAAATGTGTGGCCACTGGGAGATCCTGCTTTCTCTGGCGGACAGAGCGTAGGAGTTCAGCGAAACGATCTCCCAGTCTACGTCGGGTCTCGCCAATATATAGAAGGCCACATCGGGAGCACCGGACACAGTATATCACCCCAGCCGACTCACAGGTGAAGTGTCGCCTCACCTGGAAGGACTGTCTGGGGCCCTGAATAGTGGTAAGGGAGGAAGTGTAAGGGCATGTGTAGCACCTGTTCTGCTTACAAGGATAAGTGCCAGGAGGGAGATCGGTGGGGAGGGATGGGGGGGACGAATGTACAAGGGAGTCGCGTAGGGAACGATCCCTGCGGAAAACGGGGGTCGGGGGGAGGGAAAGATGTACTTAGTGGTGGGGTCCCGTTGGAGGTGGCGGAATTTACGGAGAATAATATGTTGGACCCGGAGGTTGGTGGGGTGATAGGTGAGGCCAAGGGGAACCCTATTCCTAGTGGGGTGGCGGGAGGATGGAGTGAGAGCAGATGTGCGTGAAATGGGGGGGGGGGGATGCGTTTGAGAGCAGAGTTGATGGTGGAGGAGGGGAAGCCCCTTTCCTTAAAAAAGGAGGACATCTCCCTCGTCCTGGAATGAAAAGCCTCATCCTGAGAGCAGATGCGGCGGAGACGGAGGAATAGCGAGAAGGGGATGGCATTTTTTGCAAGAGACGGGGTGAGAAGAGGAACCGTCCAGATAGCTGTAAGTGTCAGTAGGCTTATAGTAGACATCAGTAGATAAGCTGTCTCCAGAAATATAGACAGAAAGATCTAGAAAGGGGAGGAAGGTGTCGGAAATGGACCAGGTAAACTTGAGGGCAGGGTGAAAGTTGGAAGCAAAGTTAATTAAGTCAATGAGCTCAGCATGCGTGCAGGAAGCAGCGCCAATGCAGTCGTCGATGTAGCGAAGGAAAAGTGGGGGACAGATACCAGTATAGGCTTGGAGCATGGACTGTTCCACAAAGCCAACAGAAAGGCAGGCATAGCTAGAACCCATAAGGGTGCCCATAGCACAAGGCACAAGGGTGCTTGGAAGCAGGTACAGAGGAAATGTCAGGGTAAGTTTTTTACGCAGAGAGTGGTGAGTGCGTGGAATGGGCTACCAGAGATGGTGATGGAGGTGGATACGATAGGGTCTTATAAGAGACTCCTGGATAGGTAAGTGGAGCTTAAAAAAAATAGAGGGCTATGGGTAACCCGAGGTCAGGGGTTGGCAACCTTTTTGCCTCTGTGGGCTGGATCGCGTATTAATGAGCGGACGGTGGGTCAGATAAATGCCATAAAAAAACCTGAAATATGGGAATTATGCATTTAAATACATCTAGTTATGTTTTGCCTCAAATTAATGAATTACACATGCTAGAAAATCATCTGTGCTTAACGAAGGATGCCAATTAGTAACCAAAGAACTCAGTTTAGTTTTTCTGTCCCACCGTTGCTGGTGCCAATTAGCTTCAACACATTGTTTCATTTCTGAGTTCATTTTCAGCAAAGCTTCAAAAATGTCTGCTCCAGTCACCGTGTTCTTCATAGGAATTAATTGAACAAACTCTTCAAAAATTTGAGGTCACTCCTCACACAAACACTGCAAATTGAGCAGTATCCCTCAAGTCTGTACTCTCATCAAGCGCAATTGGGAAAAAAAATGCAATTCGTTGCAGGCATCCCTTAAACAACTTTTAACATCTGTTGACATTTCTTCTACTCGCCGTGAGATCGTTCTTGCTGACAGGCTGATAGATGCAAATAAAGATTTCTTTTCAGGACAAACAATATCCACCACTGCCAGTGAACATTCTTTGACAAACTCTCCATCTGTAAAAGGCTTCATCTTTTCTGCAACACGTTTTGAGACTTCGTAGCCGGCACGGGTTATTTCCTTTATTTTCACTGCTTTTTCGGCACTCAGCGTCTACCTTCCTGCGTTTTGCATTCATTGCCATTGGAATTTTTTTCTTTGATTTTATTTCGAAACGCGGGTTATTCAACAAGTATCGTAGCACAGGTAAATATCTGGATATTTAGTGTGAATTTCTTGTTAAAACACAGTGACGCTGTTTCTGTTTACAAATATGAATGATCCCATCTGAAAACCTGCGCGTGCACGGAAAGTATCTAATGCATATTAATCCGGTAGTCTGCCTTCCCGTCTTTCGTATATACCAGTGTTTGGTTTGGAACAAGACGCCATGCATGTCATAGAAACATAGAAACATAGAAAATAGGTGCAGGAGTAGGCCATTCGGCCCTTCGAGCCTGCACCGCCATTTATTATGATCATGGCTGATCATCCAACACAGAACCCAGCCTTCCCTCCATACCCCCTGACCCCTGTAGCCACAAGGGCCATATCTAACTTCCTTTTAAACATAGCTAATGAACTGGCCTCAACAGTTTGCTGTGGCAGAGAATTCCACAGATTCACCACTCTCTGTGTGAAGAAGTTTTTCCTAATCTCGGTCCTAAAAGGCTTCCCCTCTATCCTCAAACTGTGACCCCTCGTTCTGGACCTCCCCAACATCGGGAACAATCTTCCCGCATCTAGCCTGTCCAATCCCTTTAGGATCTTATACGTTTCAATCAGATCCCCCCTCAATCTTCTAAATTCCAACGAGTACAAGCCCAGTTCATCCAGTCTTTCTTCATATGAAAGACCTGCCATCCCAGGAATCAATCTGGTGAACCTTCTTTGTACTCCCTCTATGGCAAAGATGTCTTTCCTCAGATTAGGGGACCAAAACTGCACACAATACTCCAGGTGTGGTCTCACCAAGGCCTTGTACAACTGCAGTAGTACCTCCCTGCTCCTGTACTCGAATCCTCTCGCTATAAATGCCAGCATACCGTTCGCCTTTTTCACCGCCTGCTGTACCTGCATGCCCACTTTCAATGACTGGTGTATAATGACACCCAGGTCTCGTTGCACCTCCCCTTTTCCTAATCGGCCACCATTCAGATAATAATCTGTTTTCCTATTTTTGCCACCAAAGTGGATAACTTCACATTTATCCACATTAAATTGCATCTGCCATGAGTTTGCCCACTCACCCAACCTATCCAAGTCACCCTGCATCCTCTTTGCATCCTCCTCACTGCTAACACTGCCACCCAGCTTCGTGTCATCTGCAAACTTGGAGATGCTGCATTTAATTCCCTCATCCAAGTCATTAATATATATTGTAAACAACTGGGGTCCCAGCACTGAGCCTTGCGGTACCCCACTAGTCACCGCCTGCCATTCTGAAAAGGTCCCGTTTATTCCCACTCTTTGCTTCCTGTCTGCTAACCAATTCTCCACCCACACCAATACCTTACCCCCAATACCGTGTGCTTTAAGTTTGCACACTAATCTCCTGTGTGGGACCTTGTCAAAAGCCTTTTGAAAATCCAGATATACCACATCCACTGGTTCTCCCCTATCCACTCTACTAGTTACATCCTCAAAAAATTCTATGAGATTCGTCAGACATGATTTTCCTTTCACAAATCCATGCTGACTTTGTCCGATCATTTCACCGCTTTCCAAATGTGCTGTTATCACATCCTTGATAACTGACTCCAGCAGTTTCCCCACCACCGACGTTAGGCTAACCGGCCTATAATTCCCCCGTTTCTCTCTCCCTCCTTTTTTAAAAAGTGGGGTTACATTAGCCACCCTCCAATCCTCAGGAACTAGTCCAGAATCTAACGAGTTTTGAAAAATTATCACTAATGCATCCACTATTTCTTGGGCTACTTCCTTAAGCACTCTGGGATGCAGACCATCTGGCCCTGGGGATTTATCTGCCTTCAATCCCTTCAATTTACCTAACACCACTTCCCTACTAACATGTATTTCGCTCAGTTCCTCCATCTCACTGGACCCTCTGTCCCTTACTATTTCTGGAAGATTATTTATGTCCTCCTTAGTGAAGACAGAACCAAAGTAATTATTCAATTGGTCTGTCATGTCCTTGCTCCCCATAATCAATTCACCTGTTTCTGTTTGCAGGGGACCTACATTTGTCTTTATCAGTCTTTTCCTTTTTACATATCTATAAAAGCTTTTACAGTCCGTTTTTATGTTCTCTGCCAGTTTTCTCTCATAATCTTTTTTCCCCTTCCTAATTAAGCCCTTTGTCCTCCTCTGCTGAACTCTGAATTTCTCCCAGTCCTCAGGTGAGCCACTTTCTCTGGCTAATTTGTATGCTACTTCTTTGGAATTGATACTATCCCTAATTTCTCTTGTCAGCCACGGGTGCACTACCTTCCTTGATTTATTCTTTTGCCAAACTGGGATGAACAATTGTTGTAGTTCATCCATGCAACCTTTAAATGCTTGCCATTGCATATCCACCGTCAATCCTTTAAGTGTCATTTGCCAGTCTATCTTAGCTAATTCACGACTCATACCTTCAAAGTTACCCCATCGGTGTGGTCGCGTAAAATGCTCAGAATAAGGAAAAAACACTCGCGGGCCAGTGAAAATACCTTCGCGGGCCGGTTTTGGCCCGCGGGCAGTAGGTTGCCTACCCCTGCCCTAGGCAATTTTTAAGGTAACCACATGTTCAGCACAGCATTGTGTGCCGAAGGGCCTTTATTGTGCTGTAGGTTTTCTATGTTCTATAACCTCCATTATGACCCCTCTGAGTGAAGCTCTGCAGCTTTTGTCCCTGCTTAATGGTGCAGCTCAACACTCCCTCTTTAACTTTTTTCTCTCAATTCCTCCACTTTCTGATCTGGTGGTCTGATTCCCTTGCCCCTGCCAAACTAGTTTAAACCCTCTTAAGTAGCACTAGCGACATTAAGATGTGATATAACTAAAAGCCAGTGGTTACTTTCCTATCTCTTTATTCATGCCTAGAAGAATAAATTCAGAGAGGTGTTGCATATTGATGTCTAAATCTGGAATTGAGAGGTTGATTGAGAACCTTGTATTTGGATTGCCAGAGGAATCAAGTATAACTGATCACCGGGAATGTGGTACAGGCTGGAATCAGGGTTCACATAGCAAACTAGATGAGTGAATTATGAGCAAGTCTTCACAGAACAATGCTGTACAGCCCCTTTGGCCCACAGTGTTGTGTCAAGCCTTTAACCTACTCCAAGATTATTCTCACCCTCCCCTCCCATAAACCCTCCATCTTTCTATCATTCCTGTCCCTGTCTAAGGATCTCTTAAATATCCCTAATGTATCTGTCTCTATCACCATCCCTGGCAGGGCATTCCACATACTCTATGGGGGAAAAAGCTACCTCTGACATCCTCCCCTGCATATTATAGACAATAGACAATAGGTGCAGAAGTAGACCATTCGGCCCTTCGAGCCTGCACTGCCATTCTGAGATCATGGCTGATCATCTACTATCAATACCCGGTCCTGCCTTGTCCCCATAACCCTTAATATTCCTCCAAACACCTTAAAATTACATGCGCAAACACGAGGAAATCTGCAGATGCTGGAAATTCAAGCAACACACACAAAATACTGGTGGAACGCAGCAGGCCAGGCAGCATCCATAGGAAGAAGCACAGTCAATGTTTCAGGACTGATGAAGGGTCTCAGCCTGAAATGTCGACTGTGTTTTTTCCTATGGATGCTGTCTGGCCTGTTGCATTCCACCAGCATTTTATGTGTGTTGCTTAAAATTATGTGCCTGAATGAAACACGGCATGCCTTGTTTTAGCTATTACTACCCTGGGAAAAGTCTCTGGCTGTCCACTCTATCTGTCTCTATCATCATCTTCACTTCTATCAAGTCACCTCCCATCTCCTTCTCTCCAAAGAGAAAAGCCCTAGCCTGCTCAACTTATCCTCATAAAACATGCTCTCTAATCCAGGCAGCATCCTGGTAAATCTCCTCTGCATCCTCTGTAAAGCTTCCACACCCTTCTATAGTGAGGTGACTAGAACTGAATACAGTATTCCAAGTGTGATTTAACCAGAGTTTTATGAAACTGCAGCACTGCCTTGTGGCTCTTGAACTCAATTCCCCAACTAATGAAGGCCAACACACCATATGCCACCTAAACCACCCTATCAACTTGTGCAGTAACTTTGAGGAATCTATGGACATGGTCCCCAAGATCCCTCTGTTCCTCCACACTGCTAAGAATCCTGCCATTAATCCTGTATTCTGCCTTCAAATTGATCTTCCAGAGTGAATCACTTCACACTTTATTGTGTTGAACTTCCACTTCTCATCCCAACTCTGTATCCTATCAATGTACTGTTGTAACTACAATGACCTATGCCATCCACACCAGCATCAGTCATGTCATCTATGAACAAATTTACTAACACACTCTTTCACTTCTTCATCTAAATCACAAAATGCAGATCTCTCCAAACACATTGGCCACCACCCTCCAGGCAGAATACACTCCCATCTACTGCCACGCCCTGCCTTCTGTGGGCAAGCTAATTCTGAATCCACACAGTCATTTCCCTGGATCCCATGCCTCCTGACTTTTTCAATGAGCTTACCATAGGGACTGTTGTCAAAATCTATATCCACTATTCTGCCTTCAACAATTTCTTTACTTAATTCCTCAAAGAATTCAGTCAGGCTCATGAGGCACGGCATGCCCTTCACAAAGCTATGCTGCTATCCCTAATCACATTATGCTTCTCAAAATGCTCATAACTCTTGTCTCCCAAGAATGCACTCCAATAGGTTGCCCACCATTGGTTTTCTATATTACCTTTCTTGAACAAACATTTGCCACCCTCCAGTCCTCTGGGACACAAAGATCATCGGCAAAGGTGCAGCAATTTCTTCCATTATTCCTGCAGCAAAATGGTACATTCCATTTGGCCCTGAAATTTTATCCATCCTAATCAAAGGTTCCATTTCTTTTCTTTAATGTCGACATGCTCCAGCAAAGCAGCTTGTTCCACACTGACCTCACTGGTGAATATTGAAGCTAAGTATTCATTAAGGACCTTTCCCACCTCCTGTGACTCCAGGTTCATTTCCTCTTTTACCCCTGATCGGCCCTACCCTCACTCTAGTCATCCTTCTGTCCTTCATGTATGTGTAGAATGCCTTGGGATTTTCTTTAATCCATTTATCCAGGCCTTCTCATGTTCCCTTCTCACTCTCCTAAATCCGCTCTTAAGCTCCCCTGGCTACCTTGTAACATTAGAGCCCTGTCTGATCCTTGCTTTGCAAACATTAATTAAGCTTTCTTGCTGCTGACTAAATATTCCACATTCCTTGTCAACCATGGATCCTTCACCCTACCATCTTTTCCAAACCTATCCAGCAAGTGCTCCCAAGCAATATCACATTTCCATTGCGCATTTCCCTGAGTATATCTGTTCTCAGTCTATGCTCCCAACTCCCTACCTAGTAGCATTTTAATTGTCCTTTCAGCAGTTAGGCACTTTCCCATACCATTGGCTCCCATCCCTGTCCAAAGCTATGGTAAACGTCAGGGAGTTGTGGGCACTGTCTCTGAAATGCTCACCACTGAGAGATCTGACAACTGATCTGGTTCAATGCCTAGTACCAGATCAAGTATGACCTATCCATATTCTACGTCAGGAATCCTTCCTGGACACACCTAACAACTCTGCCACACCTAAACCTTTTGCACTAAGGAGGTGTCAATCAATATTATAGAAGTTAAAGTCACCCGTTGCAACAACCCTGGTATTTTTGCACCTTTCCAGAATCTGTCTCTTGATCTGCATCTCAGTGTCTCTATGAATATTGGGGAGGGAGTGGGTTCTACAAAATATTTCCTATAGTGATTGCTCCCTTTCCGTTTTCGACTTCCACCAACACTGTAGACGATCAAGTCCTCCCTTTCTGCAGCTGTGATATTATCCCTGAATAGCAATGCCACATTACCCTCCCTCCGTGTCCCTTTTGAAACATCTAAACCCTGGAACATCCAGCAGCCATTTCTGCCTTTGTGAATGCTAGATCTGTAATGGCCTCGGAGCTTTTCTAAGGATTCAGGTTCTTTACATAAAATAATAGAACTATATTGAATCTAATCGGACTTGTCTTAGAGTCAATTAAATATCGGAAGTGAGGTTTGGACTGGAATCGAATCAAGGGATTTGGAGGCTAAACATGCAGAGTAACGAATAACCAAAGAGTGGCCGGTAGATGGAGGGAGGGGACGGAATTGTCGACTGGATTTTGATAATTTCAGTTTGTTGTGTAACAAACCACCAGGAGGATGTTGCACTCCAGATGTAATCAAGTCAACGAGATGAGAGTTTATGCTATAGAATAATGATGTTTCAGGAATGATGGGGATACTGGGGTGTTCTAGGGGCAGGGGATCGTTAATGAATTGCATACTGAATTACAGGATAAAGAATATCAAGGAAATTGGGCCTGGAGTCCAATTGACTTGTTTATGTTTTTTTAAATATTCACTTCCTGGAACTGGGAGTCTTTTCCAGATTAGCGAAGATAAACAGCAGATCGCAGACGGGATTCCGGGAACCTAGCCCATGGGTTGGATGCTTAACCCGTAACGGGTCTGGTTTTTAACGCTTCGCGTCTCCATATAGAAAAGCTGAGGCGAGAGTCTAAGGTTTATTCAGTAATAAAAAAAAAAGACCTCCATAGCATGTAAAAATCTAGGGCATAAGGGGCGGGTGTGAGAGCTACCAAGCTGTTCAGCACGACGCCAACAACCCTGCGTATCTGGCCCTTGTCGCTGGGGCTCTAGCTCTAGGTTTGGATTGGTTGAGGATCTCTGTGAGGGAATTGGATACGGACCGAGATACCATTGGTTGCTGGGCAGAAGGTCTACGTTTGGATTAGCTGTAAAGCTAGGCCTGGATTTGGAGTCGTTGTGGGACGCTGTTATTAGATTGGTTCATTCGGGTGAGGACGTGTGGCTGAGCTTTGCATCTGCGTTTGGATTGGTTGCTGGGTTCCTAGTTCTGGTTGGGATTGGCTGTGAGAATGTGGGTCCCGATTGGACGGAGAGCGAGACCGATGCAGGAACGAGGTTGTTTACAAGCAGCGATGGAACCAGGCGGTGGATCTTGGGGAACGGGGGACCGCGACGGGAGCCTCCCGGGACTGAAGCGGGCGGCGCTCCTCCTGCACCTGCTGGCTGTGGTTGGAGCTGTCTCGAGACCAGGTGAGACCGAGGGGGTCGGGGGAGGGGTGACGGTAGTGTGTCAGCATCTGGGCGGAGGAGAGGGGTAGCTGTTGAGGGCATGGGTTGGAGAAATGAGGGAAAGATGTGGAGAGGGGTTGGAGGAAGCCTTAGCTTGGGATCGGCGATGAGGACGGCTCTAAGCGAGACACTTTGGAGGTTGGGGAGAGCATTGTTGTGATTGTTGTTGGGAGGGGAGGGTTTGGGAGTTAGAGTTCGTGGTGGGGCCATTTATGGGGGAACTGGCAAATGTAGTTGGTGTGTATGGGAGGAAGGGGCGGAGACAGAGTTTTGGAGGCACAGGGGGTTCCCCTCTGTCCTACAACGGGTGAACATTTCTATGCTGATTTGTTGCAGACTGCCTAACTTCCAATGGAACTGGTTTAAGTGGAGAGCAGCGTATTACGCCTGGAGTAAATTGTGCAAACTTGATGCAGAGTGAGCAGGATGAAAAGCTGAATCTTTCTCAAAACATCACAGGTAGCGGTCATAACTGGTGTTGCGCTCTGGGCGACAACTGCAATCAGTACAACGTTGAGGTGGGCTGGGTTTAGGGGGATGGAATGGGTGTTGTACAGAGGAGGTAGGTGGCCCCTGATGTGGGGAGGGGTGTTCATTTTTTGCAGGGCCAAGGAAATTAAGGGTTTTCTTTTAAATTACGAAGGGTGGTGTTTACAGACGGTGTGGTGGAATTTTTGGACTGAAAGTGCAAGACTGGAGGTTATCGAGGATGTGGAACACGAGTCGAAAAATATTGCAATGAGGGCGGACTGAAGCAGCTAGGGTTTGCTTTCGTCCAAACAGAGAAAGTTGACGGCAGACTTAATGAAACAGATAATTTTTTGCGGGCCTCGAGAGTAACCGGGAATCATCTGTTTCCTAACGCAGACGGATCGAAAGCCAAGGCCCACAGATTGAAGTAATTGGTGGGAGGGTTGAAGAAATGTTTTCACCTGGAGGGTGTCAGTGTCCAGCTTTCAGTGTTTGAGAGAGTGTGAGGTAATCTCGTCACATGTAAGCAATACCTGGATGTGCACTGCAAGGCAGGGACAAAGATCCCATCAAGGAACTCCTTTCTCACCAGGACAGTCTCTTAAAACACAGAATACCACAGCACAGTACAGGTACAGGGTCTATAGCCCACAATACTATGGCGACTTTTAACCCTTCCCGCCAACATATCCCTTCATTTTTTTTATCATCTATGTGCTTTAATTTAATATGTGTTTCTTTAAATGCCCCTAATGCATCTGCCTCTACCACCAACCCTGGCATGCCGTTCCACATATCCACCACTCTCAGCCAATCCTGCTGTCTTGGTAAATCTCCTCTCTCCTTCCCAGTGGCTGTGCATTCTGTCTCTCCTGTCTCTATGAAAGCTGTGTGCCATGGACAGTGAAGACTGGGCATTACTTGGCTTGGTTGGCACTGATGGGAGGTGGACTTGGTGTCTCTGCTGGCCAGTACACAGTGTGGAAGAGACCACTGGGCCAAGGGACTGGAAAGTAATGGTTGTGTATTTCCAAGTTCAAAGTCAATTTATTGTCAAAGTACATGTATGTCACCATATACAACCCTGAGATTCATTTTCTTGCAGGTATTTGTAATAAATACAAAAAGAAAAGAATCAATGAAAGACCATACACAAGATGGTTAAACAACCAGTGTGCAAGACAACAGACTGTGCAAATACAAACCCCCCTCCCACAAAAATAATGAATAAATAAGCAATAAATATCGAGAACATGAGGGGAAGAGTCCTTGAAAGTGAGCCCACAGGTTGTGGGAACAGTTCACTGTTGCGGGGAGTGAAGTGAAATTTCCCCTCTGGTTCAAGAGCCTGATGATTGAGGGGTAATAACTGTTCCTGAACCTGGTGGTGAGGTTCCTGAGGCTTTTGTACCTCCTTCCTGATGGCAGCAGTGAGAAGGGATGGCAGGGGTATCCACTACATTGTGTAGGCTTTCCTTTCAAGGGCATTGGTGTTTACGTATAGAGGCTGATCGTGGCCAGACAGAAGTGTTGTGGGATGGTCCTTGTGAAGATGAATACGTTGGTGGTATTTATTACAAATACCTGCAAGAAAATCATTCTAAATGATTTGAATCCTGGAACAGAAGAGCTGTGGGGAAATTCAGTGGTGTAGAACTGAAACAGGATACAGTTCAGAAGGTATAAGTTGTGTTGTATGAATATCTGCACAGACTGTGTTTGAGTACTGCGGAACACACTAAATGCTGGAAGAACTCAGCTGGTCAGACAGCATGTATGGAGAATAAACAGTCAACTTTTCAGGCTGAGACCCTTCATCAGGACTGCAAAGGAAGGGGGAAGAAGCCAGAATAAGAAGGTGGGGGAAGATGAAGTAGTATAAGCTGGCAGGGTACAAGGATAGGTTTGAGTACTGTTCTATTGTGGGTAGAAGATAGTGATAGAAGAGTGTAGAGGGATTGCATCAAACACAAGGGCATTCACCAGAATTGTACTCCAACTAAAAGGGTATTTTCTCATGGTAGATCACAGAATGATCTTAAATAACTATGAAGTGTTTATTTAATGGAACAGAAAGTTTAGGTAACAAAATTCCCCTGGGACGATCCAGCACAGGGAGCATTCAGTCCTTGCTCAGTCATTTACCAGGCTTACATCTTGTTAGGTGCTTCCCTAAATGAAGACCTAAATCACACGACAGGAGAGCCGGAAACGGTGAAGCCAGGAGAGAGGGCAGCTCAGATCAAAGACCAGGTGAAGATGCCTTCTGCCAGCGAGCCCATTGTTCGGCAGCCAGTCAGTGGAATTAGCCACCCAGTGAGACAGTCAGCAAAACAGAAACAAGACCTTGGAGTTCCAGGTATGGTCCCTGCACTCAGTGCAATGGTTACAGTACAGGAAGGGGAGGCTATTTGGCCTATTGAGACTATGCTAACTCTTTGTAATGTTGATCCAGTCAGTTGCCTGTAGATTTCTGATACTTACCCTGTTCTCACAATTGAATACAACCTAATCCCCATCACTAATTTGTTTTTCCCTGATCTCAGCTTGGGTTCTTTAGCTGCTCATCTCCTTTTGATGGCTTCTAGTTCTTGTCTCCACCTTTGTGATTTTAACAATCACCCCTCTCGGATCCCCTCAGAACCAGCTGTCTCCAGGGAGAGCATCCCCTGCTTCTGCCGTCTGCCCATATCACTGAGTCGCACATCCTCAGTACCTTGAGAAGGCGCCATCCATCATTACAGACCTTCACCATCTGGGGAGGAGGTACAGGAGCCTGAAGACCTACATTCTGCATTTTAGGAACAGCTTCTTCCCCTCTGCCATCAGATCTCTGAACTGTCACGAATACTAGCTTGTTATTTGTCTTTTTCACTAAGTATTTATTTCTTTTGTAACTGACAGTGACTTTTGTCTTGCACTGACCCGCTGCTGTGAAACAACACATTTCACAAAATGTATCATTTATAAATTCCTTCTGCATTCTCTGCAGTGCAGTAATTTTATCTATAGTGTGGCCACCAGATCTGTACACAATATTCTGGCAGTGTTTCTCATCAATGTGTTGTAACATTGCACCAAGACCTCTTATACTTAAGCTCTACGTCCCGGCTAATGAAGGCAAGTATTCCATGTGCTTTGTTTGCCATTTCATCTACCTACAGTATATTGCTACCTTCAAAGTCCCTTTGTCTTGGGTACTAACGTTCATGGTGAACATTCTCGTTCTCCACTTGTTTGACACCTTGAAAGAAATCACCTCATCCTTATCAGCATGAAGTACCTGGTCAGCAACGTTCTATAGTCTGAATCTACCCTCCTCTGTATTCAAGCACCACTAATCTTCAAAATTTCTACCAAGTTGTTAATATAAATTTCAGCTAGAGTCCCAGCACCAATCCATGGTACACCTCTTCAAATTGAATTCAGCCCTCCACTTCCCGTCTTCCTCTACAGAGCCAGTTTTGGATCCAATTTGCTGACATAATTTTAAGAGGCTCCTGGATAGGGACATGGAGCTTAGAAAAATAGAAGGGCTATTTAGGTAACCCTAGGTAATTTCCAAAGTAAGTACATGTCTGGCACAGCATTGTGGGCTGAAGGGCCTGTATTGTGCTGTAGGTTTTCTACGTTTCTATAATTTGAACTCTGTCTGCCTGAGTTGCCACCTTCAAGGATCACTGGACTTGTGTTCCAAGGTCCCTCTGTGCCTCAGGACTAGACTATTTATTAGACCTCCCACCTACTTGGATAAAATGGCATTAGCCATTGTGCTGCTTTGACCTCACAAACGATCTACCATATTATGACCTTGCACCTTGCGGTCTGCCTGCACTGTACTTTCTCTGTAACTAGCACTCAGTTTACCTGCTTAAGCCCAGGCCGCCAACAGCATCTCCTCCGACCTGGGCCCAGGTATAGCCCACCTTCTCCTTCCTCTCCCAGGGATGAGGTTTCTGTTGGTGTTTCTGCAGCTCTGGGTTTTTACAGGATAGGGTTGTTGGCCCCAGCCGGGTTTGGGAGAGTTAACACTCACTTTGCACTCTGTCGTGGGTTTCCCTTGAACTATCTGGCACTGAACGGTGAGGTGACTGGTATGGATGGAATGCAAAACGAAGCTTTTCACTGTACCTCAGTGCACGTGACAAAGTATAAACCCATTTGCCAGTTTACTGTTAGAACAGAGAACACTACCGCACACCACAGGCTCTTCGGCCCACGATGTTGTGCCGACCTTTTAACCTTCTCTAAGATCAATCTAACCCTTCCCTCCCACATAGCCCTCTATTTTTCAATCATCCTTGTGTCTATCTAAAAATTTCTTAAATGTCCTTAATGTACTTGCCTCTACCATCACACCTAACTGTATGTTCCTTAGCACTTTCTGTAAAAAAAAAACCCTACCCTTGACGCCCTGCCCCCATACTTTCCTCCAATCCCTTTAAAATTGTGCCCTCTCGTGTGTCTGCCCTGGGAGAAGGGGCTGCCTGTCCATTCTATCTATGCCATTTGCATCTTATACACTCTATCAAGTAACCTCACATTCTCCTTCCCTCCAAAGAGAAAAGCCCTATCCCATTAAGCCTATCTTCATAAGACATGCTCTCTAAACCAGGCAGCATCCTGGTCTATCTCCTGTGCACCCTTTCTAAAGCTTCTACATCGTTCTATAATGAGGTGACCAGTGCTGAAATCTGCAGATGCTGGAATTTCAAGCAACGCGCACAAAAATTGCTGGTGAACGGCAGGCCCATTTATTCTGGTATCTGTCGCCCACTTTTCCTTCGCTACATAGACGACTGCATTGGTGCTGCTTCCTGCACGCATGCTGAGCTCGTTGACTTCATTAACTTTGCCTCCAACTTTCACCCTGCCCTCAAGTTTACCTGATCCATTTCTGACACCTCCCTCCCCTTTCTAGATCTTTCTGTCTCTATCTCTGGAGACAGCTTATCTACTGATGTCTTCTATAAGCCTACTGACTCTCACAGCTGTCTGGACTATTCCTCTTCTCACCCTGTCTCTTGCAAAAACGCCATCCCCTTCTCGCAATTCCTCCGTCTCCGCCGCATCTGCTCTCAGGATGAGGCTTTTCATTCCAGGATGAAGGAAATGTCTTTTTTTAAAGAAAGGGGCTTCCCTTCCTCCACCATCAACTCTGCTCTCAAACGCATCTCCCCCATTTCACGCACATCTGCCCTCACTCAATCCTCCAGCCACCCCACTAGGAATAGGCTTCCCCTTGTCCTCACCTACCACCCCACCAGCCTCTGGGTCCAACGTATATTTTCTCCGTAACTTCCGCCACCTCCAACGGGTTCCCACCACTAAGCACATCTTTCCTCGCACCGCCCCCGCTTTCCACAGGGGTCGCTCCCTACCCAACTCTCTTGTCCATTTGTCCCCCCCATCCCTCCCCACTGATCTCCTTCCTGGCACTTATCCATGTAAGTGGAACAAGTGCTACATATGCCCTTACACTTCCTCCCTCACTACCATTCAGGGCCCCAGACAGTCCTTCCAGGTGAGGCAACACTTCACCTGTGAGTCGGCTGGTGTGATATACTGTGTCCGGTGCTCCCGATGTGGCCTTCTATGTATTGGCGAGACCCGACGCAGACTGGGAGATTGTTTCGCTGAACTCCTACGCTCTGTCCGCCAGAGAAAGCAGGATCTCCCAGTGGCCACACATTTTAATTCCACGTCCAATTCCCATTCAGATATGTCTATCCACGGCCTCCTCTACTGTAAAGATGAACCCACACTCAGGTTGGAGGAACAACACATTATATTCTGTCTGGGTAGCCTCCAACCTGAAGACGTGAACATTGACTTCTCAAACTTCAGCTAATGCCCCACCTCCCCCTCGTACCCCATCCTCTGGGTTCCCCCCCCTTTTCCTTCTCCCTGGGCCTACTGTCCCATGATCCTCTCGTATCCCTTCTGCCAATCAACTGTCTAGCTCTTAGCTCCATCCCTCCCCCACCTGTCTTCTCTTATCATTTCGGATCTCCCCCTCCCCCTCCCACTTTCAAATCGCTTACTAGCTCTTCTTTCAGTTCGTCCTGCCGAAGGTCTCGGCCCGAAATGTCGACTGTACCTCTTCCTAGAGATGCTGCCTGGCCTGCTGCGTTCACCAGCAATTTTTATGTCTGTTGCTTTTATAGAGCTGCAGCATTATGTCGTGGCTCTTGGACTCAATCCCCCGACTAATGAAACGTTGTCCATTACCCTGCTCGGAACCTGTCAACAGGGTCCATTTCCCAAACTGAAAGTAGCTTTGTTTGGCCAGTGTTTGCTCTCGACTCAGTTACATGTTTGCTTCACTGATGTTGACTGCGTTCGTTACCAAGTAACCATTTTTCAAAGTCATACCTCATTCCGAGGGTGGAGAGCTGTGACTGAGGACAGGAGATCATCCCCAAAACTTCAACACTTTCTCCTCTGGCGGAGGTTCTGAACAACTTGCCTGCAACTACCCAACTCTTTTTCCCCCTTTCACATTGGTTTATTTTTCAATCCTAGGTCAGGTCTTGGCGATTATAATGATTGTCATCATCATAGCCTTGGGTTCTGGCATCATACTGGGCTACATTTACAAACGGTAAGGACAAGCTTGCTGAACTGACTGGGATGTGTGATCTGGGATCAAGCGTGGTACTGTGTAGGACTGAAAGCCAAGGGTTGATGCCTGGTCCCTGTGCTGGACAGGACTGTGAGTGAGCTGCTGGTCTGATCATTAGTCCTTCTCCATCCTTGTGTCACCAGGATCATCTGATTTCCAAGTGTCCAGAGAGTTACTAGGCCACGTTGATGGGCAGGGGTGGGTGTGGGATGGAGGACCAGCCACGGCAGTGCTGACTGGGAGAGTGGATTCGATGGGCTGAATGACTTGTTTGCACTTGTTTTTCAGAATTTCTACATTGTTCATGGCAGTCTCCAAGGGTAGAAATGTCCAAATCGAGAGGGCATAGCTTTAAGTTGAGAGGACATGAGGGGAGAGTTTAGAGGAGATGTGCTGGGTCAGTTCGTTGGTATCTGGGTGGTAGTAGAAGCAGATTTGGAGAGTTTAAGAGGCTTTTCGATGGGCACTTTAATATGAAGGAAATAGAGGATCTGGATCATGTGCAGGCAGAAGGAATTGGTTTAATTAGCATCACAGATGCTGTGGGCCTCTTGCTGTGCTACCCTGCCCCATGTCCTACCTGGCTTTGGCCCTTTGCTCAACACAAACAGCCCAAGGCTATGGTTACCCAAACCTCACTGCCCCCTCATTAACAGTACAGCAGCTGGCCCTCAGCCCAGCGCTGCCTCCTCACACCCATCGGTCCGAGGGAGGTGGCATGAATGTGTTGTGACAAAGAGCAGAGAGACAATGCTGAAGCACTTTGAGCACTGAAGTCATTTGTCCACATGTCTTTCTCCTTGTCCACTCTGTTTACCTCCAGCAGAAGCTCTTCGCTGTGCTCAGAAGTTCCTCCCTTGTTGACATAGAACATTGCAGCACACTGAAGGCCCTGTGGCCTACGGTGTTGTGCTGACCTTTTAATCTACTCTTAAGGTCAACTTAATCCTACGTAGCCAAACATTTCTCTATCCTCCTTATGCCTATCTAAGCGTTTTTTGGATGGCTCTAATATATCTGCCTCTACCACACCCATGGACTCTATGGTACTCCATGGACTCACCACTCTCTGTGTTTCTAAAAAAAAAACAACAACAACATACCTCTGACATCCCAGCTATACTTTCCTCCAATTAACTTAAAATATGTCCTCTTGCATTGGCCGTTGCCACCCTCGGGAAAAGGATGCTGGCTGTCCACTCTAACAATGCCTCTTACCATCTTGTACACCTCGATCAAGTCACCTCTTGCCCTCCTTCACTCCAAAGAGGACAAACCCTTGCTTGCTCAACCTTTCCTCATAAGGTATGCTCTCCAATCCAGGCAGCATCCTGGTAAATCTCCTCTGCACCCTCTCTAAAGTTTCTACATCCTTCCAGGATTGAGGTGACCAAAACTGAACACAGTACTCGATGTGTGGTCTAAGCAGAGTTATGTAGAGTGACTCTTCAACTCAGTTCCGTGACTAATGAAGGCCAACACACCATACGCCACCCTTTCAACTCGAGTAGCAACTTTGAGGGATCTGTGGATGTAGATTGCAAGATCCTTCTGTTCCTCCATAATGCTAAGAATCTTGTACTCTGCCTTCAAGTTCAACCTTCCAAAGTGAATCACTTCAAACTCTATTTGTCACTTACTGTATGAGCTGAGCTCTGCATCCTGTCACGTCCCTTTGTCACCTGTGACAACCTTCTACATTCTCCACATCTCCAGCAACCTTTGTGTCATCAAACTCACCTCTGCCCAAGCTTTGGCTTGTACCGTCTGATCCAGCTCAGTGTGAACTTTTCCTCAATAATGAATCCCTGCATTAATGGCGCTTCGTGAACCGATGAGGAATTAATGGTTTGAACAAGAGGTTGAACAAGTTGGGTCTTTATTCTTTGGAGCGTAGAAGGTTGAGGGGGGACTTGATAGAGGTATTTAAAATTATGAGGGGGATAGGTAGAGTTGACATGGATAGGCTTTTTCCATTGAGAGCGGGGGAGATTCAAACAAGAGGACATGAGAGTTAAAGGGCAAAAGTTTAGGGGTAACATGAGGGGGAACTTCTTTACTCAGAGAGTGGTAGCTGTGTGGAACAAGCTTCCAGCAGAAGTAGTTGAGGCAGGTTCGATGTTGTTATTTGAAGTTAAATTGGACAGCTATATGGACAGGAAAGGAATGGAGGGTTATGGGCTGAGTGCAGGTCGGTGGGACTAGGTGAGAGTAAGTGTTCGGCACAGACTAGAAGGGCCGAGATGGCCTGTTTCCGTGCTGTAATTATTATATGGTTATAAGCGGGCCTCCTCCCTTTACAGAGGTCGAGATATGAAGAAAGAACAGGAGCAGCGAGCATGTGAAGAAGAAATCCATCGCATCATGCTGCCGCTGTCAGCCTTCTCCAACCCCAGCTGTGAGCTGGGTGACGAGGTCACTGTGGTAATGGTAAACCCTCAGACACACACGGGAGAAAGCTGCGAGGGTGACTGTTCGCTTCCAGCTGGTACTCCGGGGGCTTGAGCTCAGCACACCAGCTGAGAAGGTGACTGGCTGTGGACTTCTGGGAGAGTGGGCTGAGAGCGGAACTGGGTCTGTGAGCCACACCTTACCAGGCAGAGTACTCTCCCTGACAACTGCCAGCGAGCAGCCTGACAAATCATGGAATTTGCTTTTCCGCGAAGGATCAGGCCACGTCTGGGTGTTGGTAATCAGTGCATGAACTGCAAAGTACAGTACAGTACAGTATCCAACAGCAAATCACATGTTGGTTTTGTTATATATATATATATATATATAAATGTTAGGCATGATCTGGGTTCGGAAGTGAGCAGCCTGCTACGAGTGTTTTAAACTTCCAACACAAACGCTTGTGGGGAGTGGAATATTGTGTGTCAGAAGTGTAGAGAGCAACATAACCGGTTTAGGAGGGGAGATGAAAGGAGATGGTTCCATTCAATAGATCAGAGTTGATCTGTTTCTTTTCCTGCCCTTTCCCTTAAACCTGCACTGCCCAGGCAGGAATCTGTTAGCATCCTAATAGCCAATTCCACAGAGAGAATTCCAGTCTCTGCAGTGAACTAATGCTGTCACTCGGACTCTTTGCTTCGAGACACTGCAGTAGGGGAGATCACCTCAGCCATGGTCCATTAGAACTTTCGGAATCTCAGTGTGATCCCTCTAGTAGCTATGAACTCCTGCAGCCGTCTCCTTTGCAGATAGATCCCTCCAAGTTCCAACAAACACTTGAATGTCTCACTGCTTCGAACACACGAACATCCCTTCTTAGATAAGACCAGTCAGGAACAAAGTCCAGCAGGTCTCAGACCACCAGCTTTACCTTCCCTCTTTACTTGCTGTGATTAGTGCACAGCAACTTTCCTGACTCAGTATTTATTAGATTTTTGAAATGTATGCTTTTATTTTTCACAATACTGTACAATCAGCCCCTTCCTGCCCAGTCAGTCAACCGCATGATGATCCTTTATCAGCATGTTCCTCACAATTATGGTAATTCCAGTTTCCCAACACCCACTTCCAGGTCCAATCCTTCTCTCCCTACCCCATGGAATGTCCCATTCATTGGCATCCTTCATTGAGTTACAGGTGCAGGGGAGCCTCACTAAGCTACCTCGAGCTGAGGAAGATGGTCTGATAGGACTGTACCTCAGAATGCATTTGCTAAATTGTTGACCCATCGCAGAAATGCAGGCATTGGGTCAGATTAATGTTCTCCAAATCTGCTGCCCCTCATCTGGAATGGAGGAGGACGCTCGGACATGGAGGGGCTCGCACTCAGTGCAAATGACCATGAGATATTCACACTGCTGCTCCCAGTATGAGGATATTGCCATTCACCAGTTCACTCCACAAGGAATGTCCTTTGGTCCTGCACACTGGGGCCCCAGAACAAACACCAGTTATCTCAACCCAGGGCTTCACTATAGGCGCAAAGCAGGGCAGATCACATGCAAGATGGACATTGCAGATACAGGAACTTGGAGCACAAAAATAAAAGAAACTGCTGGAGGAACTGAGTGGGCCAGGCAGCATCTGTGGAGGGAAATGGACAGTGAACATTTTGGATGGAGCACTTCATTTGGACTAGAACAAGGTTTATAATCACTGACATTTACCATGAAAACTGTTCTGTTGCAGCACTACAATGTAAGACGTAAAAATTACTGTAATTTACAAATATAAATAAATGGTGAAAAAGATGAGGTGGTTTTCATGGACCATTCGGAAACACAAAGGCAGGGAGGTTGTTAAATTTGTGTGTGTGTGTGGGCCTTCATGTTTCTGTACCTCCTTCCTGATAGTCATGTTGAGAAGGGGGCATGTGAGGGTGCTTAATGATGATGCTGGGTACCATCTCTTGAAGGTGTCCTCAGTGGTGGGGAGGGTTGTGCCTGTGGTGGTGCTGGCTGGATCTACAACCTTCTACCTACTTTTTCATTGTTTGATGCTTCCTGATCTGTTGAATTCCTCCACCATTTTGTGTGTTGCTCCAGCTATTTTCCTGTGTTTCCACATCACTGCATTGGACTAGGCTGCCTGCAGCTATCTTCTCAGTATTCTTCCTCCCTTCGAATCACAGCTCTGCCCTTATTTGTGTTTTCTATCCATTCCCTTCTTGCTCAGTATTATGTGTGGTTCAGTGTCCCAGCCACAACCTTCACACTGCTCAGCTTATACGTCCATCTTTGCAGTTTGTGTTGTTTGTGACCCACGTACCATCGTGCATTGTTTCTCAAAGTTGTAGAGCACTACAGCACAGCAGCAGGCCCTTCAGTCCATCTAGTTGGTGCTAAACTAGTCCCATCAACCTGCACCTGGACCGTAGCCACGTACTTATCCAAACTTCTCTTAATTGTTGAAATCAAACCCACATCCACCACTTCCACTGGCAGCTCGTCTTGCACTCGAGGGTGGCAAATTACGCCATGTTAATGGGTAATATGGATTTTATCAACTCAAACTCTTTCATTACAACTTTTAACTAAGCTGTAAAATAGAAAGCATTTCATTGTCAAAGTTACCTCCTGAATACTGTGGATAACATAGGGAGAACACTCCCCATCCAAGGCCCTCTCCAGATTCACCTGAGTGCTGTAACTGAGAAAGTTACACACCATCACCTTTCCTGCTGTCAACCATGGTTGCTTCATCTTCCCTTTAGAACACTTCTACATCTTTGGGATGTATCTGGCCTGCGTTTCCTGAATCGTTCCCAGAAATACCAGCTATTGCTGCTCTGCTGTCATCCCTGATTGTGTCCCATAGTGAGTCAACCACAAGCTGCTCTAAAAATCCATCTTGTAGGCATTCTACAAATTCCTTCTTTTGGTATCCAGCACCAACCTGATTTTTCTGATCTATATGCATATTGAAATCCCCCATCACTATCATGACATTGCCCCTTTTACATGCCTTTTCTATCTCCCATTGTAATTTGTATCCCACTTTCTGACTACTGTTCAAAGGCCTGCTTATAACTTCCAGCACCCTTGCAGTTTCTTAACTCTACCCACATCTGATCCTATGTCACCTCTTTCTAGTGATTTGATTTCATTTTTTTTTTTACCAACAGAGCCACCCTGTCCACTCTGCCGCCTGCCTGTTCTTTTGATACAATGTGTATCCTTGAATGTTAAGCTCCCAACTATGATCTTCTTTCAGCCCATCTCAGTGATGCCCACAAAGTCATACCTGCCAATCTCTAAATGCTCGACAAAATCATCTACCTTATTCCAATTACTGCATGTATTCAAGTACAAAACCTTCAGTCCCGTATTCATCAGCTTTTTCAATTTTGCCCCCAAGTTACACTTAACTCATCCCACTGACTGTAATATTGCTCCATCATCTGCCTCTTCCTCAAGGTTTCATTATGTAATGCATGGACTTGTATACCAATTGCCCCAACTTCAGCCCTATCACTCTGCTTCCCATCCCTGCTAACCTTCCCTAACAGCTGTAACCCACTCTCTATTTACGTGTAAGGGGGTTTCGTCTTTTAGGTTACTGTGTAGGCTAATTAAAATGGCTTCTTTGTTATGTTAAACACTGAGAAAGTTCTTGTGCTGGCAGTTTGTTTTGGATTATCTGGATAAGAGGACAAATCAACCAATTGGGTTTGTTGTTATGCCTGTGGGGAGTCTGTAAGAGATTGTAGGCGCGGGGTTTTGGGGGGAGAAGGCGGGAGAGAGAGACGGAGGATGGACCAGGTGCTGTGAGTCCGCTAACGGGTCGGACCCCGAGGAGGGCGTTCAGCGAGGAGAGGAGACGGAGAGGGACTTGTGTGGAGCGTCTAGTGGACCACCGTTGTTGGTCCCAGGTGGCCGGTCGAGGTGGTCCGAGGGGTCGCAGGGTGAAGAAGAAGGGTCCTGAGCTCCAACTGTTTGTGCACGAAGAGACTGAACTTCGATAAGTGTGGCGCCTTTTATTTTCCTTTTATATTTTATTCTTATTAATTATATAGTTCTAGTAATATCTATAAACTGTAAATCATTTAATCGTATCTGGTGTATTGTCTGTTATTTGGGCGGGGTGGGGTACATCACACAGCATCCACACAATCTAATTACCCAGTTTGGCGGGGCTGAGGGCTGTTTCCCTAGACGACAGCGAGCCGAGCGACCCTGAGGGTGGGCAGGGGGCTACATACGGGTCATACCTTCCGCAGAAGAGATCCCAATGGTCCACAAATCCGAAACCCTGTCCCCTGCAACACCTCCTCAGCCACTCAGTCATTTGTACCATCAGTCTATTCCTGCCCTGACTAGCACGTGGTACTGGGAGTAATCCAGAGGTTACTACCTGGGAGGTCCTGCTCTTCAACTTGTTCCCTAAACCCCTATAGTTTGCACAAGACCTCTACCCCCTTTCTACCTGTGTCGTTGATGCCAGTGTGCGCTGTTACGTACACGCAACGGTTTAAATGAACCAGCAGCAATAGAACACACCTGGAGTCTGGTTTTGATGTTAAAAACCACTATCTGTTAGTAACTACTTAAAATGGTAATTTAAACCAGGTAAATCAAAAGTTAGCAGTGTTATTCATGTATATGTACGTAAATATAATTCCCAAACTCGTTCAAGCTCGGGTGGCAAGATTTAAAGTCTTACGATAGTAATGTAAGAAAGTTCAGTTCAGTGCTCGGAGTTGGTGGGGGGAGAGGTGTTTGTAAGCTGAGGTGAAATCCACAGTAGGAGAAGAACGAATAAACAGGTGCCGCTGGCCTTCCGTCGTCGGACTCCAAATCCGTTTTCGAGTTAGCCAAACGTAGCTTATCACAAAGGGGACCGGTTTCGAGGGAAAACTACCACCCAGGCAAGGGTAGACATACCGGTAGCCTCCACAGGGTTAGCACTTCTACACCCCGTGATAGCCATTGATTGATTTTCCTGATCGATCCTCAACCCACCCTTGTGGGCACTCGAAAGTTTCATCCAGTGACTGTTATGTCACTGGCTTCCTTTTCGTTGACTGGTCGCCTTAATCAGTGCTCCACTCTGTGTGTCCCAAGAGTCATCTGACCTTGCTTAAATAAACATGCTGCGAAGCATCTGTAAACGTCAACTGTCCATCACATAACTCCACCTCTCCTTGACCATAGCAACCCAGAAGCAGGCAGCAGTACTGTAATCAGTTTCTCTCACTCTCTTTTAAAGGCACAGTCCATGTCCGTCACAGCACCATGCTCACATTCCTTCTACAGCCACTCCGAGACACCCTGGACTTTGGCACCTTGGAGGCAACACACCATCCTGGTGTCTTTCTCACGGCCACAGAATCTCCAACATTCATCTCCTATCTGACTCTTAAACACAAAATAATCTGCAGATGCTGGGGTCAAAGCAACACTCACAACACGCTGGAGGAACTCAGCAGGTCGGACAGCATCCGTGGAAAAGATCGGTCGACATTTCCACGGATGCTGTCCGACCTGCTGAGTTTCTCCAGTGCGTTGTGAGGGTTCCTATCTGACTCTGCCTGACTCTACCCTTCCTGCCGAGCCTCAGAGCTGGCCACAGTGCCACCAGCCTGGCTACTGCTGCTGTGCCCTTGATGGGTCATCCCTTCGGCAGCATCCAAAGGGGTACTGAGGAGAATGTCACTGGCTGCTCACTCCCCTTACCTCTCCTGGTGGTCGCCCATCGACTGTTTGAAGCCTGCACTCGGGGTGTGAGCACCTCTGCAGAAGTTTTTCAATCCCCTGGATGATCCTCATTGGTGGTGGGCTCTGGCAATGGGTGAAGATCATCACAAGCTGAGGTGGTAGGTCTGGAGATCCTGAGAAATCCAGTTTTCAGCGGTTCAGATGCGGTAAGTATCTGTGTCAGAGCTCTACCAAAGGTCGAGAGAGAGAGAGTATGAAAGGAGCAGATTCTAGGAGCAGTAACCATTGGTGTCAGAGGCCTAATTTTAGCAATTTTAGCACAGAGGGGTGTAAAGTGAGGGTAGAAGCAAAAAGTAGTAAGGAGAAAAGTAAAAATGGCAGGCCGACAAATCCAGGGCAAGCATCAAAAAGGGCCACTTTTGTACATAATTGTATAAGGGCTAAGAGAGTTGTAAAAGAGTGCCTGAAGGCTTTGTGTGTCAATGCAAGGAGCATTTGTAACAAGGTGGATGAATTTAAAGTGCAGATTGTTATTAATGATTATGATATAGTTGGGATCACAGAGACATGGCTCCAGGGTGACCAAGGATGGGAGCTCAACGTTCAGGGATATTCAATATTCAGGAGGGATAGACATGAAAGAAAAGGAGGTGGGGTGGCGTTGCTGGTTAAAGAAGAGATTAACGCAATAGAAAGGAAGGACATAAACCGGGAAGATGTGGAATCGATATGGGTAGAGCTGCGTAACACTAAGGGGCAGAAAACGCTGGTGGGAGTTGTGTACAGGCCACCTAACAGTAGTACTGAGGTCGGAGATGGTATTAAACAGGAAATTAGAAATGTGTGCAATAAAGGAACAGCAGTTATAATGGGTGACTTCAATCTACATGTAGATTGGGTGAACCAAATTGGTAAAGGTGCTGAGGAAGAGGATTTCTTGGAATGTATGCGGGATGGTTTTTTGAACCAACATGTCGAGGAACCAACTAGAGAGCAGGCTATTCTAGACTGGGTTTTGAGCAATGAGGAAGGGTTAATTAGCAATCTTGTCGTGAGAGGCCCCTTGGGTAAGAGTGACCATAATATGGTGGAATTCTTCATTAAGATGGAGAGTGACATAGTTAATTCAGAAACAAAGGTTCTGAACTTAAAGAGGGGTAACTTTGAAGGTATGAGTCATGAATTAGCTAAGATAGACTGGCAAATGACACTTAAAGGATTGACGGTGGATATGCAATGGCAAGCATTTAAGGATTGCATGGATGAACTACAACAATTGTTTGGCAGTTTGGCAAAAGAATAGATCAAGGAAGGTAGTGCACCCGTGGCTGACAAGAGAAATTAGGGATAGTATCAATTCCAAAGAAGAAGCATACAAATTAGCCAGAAAAAGTGGCTCACCTGAGGACTGGGAGAAATTCAGAGTTCAGCAGAGGAGGGCAAAGGGCTTAATTAGGAAGGGGAAAAAAGATTATGAGAGAAAACTGGCAGGGAACATATAAACTGACTGTAAAAGCTTTTATAGATATGTAAAAAGGAAAAGACTGGTAAAGACAAATGTAGGTCCCCTACAGACAGAAACAGGTGAATTGATTATGGGGAGCAAGGACATGGCAGACCAATTGAATAATTACTTTGGTTCTGTCTTCACTAAAGAGAACATAAATAATCTTCCAGAAATAGTAGGGGACAGAGGGTCCAGTGAGATGGAGGAACTGAGCGAAATACATGTTAGTAGGGAAGAGGTGTTGGGTAAATTGAAGGGATTAAAGGCAGATAAATCCCCAGGGCCAGATGGTCTGCATCCTAGAGTGCTTAAGGAAGTGGCCCAAAGAAATAGTGGATGCATTAGTGATAATTTTTCAAAACTCGTTAGATTCTGGACTAGTTCCTGAGGATTGGAGGGTGGCTAATGTAACCCCACTTTTTAAAAAAGGAGGGAGAGAGAAACCGGGGAATTATAGACCGGCGAGCCTAACATCGGTGGTGGGGAAACTGCTGGAGTCAGTTATCAAAGATGTGATAACAGCACATTTGGAAAACGGTGAAATCATCGGACAAAGTCAGCATGGACTTGTGAAGGGAAAATCATGTCTGACAAATCTCATAGAATTTTTTGAGGATGTAACTAGTAGAGTGGATAGGGGAGAACCAGTGGATGTGGTATATTTGGATTTTCAAAAGGCTTTTGACAAGGTCCCACACAGGAGATTAGTGTGCAAACTTAAAGCACACGGTATTGGGGGTAAGGTATTGATGTGGATAGAGAATTGGTTAGCAGACAGGAAGCAAAGAGTGGGAATAAACGGGACCTTTTCAGAATGGCAGGCAGTGACTAGTGGGGTACCGCAAGGCTCAGTGCTGGGATCCCAGTTGTTTACAATATATGTTAATGACTTGGATGAGGGAATTAAATGCAGCATCTCCAAGTTTGCGGATGACACGAAGCTGGGCGGCAGTGTTAGCAGTGAGGAGGATGCTAAGAGGATGCAGGGTGACTTGGATAGGTTGGGTGAGTGGGCAAATTCATGGCAGATGCAATTTAATGTGGATAAATGTGAAGTTATCCACTTTGGTGGCAAAAATAGGAAAACAGATTATTATCTGAATGGTGGCCGATTAGGAAAAGGGGAGGTGCAACGAGATCTGGGTGTCATTATACACCAGTCATTGAAAGTGGGCATGCAGGTACAGCAGGCGGTGAAAAAGGCGAATGATATGCTGGCATTTATAGCGAGAGGATTCGAGTACAGGAGCAGGGAGGTACTACTGCAGTTGTACAAGGCCTTGGTGAGACCACGCCTGGAGTATTGTGTGCAGTTTTGGTCCCCTAATCTGAGGAAAGACATCCTTGCCATAGAGGGAGTACAAAGAAGGTTCACCAGATTGATTCCTGGGATGGCAGGACTTTCATATGAAGAAAGACTGCATGAACTGGGCTTGTACTCGTTGGAATTTAGAAGATTGAGGGGGGATCTGATTGAAACGTATAAAATCCTAAAGGGATTGGACAGGCTAGATGCAGGAAGATTGTTCCCAATGTTGGGGAAGTCCAGAACGAGGGGTCACAGCTTGAGGATAAAGGGGAAGCCTTTTAGGACTGAGATTAGGAAAAACTTCTTCACACAGAGAGTGGTGAATCTGTGGAATTCTCTGCCACAGGAAACAGTTGAGGCCGGTTCATTGGCTATATTTAAGAGGGAGTTAGATATGGCCCTTGTGGCTACAGGGATCAGGGGGTATGGAGGGAAGGCTGGTGCAGGGTTCTGAGTTGGATGATCAGCCATGATCATAATAAATGGTGGTGCAGGCTCGAAGGGCCGAATGGCCTACTCCTGCACCTATTTTCTATGTTTCTATCAAGTAAAAGGAAGGCAGGGACAAGTGGAGTGGCCATTGTTGGAGGTTACCAGTGACAGAGTGGGAAGGCTTTGGCTGAGCAGGCTTTGGCAAGAACAGGTGGAGGCACAGATAAGAATAGGTAAGCCTTTTGTTTGAGTATAGAGTAGTCAGGATGGAATGCTTCTCCCATCAGGTGTGGGAATTCTGGATAACTACATCTGCGGGAAATGCACCCAGCGCCCGACTGACTGGGTCAAGGAGTTGGATGAACTCAGGATCATTCAATAGGCTGAAGATATTACAGACAAGACTTTTGAAGAGATGGTCACACCCAGAGTACAGGCTTCAGACAGTAGATGGGTGACCACCAGGACAGGTAAGAGGATTAGGAAGTCAGTGCAGGGTTTCAATGTGTCAATGCAAGGAGCATTCGTAATAAGGTGGATGAATTGAAAGTGCAGATTGTTATTAATGATTATGATATAGTTGGGATCACAGAGACATGGCTCCAGGGTGACCAGGGATGGGAGCTCAACGTTCAGGGATATTCAATATTCAGGAGGGATAGACATGAAGGAAGGGGAGGTGGGGTGGCGTTGCTGTTTAAAAAAGAGATTAACGCAATAGAAAGGAAGGACATAAGCCGGGAAGATGTGGAATCGATATGGGTAGAGCTGCGTAACACTAAGGGGCAGAAGACGCTGGTGGGAGTTGTGTACAGGCCACCTAACAGTAGTAGTGTGGTCGGAGATGGTATTAAACAGGAAATTAGAAATGTGTGCAATAAAGGAACAGCAGTTATAATGGGTGACTTCAATCTACATGTAGACTGGGTGAACCAAATTGGTAAAGGTGCTGAGGAAGAGGATTTCTTGGAATGTATGCGGGATGGTTTTTTGAACCAACATGTCGAGGAACCGACTAGAGAGCAGGCTATTCTGGACTGGGTTTTGAGCAATGAGGAAGGGTTAATTAGCGATCTTGTCGTGAGAGGCCCCTTGGGTAAGAGTGACCATAATATGGTGGAATTCTTCATTAACATGGAGAGTGACGTAGTTAATTCAGAAACAAAGGTTCTGAACTTAAAGAGGGGTAACTTTGAAGGTATGAGACGTGAATTAGCTAAGATAGACTGGCAAATGACACTTCAAGGATTGACGGTGGATATGCAATGGCAGGCATTTAAAGGTTGCATGGATGAACTACAACAATTGTTCATCCCAGTTTGGCAAAAGAATAAATCAAGGAAGGTAGTGCACCCGTGGCTGACAAGAGAAATTAGGGATAGTATCAATTCCAAAGAAGTAGCATACAAATTAGCCAGAGAAAGTGGCTCACCTGAGGACTGGGAGAAATTCAGAGTTCAGCAGAGGAGGACAAAGGGCTTAATTAGGAAGGGGAAAAAAGATTATGAGAGAAAACTGGCAGGGAACATAAAAACGGACTGTAAAAGCTTTTATAGATATGTAAAAAGGAAAAGACTGATAAAGACAAATGTAGGTCCCCTGCAAACAGAAACAGGTGAATTGATTATGGGGAGCAAGGACATGGCAGACCAATTGAATAATTACTTTGGTTCTGTCTTCACTAAGGAGGACATAAATAATCTTCCAGAAATAGTAAGGGACAGAGGGTCCAGTGAGATGGAGGAACTGAGCGAAATACATGTTAGTAGGGAAGTGGTGTTAGGTAAATTGAAGGGATTGAAGGCAGATAAATCCCCAGGGCCAGATGGTCTGCATCCCAGAGTGCTTAAGGAAGTGGCCCAAGAAATAGTGGATGCATTAGTGATAATTTTTCAAAACTCGTTAGATTCTGGACTAGTTCCTGAGGATTGGAGGGTGGCTAATGTAACCCCACTTTTTAAAAAAGGAGGGAGAGAGAAACGGGGGAATTATAGGCCGGTTAGCCTAACGTCGGTGGTGGGGAAACTGCTGGAGTCAGTTATCAAGGATGTGATAACAGCACATTTGGAAAGCGGTGAAATGATCGGACAAAGTCAGCATGGATTTGTGAAAGGAAAATCATGTCTGACGAATCTCATAGAATTTTTTGAGGATGTAACTAGTAGAGTGGATAGGGGAGAACCAGTGGATGTGGTATATTTGGATTTTCAAAAGGCTTTTGACAAGGTCCCACATAGGAGATTAGTGTGCAAACTTAAAGCACACGGTATTGGGGGTAAGGTATTGGTGTGGGTGGAGAATTGGTTAGCAGACAGGAAGCAAAGAGTGGGAATAAACGGGACCTTTTCAGAATGGCAGGCGGTGACTAGTGGGGTACCGCAAGGCTCAGTGCTGGGACCCCAGTTGTTTACAATATATATTAATGACTTGGATGAGGGAATTAAATGCAGCATCTCCAAGTTTGCGGATGACACAAAGCTGGGTGGCAGTGTTAGCAGTGAGGAGGATGCAAAGAGGATGCAGGGTGACTTGGATAGGTTGGGTGAGTGGGCAAACTCATGGCAGATGCAATTTAATGTGGATAAATGTGAAGTTATCCACTTTGGTGGCAAAAATAGGAAAACAGATTATTATCTGAATGGTGGCCGATTAGGAAAAGGGGAGGTGCAACGAGACCTGGGTGTCATTATACACCAGTCATTGAAAGTGGGCATGCAGGTACAGCAGGCGGTGAAAAAGGCGAATGATATGCTGGCATTTATAGCGAGAGGATTCGAGTACAGGAGCAGGGAGGTACTACTGCAGTTGTACAAGGCCTTGGTGAGACCACACCTGGAGTATTGTGTGCAGTTTTGGTCCCCTAACCTGAGGAAAGACATCTTTGCCATAGAGGGAGTACAAAGAAGGTTCACCAGATTGATTCCTGGGATGGCAGGTCTTTCATATGAAGAAAGACTGGATGAACTGGGCTTGTACTCGTTGGAATTTAGAAGATTGAGGGGGGATCTGATTGAAACGTATAAGATCCTAAAGGGATTGGACAGGCTAGATGCGGGAAGATTGTTCCCGATGTTGGGGAGGTCTAGAACGAGGGGTCACAGTTTGAGGATAGAGGGGAAGCCTTTTAGGACCGAGGTTAGGAAAAACTTCTTCACACAGAGAGTGGTGAATCTGTGGAATTCTCTGCCACAGCAAACTGTTGAGGCCAGTTCATTAGCTATGTTTAAAAGGAAGTTAGATATGGCCCTTGTGGCTACAGGGGTCAGGGGGTATGGAGGGAAGGCTGGGTTCTGAGTTGGATGATCAGCCATGATCATAATAAATGGCGGTGCAGGCTCGAAGGGCCGAATGGCCTACTCCTGCACCTATTTTCTATGTTTCTATGTTTCTATGTTTCCCCGTGGCCATTCTCCTCAGCAACAGGTGTACCCTTTGGATACTGCTGTGCTGACGACCCATTAAGGGCACAGCAGCAGCAGCAGCCAGACTTGTAGAACTCTGGCTGGCTCTGAGACTCAGCAGGGAAGGGTAGAGTCAGACAAGAGTGGTAGTGATAGGAGACTTGATATAAGGGGGACTGACAGGAGATTCTGTGGCCACAAAAGAGACACCAGGGTGGTGTGTTGCCTCCTGGGTGCTAGGGTTCAGGATGTAGCAGAGCAGCTGCAGAATATTATCAAGGGGGAGGGGAACATTCAGAGGTCGTGGTGCATATTGGCACCAATGACAAGGACAAAAAAGGGGAAAGAGGTCCTACGCAGTGAGTATGTAGAGTTAGGAAACAGGCTGAAGAGAAGGATATCCAAGGTATTAATCTCCAAATTACTCCTGGTGCCACGGCCTAGTGCAGGTAGGAATGGGTCAATAGGCCAGATGAATGAGTGACTGAGGAGGTGGTGCAGGGGGCAGGGTTTTAAATTCTTGGATTTTTGGAGCCTTTTCTAGGGAAGGGGTGACCTGTACATTGCATCTGAACTGGAGGGGAACCAATATCCTTGCCGGGAGGTTTGCTGATGTTACTCAGGAGGGTTTAAACTAGTTTTGCAAGGGTCTGGGAACCGGACGATCGATCAGTAAGGTAGATGTCAGGGGAAGTATTGAAAGGCAAAATTAAAATAACAGGTAGGATGGGCTAAATAGTTTGCAGTGTGCATATTTTAATTCTAGGAGTACTCTTGGTAAAGGTGGTGGACTTAGAGCATGGATTAGTACATGAAACTACGTTGTTGTAACCATTACTGAAACTTGGTTGAGAAAGGAGCAGGAATGAATGATTAATGTACCAGATTTCTGAAGCTTTAGAAAAGATAGAGAAGAGGGAGAAGATGGGGTGGGGGGTTTGCAACACTAATCAGGGATAATATCACAGCTGCCCTCACGGGAGTCATATGGAGGGATCAGACACTTGGTATATTTGGACACTCAGGAATAGGAAGGGTGCGATTGCACTGATGGGATTGTACTACAGACCACCCAATAGCCACCAGGACATTGAGCAAAAGATATGTAATCAGATGAAGGAAATGTGTAAAAATAATAGGGTTATTGTTATGGGGAATTTCAACTTCCCTAATATAAACTCCTTAGTGCAAGGGGTTTAGATGGGGCAGAATTTAAGTGTATCCAGGAGGGGATATGAATTGAAATGAATTGACTTTATTTCTTACGTCATTCACATTCATGAGTTAAAATCTTTACATTACATCTCCATCTAAATGTGCAATGTGCAATCATAGTAATTTATAATAAATAGAACAGTCAATGTAAAATAGAAATACACTCAAATCAGCATGAATTAATCAGTCTGATGGCCTGGTGGAAGAAGCTGTCCCGGAGCCTGTTGGTCCTGGCTTTTATGCTGCAGTACCGTTTCCCGGATGGTAGCAGCTGGAACAGTTTGTGGTTGGGGTGACTTGGGTCTCCAATGATCCTTCGGGCCCTTTTTACACACCTGTCTTTGTAAATGTCCTGAATCATGAGAAGTTCACAACTACAGATGCGTTGGGCTGTCCGCACCATTCTCTGCGGAGTCCTGCAATTAAGGGAGGTACAGTTCCCATACCAGGGAGTGATGCAGCCTGTCAAGATGCTCTCTCAATTGTGCACCTGTAGAAAGTTCTTAGGATTTGGGGGCTCATACCAAACTTCCTCAGCCGTTTGAGGTGAAAGAGGTGCTGTTGTGCCTTTTTCAGCACACAGCTAGTAAGTACAGACCACATGAGGTCCTCAGTGATGCAGATGTCAAGGAATTTAAAGCTGCTACACTCTCAATCCCAGATCCATTCAAACCCAAATAATTGTGAGGGATTGCACCTTGATGGGGCAAATGTTTAAGATGTGTAAGATGATGAGAGGCATTGATCGTGTGTATAGTCAGAGGCTTCTTCCCCAGGGCTGAAATGGCTAGAATGAGAGGACACAGTTTTAAGGTGCTCGGAAGCAGGTACAGAGGAGATGTCAGGGGTAAGTTTTTTTACGCAGAGAGTGGTGAGTGTGTGGAATGGGCTGCCGGCAATGGTGGTGGAGGTGGATATGATAGGGTCTTTTAAGAGCTTAGAAAAATTGAGGGCTATGGGTAACCCTAGGTAAGGTAAGGACATGTTCAGCACAGCTTTGTGGGCCGAAGGGTTGTAGGTTTTCTATGTTTCTAAATGCAATGAGACAAAACACGGTTAGTGGCAAGACCCTCAACAGTGTGAACAGAGAGATCTTGGGATCCAAGTTCATAGCTCCATGAAAGTGTCTACACAGGTGGTTAAGACGGCTTATGGAATGCTTGTTTTTACTAGTCGAGACATTGAGTTCAAGAGTCAGGAGGTTATGTTACAACTTTATAACACTTGGCACGTGGCCAAGTGGTTAAGGCGTTCGTCTAGTGACCTGAAGGTCACTAGTTCGAGCCTCAGCTGTGGCAGCGTGTTTGTGTCCTTGAGCAAGGCTCTTAACCACACATTGCTCTCGTGTCTGTGCGAGGAGTGGCAACCCACACAGACTTCCAATCTGCATGAAAATGCCTGACACAGGCCTCACATGGTCTGAGTTGATGTTCCCTCCCCTCCCTTTATAAAACTGGTTAGGCCACATCTGGAGTATTATGTAGTTTTGATTGCCTCATTCTAGGAAGGATTTGAGGTTTTGGAGAGGGCGGAAAAGAGTTTTACCAGGATGCTGCCTGGTTTAGAGGGTGTGTGCCATCATGAGAGGCTGGATAAACTTGGGTTGATTTCTGTGGAGTGCTGAAGGCTGAGGGGAAATCTAATACAGGTTTATAAGATTATGAGAGGCAAAGACAGAGTGGACAGAGCTTTCGCAGTGTTGAGATGTCTAATACCAGAGGGCATGCATTGAAGGTTCAAAGGGGGTGTGAGGAGTAAGTGTTTTACTCAGAGAGTCGTGGATACCTGGAATGCGCTGCCTGGTATGGTGGTAGAGGCAAATACTCTAGAGGCTTTTAAGAGGCATTTAGATGGGCACATGGACATGAGGAAGGTGGAGGGATATGGACATTGTGTTGGTAGGAGGGATTAGTTTTTGGGTGTTTTTGATTTATTTTTTAGCTGGGTCGCCACAACACTGTGGGCCGAATGGCCTGTTCCTAAGCTGTACTGTCCTGTGTTCTATGATGCTACCATTCATGGTATATCTTGTACAATTAGGTTTTTTAAAAATGGGTCACCTCACACTTAACCGGATCAAATTCCATCAGCCATCGCTCTGCCATGTTTTACCAAATGATCACTCTGTAGCCCGAGACTAATTTCACTAACACAAACAATTGTTTTTTTTTTGTCTTCAGCAAATCTACAAATCTTATCTCCTACATTCTCAGCTATATACAAAGGATCCAACACTGATCACTAGATTTCAACATTTAACCACTATACCAATACAACTATGGATCCAACATTTATTTTTTATTTGATTCTATTTTATTGAGATTTAGCTTGGAATCAGCCTTTCTCGTCCTTTGAACCGTGCTGCCCAGCAATTGCCAATTTAACCCTAGCCTAATCACAGGACCAATTTAACCTACCATCTGGTACGTCTTTGGACTGTGGGAGGAAACTGGGGCACCCAGAGGAAACCCATGTGGTCCTGGGGAGAATATACAAACTCCTTACAGACAGCGGTGGGAATTGAACTGCGTCGCTGGTACCATAAAGTGTTGTGCTAACCGCTACACTGCTGTGCCACCCCAAATTATGTGAGCTCTAAACATGTGGGACCTCATCAAAGGCCTTGCTGATCTCCTGGTAAATCACATTCACCCCACAGTCCTCATCAATACATTTACTGTAGTTACCTCTCAAGTAGTCAGACAAGTTCTTCCAGCTAACTACTCCTGATCAATGCCTAAGAGCGGAAAATAAGCTTGTCCTTCCAAATTTGTTTCGTTAATCCCTTTACGACTGATATTAAACGGACTGGCCTGAGATTATCTGGGCTATCCCTGCTGCCCTCCAGTAACTTGGCACCTCACCTGTGGCCAGTGAAGATTTAAACATCTCCATCCAGGCCACAGCAACTTCTTGCTGCCTCACTCAGCATCCCAGGATAAATGTCAGCAGGCGCAGGCTTAGGCTTGGGGGATTTGTCCACCTTTATGCTCACTAAGACACTTAGCTTTTAGCTTTTTAGCTTTGCTACCCTCTAGAACTTCAGCAATCCAACTGAAGTCTCCATCTACAATGTCTTTGTTATTGAATATTTTTCCATTTGTAATCACTAAGATCTGAGCCTTGTCCTCTGACTCGACACGCTAATGGACACCTCTCTCTTTCCCTGGTTACCCTTTTACTCACAATACACTCTTAGAATACTATAGATGTGGGAAGGTTTATTAGATTAGATTAGATTATGACACTCAGTCCTCGTTTATTGTCATTTAGAAATGCATGCATTAAAAAATGATACAATGTTCCTCCAGAATGATATCACAGAAACACAGGATGAAACAAGAGTAAAACTGACAGAACCACGTAATTATAACATATAGTTACAACAGTGCAAAGCAATACCTTAATTTGATAAAGAGCAGACCATGGGCACGGTAAAAAATAGTCTCAAGTCCCGATAGCCCCATCATCTCATGCAGACAGTAGAAGGGAGAAACTCTCCCTGCCGTGAACTCCAAGCGCCGCAAACTTGCCGATGCATTGGAAGCACCCGACCGCAGCCGACTCTGAGTCCGTCTGAAAACGTCGAGTCTCCGACCAGACCTCCGACACCGAGCACCATCTCTGCCGGCGCTTCAACCCCGCCCCGGCTGCCAAGCAACAAGCAAAGCCGAGGACTCGGGGCCTTCCCCTCCGGAGATTCTGGATCACACAGTAGCAGCGGCAGCAAAGCAGGCATTTCAGAAGTTTCACAGATGTTCCTCCATGCTCTCATGTCTGTCTCCATCAAATCAGGATTGTGCACGGCACCCTACTTGACAGATAACAGATATCATTCACCGGAGTGGCCACTGCGAGCTGCGTCGTGCCGCCATCTTCTCCCACATAATACACTCCTAGAATACTGTAGATGTGGGAAAGTTTATTCCCCTCTGTAGATGCTGCCTGACTTGCTCAGTCCCTCCCACAATTATTTTCACCATTCTCCTCCCTTTTTCCTGTAACCTTTGGTGCCCTTATTAATGAAGAACCTCTGCTTTAAATATATCCATTGACTTGTGCTTCACAACCACCTTCAGCAAAGTAGGATTCTTCTTCATCTTACATGGCTGTGACCTTTTGTGAGCCTGTTTTGTCTTATTACTTTAAGCACTCCCCTGCATTGTCTGTACTGCTGAAGGACCTTCCCCATTTTCAATGCTCTATTCTTACCTATTGCTTTCTTAAAAAAAACCCTCCCCATTATCTCCCTTTGTTATTCAGGGTTTCCTGGACTTTCAGTCCTTCCCCTTCCCCTACAGGCCCTGACATCTTACAATTTCACTTTTAACAAATGCCCCAGATATAGATTTATCTGCAACAGCTGTTCCCAGTCTAACTTTCTCTGTTGACATTGAAATTGACCTTCCTATTCCAACACTTCATTTAGAAACATAGAAAACCTACTGCACAATACAGGCTCTTCGGCCCACAAAGCTGTGTTGAACTTGTCCTTAACTTAGAAATTAACTAGAGTTACCCATAGCCCTCTATTTTTCTAAGCTCCATGTACCTGTCCAGGAGTCTCTTAAAAGACCAAATCGTATCTGCCTCCACCACTGTCACAGGCAGCCCATTCTGTGCACTCACCACTCCGCGTAAAAAAACTTACCCGTGACATCTCCTCTATACCTACTTCCAAGCACCTTAAAACTGTGCCCTGTCATCCTAGCCCGAGGAAAAAGCCTCTGACTATCCACACAATCATTACCTCTCATCATCTTATACATCTCTATCACGTCACCTCTCATCGTCCATCGCTCCAAAGAGAAAAGACCCAGTTCACTCAACCTACTCTCATAAGGCATGCTCCCCAATCCAGGCAACATCCTTGTAAATCTCCTCTGCACCCTTTCTATGGCTTCCTCATCCTTCCTGTAGTGAGGCGACCAGAACTGAGCACAGTACTCCAAATGGGGTCTGACCAGGGTCCTATATAGCTGCAACATTACCTCTTGGCTCCTAAACTCAACCTCATGACTGATGAAGGCCAATGCACCGTATGCCTTCTTAACCACAGAGTCAACCTGCACGGCAGCTTTGAGTGTTCTATGCACTCAGACCCCAAGATCCCTCTGATGCTCCACACTGTCAAGAGTCTTACCATTAATACTATATTCTGTCATCATATTTGACCTATCAAAATGAACCACCTCATACTTATCTGGGTTGAACTCAATCTGCCACTTCTCAGCCCAGTTTTGCATCCTATCAATGTCCCGCTGTAACCTCTGATAGCCCTCCACACAATCCACAACACCCCCAACCTTTGTGTCATCAACAAATTTACTAACCCATCCCTCCACTTCCTCATCCAGGTCATTTATAAAAATCACAAAGAGTAAGGGTCCCAGAATAGATTCTCGAGGCACACCACTGGTGAACAAACTCCATGCAGAATATGACCCGTCTACAACCACTCTTTGCCTTCTGTGGGCAAGCCAGTTCTGGATCCACAAAGCAATATCCCCTTGGATCCCATGCCTCCTTACTTTCTCGATAAGCCTTGCATGGGGTACCTTGTCAAATACCTTGTTAAAATCCATATACACTACATCTACGGCTCTACCTTCATCAATGTGTTTAGTCACATCCTCAAAAAATTCAATCAGGCTCGTAAGGCACGATCTGCCTTTGACAAAGCCATGCTGATTATTCCTAATCATATTATGCCTCTCCAAATGTTCATAAATCCTACCTCTCAGGATCTTCTCCATCAACTTACCAACCACTGAAGTAAGACTCACTGTTTTATAATTTCCTGGGCTATCTCTATTCCCTTTCTTGAATAATGGAACAACATCCGCAACCCTCCAATCCTCCAGAACCTCTCCCATCCCCGCTGATGATGCATAGATCATCACCAGAGGCTCAGCAATCTTCTCACTCGCTTCCCACAGTAGCTTGGGATACATCCCGTCCGGTCCCGGTGATTTATCCAACTTGATGCTTTCCAAAAGCTCCAGCACATCCTCTTTCTTAATATCTACATGCTCAAGTTTTTCAGTCCGCTGTAAGTCATCTCTACAATCACCAAGATCCTTTTCTGTAGTGAATACTGAAGCAAAGTACTCATTAAGTACCTCTGCTACCTCCTCTGGTTCCATAAACACTTTTCCACTGTCACATTTGATTGGTCCTATTCTCTCACGTCTTATCCTCTTGCTGTTCACATACTTGTAGAATGCCTTGGGGTTTTCCTTGATCTTGTCCGCCAAGGCCTTCTCATGGCCCCTTCTGGCTCTCCTAATTTCATTCTTAAGCTCCTTCCTGCTAGCCTTATAATCTTCTAGATCTCTATCATCACCTAGTTTTTTGAACTTTTTGTGAGCTTTTCTTTTCTTCTTGACTAGATTTACAACAGCCTTTGTACACCATGATTCCTGTACCCTACCATCCTTTCCGTCTCATCGGAATGTACCTATGCAGAACTCGACGCAAATATCTCCTGAACATTTGCCACATTTCTTCTGTACATTTCCCTGAGAACATCTGTTCCCAATTTAAGCTTCCAAGTTCCTGCCTGATAGCCTCATATTTCCCCTTACTCCAATTAAACGCTTTCCTAACTTGTCTGTTCCTTTCCCTCTCCGATGCTATGATAAAGGACATTGTGATCACTATCTCCAAAATGCTCTCCCACTGAGAGACCTGACACCTGACCAGGTTCATTTCCCAATATCAGATCAAGTACAACCTCTCCCCTTGTAGGCTCATCTACATTTTGTGTCAAGGAACCTTCCTGAACACACCTAACAAACTCCACCCTATCTAAGCCCCTCGCTCTAGGGAGATGTCAATCGATATTTGGGAAATTAAAATCTCCCACCACAACAACCCTGCTATTATTACTCCTTTCCAGAATCTGCCTCCCTATCTGCTCCTTGATGTCCCTGTTACTATTGGGTGGTCTATAAGAAACACCCAGTAGAGTTAGTGACCCCTTCCTATTCCTAACATCCACTCACAGAGACTCCGTAGACAATCCCTCCATTGCTTCCTCCTTTTCTGCAGCTGTGATACTAACCCTGATCAATAGTGCCATGCCCCCACCTCTTTTGCCTCCCTCCATGTCCTTTTTGGAACACCTAAAGCCTGGCACTTAAAGTAGCCATTCCTGCCCCTGAGCCATCCAAGTCTCTGTAACAGCCACAATGTCATAGCTCCAAGTGCTGATCCACACTCTAAGCTCATCCGCTTTGTTCATAATACTCCTTGCATGAAAATAGACACATCTCAAACTATCGGTCTGAGCATGTCCTTTCTCTGTCACCTGCCTATCCTCCCTCTCGCACTGTCTACAAGCTTCCTCTATTTGTGAGCTAACTGCCCCTTCCTCCGTCACTTCAGTTTGGTACCCATCCTCCAGCAATTCAAGTTTAAACTCTCCCCAATAGCCTTTACAAACCTCCCCACCAGGATATTGGTCCCCAGGATTCAAGTGCAACCCGTCCTTTTTGTGCAGGTCCCACCTGCCCCAGAAGGGACAGAAATGATCCAGAAATCTGAATCCCTGCTCCCTGCTGCAATCCCTTAGCCACGCATTTATCTCCACCTCATTCTATTCCTGTACTCACTGTCAAGTGGCACAGGCAGTAATTCCGAGATTACTACCTTTGAAGTCCTGCTTCTCAACTTCCTTCCTAACTCTCTTTTGTCTGTTTTCAGGATCTCCTCCCTTTTCCTGCCTAAGTTGTTGGTACCAGTATGTACCATGACCCCTGGCTGTTCTCCTTCCCACTTCAGGATATCATGGACACAATCAGAAACATCCAAGACCCTGGCACCTGGGAGGCAAACTACCATCTGAGTTTCTTTCCTGCATCCACAGAATTGCCTGTCTGACCCCCTAACTATAGAGTCTCCTATCACTTCTGCCATCCTCTTCCTTTCCCTACCCTTCTGAACCACAGGGCCAGACTCTGTGCCAGAGGTGCAGCCACTGTTGCTTCCCCCAGGTAGATCATCCCGCCCCCCCCAACAGTATTCAAACAGAAGTACTTATTGTTAAGGGGGACAGCCACTGGGGTACTCTCTAGCATCTGCCTCTTGCCCTTCCCTCTCCTGACTGTTACCCTCTTATCTGTCTCCCCAGGCCCTGGAATGACTACCTATCTACAGTTCCTCTCTATCACGTCCTCACTCTTCCTGACCAGATGAAGGTCATCGAGCTGCATCTCCTGTTCCCTAACGTGGTCCCTAAGTAGCTGCAGTTCAATGCACCTGGTGTAGAAGTGGCCATCTGGGAGGCTGGGAGTCTCCAGGACCTCCCATATCTGACAGAAAACCGGCCTGACACACTCTTCTCACTGTTCTCAGTGGCTGACCTCCATAAAATAAGAATTTTACAGCACGGGAGTCCCAGTCAAAATGTGGAAAGTTAAAGTCACCTACCATCACAACCTTTCTGTTTCTTGCAACAGTCTATGATCTATCCATAGTTTCCTGCTCTACTCCCCGTGGACTGTTAGCTGGTCTATGATATAACACACAGACAATATTAAGCTAGGTGGAGGGGCAGGTAGTGTTGAGGAAGCAGGGAGGCTGCAGGACTTTTGACAGATTAGGTGAAAGGGAAAAGAAGTGGCAAATGGAATACAGTGTCAGAAAGTGTATATTTGTGCACTTTGGTAGAAAAAAAAAGTGTAGACAATATTTTAAACAGGCAGAAAATTCAAGAATCCGAAGTGCAAAGGGACTTGGGAGTCCTCATGCAGAACTCCCTAAAGGTTAACTTGCAGGTTGAGTCGGTGGTGAGGAAGACAAGACAAATTAATGTTAGCATTAATTTCAAGAGGACTAGAGAGATGTGATGCTGAGTCTTTATAATACATTGGTGGGGTCTCACTTGGAGTATTAAAGCAGGTTCACGAGATTGGTTCTGGGAATGAAAGAGTTATCACATGAAGTTTGTTTGATGGCTCTGGGCCTGTACTCACTGGAATTTAAAAGATGGAGGGGAAGGGGAAATCTCATTGAAATCTATTGAAAGGTCTGGATAGATTGTATTTGCAGAAGATGTTTCCTAAAGTGGTGACGTCTAGAACCAGAGCACGGTCTCAGAATAGAAGGATATCCATTTAGAATGGAGGTGAGAAGGAATTTCTTTAGCCAGCTGGTGGCAGATCAGTGGAATTCGTTGCCACAGGTGGCTGTGGAGGTCAAGGCATTCAAGATTCTTGATTCGGGATGTAAAAGGTTACGCGCTATGATGACATAGCGGAGCGGTTGGAAGAAGTAGCCTAATTCCACTCTTTTTTTCTTGTCTTATTCCACTAATGTGGTGTTCCTTATTCCTCAAATCCACCAATAGGCACAGTAGACGAGTTCTCCAGTCTGTTCTGTCTGAGCACTACCGTGACATTTTCCCAGACTAGTTTGCAGGGATTGGTGCTGGGTCCAGTATTGTTTGTCATCTTTGTCAATGATCTGGATAATAATCTGGATAACTGGATTAGAAAATTTGCATATGGCACCAAGATTGGGGGTGTGGAGTCTACACTGTAGACTATCAGAGCTTGACCAGCTGGAAAAATGCCAGATGGAATTTAATGCAGACAAGTGCGAGGTGTTGCACTTCAGTGGGACCAACCAGGGTAGGTCTCACACAGTGAATGGTAGGGCCCTGAGGAGTGTGGTAGAACAAAGGGATTTGGGAATGCAGATCCATAAATCATTGAAAGTAGCATGACAGGTAGACAAGGTCATAAAGGAAGCTTTTGGTACAATGGCCTTCATAAAGTATTGAGTATGGGAGAAGGGATGTTGAAATCTTGTAAGATGTTGGTGAGGGCTAATTGAGCAGTTTTGATCATCTACCTACAGATGTAAATACAGTTGAAAGAGTACAGGGAAAAGTTCAAAAGATGTTGCTGGGACTGGAGGACCTGAGTTATAAGATTGAATAGTTTGGGATTTTATTGCTTGAGCGTAGATTTGACAGGGATATACAAAATTATGAGCGTAAATGCAAGCAAGCTTTTTCCACTAAGCAACACACATCAAAGTTGCTGGTGAACACAGCAGGCCAGGCAGCATCTCTAGGAAGAGGTACAGTTGACGTTTCGGACCGAGACCCTTTGGCCCGAAACGTCAACTGTACCTCTTCCTAGAGATGCTGCCTGGCCTGCTGCGTTCACCAGCAACTTTGATGTGTGTTACTTGAATTTCCAGCATCTGCAGAATTCCTCGTGTTTACGTTTTTCCACTAAGGTTTTTGTGGGCTACAACTAGAGGTCACAGGTTAAGGGTGAAAGGTATAAAGTTTAAGGGAAACATGGAGGACCTTGTTCAAAAGGTCATCAGAGTATGGAATGAGCTGCCAGCACAAGGAGCATGCAAGCTCAATTTCGAAGTTTAGATAAGTACATGGATGGTAGGGGTATGAAGGTTCAAGGTCCAGGTGCAGGTCGATGGGACGAGGCAGTTTAAATAGTTTGGCATGGACTAGATGGACCAAAGGGCCTGTTTGTGTGCTGCACTTCGCTATGACTCTAGCAATACCATTCCTCCCCGCTTAATCCCTCTCAGTCTATCACGTCTAAAGCAACAGAAGCCTGGAACATTGAGCTGCCAGTCTGCCCCTTCTGCAACCAATGACTACAATATCATAATTCCACATGCTGATCTATGCCTGGAGCTCATCCGCCTTTCCTTACATGGAAATACACTCAACTCAGAACATTAATCCCACCATGATCAACCTTTCTTCCTGAGTTTGTATGTAGTTGTAACAACATCTTCCCCGCAATCACTCCACCATTTGCTCTGATACTCTGGTTTCCTTCCCTGTGCAACACTAGCAAATCTTCCCACAAGGATATTAGTCCCCCTCCAATTCAGTTGTAAACCATCCCTTCTACAAATCCCACCTTCCCTGGAAGAGCCCAATGATCCAAAAACCTGAAGCCCTCCCTCCTGCACCATCTCCTTAGCCACGAGTTAAACTGTTATGATCTTCCCATTTCTGGCCTCACTAACACATGGCATGGGTAGCAATTCTGAGATCACAGCCCTAGAGGTCCTGTCCTTTAACTTAGAACCTAACTCCCTGAACTCACTTTGCAGGACCTCATCACCCTCCCTGTAGCTATCAGCTCAACACAAAGTTATGGAGTTAAACGTCACCTACAATAGTTGCCATTGTTGCAAAACTTTCAGGCCCATGGTCAGGGCTTAAATTAACTTTATCCAAAAATCAGCACTTTCTCACAGATATTCTCTGCTCCTGAAGGGCCAGCCTGAATTGTCATGGGTTCACACCAACCCTTACACCAGTCCAACACTAATCCCATTTAATTCTCATCATCTGCTCCAAGATTTTGCCACACACTAGGGGCTGTCTACAGTGGCCAATTAACCTAGCAACCCACACAACTTTGAGACATGGGAGGAAATTGGGGGATGGTGGACCCCACAAGGTTGGGGGAAGAATGTGTGAATTTTGCAGAGGTCAGGACTGGGACTTTGGAGTTACAAAGCAGCAGCACTACCTGCTGCATCAGATTGTGTGCTGGAGCTTGAATGTAATATGTTCTGCCTCAAGGGAACCAGGTAGTGCAAGTACTTGAAGCAAACTGCAGAATTTAGCTTAGCCCAGCCCCACCGTTTACTTGCCACTGATAACGTTTTCAATAAAATTATGTTTTAATATTTCCATTAATCAGGACAAAGAATCTATACTAAGTCATCAATTAATTTATGTTCTGTATTTATTTGACATCTGATACAAAGCCAGAAATACAATATTAAATTAAAAATACATTTTGATACATCTAATAGCCACCTGTTGTCGTATAAAGGTGTTATTCTCTCCCAACAGTGTCAATCTGGCAAGGCACAGGCATTCCCAATCACTTCCAGTAGCTCCACTAACTAGCTGAGCCATAGGACAGAACCCTGGAGCTTTCCCACAATCCAGTAACCCGGTCTTCATCCATCAGTAACTCATTCCTTCTATCTGGTTGCAGGACTGCCCAAATACCATACAGCCCACTTCATTCTGCAGCTTGTTATGCCCAGGACTGAACTATAGTGGGGCCTCTGATCAGTGACTGCCACCCTGGCCTTAACCTGTCCCTTTAAACAACTCTCACTGAGGGTCTTCTCAGGGTCTCAGAACAGGTTGAACCCTGGCTCCTCATGTTACAGGGAGAGTCCAAAGATGTTTGCTGTTTTGCCCTACCTACAATTCTAGACTCACTAAAATGGTCAAGACTTAGTCTTCTGAAATGGCTCAAGGGGCAGGTAATTGCTATTGAGGTGCAGGTCCCATGAATAATTAATAAAAAGTGCTGATGAACAGCTTTGCTAAAGGCAAATCCATTATTACAGACACCGGAGTAGGTAATTGGTCACTGAGAAATATCTCTCAATATTAGTGTCCCAGCAGGGATGGGTAGAACAAGGTAGACCATTACTGAGTGACCAGGAAGTGTGCAGATGAAAGACAAGTCCCCCTTGTCACTGTATAACATGACATTTGAAATTAAAAGCAGGCAAAACGAAGAAATTACAATTATTACCACCCTCAATTTACAAAAATCTTCACAACCAAGAAGTTGTTTTGAACTATAGTCAATATGATGTAGGGAAAAGTGCCAGTCAGTTCAGGTCCTGAGAGATCCCACAATGATCAATACATAACTGAGTAATGTTTCTCACAGATTTCCCAGTCTTTCTTTGAATAGTATTGTAGGAAATTTTCTATTCCATTGAGCAGCAGATGGGTTCTCAGCACTGGTTTGCACTGCTGCTCAAGTCGAGGAGTTGAGACACTCATCTTCATCAGATGATTTAAGCAACCAAGCTGTTTGATACATGCTGCTTAAATCTCCGGGCTCTTTCACTCAAAGGCTATTTCTTCTATTACCAAACAGCTTCTTTGGCCTTTTGCACAATGATAGTGCAGCAGTGATATAGACCACCACAAACTTTGTGTCCGGTGAGTGGGCACACCACTCAACCTCACTGAAACAGACACTGCGACAAAATTACAGCCCGAGAAAAGGAACCTTTTAAACTCATTCACAGTCGATCAAAACCTATCCCATTAGAAGCTGATTTTAGTTTCTATTTGATATAATTTTTGCCCCTAATACGGATCCAAAGGTAGAAAAACAGACAATCCTGTTCATTGCCCACATTTCAGACCACGCACAGGACTCGTGTTAAAGATTGCGGTTTGTCCTCAGGCAATGAGGAGCCAAAACATTATCACAAGAGCCACGAAGAGGAAAAGGCGAGATAAGAACTGTTCATCCACATGTTGGGGTGTTCCAGGGACTGCTGTGGGGTGAGAGAGAAGAAAAACACTTAGAATCCAGAGATGGAGACCATTAATGATAGAGTCGTGCAACATTTCTCAATATACAAATATACAATAACTACATATTATTAATAGATTTCAGTGCATAGTTAGCCGCCACCCCACCCCTCTCTATTACCAGTCAATGCACTGTAAAGACTTTAAACCACTTTTTATCATGCTGTTTACATTGTAAATACATGCTGGTATTTATGTATTTATGCACATGTATACGTTAACCTCCAAGTTTATTTTTATATAATTTTTTATTCTTATAAATGTTTAATGTTGTTGTTTTTGTTGCATGTTGTGCCAACACACCAGAAATTCCTAATACCTGTAAATGTATAGGATGAATAAAGTTGATCCTTTTTTAAAACAAAAACCTCAATTCACTCTTTGGAAGTGTGAGGCTTTGATGGAGTTCCAAAGTGCCCGTCTGAGGTAACACATCACAGAGTCAAAGATGGAGGCACGCTGTGCTGTGGTGAGCTTAGCCCGTAGAAAAGTAGAAAATTGAAGATAAAGCAGTTTCAAGGACAATCCTCACAAACGACCTGTATTCATGACAACTTGTACAGTATGTCTGCAAATCGGATGATGTTAGATTCTGTTGATTCTGATGTTCGTAATTCAATGTTCTTTCAGAAGTCAAGAAAGAGGGCAAACTTGCTTCTGCACATCATTTTATTAAGTGTTAATAGAACAAAGAAAATTGAAAACAGACAGTAACAAGAGCAAAGACTAGCAAGTGAAGGGAGAGAAGAAACAAAACATGGAGGAGCCTTGTGGTTGACCCTTTTTATACCACAGAAATAAAAAACATTCCATTCAAATTTGACGATAAGGATTAACCAGTCGATGGCCCCTATTCAAATAATGTCATAAGCTTCCAGAATCATACAAATGTAACCACTAGGAAACACACTGAACAATTGAATATACATACTGTGACCACTAGGAAATATACTAAATCAGGGGTCCCCAACCTTTTTTGCACTGTGGACCAGCCGAACCGGGGGGGGGTAGGGTTGCCAACGGACAAGAGTAGCAGTCAAATACGTTGTGTTTACCCCGAGAAAGACCACCATCACCATGAAGCCTTGTGCAGGCACCTGTGTGCGCATGTGTGACTTGTGCATGCGTGTATGTGCCGATTTTTTTCTACATATCGTTTTTGGCAATTCTGTTTGGGGGCGTGGGGGGAGTGTTAATCATGACATATAGGTGATAAGTGGCTAATACACTCAATTTCGTTTCTAAAAGGGTTTATTTAACGAATTTAATATAAAGCACACAGCGCATATTTTCCTCGCATGAATATAGTGATAAGTCAATTATCAGGGGAGGACAGGGAAGCTTGAAGTACGTGTTGAATGAACTTCCAGTAGAAGTGGTAGAGGTAGGTTCGATATGTGATGAAAGACCAAGTTATCAGAAGATTGATGCTGATGAGAGAGATAAGAGAGACAGAAGGGAGAAGCGGGCAAAATATTAATGAGAGACGAGAGAGACACAGTTCCGAGTATTGACAGACCGGTTGCTTTGAACCTGAACTGTTTCAAGTTTGATGGACGGGCGATACCCCAGCAGGGGGATAAAAGGAACAGGTTCGCTAAGGCAAGACAGACACCACGAGATCACTAGATAACGAGACCCTGGAAGTGCGGTGTGTCCCCCACAAGTTGGTGGGAGTTTTGGAGGTCTGGTCGCGGGACCGACCATAGACGCACAGGATGAAAAGGTACGATCGGCGGGAACCTGGTGTGTGGGTCCGCCCTTGCCTGGGTGCCGGGTTCACCGTGGAAGAACGATTGTATCCGGAACAGAGGGGTCACAGTCGGTGACCTCAGAAGACATTAAAAAGGGCTCGCCCAAAAGCTAACTGCGGAGAACATCAAGGTCTGTCTGAATTCGATTTGCATATCATCCTTCTCTCGCTCTCTCTCTCCAACGGCACAACAGCGATTGCTGCGAACTGTACTCAGTTGAACTGAACTCTGCGTCACTTGAGACTGATCATTTTACCCCTAGACTGCGGTAGAGCTTGATTGATTCCTATTATCCTAGTTCTGTGTACATGTGTGTTTTATCATTGCTAACCTGTCGCATTTATATCCTTATGATTAGAGTACTGTGTTACTTATTTCTTTAATAAAACTTTCTTAGTTCCAGTAATCCAGACTCCAACTAAGTGGTCCATTTCTGCTGGTTTGGCAACCTAGTTACGGGGTACGTAACATAAATGGGGTTCTCGTCCGCGATTTTGAACGCTAAATTTGGGACGGGGTAAATTGATTGGGTTAAAATTCCCAAAAGAAAGAAAGGGCAAACAGCAGAAAATGAGATTGAGGAATTTCTAAAGGCGCCGACCTTGGAGGCATTGGAGGATGCCAGGAAATCAGAATTGGCAACTGTGGCCAAACAGTTGAGTCTTTTTAAGGGCAAGTCGACAATGAGGAGAGCGGAGATGCACAGAGCTATCATAGAGCATTATGTATCTAAAGGTGTGTTTCCCCAAGGGGAGCTGGAGGTGGTATCTATTGGAAAACCTGGTGGAGACACAGTACAGCTGCAGATTGAAAAATTGAGACTCGAGCACGAGTTCTGGGTAAAACAGCTGGAGCGAGGAGAGAGGGACAGGCAGTTGGAACAAGAAGCGAGAGAGAAACAGAGGAAAAGGGAATTTGAGCTGGAGAAGTTAAAGATGACAGTAGTGCAGGGGCCCATGCCGAACCAAGGTGGAGGGTTCAGGGTGACCCAGGAGGTTAGGCTGGTTCCCTCATTTGAGGAGACCGATGTTGATCGGTACTTCCTCCATTTTGAAAAAGTTGCTGCAAGCCAGGACTGGCCGAGGGATAAGTGGGCTGTTTTGCTTCAGAGTGTACTTAAAGGAAAAGCCCAACAAGCTTACTCAGCCTTGTCCGCAGAAGATGCCCAGAGGTATGATGTGGTGAAAGAGGCCATACTCAGGATTTATGAGTTGGTCCCGGAGGCATACCGGCAGAGTTTGCCCATGAGATGCAGATATATTGTGAGCGTTGGTGCACCTCAAAAGGGGTTAATGGGGATTATGACAGACTGCTACAGCTAATCCTGATTGAGCAGTTTAAAGGTTGTGTCCCTGAAGGTATGAGACCCTACCTAGATGAGAAAGAGGCAGACACCTTAGTTGCAACTGCTAAGTTAGCGGATGAGCACGCGTTGACACTTTAAACAAAGTTTACCCCGAGTAAAGGCTACCAGAAGGGTAGTCAGGACGGCGGAGAGAGTCCGCCAGAAAAGCCAGAAAGTAAGCTGGGGACTAGTGAGAGGGATAAGGTAGACAGGAAGCAGTTTGGTAGGAAGTCTCCTGGGGTCGTATGCTATCATTGTGGGAAAGCCAGTCACTTTGCGTCCAGGTGCTTCGCCCCAAAGAAGGAGTCAGGGAAAGGAAAAACGACGGTTCCGACTGGCTGTATTGAGCTGGTAAACAAACCGCTAGGGGAGAAGAGGTCTGAAAGTTCAGGAAGGGCGTGAGAGGTTTATCTCGGCCGGATTGGTGTTGGTGAAGGAGGGGTTAAACCCAGTTCCAGTACGGATCTGGAGAGACACTGGAGCTTGTCAGTCATTGATATTAAACAGTGTGTTAGACTTTAGTTCAGAGACCCAGACTGGGGAGGTCGGGGTGATAAAAGGCATTGGGAAAGGGACTGAAGCAGTGCCTTTGCACCAGATACACCTAAAAAGCGACTTGGTCTCTGAACTGGTCACGATCGGGGTGAGGCCCGAACTACCGATTGAAGACGTGGAGGTCTTACTCGGTAATGACCTCGCCGGTGGAGAGGTGTACCCAGCAGTAAGATTGACAAGCCAGACTGCCAGCATTGAGACCCCGCCCACGGACTCACAGGTTTATCCCGTTTGCGCAGTGACTCGGCGCATGCCCAGAAAGGCTGCCGAAGCGAATGTAGATTTAGCAGAGATGTTTTTACCAGCCTTGTACTAGGAGGGGTAAGAAAGTGAAAAGAAGCACAGTAAAATGGGAGGAAGTGAAACGGAAGTTAAGGTAGACTTATCATTAGCAAGGAAGGAATTTGTACAGGCACAGGAGCGAGACGAGGAGCTGATGGTTTTGGCGGAGACAGCTCTCTCTGAAGCAGAATTAAAAAGGGAGCCAGTGGGCTATTATGTGAAGGAGGGAGTACTAAGGAGGAAATGGAGACCAAGTACCGTGCCCGCAGATGAGGAATGGGGGGTGGTGCCAAAAATTTATGGGGATGAGATTCTTAACCTGGCCCACAAGTTACCCCTCGGTGAACATTTTGGGGTGAGGAAAACAGTCGGTAGAATCATGAAAGAGTTTTACTGGCCGCACAGGAAGAAGGATGCTATTGACTACTGTAGACGTGAGCTAACACAATTACAGGCTATTGATATGCTAACAGCTTGCCACGATAGGCGAACAAACCTAGTCGGTGTTATCACGAAAATTAATAAGGCTAGGGTGCCACCTGATAAGGGGAAGACCCATTTTGAAAAGATTAAGTGTGGTGGCGACCAGATGGGAGAACTCTATTGTGTTGGCCAACTTTGCTGATGAGTTCTCTCACTTAATCCCCGAACAAAGCGAGCTGCCGATAAGTCAATTAAACGGCACGCACACGTATGTCCGGATGTCCCGAGGCGATGCAAAGAGCCAGGACATGGTGTTGTTGTCACATCAGGTCAGCCTAGTGAGCATCACCCCTACAGGATGATTAATTCAGTGATAAAAGGGCTAAAGAACGCTGAAGCGTATATTGGCGAGTTAGTGGTCTGGAGTGACACGTGGGAGGAGCTGTTTAAAAAGCTGTCTGAAGTCAGCCTGACAGTGAACCTCGCAAAAAGTAAATTCGGCCACGGAAAGATCACTTATCTGGGATTTGTGGTAAGACAGGGGCAGCTGGCACTGATGCAGGCTAAGGTGCGGGCTATCTCTGAAGTCCCCACCCCGACAGACAAGGGAGCCCTGAGAAGGTTCTTGGGGATGGTGGGGTACTGTCGGAAGCTTTGCAAAAACTTTGCGGATTTTGCCCTCCCTCTTACCAAGCTCTTGCCAAAGAATGCTAGGTTTGTCGGGGACGATCCTTGTTATATTTGTCTGGGACGAAAACCACTGAGAAGTTACACTGATCACAACTCATTAGTGTTTTTGGCCACTATGAAGTTTGCTAAGTTGGAGCCTGGTCTTAGAGGATTATTAAAATAACACATATAAAAGGAATGGAAAGGTGATGGCTGACTGTCTGTCAAGGTGTTGACAATTTAAATTTCTCTGTATTAGCCAAATAGCTGATGACCATGTATATTTGTGTGTATCTAATAATGTATTCATGCCTATAATTTTTACCCTGGTAAAAATTCTTTGAAGGATAGGGGTGTGACGAAAGACCAAGTTATCAGAAGATTGATGCTGATGAGAGAGATAAGAGAGACAAAAGGGAGAAGCGGGCAAAATGTTAATGAGAGACGAGAGAGAGACAGTTCTGAGTATTGACAGACCGGTTGCTTTGAACCTAACCTGTTTGAAGTTTGATGGACAGGCGATACCCCAGCAGGGGGATAAAAGGAACAGGTTCGCTAAGGCAAGACAGACACCATGAGATCACTAGATAACGAGACCCTGGAAGTGCGGTGTGTCCCCCACAAGTTTGTGGGAGTTTTGGAGGTCTGGTCGCAGGACCGACCATAGACACACAGGGTGAAAAGGTACGATTGGCGGGAACCTGGATTGTGTGTCCGCCCTTGCCTGGGTGCCGGGTTCACCGCGGAAGAATGATTGTATCAGGAACGGAGGGGTCACAGTCAGTGACCTCAGAAGACATTAAAAAGGGCTCGCCCAAAAGCTAACTGCGGAGAACATCGAGGTCTGTCTGAATTCAATTTGCATATCATCCTTCTCTCTCTCTCTCTCCAACAGCACAACAGCGATTGCTGCGAACTGTACTCAGCTGAACTGAACTCTGCATCACTTGAGACTGATCATTTTACCCCTAGGCTGCGATAGAGCTTGATTGATTCTTATTATCCTAGTTCTGTGTACATGTGTGTTTTATCATTGCTAACCTGTTGCATTTATATCCTTACGATTAGAGTACTGTGTTACTTATCTCTTTAATAAAACTTTCTTAGTTCCAGTAATCCAGACTCCAACTAAGTGGTCCATTTCTGCTGGTTTGGCAACCCAGTTACGGGGTACGTAACAGATATTATCATTTAAAGAAAAATTGGATAGGTATATGGACAGGAAAGGAATGGAGGGTTATGGGCTGAGTGCAGGTCGGTGGGACTAGATGAGAGTAGCGTTCGGCACGGACTAGAAGGGCCGAGATGGCCTGTTTCTGTGCTGTAATTGTTATATGGTTATACAAGTCACTTATCAGTCAATAGCATCATAACATTTTAAGTAACGCTTGGATATTAAACACACAACACATATTTTCACCATATGAACATATAAAATCATTGCAACACGCCAATATTGCTGAAACAGTGGGAGCCCTGGGCTCGTTTTCCTGCAACAACACGGTCCTATTGAGGGGTGAAGGGAGACAGCGATACTCGAAGTGGGTTCCTTATGTGCAGTCTATTCTGCAATTTAGTTTTCGTTGCATTCATTGCAGAGATATGTTGGAAATGGAAGCAACGTTTTCAGTGCTTTCGTAGCTATCTCAGGATATTCAGCCTTGACTTTGATCCAGAATGCCGGCAGAAATGTTATGTCAAACATACTTTTCAGCCCGTCGTCATTTGCAAGCTTGAGGAGTTGATCTCTTTCCCGCGCTGACATGGATGACGCGCGGGAAATGACCTCGCGTGCGTTCAAGCTCGACAGTGGGCATGACAGGGAACGAGGAAAGGTGTAGCTGACTCACATCGCCAAATCATATCGGCTCCTCGCGGCCTGGTAGCACATGCTTTGCGGTCCGGCGGTTGGGGACTGCTGTACTAAATAGTTACATGTATACAAGTATTATAAAAGCACAAGCAGGTAATTGATTGTTAAGATCCAAATAAAATCACAATTAAACAGTCTAATCCAACAGTCCCTTTGAGAGTTGCAACAGCAATAATGCATGGAGACAATTTAAGGTGAACAGATGCAAAGTTATGTCTGTCCCAATGAAAAGTTGCAAGACTACAAAAGATTCCTTGAGGCAAGACATCTAGATGAGTGGGGGTGAGCGAGTGAAGACTATACCCGAGAAGCATTCAGTAAGGTCACTTCAACACACCAGAAATAAGAATCTACAACACAAGTGGTTTCTCTGATATCATAATCTGTACAAGTTTACAACCTGTGAGAAGTGGTATGCTTACACACCAAGCCAGATGGTCAGATGGACTAAATGCCAAGAACGTAAATATTGAGATAAATAAATAAATACTAGATAAATAATAACATGAGAAAAACAATGAGTCATGCACTAGAAGGGATTGTACAAGTTATGAGAGGACAGTGGGTTAATGTGTTACATATTAAAATCAAATAACTACAGCACGTTGACGTATTAAGAGCACAGCAGCAGGACACCAACATTATGAATAGCCCAACTCAGGAGCTTAGAGGTATCGGAGCTTCTAATCTGCTTACACTGATCAAAGACAGAACTGCTCACACAACACTTGTTGGATCCTCTCATGTCTGTACCAGCAAGCTCAAGTTCAATTTACACAAGTACAGCATTAAAAATAAAAAGCACTAAACAAACATCTAATTTTCCAGTGTCTGAGTCTACCTACAGCAGCCTGGGTGTGATCAGTCCTGTACACACAGACTGCTGGTGAGCTAGTGGTTCTGAAGACATGCAGCATATCCCGAACAACTTGGCCCCGACTTCCTCTCCTGATACTGCAGTGTAAAGGGCTGAATGGAGCTGCAAGTCAGATAAAGAGCAAAGTCCGGCTGGATTCCCCACATTTGTCCCTTCATTGCAGCAGATTCCTGTACATTAATAATAGAGGTGGGGGTCCATCAATAAGATCTGCAACACCCAGGACATACCCCCTTTTCATTTCTACCATTTGGGAGGAGGTACTGAAGACTCAGTGGTTGATTTATTAGGTACATCTCTCTAGTACTGAATAGGGCCCTCTTTGCCCCTAGAAACGGCTGATTTTATCAAAGCATGGATTTAACAAGCTGCAGGAAACATTCTTTCGAGATTCTGATCTATGTGAACTTGATAGCGTTACATAGTTGCTGCAGTTTTGTTGGATGCACCAGCCTGAAACACTGACACAAGGCAGGGTGGATTTGTTGTTTATGACAAATTCTCTACCACCTGCATGTCACAGCTGAAATAAGAGTTTCATTAGACCAGGCAATGTTTTTCCAATCTTTAACTATCCAGTTTGGCTGAGTCTGTGCCCACTATAGCCCCCATTTCCTTTTCTTAGCTGACAGAATGGGACCTGGTGTACTCTTCTGTTGGTGAAGCCCATATCCATTTCAAGGTTCAACATCTTGTGCATTCAGAGATGCTCTTCTGCTCACCCGGCTGTAATGCGAGATCGTTTGAACTACTGTCACCTTCCTGTCAGCCTGAACCAGTCCAGTCGTTCTTCTCTGACCTCCCTCGTTAACAAGGCGTTTTCATCCACAGAACTGCCGCTCAACGGATGTTATTTGTTTTTCACACCATTCTCAGTAAACTCTAGGCATTGTTGTGTGTGAAAACCCCCAGGAGATCAACTGCCCGCCTGGAGAATGGTGTCTGCTACACCAGAGTGAAGTTCATTCACTTCAGCATCACCATTCTTCAGAAGCTGGTGGGTCAATTGGCCATGTTGGGGTCTCAACACCTCTCTCTGTATCTGGATTTTGGACTTCTTGACAGAGACACCTCAGGCAGTCCGTGTCGGCAGCAATGTCTCTAGCTCCATCACATTGAGCATTGGTCTCAGCCTGCTGCTAACGTGTGACTGTAGTGCTAGATCCAACTCTAACCACATCAAGTTGGCCGTTGACACATCAGTGTTGGCCTCACTAGCAACAATAATGAGTCGGCGAGGAGCTAGTACGGCTTGTGGACTGGTGCGAAAACATCAATCTGAGTCTCAATATGGACAAGACTAAAGAGATGATTTGTGGACTTCATGAAGGTGAGGCTAACCACTCTCTCCTGCACGTCAACAGTTCCTCCCTGACTCTCTCCACAAACATCAAATTTCTTGGTGTGCATATCATGGATAATCTCACCTGGTCCCTCAGCACCACATCTTTAGTCAAGAAAGCACAGCAATGCCTCAACTTCCTGAGGTGATTAAAGTGAGCAAGGGTCCCCACCCTCATTTTAACCACATTCTACCAGAGCATCATCGAGAGTGCCCTGACCAGCTGTATCACTGTCTGGTATGGGAATTGCAAGGCACCTGACTGCAAGACCCTGCAATGCATTGTGAGGACTGCTAAGAGAATCACTGGGGTCTTTCTCCCCTCAACATCCCCCCCATATCAGAAGTGCCGCATTTGCAGAGACCTCAGCATTGTGGGATGCCTCCCATCAGCCCCACAAACTCTTTGACCTCCTACCATCAGGCCGAAGATATAGCAGTACAAGAACAAGGGGTGTATTGGGTGTCATCTCTGGTGGTGGGCTTGTCGTGCTCCGCCCAGGGGCAGTTTGTCCACTCAGCTCTCACCTGTGGCTCAAAGTAACTGTTGTGTGCGACAGAGGCCACATCCAGGTACATTGCTTCGACAGGCAGGCTAAACCAGGTGAATGTAGCCGGGAACCTCCAACCCTGGTGAGATAGGGATATGCCTACCCTAGCAAGCAAAGCCAGATCCATTGGACGGGGTAGATGAGATCAAATACAAGATCCAACTGCCAAGAAGGCGGTGCTGCAACACTTTGTGGAGAGCAAAAGGCATGACGAGGCACAGAAGGCGTCATGAGTATCCACTGCAGCCGAGGAAGCCTCCGGTCATGATTTTTCATACTATTGGACCAAGTTTTCTGAGGCCGAGAGAGTGGAACTGCCCCAGTGCAGCGGCCTTTTCACTGTAAAACTCCTCCTGCACAGGTTTACGTTATCATTGAAAACAATGGACAAGCAACACAAACACATTAAGAACAAGGACTGTTAGACTAAAAACAGCTTCTTCCCTGTTTATCACTATTTCTCAAAACTTTTCAAAACTGGCCAATGGCCTTTGGCACCGAAACCTGTTAAAAAGCCATCAAGATCATCCAAAGAGTGAAACTCCAGTTTGGGCTATAGAATTACTATTTTTCTTGTCGTTTAACTTTCCCATGGCTGTATTTTTATATAATCAACCACATACATGTACTTTTTCCAGATGAATTTTCTGACAATTATGGTACAGTTGCTTCTTTATATTTATAGAAGCTTTTTCATTTTCAGTCGGTGTCACATCACTTGAATCTGGCTATTTTATAGGTTAATAGTTATCACTAGAATTTTTATTGCCTCTAGTCTGAGTATGAGATGACCACCACTGCTTCTTCCTCTTCTTTGTTCTCTCTGGTACTTTCTCTTGTTCGTTTTCTACTCTAGTAACACTTATTAGAATGATCATAATAATTAAGCTTGTGCCTCATTCTTGACCGGATCACTTCTTGTTTGCGGCTCACTGAGGTCAGGGATCCTGCAGGTCTCACGACAAGAACTGAGACTTGACCTCAGGTGATGGGGCTTGTCACTGATTCTCAAACATTTCAAAACTGGCCAGTTGCCAGTTCCACCATCTGAGGCCAAACTTCAACTCTTTCAGTGCGACCTCAAGGATGCTGACCTAAGTGCAGCCACAAAACAACAAGAGCAATGGACCAAGCAAGCCCAGCCTATTAGTTAAAACCACAGAGAACAGGAAACACATATTGAAGTAGAGGGGATCACTGGTAACCAATTCCTAGGATTCCTCACCACATACATTACGAAAACAAGGCCATGAGCCTGAACACTTTGGTCACCCTAATCCACACTGCAGCAGCAAGTTTACACATTGACAGTAGCACGTCAACTTTCTAGACAAAATTATATAAACTCTAGATGTAAAACTAAAGTGTGACAGGGAACGAGCAGGGGAGTAAGACTAACTAGCTCTTTCAAAGATTCAGTTAAGGTCCTGACAGGCTGCATAATTTAATGAATTGCTAGCCAGCTAAGGGCAAGTCAAAACTACTGGTCACAATCATCAGCCTGAAAATGGGTTGCTACTCAGCCTTAGAAAGCACACCATTATCCACTCTTGTGTCATTTGACATTAGCTGTTTCATGCAAACTTTGTAAAATCCATTAACAGTGTTGAGTGGAGTGCAATGCTGGATCAAGACTCTGTAATACAGTTTCAATTTTTGGTTTCAAAGCTGGAACTGAAGATGCTGCCTGTCCTAAATTTTCAAAGCAATGTGCAAAAGCAAATGTAGATGGAGACCAATCCATACAAAGCTATCAGAAAGACAAATTTTGATCTGTTTGATGCAGTAACTACATATAAGGAGAAAGGTAATTTTAAACCAAGTACCTGGCGGTGGACGGCCATCATTAATATTAAAAGCTGTTGCAAAAATTCCGAACGGAAATGCACCAATCCCAAAAGACATCTGGAATCCTCCATCTCCAAACCCAAAACCTTGGAAACCCTGAAACAGGATTATGACAGCAACTTGACAAGTGTCCAGAATAAGCATAAACATGATCGAAGCCCCCCTTTGCGACAAAATGAAAACCCTACAACACTCAAAAATGAAGGAAATCTACTGATGGAGACTAGAAAATGGCGAAAAGGTCAGAAATAGTGTGGAGTAGGGCTAAGCTACTGGGCAACAAACATATCAATGACAAATTAAGTCACAGCTACATATCTTACACATTGACAGCACAAAGATACTGTGGATTATTTAAAATTTGTCATCCATGGGTTGGATCTTTAGATTCAACTGCTGAGTGTTGGTGTCATATTCCACATGCCTCCTCCCATGTAGATGCACCCGGACATATACCTTCAAGGTTGGCAAAGTGAAGGAGTGAGTGCAGGGATTGGCTGAGAAGTTAAGCTCTTGGGAGTCTTTTTTCTGTTGTTTTCAGGAGCCGGAGATTAAAAAACCAGTCGCGACCAGCCTGCAACACATACCTTCAAGGTCGGCAAAGGCACGGCAAGTGCAGTGAATTAGTCAATTTATCAGTCAATATAAGCAAGCTTTGCTCTAGGGGAGTGGCCTTGTCGAGGGAAGTGCCAGTCTTTGGCTCAGGAGTCTTCGGCGAGGAGGCTGAGGGAGGACACTACGCCACATTGGAGAGGGTGAGAGGTGGTGAAGAAATGACAGGTAAACTGATTCAGTGTGATGCTTGCATGATGTGGGAGGTCAGGGACACAGATGGTGCCTCTGGCTGCTACAACTGTGGAAAGTGTGTCCAAATTCAGCTCCTGAAGGACCGTGTTGAGGCACTGGAGAAGCAACTGGATGATCTCAGGTTCATTGGGAAACCGAGAGTTTTCTGGACAGGACCTACAGCGAGATCATTACTCTGAAGACATCGGAAAAGAGAAGGGGGGCGACAATGAGGAAGGGATGGATGCTTGGAGTACAGGAGACCCCGGGGGATATACTTCTTGAAAACAGGTTCACCATCTTGGACGCTGTCGGGACAAAGACTCTGCCAGTCTGAGAGGGCTGACAGGTCTGAGAGTCAAAATTTGGCGCTGAAGCAAAGTCAAGGAGACAGACGTCAGGCAGAGCCGTGATAGTAGGGGACTCCATAGTGAGAGGTACAGAAAGGGGTTTCTGCAGCAACAGGCGAGATTTAAGAATGGTGTGTTGCCTCCTTGGTGCCAGGGTCAAGGACGTCATGGACTGATTGCAGGGCATCCTCAAGTGTGAAGGTGTACAGCTAGAAGTGGTAGTGCATGTCGGCACAAATGATGTCGGGAAGAGGAAAGAAATTCTGCAGCGTGACTTCAGATAACTCGGAAGAAGGCTGAAAAGCAGGACCTCCAGGGTGGTTATCCCCGGTTTGCTTCCAGTTCCTTATGCTGGTGAGGGCAGGAACAGGGAGATAGGCTGAGGAGCTGGTGCGGGAAGCAGGGATTTAAATTCTTAGACCACTGGGATCTGTTTTGGGGCAAAGATGAATTGCACAAAAGGGACGGGTTGCACCATTACAGGCGGGGGACCAGCATTCTGGCAGGCAGGTTTGCCACTGCTACATGGGTGTGTTTAAACTAAGTAGTCGGGGGGAGGAGAGAAAATATAAAGATGGAGTTAAAGGGAAAGAGAGAATAAGGAAAGTTAAGAAAGACAACAGAATTAATGGGGCAGAAAGCTCAGGAAGGGATCGGAGATTATGGCCAAGTGCAATAGGAATCGATGTGAAAGATGAGGGGAGTAATGGATTAAAAGTATTATATATGAATGCACGAAGTATAAGAAATAAAGTGGATGAGCTTGAGGCTCAGTTGGAAATTGGCAAGTATGATCTTGTAGGAATAACAGAGACATGGCTGCAAGAGGACCAGGGCTGGGAAATGAATATTCAAGGGTATACGTCCTATCGAAAGGACAGAGGGGGTGGAGTGGCTGTGTTGGTGAGGAATGATATTCAGTCCCTTGCGAGGGTGACATAGAATCAGGAGATGTAGAGTCAGTATGGATAGAACTGAGAAATTGTAAGGGCAAAAAGACCCTAATGGGAGTTATCTACAGGCCCCCAAACAGTAGCCTGGATATAGGGTGCAAGTTGAATCAAGAATTAAAATTGGCATGTCGTAAAGATAATGCTACGGTTGTTATGGGGGATTTTAACATGCAGGTAGACTGGGAAAATCAGGTTGGTACTCGACCCCAAGAAAGAGAGTTTGTGCAGCGCCTCCGAGATGGATTCTAAGAGCAGCTTGTACTAGAGCCTACCAGGAAGAAGGCAGTTCTGGATTTAGTGTTGTGTAATGAACCGGATTTGATAAGTGAACTCAAGGTAAAGGAGCCATTAGGAGGTAGTGACCATAATATGATGAGTTTTAATCTACAATTTGAGAGGGAGAAGGGAAAATCGGAAGTGTCAGTATTGCAGTTGAACAAAGGGGACTATGGAGCCATGAGGGAGGCGCTGGCCAAAGTTGACTGGAAAGATACCCTAGCAGGGATGACAGTGGAACAACAATGGCAGGTATTTCTGGGAATAACACAGAAGGTGCAGGATCAGTTCATTCCAAAGAGGAAGAAAGATTCTAAGGGGAGTAAGGGGTGACCATGGCTGACAAGGGAAGTCAAGGACAGTATAAAAATAAAAGAGAAGTATAACATAGCAAAGATGAGCAGGAAGCAAAAGGATTGGGAAACTTTTAAAGAGCAACAGAGGATAACTAAAAAGGTAATACAGGGAGAAAAAATGAGATACGAAGGCAAGCTAGCCAAGAATATAAAGGAGGATAGTAAAAGCTTCTTTAGGTATGTGAAGAGGAAAAAATTAGTTAAGTCCAAAGTTGGGCCCTTGAAGACAGAAACGGGTGAATTTATTATGGGGAACAAGGAAATGGCAGACGAGTTGAACAAGTACTTTGGATTTGTCTTCACTAGGGAAGACACAAACAATCTCCCAGATGCAATAGTGGCTGGAGGAACTGGGGTAATGGAGGAACTGAAGGAGATTCACATTAGACAGAAAATGGTGTTGGATAGACTGATGGGACTGAAGGCTGATAAATCCCCAGGGCCTGATGGTCTGCACCCCAGGGTACTTAAGGAGGTGGCTCTAGCAATCGTGGACGTACTGGTAATTATTTTCCAATGTTCTATAGATTCAGGATCAGTTCCTGAGGACTGGAGGGTAGCTAATGTTATCCCACTTTTTAAGAAAGGAGGGAGAGAGAAAACAGGGAATTATAGACCAGTTAGCCTGACATCAGTGGTGGGGAAAATGCTGGAGTCAATTATAAAGGATGAAATAGCAACACATTTGGATAGCAGTAACAGGATCGGTCCGAGTCAGCATGGATTTACGAAGGGGAAATCATGCTTGACTAATCTTCTGGAATTTTTTGAGGATTTAACTATGAAAATGGACAAGGGAGAGCCAGTGGATGTAGTGTACCTGGACTTTCAGAAAGCCTTTGATAAGGTCCCACATAGATTAGTGGGCAAAAGTAGAGTACATGGTATTGGGGGTAGGGTACTGACATGGATCATAAATTGGTTGGCAGACAGGAAACAAAGAGTAGGGATTAACAGGTCCCTTTCAGAATGGCAGGCGGTGACTAGTGGGGTACTGCAAGGCTCGGTGCTGGAACCGCAGCTATTTACAATATACATTAATGATTTAGATGAAGGGATTAAAAGTAACATTAGCAAATTTGCAGATGACACAAAGCTGGGTGGCAGTGTGAAATGTGCGGAGGATGTTGAGATAATGCAGGATGACTTGGACAGGTTGGGTGAGTGGGCAGACGCAGGGCAGATGCAGTTTAATGTGGATAAATGTGAGGTTATCCACTTTGGTGGCAAGAACAGGAAGGCAGATTACTATTTGAATGGGTGTCAAGTTAGGACAAGGGGAAGTACAACGAGATCTTGGTGTCCCTGTTCATCAGTCACTGAAAGTAAGTATGCAGGTACAGCAGGCAGTGAAGAAAGCTAATGGCATGCTGGCCTTCATAACAAGGGGAATTGAGTATAGGAGCAAAGAGGTCCTTCTGCAGCTGTACAGGGCCCTGGTGAGATCACACCTGGAGTACTGTGTGCAATTTTGGTCTCCAAATTTGAGGAAGGACATTCTTGCTATTGAGGGAGTGCAGCGGAGGTTCATGAGGTTAATTCCTGGGATGGCGGGACTGTCATATGTTGAAAGGTGGGAGCAACTGGGCTTGTATACACTGGAATTTAGAAGGACGAGAGGGGATCTGATTGAAACATATAAGATTATTAAGGGATTGGACAAGCTAGAGGCAGGAAACATGCTCCCGATGTTGGGGGAGTCCAGAATCAGAGGCCACAATTTGAGAATACGGGGTAGGCCATTTAAAACAGAGTTGAGGAAAAACTTATTCACCCACGGAGTTGTGGATCTGTGGAATGCTCTGCCTCAGAAGGCAGTGGAGGCCAATTCTCTGGATGCTTTCAAGAAAGAGTTAGATAGAGCTCTTAGTGATAGGGGAGTCAAGGGATATGGGGAGAAGGCAGGAACGGAGTACTGATTGTGGATGATCAGCCATGACCACAGTGAATGGCGGTGCTGGCTCGAAGGGCCGAATGGCCTACTCCTGCAGCTATTGTCTATTGGAGGAGACTGAGCACCAGTAGTGGAGGGTCTGAATAGTTAAGCTGTCAATAGGATGCCAACCAAGTGGGCTATATTGTCATGCCTAGTGTTGGCTTCTTGTGTGTTGTTGGGTTCACATTCATCCAGGCAAATGGGGAGCATTCTGGGCATTCCTAACTCGTGCTTGTAGGTGCTGGAGAGGCCCTGGGAAGTCAGGAGGAAATCGTCACATACCAATATTCCATGTCTCCTCCAGGTGCATCTACATGGGAGGAGGCATGTGGAATATGACACCAGCACTCAGCAGTTGAATCTAAAGATATGTTTCCTGTAATTTCTAAATGGCATGTTGGATTAAATGTGGATATGTGGTGTCTGCAGGTGTTTCGGCATTGGGCTGATTTTCCTCAATTCTTTCAAAGCCTGCAGACGTACATGGACAATCAGCACTCACACAAGGTACAGATGGAGCATATCTGGACATGCTATCCCAACTCAAGGCTCAGCATTTAAATCAGGTGAGAAATCAAGGCAGGCAGTTGGTCAGAGCAGTCATGACCTAATTCACTGGCAGAAGATCTGAGTAACTGATCAGAAACACTCAACTGTTCTTATAGCAAAGAATACCCAGAGTTATATAAAGGGACATTTAAAGTTAAGGGAAAGGACAATTTTGCAATGCAGTGGTAAAATGGGTAAAAATACTCAGAGAGAAACAGAAAGGGATAGTGCTTACAAATATAGGAGTTGATATGCAAATAGAGAAGGGAAAAGATGGCTAAAAAGGCAAACAAAAAATCTTTCAACCTGAAAGCACATGGCAACTGATGATGAAGTAATGAGAATGATAGAAATAGTTAATCATACATTCAGCACAGAGCACAGTGAGAATGGCTGTCAACTGAAAACTTAATATTTCAGAAGGTTAATAAGATGAGTAGCTCAGTGAGAAAAGCATTAGGCTCAAATGTAGAAAAAGTTTTGATGAAGAAATAAGGGAAGGTTGTTAACAGTGAGCATAGTTAGTAGACCTGTGACAGTAATTGCCTAGGACAAGAAACATTTTCGGAACTCATTAGATATGTACTATAATAACCAGTCCTGATGCAGGGTTTTGACCCAAAATGTCAACCATTCCTCTCCTCCCACAGATGCTGCTCGAACTGCTGAGTCTCTCCAGCATATTGATTGTTGTGGGTCCTGTGCTTCACTCACTTCCACCAACAATATATTACCTCAATGTGGTCATGTGTAATAAGATGAGATAAAGTAATATATTAACATGAGGAAGATAATTACAAGAGAATTAGCACAGTTTGAGATTGAGAATCTTGGGTTGCAATTAATATCTTAGTGATGCCAGGACAGACTTGCCTAAAGTAGAGACTAGAAACTTATGGGCTTACTTCATAATTTTCAATAAAGACACATTCCATTTAGATTCTTAAGAAATAAATCCTTCTGTGATTGATTAAGGGATTTTAAGAAAGGTATTAACTGAAAGAAAAGGCGTACAATATTGTTAAGGTTAGTGGCACAGCCAGGTGATAGTGAAAATTTGAGTAACTAAAATAAAGAAGAAAATAGACGATGAGTGAAAGCTAACATAAAATACGTAGCAAGAGCTTCTCCAATTATACAAGTAGCCAAAGGTAACAATCTCATAGAGCAGTGGCTCCCAACCTTTTTGAATGAAAGCAACACTTAAGTGAAATGAAACCACTCACCCCTCTGCTCTCTGGCTCAGGCCTCTGTCCCTGTGGTCTCGGTGGAGTTTTCTCTCTGAAATAAGGTAAGTCGGCTGTAACATTAAACTCAACAGACATGAAAAAAGGGCTGTACATGAAATGTACCAGATTGGATGTAACTGCTCGCACATATTCCCTTTATTAAAGAAGGAACCCCTTTAAAGAAGTGTTACGAGAATACACATAAAATTAAGATGTTTGCTGGCCTGGGCTAGCATCAGTGGCATCAGCAGTTGGTCTGCCACCTGCCCTCAGGGGAAGGAGAGATAAGGAACAATGGAGCAGCGTCTGGAGATGTGTAATGAAGGGATGTGGGAGAGAGAGCTGTCTGGAGCGGCTCCCCCCCTTTGAACCCTGAACTGTTTGAAGTGATGGACAGGCGATACCCCAGCAGGGGGATAAAAAGGGACAGGTTCGCTAAGGCAGGACACACATGCCACCCAAGGTAACGAGACCCTGGAAGCGGTGCGCCTCTCACGAGTGGGTGAGAAGTACCAGACAACGACAAGGGTGGAAAGGTACGATCAGCGGGAACCCGGTGTGTGTCCGCCCTTGCCTGGGTGCCGGGTTCACTGCAGAGGATCGACCGCATCTGGAGGAGGGGTCACAGTCGGTGACCTCAGGTGACATCACCAAGGACCCGCCCAAATGCTGTTTGTGAGCCATCCCGCTGGTCTGTGAGTGAAGCCGTTCTGAATGATCAGTTGTTCCTATTCTATGTCTCTCTTCCCCCACGTTGTCCACCGCCATGGCAACGATTACTGCGAACTGAACTACTAACTGGACTGAACTTTGAGTCATTTTGAAATTGGTCATTTACCCCTAGACAACGATAGAGCTTGATTGATGCTGTTATCTTAATGCTGTGCACCTGTGTGTTTATCATCACTGAACTGTTGCATTTATTATCCTTTCGATTACTGTGTTGCTTGTTTCTTTAATAAAACTTTCTTAGTTCTAGTACTCCAGACTCCAACTGAGTGATCCATTTCTGCTGGTTTGGCAACCCAGTTACGGGGTACGTAACATAAGGAACACTATAATTACTTCACACAATTTAATAAACAAACTGAAAGTCAGAAAATTGTTGTATGTGTTCTACAAAGTATCTTTAAGTTCATAAATTCCAAGGTGTACAACTCAAGCTTGTGCACTCTTTATGATTTAATCCATGAAGTTCAGATAAGATTTTTGTAAACCACTTAGATTGATATACAGTGCCTTGAGAAAGTATTCAGCACCCAACCCTTTGTTCATATGAGTATTAAACCAAGGATTTTGATCAATTTAATTGAGGTTTTATTTGTGAATCACATGCTCTTTTTTCCCCCACAGTAAAGCCAAAAAAATCAGCAAAAATTGTAAAGCATGAAAAACTCAAAATTGAAAAACTGAAACATAAGCAGTTCAAAAGTATTCATCCTCCTTTCATCAGTACTTAGCTGAACCTCTTGCAGTTATTATAGCCAGTAGTCTTTTTGGCTAAGTCCCTATTAGCTTCACATACTGTGATGGAGCAAGATTTGCCCATTCCTTCTTGCAAAATTGCTCAAGCTGTGCCTGGTTAAGACCAGAAGACAAAGGAGCAGAAGTCGGCCATACGGCCCATCGAGTCTGCTCTGCCATTTTATCATGAGCTGATCCATTCTCCCATTTCGTCCCACTCCCCCGCCTTCTCACCATAACCTTTGATGCCCTGGCTACTCAGATACCTATCAATCTATGCCTTAAATACACCCAATTATTGGCCTCCACTGCTGCCCGTGGCAACAAATTCCATAGATTCACCACCCTCTGACTAAAAAAATTTCTTCGCATTTCTGTTCTGAATGGGCGCCCCTCAATCCTCAAGTCATGCCCTCTCGTACTGGACTCCCCCATCATGGGAAACAACTTTGCCACATCCACTCTGCCCACGCCTTTCAAAATTCGAAATGTTTCTATGAGGTCTCCCCTCATTCTTCTAAACTCCAAGGAACACAGTCCAAGAGTGGACAAACGTTCCTCATATGTTAACCCTCTCATTCCCGGAATCATTCTAGTGAATCTTCCCTGTACCCTCTCCAATGTCAGCATATCCTTTCTTAAATAAGGAGACCAAAATTGCCCACAGTACTCCAAGTGAGGTCTCACCAGCGCCTTATAGAGCCGAAAACATCACATTCCCTGCTCCTATACTCTATTCCTCTAGAAATGAATGTTAACATTGCATTCGCCTTCTTCACCACCGACTCAACCTGGAGGTTAACCTTAAGTGTATCCTGTATGAGGACTCCCAAGTCCCGTTGCATCTCAGAACTTTGAATTCTTTCCCCATTTAAATAATAGTCTGCCCGTTTATTTCCTCTGCCAAAGTGTATAACCATACACTTTCCAACATTGTATTTCATTTACCACTTCTTTGCCCATTCTTCCAATCTATCCAAGTCTCTCTGCAGACTCTCTGTTTCCTCAGCACTACCGGCCCCTCCACCTATCTTCGTATCGTTAGCAAACTTAGCCACAAAGCCATCTATTCCATAATCCAAATCGTTGATGTACAATGTAAAAAGAAGCGGCCCCAACACAGACCCCTGTGGAGCACCACTGGTAACCGGCAGCCAACTAGAATAGGATCCCTTTATTCCCACTCTCTGTATCCTGCCAATCAGCCAACGCTCTATCCACGTATGTAACTTTCCTGTAATTCCATGGGCTCTTATCTTGTTAAGTAGCCTCATGTGTGGCACCTTGTCAAAGGCCTTCTGAAAATCCAAATATACAACATCCACTGCATCTCCCTTGTCTAGCCTATTGGTAATTTCCTCAAAAAAATTGTAATAGGTTTGTCAGGCAGGATTTTCCTTTAAGGAATCCATGCTGAGTTCTGCCTATCTTGTCATATGCCTCCAGGTACTCTGTAACCTCATCCTTGACAATCGACTCCAACAACTTCCCAACCACCGATGTCAAGTTAACAGGTCTATAATTTCCATTTTGCTTCCTTGCCCCCTTCTTAAATAGCGGAGTGACATTTGCAATCTTCCAGACCTCCGGAACCATGCCAGAATCTATCGACTTTAGAAAGATCATGGCTAATGCCTCCGCAATCTCCACAGCTACTTCCTTCAGAACACGAGGGTGAATTCCATCTGGTCCGGGAGATTTATCTACCTTTAGACTATTCAGCTTCCTGATTACTTTCTCTGTTGTAATTGTGACTGCGCACACTTCTCCTCCCTGCCACCCTTGAGTGTCTGGTGTACTGCTGATGTCTTCCTCAGTGAAGACTGATGCAAAATACTTGTTCAGTTCCTCCACCATCTCCTTATCTCCCACTACAATTTCTCCAGCATCATTTTCTATCGGTCCTATATCTACTCTCACCTGTCTTTTACTCTTTATATACTTGAAAAAGCTTTTAGTATCCTCTTTGATATTATTTGCTAGCTTCCTTTCATAGTTCATCTTTTCCCTCTTAATGATCTTCTTAGTTTCCTTTTGTAAGCTTTTAAAAACTTCCCAATCCTCTGTCTTCACACTAATTTTTGCTTCTTGTATGCCCTCCCCTTTGCTTTAACTTTGGCTTTGACTTCTCTTGTCAACCATGGTTGCATCCTTTTTCCATTCGAAAATTTCTTCTTTTTTGGAATATACCTGTCTTGCACCTTCCTCACTTCTCGCATAAACTCCAGCCACTGCTGCTCTGCCATCTTTCCCGCCAGTGTCCCTTTCCAGTCAACTTTGGCCAGTTCCTCTCTCATGCCACTGTGATTTCCTTTATTCCACTGAAATACCGACACATCAGATTTCGGCTTTTCTTTTTCAAATTTCACAGTGAACTCAATCATGTTATGATCACTGCCTCCTAAGGGTTCCTTCATCTCAATCTCTCTAATCACCTCCAGTTCATTAGTTGGAGTGTGGTGGTGGACAGCAACCTTGGGGTCTTACCAGAGATGTTCGATCAGGTTAAGGTGAGGACTCTGACGAGACCACTCAAGAACATTAACATTCTGCATTTGAAGCCACTCCAGGATTGCTCTGGCAGAGGCTAGCAGCAGGGTTTCACCCAGGATCTCTCTGTATTTAGCAGCATTCATCTTCCCATCAATTCTGACAAGATTTCCAGTTCCTGCTGCTGAAAACCATCCCCATAGCATGCCACTACCTCCACCATACTTTACATTAGGGATGGTGTTACCTGCCTGATGTGCAATATTAGATTTATGCCACATGTACTGCTTAGTGTTGAGGCCAAGATGTTCCACATCAGTTTCATCCAACCACCAGACCTTCTTCCACATCTTTACAGTATCTTCTAAGTGATGCTTTGGAAAATCCTTACCGGAAAGGATAATTTTTTTTTAAATCCAGGGCTTCTTCATTGCTACTCTTCCATAAATACTCTTTTTGCGCAACACTTTAGAGATTGTGGAGCCGTGAACCAGTTGCAGCCATGGCCTTCTGCAGCTCAGTAAGTGACTGTTGGCATCACAGTCACCTCTCTTACAAGTACCATTCTTCTCTGGTGACTCAGTTTAGAAGGACAACCTGACTTAGGCTGTGGTTTTACGAAGGACTGCACTGAGCTCTGATGTATGTTCAGTGCCTTTGAGCTGGTCTTATACCCTTCCCCAGATTGGTGCTTCTCTATTATCATTTCCCTGGCTTGTCTTGAATGCTCTTTTGTCTTCATTTTGGTTTGTTCTGTTGAAAATCTACCATACTGTTGGACCTTACAGAGAGAGCAGGTATTTATTCTTATTAATTCATTGAAAATAGGTGATTCTCCAATTTTCTATTTCAACAAACTGGGTGAGTTGGTAAGGTAAATCAGCATATCGCTAATGAGGGAAGTTAGTGTAGTAATTACAAAGGAGATGAATACTTTATCAGCCTCACAATTTTGGTTTTTCATTTTTAGTAAATGGTTGACAGGTTCTGGAATTTTTCTTTTGATTTGATGTAACCCTCTCACTGTAGGCTTGTAATGAGTTAGCTGTTACTGTGAATACAAAGTATCAGCAACATGACTCCACAATGTATGGGGAATAACAAATGAAAGTAAATAAACAGGCTACGATGGATATGATTCCAGTAACCACAAAAATATAAAAGTTTGAATGATTTTCTAAGGGAAAATAAGACAATTACCTATACCAATACCGACAGACACCCACACAAACTCACTACACACTGCTTTCTATACCAACTGCCCCATCCTCAGCCCTATCATTCCAGTTCCCATTCCCCTGCCAAATTAGTTTACACACTTAAGGTAAGACAAATTGAGGTTAAAGCTAAGGAACCAGTTAACATCATTTAATTCCTTTAAAACCGAGGAATAAAATCTATCAGGCCCAGGGATACCACACTTCCGTGATATGATCATCTTCTTTCCTGATGTATCACTTAACACTATTGAATCCCCAGCCCTGATTTAATACATTGCTCCAGGATATCCAGTCTGTTTTTCCCTTTGCTGTAAAAATTCATGATTCAGCATTCTCCACTATGTTGCCTATATTTATAACATTGGCTTTAAGGAGCCTACATTGTTCTTGGCCAACCTCTCTCTGAATAATACATTTTTTCCTGATGATTTTACTATTCCTTGCTAGCTTCTTTTCACCTTCTATTCTGTTGCTCTAAATTGTTTTTCGCAGCCACCAAGATCAGCACCAGTTCCCTGTTGTATGCAGCTCCTGTACTTTGATGCTGGCTTTTAACTTTACTCAATCACAATTTTTGTGGGACAAGAGTGGGGAGCGGAGGAGACAAAAAGTGGTTCTGTTGCAGATTTTTGAGTGGTTATCAATAGGCTACACATTTAACCTATGATCACGTTTGTAACTTTTACTGAGGAGAGCCTGGCTCATCCCATGAAGTTTGTCCAATGCAAATTCAGAACCTTCTTAGTCATCATTACAAACACCACATTGACTGTGATCACAAGGACAAATGACTGCACATTAGTCATGTTGTCAGAAGAACTGCATCATACCACTTGGTCCATAAAACCTATTCTGGGTCTCTTAACATATCCAGTTTGTTTTCCTCATAGCTTCATTTGTCCGGTCCTGGCAACATGAATAATGTGCTTGAATCGACACTGCACCCACTCCAGTGCCACACATCTTTCCTGTAAAGTGTTGACCAGAAATGTGCTCAAAAGTCAAGCTGTGGTCTAACATTACTAAGATTTGAGGATAAACAAGCTCCCACAAAAAAAAGGATAAAACTGTCAAATCTACTGTCCCCTGTACAGCAAGATGCACAGAGGGGGAAGAAAAGTAAGGGTCACATCATATCACATCACACACTAAAGAGTTTAACACTGAAAAGCTGGAAGACAAAGTACAAGAGTCATATTAAAACCTGTGAACAGAAAAGTAGAGAGAGACCATGATAAAATATTAGCAAGTAACATCAAATAAAATCTAAAAGTTTTATAAGTAAACAAAGAGCAAGAGGATTACTAAGGAAAGTGTACTGCCGATAATGAAATCTAGAATCAAAAACAAAATGCTGGTCACACTCAATGCTCAATAACCCTTGGGACTAAATAATGAGTTAATGATCTCACACAGCCTCCCTTTTCTTTCCACAGATGTGGCTACATGTTTATATCAATCTATTATGTTTCAATTTGTAGTTGTATCATTTTGTCCAACTGCTGATTTGTTACCTTGACAGCTTTTGGTCTACATCCTATCAGGGACATTCCTTTTCTCTCCTCCACTCCCAGTAACATAGAATGGGCTTTCCTCCCCTGCTCTGATAAAGGTTCCTTGACACAAAACATCAGCTTTGTTTTTCTCCCCATTGATGCTGCCCGACCCAGTGTATCTCCTCCAGCTATGTTTAAATTTAGTAGTAGCCAGTAAGCCACAGATTAATTGTAGACAGATTAGATTTGTTACAGCTAGATCCAGTTGAACAAATTTAATTAAATTTCAAGAATGTAACAATGAGGGTGAATGAGAGCAGAGAACTTGATATATTCCAATTGGATTTTAAAAGGTCCCACATGGAGGCTAGATCAAACAAAACTCATGGGATCCAAGTGAGTGACAAATTGGACCCAAAGCTGACTCACTGTTGATAAACAGATGTGGTATGCATGGATTTGTGCCAAGTTATTTAAACCCCATATGTTAGAGGGATCCATGGACTTAGTGACAGAAAACAAAGGCAACAGATCATGAATTTTGTGATCTATGAGTGATCATCATCTACCACTGTCAATAACTAAGAATGTTCAGTTTTATTTGTAACTCCTGGAGGAAGAAAGCTCTCTGTGCCTTCACAAAGCAAGATCAAGAGAATATTCAGGCCTCGGCTGATTTGTAGAATTAATTTTATTTGTTTAAGTACACCAAGGTCCATCTCCTACTCTGAACGTCCAACCCTTTTACTCGTCTCAAAGACTTCCTGATTGGTTGACTGGCTATTATAAAATAATTTTGAATACAAAAAGAGGTTTGCTGACCAAATCTGACCACGTGATTCAAAGTTCTAGGGTACAGGAAGCTAGCTAACTGTAGTAAATGGAATTCAATCCAGAGAAATGCAGTACAAGTTAAAACATTTGAGAAATGTAAATAATGGAAGAGAATGCACGATAAATAGCAAGACACTAAGACAGCATTTGTAACTGAACATGGCTAAAATATGCTTCATACCTACAAAGGAAGCAGTGCCTGTGGATAACATGGTTATGAACATACAAAATAATTGCCTCTATTGGTCTAAACACAAAACAATATCAGGAGCATCACAGTAGAACTTTATAAACCACTGTTGAGGGTTGATATCATAACAAGAAGGAGATCCCTTTAGAACAGAGATAAGGAGGAATTTCCTTAACCAGAGGGTGGTGAATCTGCGGAGTTAATTGCCACAGATGGCTGCGGAGGTCAAGTCACTGAATATTTAAGGTGGAGGTTGATAGACTCTGGATTAGTAAGGTGACAAAGGTTACAGGGAGAAGACAGGAGGCTGAGAAGGTAAATAAATCAGCCACAATCGAATGGTGGAGCAGACTTGATGAGCCGAATAGCCTAATTCTGTTCCTTTGCCTTACAGTCTTATTGTCTAATTAGTTAGGCCACAGTATATACAGCTGTAGTCACAATACTACAGGAAGGATGTGATAGCAAAGACAGGGTTGAGAAGTTGCTTACAAGGAGGCTGCCAATGCTGAAGAACCAAAGCTAAGAGGAGAGACCATCATGTCTGGGGTTATTTCCTTTGCAACAAAACTGAAGGGAGATTGAATTCAGAATCAGAATCATGTTTATTATCACCGGCATGTGAAATTTGTTAACTTAGCAGAGGCAGTTCAATGCAATACATGATATAGAAAAAAAACACAAAATAAAATAATAATTAATAAATTACAGCATATGTATATTGAATAGATAAAAATCATGCAAAAAACAGAAATACTATATAACAACAGTGAGGTAGTGTCCAAGAGTTCAATGTCCATTTAAGAATCGGATGGCAGAGGGGAAGAAGCTGTTCCTGAATCGCTGAGTGTGTGCCTTCAGGCTTCTGTACCTCCTACCTGATGGTAACAGTGAGAAAAGAACATGCCCTGAGTGCTGGAGGCCCTTAATAATGGATGATGCCTTTCTGAAACACCGCTCCCTGAAGATGTCCTGGGTCCTTTGAAGCCAACTAAATTTACAACCCTCTGCAGCTTCTTTCGGTCCTAAGCAGTAGCGCCCCCATACCAGACAGTGATGCAGCCTGTCTGAATGCTCTCCACAGTACATCTATAGAAGTTTTTGAGTGTATTTGTTGACATACCAAATCTTTTCAAATGCCTAATACAGTATAGCTGCTGTCTTGTCTTCTTTATAACTGCATCAATATGCTGGGACCAGGTTAGATCCTCAGAGATCTTGACACCCAGGAATTTGAAACTGCTCACTCTCTCCACTTCTGATCCCTCTATGAGAACTGGTATGTGTTCTTTTGTCTTACCCTTCCAGAAGTCAACAATCAGTTTTTTCGTCTTACCGATGTTGTGCCAGATTGTTGCTGCGACACCACTCCACTAGTTGGCATATCTTACCCTCTTGTTACCACCTCAAGTCAAGTCACTTTTTATTGTCATTTCGACCATAATTGCTGGTACAGAACACAGTAAAAATGAGAACGTTGTTCAGGACCATGGTGCTACATGAAACAACACAAAAACTACACTAGACTACAGACCCACCCAGGACTGCATAAAGTGCACAAAACAATGCAGGCATTACAGTAAATAATAAACAAGACAATAGGCACAGTAGAGGGCAGTAGGTTGGTGTCAGTCCAGGCTCTGGGTATTGAGGAGTCTGATGGCTTGGGGGAAGAAACTGTTACATAGTCTGGTCGTGAGAGCCCAAATACTTTGGTGCCTTTTGCCAGATGGCAGGAGGGAGAAGAGTTTGTATGAGGGGTGCGTGGGGTCCTTCATAATGCTGTTTGCTTTGTGGATGCAGCGTGTGGTGTAAATGTCTGTAATGGTGGGAAGAGAGATCTCGATGATCTTCTCAGCTGACCTCACTATCCGCTGCAGGGTCTTGCGATCCGAGATGGTGCAATTTCCGATCCAGGCGGTGATGCAGCTGCTACCTGAGATTCTACCAACAATATCAGCAAATTTATAGATGGTATTTGAGTTATGCGTAGCCACACAGTACGTGTATATAGAGAGTAGAGCAGTGGGCTTAGCACACACCTCTGAGGTGCGCCAGTGTTGATCATCAGCGAGGAGGATATGTGGTCTGTGACTGTGGTCTGCTGATTATGAAGTTGAGGATCCAGCTGCAGAGGGAGGTACAGATGCCCAGGTTCTGCAACTTCTCAATCAGGATTGTGGGAATGATGGTGTTAAATGCTGAGCTATAGTCGATGAACAGCATCCTGACGTAGGTGTTTGTGGTGTCCAGGTGGTTTAAAGCCGTGTGGAGAGCCATTGAGATTGTGTCTGCCGTTGACCTATTGTGGCCTAATTGAGTTAGATAAAGATGTGACAGGCACAGAAAGCGCATAATATGGACCAATTTTGAAAGGTATCAGTAACCAGGAGACAAATGCTAATCTGTGGAAGGGGGCTGAGTGAAACACTACCACTGAGATGGTCAAGGGGAGGTGGCAAATGGTGGGACCAACTACCTAAGGTATGCAACATTTTTTTTTTAGCCACATTCAAATTTCAAGTGCTGTAAGTGGTGGTGAAGAGGGTCTGTAATTCACTCTCTCAAGAGGGTGGTAGAAGCAGAAACCGAGACAGCTAAAAAGTAGCTATGTTGCACACTGAAGAGCTGAACCTGGGAAGTGCAATTAACTACCGATGTTTGGCTATCAACCATGTGGATGGATCATCCCATCCCAAAGCCTCCTGTGATTATGCGATAGTCAGCCAGGCAAACTCAAGAGAATGCATGAACTAAACAAAGACCAGAAGCCTGAGGAAAGACAATCAGTTCAGTCCAAGGTCCTTTTGTCAGAACTGATGAAGGGTCTCAGAACCTGAAGCATATGAACTGTTTCTTTTTCCACAAGTGCTGCCTGGCTCAATGGAATTTCCAGGATTGTCTACTTTTATTTCAGTGCTTTTGATTTTCAAGGAAGACAACGATGAAAATATCTCAAAGAAAATCCATTCTTTCTAGCTCACCGAAGTACAAGTCTGGTGGTCAAAGCAGGAGTCAGAAGCATAAATTAAGGCATGAATTTTAGAGCCACACCACCACTGATAATGGTCAGGGTAAGAGGTGACTGGTCTAGCCAAGCACTGAAGTTGTGGAACAGAATTTTATTTTCACCACATTCAAGATATCAATACTGTCTCAGCCTGCTTCACAGTGACTATTCCAGAGTTCTGCATTCATTAACTACTAAATGCCACTCAGGTTTCTATTAAAATTGTGAAAATTCCACGTATCAGAATTACTAAGTTTTCCCTTTGACCAAATTCTCAACCTTACATGAAGTCCATATGAAATCTGCAGACTGTGCAGTCACTATCTCACTTGGGCAGGTCAAAACAGTCTTGCTTACCTGGGATCCTGCTGACCAGTACTTCCTCTTCCATAAAGGGGAATCACTTTGTCTCGACTGATGCCTGCTTTGCATACAGGGCAAACCTGTCGATTAGGTCTGGTCTCCAACCACTGCCAGAACACAAGCACCAGAGGTTTTCTGTTAGTGATAATGTCAAGTTACTGTGTAGCTACAATACCATCAATACAATTGAAGGTCGGTTCTTGTGTACCTTGCAGCAAATGACTCACTCTTGACTCTTCGAAGTCTTTCATCATCATGTAGAATCATAGGCACCTCATTCAAAACACCCACCAGCAAACTATTCTAAGTCTAGTGCAGCCTCAGATAAAATGCTGTTTCACCAATTACAAAACTTCCTTATATTAAAAAATACCATTTAGCTTCTTAATTACATGGAATACCTGACCACCAAGTATCTGTGTTTCATCTGGAATGGCAATGGCAGAAACTTGCATTGTTGTAGCATTATAAATACAGTCAAATGCTGAACAGGACATCATGAGAATATCAAACACGAGCCACGTGAGGAGATGTTGAGGAGGGTGGATGATCAATAGCTTGGCCAAAGAAATAGTTTTAAAGCAGCATCTTATAATGAGTCCTAATGAACAGTCTAGGCCTGACTCCATAGATGCTGCCCAACCTGCTGAGTTCCTCCAGCATTTTGTGTGTAACATCTTATACTGAGAGGCAAGATTCTGAGAAACAAAATTACAAAGCTTAGGACCAAAGTAACTAGAAGTAAAGGCAATGGTATCATAAAAAGAGTTGAACGTTCCCAACAGGAGTGAGTTGAAGGATCATAAAGCTCCTAGAAAACAGAGGAGATGAGAAAAATAGCATGTAATAGAATCACATAGCATAGAAACTGGGCCTTTGACCAAACTCATTTGTGCTGATCTAAGCTAGTCCCAAATGCCTGTGTTTAACGCAAATCCTTCTACGTCTAGAGAACTGTTAAGAGTGATTTTTGGGTTTCGGACATATACATTTAACAACTGACTTTGGCTACCAGTCTTCACATCTGAAAGTGTATTGTGCATTTAATTTGGAGTACAACTCTGAACAATGGGTTTCTAAAAGCTGTGAATCTCAGTCCAGACAATGCTGATTAAAATTCATTTGGTTGTCTGTGATGTGGATATGAATTAGGAGGTGTGAAGGTTGTATGTAGTTTCAAAGAAAGCATTGTCCATACATTGTAAATATGGAGTTGTCCTTTGATGTTTGGCACATAAAATATTGAGTCCTTTGTTGAGCCAACAGACCTTTCCACTGAAAGCATCTCCATGTGATGCCTGCTGTACCTCGTTTTACCACAGAAACTACAACACAGAAACAGGCCTTTTGACCCTTCTTGGCTGTGCCGAACCATTTTCTGCCTAGTCCCACTGACCTGCACATGGACCATATCCCTCCATACACCTCCCATCCATGTATCTGTCCAATTTATTCTTAAATGTTAAAAAAGAACCCGCATTTACCACCCTGTCTGGCAGCCCATTCCATACTCCCACCACTCTCTGTGAGAAGAAGCCCCCCCAATGTTCCCTTTAAACTTTCCCCCCCTCACCCCTAACCCATGTCCTCTGGTTTTTTTCTCCCCTTGCCTCAGCGGAAAAAGCCTGCTTGCATTCACTCTATCAATACCCATCATAATTTTATATACCTCTATCAAATCTCCCCTCATTCTTCTACGCTCCAGGGAATAAAGTCCTAACCTATTCAACCTTTCTCTGTAACTGAGTTTCTCAAGTCCCGGCAACATCCTTGTAAACCTTTTCTGCACGCTTTCAACCTTATTTACATCCTTTCTGTAATTTGGCGACCAAAACTGAACACAATACTCCAGATTCGGCCTCACCAATGCCTTATACAACCTCATCATAACATTCCAGCTCTTATACTCAATACTTTGATTAATAAAGGCCAATGTACCAAAAGCTCTCTTTACGACCCTATCTACCTGTGACGCCACTTTTAGGGGATTTTGTATCTGTATTCCCAGATCCCTCTGTTCCACTGCACTCCTCAGTGCCTTACCATTAACCCTGTATGTTCTACCTTGGTTTGTGCTTCCAACATGCAATACCTCACACTTGTCTGTATTAAATTCCATCTGCCATTTTTCAGCCCATTTTTCCAGCTGGTCCAAGTCCCTCTGCAGGCTCTGAAAACCTTCCTCACTGTCTACTACACCTCCAATCTTTGTATCATCAGCAAATTTGCTGATCCAATTTACCACATTATCATCCAGATCATTGATATAGATGACAAATAATAATGGACCCAGCTCTGATCCCTGTGGCACACCACTAGTCACAGGCCTCCACTCGGAGAAGCAATTCTCTACTACCACTCTTTGGCTTCTTCCATTGAGCCAATCTCTAATCCAATTTACCACCTCTCCATGTATACATAGCGACTGAATTTTCCTAACTAACCTCCCATGCGGGACCTTGCCAAAGGCCTTACTGAAGTCCATGTAGACAACTTCCACTGCCTTCCCTTCACCCTGGTAACCTCCTCGAAAAACTCCAATAGATTGGTCAAACATGACCTACCACTCACAAAGCCATGTTGACTCTCCCTAATAAGTCCCTGGCTGTCCAAATGCTTGTAGATTCTGTCTCTTAGTACTCCCTCCAATAACTTACCTACTACCGATGTTAAACTTACTAGCCTATAATTTCCCGGATTACTTTTTGATCCTTTTTTAAACAACGGAACAACATGAGCCACTCTCCAATCCTCCGGCACCTCACCTGTAGACAGCGACATTTTAAATATTTCTGCCAGGGCCCCTGCAATTTCAACACTAGTCTCCTTCAAGGTCCGAGGGAACACCCTGTCAGGTCCCGGGGATTTATCCACTTTAATTTTCCTCAAGGACAGCAAGGACCTCCTCCTTTTCAATCTGTACAGTTTCCATGCTCTCACTACTTGTTTCCCTTAATTCCATAGACTTCATACCAGTTTCCTTAGTAAATACAGACGCAAAAAACCTATTTAAGATCTCCCCCATTTCCTTTGGTTCCGCACATAGCCGACCACTCTGATCTTCAAGAGGACCAATTTTATCCCTTACAATCCTTTTGCTCTTAATATACCTATAAAAGCTCTTTGGATTATCCTTCACTTTGACTGCCAAGGCAACCTCATGTCTTCTTTTAGCCCTCCTGATTTCTTCCTTAAGTATTTTCTTGTACTTCTTATACTCCTCAAGCGCCTTATTTACTCCCTGCTTCCTGTACATGTCATACAACTCCCTATTCTTCTTTATCAGAGTTGCAATATCCCTTGAGAACCAAGGTTCCTTATTCCTATTCACTTTGCCTTTAATCCTGACAGGAACATACAAATCCTGCACTCTCAAAATTTCTCCTTTGAAGGCTTCCCACCTACTGATCACATCCTTGCCAGAGAACAACCTGTCCCAATCCACGCTTTTTAGATCCTTTCTCATTTCTTCAAATTTGGCCTTCTTCCAGTTAAGAACCTCAACCCTAGGACCAGATCTATCCTTGTCCATGATCAAGTTGAAACTAATGGTGTTATGATCACTGGAACTAAACTGCTCCCCTACACAGGCTTCTGTCACTTGTCCTAACTCGTTTCTTAACAGGAGATCCAATATTGCATCCCCTCTAGTTGGTCCCTCTATATATTGATTTAGAAAACTTTCCTGAACACATTTTATAAACTCTAAACCATCTAGACCCCTAACAGTATGGGAGACCCAATCAATATATGGAAAATTAAAATCCCCTACCACCACAACTTTATGTTCCCTGAAGTTGCCTGCTGTCTCTCTGCAGATTTGCTCTTCCAATTCTCGTTTACTATTGGGTGGTCTGTAATACAATTCCACTAATGTGGCCATACCTTTCCTGTTTCTCAGCTCCACCCATAAGGACTCAGTAGACAAGCCCTCTAATCTGTCCGGCCTGAGCACTGCTGTAATATTTTCCCTAACAAGCAATGCTACTCCCTCACCTTTCATTCCTCTGCCTCGATCACGTCTGAAACATCGGAACCCTGGAATATTAAGCTGCCAGTCCTGCCCCTCCTGTAGCTAAGTTTCACTAATTGCTATAACGTCATAATTCCACGTGTCAATCCACGCCCTCAACTCATCCGCCTTCCCTGCAATACTCCTAGCATTGAAATATATACACCTCAGAAGATTTTTACCACCACTCACAACCTTTCTATTAGCAGATTTGCTTGAACTTTTAATATCATTTATTTTCACTCCAGCCACACTGTGAGCTCTGGTACTCTAGTTCCCATCCCCCTGCAAATCTAGGTTAAAGCCTCCTCAATAGCATTAACAAACCTCCCTGAAAGGATATTGGTCCCCCTGTAGTTCAAGTGTAACCCGTCTCTCTTGTACAGGTCCCACCTGCCCCAGAAGAGGTCCCAATTATCCTGAAATCTGAAACTCTGCTCCCTACACCAGTTCCTCAGCCACTTGTTCATCCTCCAGAGCATCCTATTCCTACCCTTACTGGCATGTAGCACAGGTAGCAATCCTGAGATTACCACCTTCGAGGTCCTGCTTTTCAACTTCCTACCAAGCTCTCTATACTCACTCTCCAGGGCCTCCTCACTCTTCCTTGTTAGGTCATTGGTACCGATGTGCACCACAACATCTGGCTGATCACCCTCCCACTTCAGAATGTCATGCAATCGATCAGAGACATCCTTGACCCTGGCACCCGGGAGGCAACAAACCATCCTGGATTCTCTGTCACGACCACAGAACCTCCTATCTGCACCTCTAACTATCGAGTCCTCTATCACTACCGCTTTCCTCTTTTTCCCCCTCCCTTCTGCACTGCAGAGCCAGACTCAGTGCCAGAGATCCGGCTACTGCAGCTTGTCCCAGGTAAGTTTTGTCGAATAAAGAAGCTGCTTTGTATCTTCCAGTAATTTTCTCCAGTGACTTCATTCACGCAACAACAAGAATTATATTAAGAGATTTTATAACAAAAAGCTATGCACACCAACATTCACTATTCTCACTTTTGTGTCTTTTCTGTTTCTTTACCAAAATAGATATTTCAAAATTTATTATTTACTATCTGCCATGGCCAATAATTGCAGAATGTTCAGTTCCATTTGTAACTCTTTGGAAAATGCAAAAATGCAGAAAGGTCCAGGAAAACCTTCAAGGAGGGTTGCTTGCAGCATGAATGCACTTGTCACTTTAAGTACAATCAATGACAACCACCACCTGCGCTTGAGAACATACCTTCTTACTCACCATAAAGATCAGCAGACTACTGTAAATTACCTACACTGTAGGCAAGTGTGATGAGGAAGAGGTCACCAGATCAGGAAATCCAACCAGGTGGCTACAAGGTTGTGTCACTTGCACTTCTTCCAATGTAAGGCATCTGACGCTTATAATTAAACAACAGGAATCCTGCAGATGCTGGAAATTCAAGCAACATACATCAAAGTTGCTGGTGAACGCAGCAGGCCAAGCAGCATCTATAGGAAGAGGCGCAGTCGACGTTTCAGGCCGAGACCCTTCGTCAGGACTAACGAAGTCTTCGTTAGTCCTGACGAAGGGTCTCGGCCTGAAACGTCGACTGCGCCTCTTCCTATAGATGCTGCTTGGCCTGCTGCGTTCACCAGCAACTTTGATGTGTGACGCTTATAATGTAGTCCACAAACATTGTGGCTACAAGGTTGTGTCACTTGCACTTCTTCCAATGTAAGGCATCTGACGCTTATAATGTAGTCTCCTCTGCACTGGAAAACCCAGCTCGTGTCAATCTAGTCATCCAATTTGCAAATTTCATTCAACCCGCAATGTTGAATTCAACAATTTCAGAAAACCAGCCCTTCCTGTTTGTGTAAAAGCTGGTCAGTTCTGCAATAAGCCCATCCACCAATAACATAACCTCAGTATTTCCCTCGCTGAACAACTACTGAGTATTTCCTAGGAAATACTCTTTTACACTTGCAGTATTTTTAAAATTTTTCTTTCTTTCTATCCTGCCTCCTCTCCCTCTATTTATATCTGCTCCAGACAGATCTATTATGATTAACATCCACCCTCTAGGAGACGTCACCAATACCACATGCCATTTTGATTCTCTTAGGTCTCTATTCTATCACAGATGCTCCCTCTGTTCTCGCTACCTTTCTGTGGCTTAAAACACACCTCATTTTTCCAGTTCTGATGAAGGGTCACTGACTGAAGCTCTAACTATTTCTCTATGGATACTGTCTGACCTGCTGAGGATCAACATTTTCTGGTTTCATTATTAAATCAGGGCAGAGCTTGGGTATCATGTAATAAATGATACATCCAGATAGCCCAAAACTTCTGCAAAATTTATTACACACACGAGAAACATGCTGGAACTCTCCATTTGTCTGGGTGAGTAATAGCACCAACAACAAGCAAGCAGCTCAAAGCATCCAGGAAAAGTTCAATAGTTCCATTTAATATCAGAGAATGTATACAATATACAATCTGAAATTCTTTTTCTTCACAGACATCCGCAAAAACAGAAGAGTTCCACAAAGAATGAGTGACAGTTAAAACACTAGAACCCCAAATCCCCCTCACTCCCACGCACAAGCAGCAGCAAAGCACCAACCTACCCACCCCTACCCTCTTCTGCAAAAAATCATCAGCACCCTCCACCCACCAAGCAAAGCCCCCAGTAAAGACCATGATTTGCACTAAAACAAAAACTAAATGTTCACCCGATAATTGGACATACCACAGGCTCACTCTCTCTCTCCCAAATAAAGGTTCCTAATTTTTTTTGTGTCATGGATCCCTACCATTAACTGAGGGGGTCCATGAACCCCAGGTTGGGAACCCCTGCCTTAGAGCAACAGCAGCACCAGAAACTCTGTAGCACAATGTTCTCAGCTCCTGGAGCTTTATCATATCCAGCATAATTAGCGTTTATGATGAGTGTATTGGGTTTCTACCACCATCACTGAATGTGATAGAAATGTAGAAAATAGGTGCAGGAGTAGGCCGTTCGGCCCTTCGAGCCTGCACCTCCATTCAGTATGATCATGGCTGATCATCCAACTCAGAACCCTGTACCTGCCTTCTCTCCATACCCCCGATCCCTTTAGTCACAAGGCCATATCTAACTCCCTCTTAAATATAGCCAATGAACTGGCCTCAACTGTTTCCTGTGGCAGAGAATTCCACAGATTCACCACCCTCTGTGTGAAGAAGTTTTTCCTCATCTTGGTCCTAAAAGGCTTCCCCTTTATCCTTAAACTGTGACCCCTCGTTCTGGACTTCCCCAACATTGGGAACAATCTTCCTGCATCTAGCCTGTCCAATCCCTTTAGGATTTTATACGTTTCAATAAGATCCCCCCTCAATCTTCTAAATTCCAGCGAGTATAAGCCTAGTCGATCCAGTCTTTCATCATATGAAAGTCCTGCCATCCCAGGAATCAATCTGGTGAACCTTCTTTGTACTCCCTCTATGGCAAGGATGTCTTTCCTCAGATTAGGGGACCAAAACTGCACACAATACTCCAGGTGTGGTCTCACCAAGGCCTTGTACAACTGCAGTAGTACCTCGCTGCTCCTGTACTCGAATCTTCTTGCTATGAATGTCAGCATACTGCAGCTCCCCTGGCCAGCATCAGGGTCGCTCGGCTCGCTGCAGTCTAGGGAAACAGCCCTTGGCCCCGCCAAACTGGGTAATTAGTTTGTGTGGATGCTGTGTGATGTACTCCACCCCACCCAAATAACAGACAATACACCAGATATGATTAAATGATTTACAGTTTATAGATATTACTGGAACTATATAATTAATAGAGAATAAAATATAAAAGGAAAATCAAAGGCGCCACACTTATCAAAGTTCAATCTCTTCGTGCACAAACAGTTGGAGCTCAGGACCCTTCTTCTTCACCCTGCGACCGCTCGGACCATCTTGACCGGCCGCCTGGGACCAACAACGGTGGTCAACCAGATGCTCCACACAAGTCCGTCTCCGTCTCCTCTCCTCACCGACCCCGTTAGCAGACTCACAGCACCTGGTTCATCCTCTGTCTCTCTCTCCCGCCTTCTCCCCCCAAACCCCGCGCATACAATATCTTATAGACACACCAAAGCATAACAACTATCCCAATTGGTTCATTCATCCTCTTATCAATAGATAATCCAAAACAAACTGCTGGCGGGAGGACTTTCTCAGCAGTTAACATAACAAAGAAGCCCTTTCAATGATAACATAACAAAGAAGCCATTTTAATTAGACTGCGCAGTGACATAAAAAAAAGAAACCCTCTTACACCCTCCCCCCACCAAATAAAGTCATGTCCTCATGACTTCTAAATAACTCGCCAACCAGTCCTACAGACACAGAAACCCATCCAGATACACACAGTGACATTGCTCCCCAAACAGTGGACCTTCCGCCTGTCCACAGGCGCTACATAGGCCAACCTATCTGAGAGCTTCCTAATCCTCCGAGCCCTCTGTACCCCCTCACCTAAACCTTAAAAGCTCAGACACCACTAGGGATACCTCGGGCCTGCTTGCCGACTACTCTCCCACTCAGGCCACCATTACAGTTTCCATCCCCAGGTCCACGACCATCTGTTCCAACACCACGAAGTTCAACTGGTATGTCGGGTCATTTTTCTCACATTGTACCAAATTCCTCCACATGTAACATTTCTCTTCTGTCGCCTGGGCTCAGCCACTCGCCTCGCCTCATAGTCCCCCCAGGCGAATCCAAGCTCTAGGCGGTCATCCACATACGCCAAAACTCCACACACCTTCACTTCCCCCATGGTCTTCCTCGTGCCCCGCAGGAAGGATGCAAGGGCTCCGGATATGCCCTTGGGCATCTTTTAGGATCGGAAGAATCCTAGGGAACTAATAACGGCCATCTTCGGCTTGACAGCTGCACTCCTTGGGATCTGGCAACATCCACTCCTCAGATCCAGCACATCAAACCACGTCGCATAATTCACACACACGCTGCGTCCATCTTCCACAGTGCCAGGGTCCAGTTGCCGCGACCTCTCACTCACTGAGGTGTCTTCAGCGGTCAACTCCCCCCCCTCGTGGTAGTTCGGAGCGTCTGCTAAGAGGGTCTCACCCTCAGCTCCTTTCCCCAGGCCGTACCACCGCTGGGTCTCGTTTAAATTCAGTACCGGCTCAAGGCTGCTGCACACGTCCTCAGAAGCAACTCAGCACGCTGGGTGCCCAGACAATGCCCCCATGAACTCCAGGGTCATTAACCAATCATCGTCTTCTGGATCTCTACTGGCACTGGTACCCAAGATCTCCGGTGCCCTTGCGGTTGTCAAGGGTAAATGCTTCAGACACCAGTTGTAAAACGAACTGTAGAACAACTTGACCTGCGTCCCAGGGGCGAGGATGGCTTTAGCATCGCTTCCCTCTATACGTAACGACACCCTGGGGCGAGGTCCCTCTAAGCCTTCAGGAATAGGGTCCTTTCCTTTCGGAAGTTCATTGGTACATTGCTGGGAACGTGCTTCCCCAGAGACCCCAAGCCGTTCCCCCACTGGGCCTCCACTAAGTTTCCCGACACCTCTCTGATCAGCTGAACAACTGAAGGAGGGGCTGATCCCCTGAAATGATCCCCCTGGCACTGCAAGCAATTTAGCCACCCTCCTAGCCAGAGAAGACACACTGAAAACTTTCCCTACTCTATCAAATAACTGACAGCTCTAACACTGTCACCAGCCTGCCTACTTAAACTTTCAACCAATCCCTGTCGCTCTCCCTCAACCGAGCACTGCCACTCATCTAACAACTGAGTGATCCACACCGCCTACATCTCGCATGCCTCTGCCCCTCTTGGGGTGGATACTATCCCAAACGCCTGGCGGAGCCTGCCAGAGCTAGAACATTTATTCGCAGACACTACTTCCAAATTAGACCACTCTTTCCTCTCTCTTCCAACAGCATGGACAGCACCGAGTTCCACCTCCAACTCATCAACGCTAGTCTGAACTCGAACAAAGACCTCAGCCACCACGGATGCAGCAATAACCAGCAAATAACCCACAGAGACACACATTACTGATTCATACTGGGAACCACACAGCACACCAGTAGATCCAATCCCGGATGAGCCCCCACAATGTAGCCCCCCGGCCAGTCTCAGGATCGCTCGGCTCGCTGTAGTCTAGGGAAACAGCCCTCGGCCCCAGCAAACTGGGTAATTAGTTTGTGTGGATGCTGTGTGATGTACCCCACCCCGCCCAAATAACAGACAATACACCAGATACGATTAAATGATTTATAGTTTATAGATATTACTGGAACTATATAATTAATAGAGAATAAAATATAAAAGGAAAATCAAAGGCGCCACACTTATCAAAGTTCAATCTCTACGTGCACAAACAGTTGGAGCTCAGGACCCTTCTTCTTCACCCTCGGACCACCTCGACTGGTCGCCTGGGACCAACAACGGTGGTCGACCAGAAGCTCCACACAAGTCCGTCTCCTCTTCTCGCCGAACGCCCCGCTCGGGGTCTGACCCCGTTAGTGGACTCACAGCACCTGGTCCATCCTCTGTCTCTCTCTCTCTCTCTCTCCCACCTTCTCCCCTAAAACCCCACACAAACAATATCTTACAGACACACCAAAGCATAACAACTATCCCAATTGGTTCATTCATCTTCTTATCAATAGATAATCCAAAACAACTGCTAGCGGGAGGACTTTCTTAGCAGTTAACATAACAAAGAAGCCATTTTAATTAGACTGTGCAGTGACATAAAAAGAAGAAACCCCCTTACAATACCATTCGCCTTTTTCACCCCCTGCTGTACCTGCATGCCCACTTTCAATGACTGGTGTATAATTGCACCTCCCCTTTTCCTAATTGGCCACCATTCAGATAATAATCTGTTTTCCTGTTTTTGCTACCTAGGTGGATAACCTCACATTTATCCACATTAAATTGCATCTGCCATGAATTTGCCCACTCACCTAATCTATCCAAGTCACCCTGCATCCTCTTAGCATCCTCCTCACAGCTAACACTGCCACCCAGCTTCGTGTCATCCGCAAACTTGGAGATGCTGCATTTAATTCCCTCGTCTAAGTCATTAATATATATTGTAAACAACTGGGGTCTCAGCACTGAGCCTTGCGGTACCCCACTAGTCACTGCCTACCATTCTGAAAAGGTCCCGTTTATTCCCACTCTTTGCTTCCTGTCTGCCAACCAATTCTCTAACCACATCAATACCATACCCCCAATACTGTGTGCTTTAAGTTTGCACACTAATCTCCTGTGTGGGACCTTGTCAAAAGCCTTTTGAAAATCCAAACATACCACATCCACTGGTTCTCCCCTATCCACTCTACTAGTTACATCCTCAAAAAATTCTATGAGATTCGTCAGACATGATTTTCCTTTCACAAATCCATGCTGACTTTGTCTGATGATTTCACCGCTTTCCAAATGTGCTGTTATCACATCTTTGATAACTGACTCTAGCATTTTCCCTACCACCGATGTTAGGCTAACCTGTCTATAATTCCCCGGTTTCTCTCTCCCTCTTTTTCTAAAAAGCGGTGTTACATTAGCCACCCTCCAATCCTCAGGAACTAGCCCAGAATCTAAAGAGTTTCAAAAAATTATCACTAATGCACCCACTATTTCTTGGGCTACTTCCTTAAGCACTCTGGGATGCAGACCATCTGGCCCTGGGGATTTATCTGTCTTTAATCCCTTCAATTTACTGAACACCACTTTCCTACTAACATGTATTTCCCTCAGTTCCTCCATCTCACTAGACCCTCGGTCTCCTACTATTTCCGGAAGATTATTTACGTCCTCCTTAGTGACGACAGAACCAAAGTAATTATTCAATTGGTCTGCCATGTCCTTGTTCCCCATGATCAATTCACCTGTTTCTGACTGTAAGGGACCTACATTTGTCTTAACCAATCGTTTTCTTTTCAGATATCTATAAAAGCTTTTCCAGTCAGTTTTTATGTTCCCTGCCAGTTTTCTCTCATAATCTTTTTTCCCTTTCCTAATTAAGCCCTTCGTCCTCCTCTGCTAGACTCTGAATTTCTCCCAGTCCTCAGGTGTGCCGCTGTTTCTGGCTAATTTGTATGTTTCTTCTTTGGAATTGATACTATCCCTAATTTCCCTTGTTAGCCATGGGTGCATTACCTTCCCTGGTTTATTCTATTTCCAACTGGGATGAACAATTGTTGTAGTTCATCCATGCAACCTTTAAATGCTTGCCATTGCATATCCACTGTCAACCCTTTAAGTATCATTTGCCAGTCTAACTTAGCTAATTCCCGTCTCATACCTTCAAAGTTCCCCTTCCCTAAGTTCAGAACCTTTGTTTCTGAATTAACTATGTCACTCTCCATCTTAATGAAGAATTCCACCATATTATGGTCACTCTTACTCAAAGGGCCTCTCACGACAAGATTGCTAATTAATCCTTCCTCATTGCTCAATACTCAGTCTAGAATGGCCTGCTCTCTAGTTGGTTCCTCGACATGTTGGTTCAGAAAACCATCCCGCATATATTCCAAGAAATTCTCTTCCTCAGCACCCTTACCAATTTGGTTCACATAGATCGAAGTCACCGATTATAACTGCTGTTCCTTTATTGCACGCATTTCTAATTTCCTGTTTAATGCCATCCCCAACCTCACTACTACTGTTAGGTGTCTCAGTTTAAGTCTCAGTTCAGTAGCCAATGGATGGATTTTAACATCTGAATTCACTTGTAGTAAGTAGCCTGTCATTTGCTGTATCTTTAAAATTAAAACAAATAAAGTTAAAGTAACAGAAACTTACCTGATGTAAACAAGGCCAGCTGTAGATATTCACGGGTTTCAGCAATAAAAGAGAAATAGTAAGTTAGCATATTAGAAACAGCATCATAACCCTCTTTAGCACATCCCATAATCACTCTTCCCCGATAGCAATGCACTCCAATTTATTTCTCCACTGCCCGCCATCCAACCGCTCCCAAACACCTGTTCCCGCGATCCACGTTTCACCACCTCCACAGCCCCTAATGTCTCTTCCTTCATTTTGCCAGCACAGTTTAACCCCCACTGTACATTTCCATTTGGCTATCCTTCCAAATCTAACCTCCATCCTTTCCCTCATCCCTTAATTACCTCCCCACCCATACCTGTCACTTCCTCCTCCTCCTCCTCATATCCTACAGGACCCCCTTCCAACCCAAACCCCCACAGGTACCTCCCCTCCATCCTCTTACTCCGCGGATCCCACAGGTCCTCCATCCACCCCATATATCCTCCCGTAGTTACCCCATTCCCATCCCAAGTCCTCACCAAAACAGGTGACCGCAGAGACTGATCACTGCGTCCTTGGCCGTGTCCAGACAGATGTTGCACTCGAACGTACTGTCTTGGCTAGCGTTCTCTCCGGAGGAGCGACCAGGGCCGGGACCTCTGTCCGCCCCAGGCGCCGCAGAGCCCGAACTCGCCATCCCCCTACCAGCACAACACGCAGACATCCGGCCCGTCACCGGAACGGACCGCACCTTAGCTACCACTCCGGGTGAGAAACCAGGTCCGTTTCCCATGCGAACACGGTCCGATGGAATGTTCCGGGTTGGAGCTGACCCATCACAGGTACAGCTGATATTCACCTTTTCATTTAAACATTCAGCTAACCGCGCATGGCCACTGTGTTTTAATGCAGATCACAGCAAGTAACCATTTGCGCTACGGAAATCGCATGCATAACTTGTATTTTTTTCATATGCAAGAACGGGAGCAGCTAATTTGTGCACAGCAAATAGCAGGAACTGTACAGGTACAGTACCTGGTATTATTAAAAATAAATATTTATACGGACACTGGGTTAAGGCTGTTAACCTCCCAATACTACAACTAATGCTATTTTGTACCCACCCAAGGAATTGGTTCCCCTAAAGTTGCTTCCCACGCTATCAGGTAACTAAGCTCTCCGTGTCAGAGCAAACAGCCAATTATAGATCTCTCTATTGCAGACTAAGTTGTTTGGAGGGGTTGGGGAGTTTTCATGTTAAATTGACAGCTATTGATATAGTTGGTAGAAAATAAAAGATATGTACTCATGGTGGTGGTACAGTCATCTGGATACGCATGTGGCTTCGGAGGCCGAAGCACACAGGCGGTTGCAGGTTGGACATGGACTGGCAGTTGCTAGAACAGATGCATACACAGCTTTGTGGCGTCGGTCTCGTGCACACATGAAATAAATACTTCAACTCATGATTTGGCTGGAATGTTGTCAACTGGAAAAAAAAAGACGTGGTTTCTTCAAATTTAGTGTGCTTGGAACACAGTCATTTTTTTATAGCCAATATTCAGCTACACCTCCAATCAATAAACAAAACAATGTAAGGGGGTTCAGCAAACAAAACCTTTACTTAGAAATGGTGCACAGTATATAGCCTCAGTGAGCTGCTTGCAATTCCCATGTGCAGAGATTTGTACTTAATTAGAACAAATCTAACAAATGCAGCCCCTGGTTAGTCAGGACATTGCCATTCCACTCAGTTTGAGTTGACAACAAATCTGTCAACTTCTCAAGAAATACAATTTCCAATTGTAACTGCTGGAAACGGCAGACAATTAGCTCTCTATGACTGAATTCCAACATTGGAGCACTATTGGAATGAAAACAGCAAGCAATTTTCAGTGTTTTTGACTAAATGGTCAACAAAAATAACCTGGATTGTCAATCCAGCCCATTCTCCAAATAAGTGCATCACTTAATTAGGTAATTGAGTTGTTCAGTAACTTTTGATTTTGGGTGGCGATGTAAAAGAACAGTTTTGTGTTGGTAGCTCATGTGACTAAGTCTTTGCTGATAATTTTTCCTGTTTATAGCTAACATACAAAACAATATTAACTACAATTTCTTCCTTTTTACCTATACTGTTTCTCACACACTATTAACGCTTTACACTTGCACCCAAATTAGGTAATTGTTTACTTCCACTAATAATCCTAAGAACTTCAAATCCAACATCATGAATGGCAGTGATGCTTCACTACCAGATGAGCTCAATGCCTTTTATGCTTGCTTTGAAAATGGGAATAGAACCACAGCTACAAGGATCACTGCAGCATTCAGTGACCCTGTGACCTCTGTCTCCAAGGCCGCCGTCAGGCTGTCTTTCAGAAGGTTTAACCCTCGGAAGGCAGCAGGGCCTGATGGAGTACCTGGTAAAGCTCTGAAAACCTGCATCAACCAACTGGCAGGGGTATTCAAAGGCACTTTCAATTCCCCCATTTCAAAAGGGCAACAATAATACCAGTGTCCAAGAGTTGCCTTAATGACTGTCATCCAGTAGCACTCACATCTACGATGATGAAATGCTTTGAGAGGCTGGTCATGGCTGGAATCAACACTTAACTCAGCAAGGACCTGGACCCACTGCAATTAGCCTATTGCCACTATAGACCTACAGTAGACACGATCTCAATGGCTTTCCACATGGCCTTGGATCACCTGGACAATGCAAGTACTTGAGTCAGGATGCTGTTTATTGACTATAGCTCAGCATTTAACACCATTATTCCTACAGTTCTGATTGAACAGCTACAGAACCTGGGCCTCTGTATCTTCTTCTGCGACTTGATCCTAGACTTCCTAACCGACAGACCACAATCTACGTGGATTGGAAATAACATTACCACCTCACTGACAATCAACATTGGCGCACCTCAGGGGTGTGTGCTTAGCCCACTGTTCTACTCCCTCTGCACCCACGACTGTGTGGCAAGGCATAGCTCAAATGCCATCTAAAAATACAACTATTGTTGGCAGAATTTCAGATGGTGACTAGAGGAGATGCAGGAGTGAGATATACCAGTTAGTTGGGTGGTGTCATAGCAACAACCTTGCACTCAACGTTAGCAAGACCAAAGAGCTGATTGTGGCCTTCAGGAAGGGTAAGGTGAGGAAAAACATACCAATCTTCATAGAGAGATCAGAAATGGAGAGAGTGAGTAGTTTCAAGTTCCTGGTTGTCAATATCTATGAGGAGCTAATCTGGATTTAACATACTGATACAGCTATAAAGAAGACAAGGCAGGAGCTATATTTCATTCGGAGTTTGAGGAGATTTGGTTTGTCAACTAAAACACTTGAAAACTCCTACAAATGTACCATGGAGAGCATTCTTACTGGCCGCTTCACCGGCTGGTATGGGGGTGGTGGGGGGAGAAGAGATACTGACCAAGATTGAAGTAAGTTGCAGAAACTTGTAAGATTAGTCATCTCCATCATGGGTACTAGCCTCTGTAATATCCAAAATACCTTCAAGGCGTGGTGCCTCAGAAGGACCCCCCACCAACCAGGATATACCCTCTTCTGATTGTTACTGAAAGGTAGGAGGTACAGAAGCCTGAAGGCTTCTCAGTAATTCAGGAACAGCTTCTTCCCCCGTCATCCGATTCCTAAATGGGTATTGAACCCATGAACACTACCTCACTACTTTATTGCTGCAGTATTTATTTTAGGTTAACTATTTAAAAGACGCATTTACTGTAAGTCAATTTTTTCTCTATGTTTATCATGTATTTCATTGTACTGCTGCTGTAAAGTTAACAACTTCACAACACATGCTGGTGATATTTTAGCTGATTGACTTTTTAAGTGGTCATTCAACTTTAACTGAAGTAATCATATTATTGGATACTATTAAATGGCCCACTGTGCCCCACGTGGATACTGCTTAGAAAGCATGCACATTTAAATTGTTTTCTTCAGAAATTTCTGGATAAGTATGGCAAATACAGATAAAATTTAATTAGAGGATTTCCAAATTTTCTTACTAGGATATACCATCATATTTTGTAGTGCAGTTGTGTCCAGGCCATGGTCCCAACCATAGTTCTGTCTAAAAGTTAATGGTGGGTAATAAATGCTGGCTTTTACAGCAATATTCAAATCCCAAAGAAAAAAAGACATGGCAGCAAAATAAATGTATCTGAGAGTCAAAAGACATTGCAGAGAAAAACAATGCTGAGAGAGTTAAGATAGAAATATATATCCAATCTGTAAATAGGGGGATTGAATAATTATTATTGGAAATTTCAGACAGCACCACTGTAACCCACCCAACTAGCCAGAGGAAACGATTGGAGAAAGGACTGCGTGGCTGAGTTGGACAATTCCAAATGACGAGGTAGCACAGTTATATAAAGAGGGTGGTCTCATTCTGTGCTGTTATTTCCAATCATCATCTGTCATTTTGGAACAAAAACTTACCTTTGGGTCACTGCTGTACGTTTAAGGATAAACAGAACAATGATGTGCAAAGTTTATGAGTAAATATCAAAAGGGAAAGTTGGACTCCTGTACAGCTAGAAATAGTGGAAGAATCTGTAAAATCAGCCAATGTTTTGTTTTCTTCAGATAAAGACAAATGTTTGTACGTGGTTCTTGATGGGCTACTCTTGACTCATTGCTCAAAGGCATCTATTCACCAGCTGCAAACTCTAATCCAGACCGCTGATTAACAAGAAATCTTCCAATATGAGTATTGTATTCAGATTTGACTTCCTTGAAGTCCGGGACAATGGTGATACTTGTTCGTTTTGTTTTTGAACAGAATTTATTGGCCAAATGCTATTTCAAATAATTGGTAACCAGCTTTGGTTCACCACTCCCCTGTTCACAATCTAACAGGAAACATAACAAATTAAACATCTTAACCTGCTCATTACAGCTTTCCTCTAGATTGCAAAAGCACCGTTCAACAAACTTAGTTGCTCAAAGAGAAAGCTATTCTATTGTCGGTCTGGTGACAAACTGCCAAACATAAAGATTAAAGCAGTCATGAAAGTGTGTGAAATTTATCTTGCATTTAACGGTCACTTCAGAATCAAACTCCTTGTGTAGGGTTTAATGGTGCATTTAAGTTAATTGTAATTTATTTTGTCCCACTATTGCATTTAGACCAAAATTCTGCTCACAAAAGCCAACAAGCATCACTGAGAAGAGTCAGCTGAAAGTGCTGATATATTTGCTATGTGTAACCTGAAAGACTGGCTGCCATCCACTGTATACATCAATGCTCCAAATTTAATACAATTTTTCAGGTGCTCTCTCAGACTCCTTTCATCCATTTTCTAATGATACAGACAGATTTGACTTATTCAGGTTGCCCTTCCTCTTTGGGGGACTCGAACTGTGCAAGCTGTGGGTAACAAAATGAAACTAATTAGTGCATTGCCAAATATTTCCACAGCTGATTTCTGCAACAGAGCTATATTATCAGTTATCCGGTGATAAACCTGGATTCTCTGCAATGCTCCTTGTAAGATAGATTAAGGTCAGCCAAACCTCTCCCCAGATCCCCTGTAAAATAAGATAATGCTACAAAAAGAACACAAAGTTCAAAGTACATTTATTACCAAAGAATGCATACATTATACAACTGTGAGATTCACCTCCTTACAGGAGTCACAAAACAAAGAAATACAAGAGAACCCATAAAATAAAAGACCATCACTCGCCAAATGTGCAAAGGGTAGCACAGGAGCGTCTACCCTGTTTTGAATCGGTGGACTGGTCTGTAGTCAGGGATTCATCTTTGAATCTGGATGAGTATGCTGCAGTTGTTACCGACTTCATTAAAACCTGTGTGGATAAGTGTGTGCCTACAAAGACTTACTGTACATTCCCAAACCAAAAGCCGTGGATGAACCAGGAGGTACGTCGTCGGCTGAAGGCTAGATCTATAGCATTCAAGTCTGGCAACCCAGGGCTGTACCAGAAAACCAGGTATGATTTGCAGAGGGCTATTTCAAGGGTGAAGAGACAATTTCGAATGAGTTGGAGGCAATATCAGATGCACGGCAACTCTGGCAGGGTCAACAAGACTTCCTACAAAGCAAAACCCAATAGTATAAATGGCAGCAATGCTTCACTACCAGATGAACTCAATGCTTTCTGTGCACGCTTTGAAAGGGAGAACACAACTATAGCTGTGAAGATCCCTGCTGCACCTGATGACCCTGTGATCTCCGTCTCAGAGGCCGATGTTAGAATGTCTTTAAAGAGAGTGAACCCTCACAAGGCGGAAGGTCCTGATGGAGTACCTGGTAAGACTCTGAAAACCTGTGCCAACCAGCTAGCGGGAATATTCAAGGACATTTTCAACCTCTCACTGCTACGGGCAGAAGTTCCCACTTGCTTCAAAAAAGGCAACAATTATACCAGTACCTAAGAAGAATAATGTGGGCTGCCTTAATGACTATTGCTGGGTAGCACTCACATCAACAATGATGAAATACTTTGAGAGGTTGGTTATGACTAGACTGAACTCCTGCCTCAGAAGAACCTGGACCCATTGCAATTTGTCTATCGTCACAAAGGTCAACAGCAGACACAATCTCAATGGCTCTCCACACGGCTTTGGACCACCTGGACAACACAAACACCTATATCAGGATGCTGTCGTCAACTATAGCTCAGCATTTAATACCATCATTCCCATAATCCTGATTGAGAAGTTGCAGAACCTGGGCCTCTGTACCTCCCTCTGCAATTGGATCCTTGACCTCCTAACTAGAAGACCACAGACTGTGTGGATTGGTGATAACATATACTCCTTGCTGACGATCAACAATGGCACACCTCAGGGGTGTGTGCTTAGCCCACTGCTCTACTCTCTGTATATACCTGACTGTGTTGCTAGGTATAGCTCAAATACCACCTATAAGTTTGCTGATGATACAACCATTGTTGGTAGGATCTCAGGTGGTGATGAGAGGGCGTACAGGAGTGAGATATGCCAACTAGTGGAGTGGTACCGCAGCAACAACCTGGCACTCAACGTCAGTAAGACGAAAGAGCTGATTGTGGACTTCAGGAAGGGTAAGACAAAGGCACACATACCAATCCTCACAGAAGGATCAGAAGTGGAGAGAGTGAGCAGCTTCAAGTTCCTGGGTGTCAAGATCTCTGAGGATCTAACCTGGTCCCAACATATCGATGTAATTATAAAGAAGGCAAGACAGTGGCTGTACTTTATTAGGAGTTTGAAGAGATTTGGCATGTCAACAAATATAGTCAAAAACTTCTATAAGTTGTACCGTGGAGAGCATTCTGACAGGCTGCAACACTGTCTGGTATGGCGGGGCTACTGCACAGGACTGAAAGAAGCTGCAGGGGGTTGTAAATCTAGTCAGCTCCATCTTGGACACTAGCCTACAAAGTACCCAGGACATCTTTAGGGAGCGGTGTCTCAGAAAGGCAGGGTCCATTATTAAGGACCTCCAGCACACAGGGCATGCCCTTTTCTCGCTGTTACCATCAGGTAGAAGGCACACACTCAGCGATTCAGGAACAACTTCTTCCCCTCTGCCATCTGATTCCTAAATGGACATTGAACCCTTGGACACTACTTCACTTCTTAAAAAAATATTTAGCATTTCTGTTTTTGCACATTAAAAAAAATCTATTCAATATATGTAATTGATTTTTAAAAACGCAAACAACAGGAATTCTGCAGATGCTGGAAATTCAAGCAACACACATAAACGTTGCTGGTGAACGCAGCAGGCCAGGCAGCATCTCTAGGAAGAGGTGCAGTCGACATTTCAGGCTGAGACCCTTCGTCAGGATCTTCTCCCCCTCCCCCTCCAACTTTCAAATCCCTTACTCACTCTTCCTTCAGTTAGTCCTGACGAAGGGTCTCGGCCTGAAACGTCGACTGCACCTCTTCCTAGAGATGCTGCCTGGCCTGCTGTGTTCACCAGCAACTTTTATGTGTGTTACATAATTGATTTACTTGTTTATTTATTATGCTTTATTTTATTTATTATTATTATTTATCTCTCTGCTAGATTATGTACAGGTCACCTTCACTAATCCAGCACCATTGGGACCTGAGGAGTGCTGGATGAGTGAAAATGCCAAATTACAGAAGGATCACATTAAGCATAATCAGTGCCGGATTATCGAAGGAACTGGATTACAGGTAGTTGGATTAGTGAAGGTCGATTGTATTGCATTGAACTACTGCTGCTAAGTTAACAAATTTCACGTCACATGCCGGTGATAATGAAGCTGATTCTGAAATGTGCAGAGGGAAAAAAAAACACCGTGTTTGACTGTTCTTTTTAAAGTGGGTTCTCTTGTGACTCTTTGTTATGTGGCTGCCTGTTCAGAGATGAATTTCAGAGTTGTATAGAGTATATATACTTTAATAATAAATGTTCTTCAAACGTTGACAAATTACTAAATAAAAATTTGTGTTTTATTTAGAATCGTTTAAATTAATAAATGTATGTATTTAGAATTATTAAAAACTTTAAATGTAAATTTAATTCACATTGTTGATTTGCCTCTTGGTGACATCCAGGCAATGAATGTTTGGAACTTTGCTGTCGATATGCTACTGCAGTCAGTGTGGCCTATACATTACTTACTGTAGTGAAGGAAGGAAAAGAGACTGCTGGTGGTGGTGGTGGTGGGGAGGGAATAACCCTTGTTTGCAACAGTCCACAACCATCCCTATGTCCTGCTATCTCCCATAGTCTTTACAGTATATATGCAGGGTTGCATGGTTGGAGAAAGTTACAGAGGATGTAAAAGATACAGTTATGAAGGGACTTATGTACTTCATTTAAAATTACATTTGTGTCACTGTAAAGGTATTTTGAAATCAAACTGTCAAATTCCATGCGCAGTATTCCTCTACCTTCTCAAATGCATTCAAGAAAGGCACCAGTGCTGACCTTACCAACAGTAAATACCTCCAGCGAATTAAACTCATAATTTTATTGTGGTTATTGCATGTATTGTTTTGAGATTGATTCTCAAGGTTGTTATAGCTGGTTGGGGGTGGTAATGGGGACAAGCTCCCACTACCTATTAAATGCTCCCAATGGTGTGCACCTCAAATAGCCTCTGACAACCAAGTCTAGCTCCCAGAATTCATGTGTGGCTTAGCTACTAAGCCCAGCAGAACAGTTTCTACTGACAGGAGAGGCATAAGCAGGTTTCTGGCACCTTAAAACCAATCACTTTGGGCAGATGGGGCTCATCAGCCATGGCTGGCAGCTCATCTAGGAGAAGGAAAACTCTGATCTCAAACCTCTGCTGCCTTGTGGCTATACCCACTCATGGAGAAGGTTTTGCAAGTAAACCCAGAGGGAAACATCCAGAGCTGGAGTCCCTAAGGCAGTCCTACATTGTGTTCAATGCCGACTGGCAACTCCTGCGACACTGCTGGTACCAAACTGTGTCAGTCTCTGCCGTTCCTTTGGGTTCATCAGTTGCGTGGAGAGGGGGAGCTTGCTCTCCATATTGTATTACCTAGGCTTGTGTATCTAGACAGCTAGCATGCAATATTCATGGTCAACTCTGACCAACGGAGACCTCATACTCAGATGTTCTGAGATTTAATTCATTTTCAGTCAGGAGTATTAGTGTAAATGCTTTAGGAAATAGGCGGTAGATTTGAAAGCAAGGATAATTATCTCCAGACTATGGTCCAAACCATGTGAAAATTGGCAAAGAAACAGGGATAAATATGTGGCTGGAGGGTTGGCAGGGGAAGAGGTCCTTCTCATATGACAATGATCCAGTACTGCATTGAGACAAGGCTCTAGCTAAACATGGAACTGACCAAGCAGGCCAGAATATCATTATTCTACCTGCAATTTCTACCCAGGTAGAAATGACAATAGAAAGAAGAGACTACAGTTGCCGTATATCTGGAGCTACACACAAAAAGCTGGAGGTACTCAGAGGAACACACACAAAATGCAGGAGAAACTCAGCAAGTCAAACAGCATCTATGTAAACGAATAAACAGTCAACATTGCCGTCCAGGACCTTTTGTTAGGTCTCTGATGAAACCCAGTCCTGATGAAGAGTCTCGACCTGAAAAGTCAACTATTCATTCCTCTCCAGAGATGCCATCTGATCTACTGAGATCCTCCAGCATTTATGTTTTGCTCTGGAGTACCAGCAACTGTATGAGGAACCCGCTGGGTCAAGCAGCATCCATGGATGGAGAAAGCCAGTACTGTCCTAAGGATAATGAAGGAAATAATACATTGGCAGGCAATCTTTAAGAATCATTGTATTTCCAGTCCAACAAGGAAGGAAACGTATTGAACTATGTTCAGGAAATGGGGTAAGGTAAGTGGACGTATTATTATACAGAATCATTTCAAGGGATGCCATATAATGAGAGGTATTACCTTGGCTTTTAATTCCTTATTCTCCTCCAGTAGGGCCTCATATTTCTGTCTCAGTTCTGTCACTTCAAGTCGCAGTGTTTCCACGTCTGCAGTCTCGGGGCCTGCTGATCCTAAATGCTGTTTCAAAAAACTAACAAGTTAAGGAAATGCACAACGCACCTATTAATACAATGAAACTGTAACAGCATCCCACCTGCATGATGTGTGAAATTGCTCGTTTGGTAGACTCAGTAACCTAATGAGTGAGCTAATCTAATACTGCAAGTCAGTACTAATGGAATATGAAAATATACTTATTCTGTATACAAAATGTAAAAATGCCTCTGTACGTTACTAATCATAATCAGTTCACCTGCATGAATTATAGGAAAAGAGAAAAACTGAAGATAAAAAAAATCAAAACACAATAAGCAAGACGACAAAATTAAGGAAATCACCGCCTTTTCTACAAGCAGGAGATTGAGGAGAAAACCCCTTTGTACATGGAGTGCATTAGGGAAACATTGCTCTTTTTTTTGAAAAAAGGAGATAGAAAGTAGGTGCAGGAGTAGGCCATTCGGCCCTTCGAGCCTGCACCGCCATTCAGTATGATCATGGCTGATCATCCAACTCAGAACCCTGTACCAGCCTTCCCTGCATATCCCTTAATCCCTTTAGCCACAAGGGCCATATCTAACTCCCTCTTAAATATAGCCAATGAACTGGCCTCAACTGTTTCCTGTGGCAGAGAATTCTACAGATTCACCACTCTCTGTGTGAAGAAGTTTTTCCTCATCTCGGTCCTAAAAGGCTTCTCCTTTATCCTCAAACTGTGACCCCTCGTTCTGGACTTCCCCAACATCGGGAACAATCTTCCTGCATCTAGCCTGTCCAATCCCTTTAGGATTTTATACGGTTCAATAAGATCCCCCCTCAATCTTCTAAATTCCAACGAGTATCAGCCTAGTCGATCCAGTCTTTCATCATATGAAAGTCCTGCCATCCCAGGAATCAATCTGGTGAACCTCCTTTGTACTCCCTCTATGGCAAGGATGTCTTTCCTCAGATTAGGGGACCAAAACTGCACACAATACTCCAGGTGTGGTCTCACCAAGGCCTTGTACAACTGCAGTAGTACCTCCCTGCTCCTGTACTCGAATCCTCTTGCTATGAATGCCAGCATACCATTCGCCTTTTTCACCATCTGCTGTACCTGCATGCCCACTTTTAATGACTGGTGTATAATGACACCCAGGTCTCGTTGCACCTCGCCTTTTCCTAATCGGCCACCATTCAGATAATAATCTGTTTTCCTGTTTTTGCCACCAAAGTGGATAACCTCACATTTATCCACATTAAATTGCATCTGCCATGAATTTGCCCACTCACCTAACCTATCCAAGTCACCCTGCATCCTCTTAGCATCCTCCTCACAGCTAATACTGCCGCCCAGCTTCGTGTCATCCGCAAACTTGGAGATGCTGCATTTAATTCCCTCATCCAAGTCATTAATATATATTGTAAACAACTGGGGTCCCAGCACTGAGCCTTGCGGTACCCCACTAGTCACTGCCTGCCATTTTTTAAAAAGTGGGGTTACATTAGCCACCCTCCAATCCTCAGGAACTAGTCCAGAATCTAAAGAGTTTTGAAAAATTATCACTAATGCATCCACTATTTCTTGGGCTACTTCCTTAAGCACTCTGGGATGCAGACCAACTGGCCCTGGGATTTTATCTGCCTTTAATCCCTTCAATTTACTGAACACCACTTCCCTACTAACATGTATTTCCCTCAGTTCCTCCATCTCACTGGACCCTCTGTCCCCTACTATTTCTGGAAGATTATTTATGTCCTCCTTAGTGAAGACAGAACCAAAGTAGTTATTCAATTGGTCTGCCATGTTCTTGCTCGCCATAATCAATTCACCTGTTTCTGTCTGCAGGGGACCTATATTTGTCTTAACCAATCTTTTTCTTTTCACGTATCTATAAAAGCTTTTACAATCAGTTTTTATGTTCCCTGCCAGTTTTCTCTCATAATCTTTTTTCCCCTTCCTAATTAAGCCCTTTGTCCTCCTCTGCTGAACTCTGAATTTCTCCCAGTCCTCAGGTGAGGCACTTTTTCTGGCTAATTTGTATGCTTCTTCTATGGAATTGATACTATCCCTAATTTCCCTTGTCAGCCACGGGTGCACTACCTTCCTTGATTTATTCTTTGGACAGATGGACAGACAGCCCCTTCATGTAGAGAACAGATAGGGTGCAAAGCACAAATTCTCTCTAAAGATAGTGGAAACAAAGCCCCATTACTGTGGACAGGGAACTGGATTCAAACAAACACTGCTTGTAGTTAAACTCTACTTAATGTTGCCTGAAAGGTCTGGGATAAAGGATACTCCATTGCATTATTAGGCTTCTCCGGCTCCTCGTAGAGAGCAACCAGCACTGAAAAATAAAGCATATTCCATTTTGTATATTTTGCTCAAAGGCTGAAGCAACAAATACATTAAATGACACCACTAAGAACTGATTTCTTTTCTAATAAAGTAAATAAGATCATAAGACACAAGAAATATAGACATTAAGAAAAAGGATGTGCTGGAGCTTTTGAAAAGCATTAAATTAGATAAGTCGCCAGGACTGGCAAAGCAGGAGATTGCTGAGCCTCTGGTGATTTTTGCATCATCAATAGGGATGGGAGATGTACCACAGGATTGGGGGTGGGGGGGGGAGGGTTGCAAATGTTGTTCCCTTGTTCAAGAAAGGGAGTAGAAATAACCCAGGAAATTATAGACCAGTGAGTCTTACTTCAGTGGTGGGCAAGTTGTTGAAGATCCTGAGAAGCAGGATTTATGAGCACTTGGAGAGACGGGGGAAGATATTGCTGAGCCTCTGGCTAGGATCTTTATGTCCTCATCGTCCACGGGAATGGAGGATTGGAGGGAAGCAAAAGTTGTCCCCTTGTTCAAAAAAGGTAGTAGGGATAGTCCGGGTAATTAACGACCAGTGAGCCTTACGTCTGTGGTGGGAAAGCTGTTGGAAAAGATTCTTAGAGATAGGATCTGCGGGCATTTAGAGAATCATGGTCTGATCAGGGCCAGTCAGCATGGCTTTGTGAAGGGCAGATCGTGTCAGGTAGTGTAGTGGATGTGATCTACATGGATTTTAGTAAGGCACTTGACAAGGTTCCACACGGTAGGCTTATTCAGGAAGTTAGAAGGCATGGAATCCAAGGAAGTTTGGCCAGGTGGATTCAGAATTGGCTTGCCTGCAGAAGGCAGAGGGTCGTGGTGGAGGGAGTACATTCGGATTGGAGGATTGTGACTAGTGGTGTCCCACAAGGATCTGTTCTACTTATCGTGATTTTTATTAACGGCCTGGATGTGGGGGTAGAAGGGTGGGTTGGCAAGTTTGCAGACGACACAAAGGTTGGTGGTGTTGTAGATAGTGTAGATTGTCGAAGATTGCAGAGAGACATTGATAGGATGCAGAAGTGGGCTGAGAAGTGGCAGATGGAGTTTAACCCGGAGAAGTGTGAGGTGGTACACTTTGGAAGGACAAACTCCAAGGCAGAGTACAAAGTATAGGGCAGGATACTTGGTAAGTGTGGAGGAGCAGAGGGATCAGCGGGTACATGTCCACAGATCCCTGAAAGTTGCCTCACAGGTAGATAGGGTACTTAAGAAAGCTTATGCGGTGTTAGCTTTCATAAGTCGAGGGACAGAGTTTAAGAGTTGCGATGTAATGATGCAGCTCTATGAAACTCTGGTTCGGCCACACTTGCAGTACTGTGCAAACACGAGGAAATCTGCAGATGCTGAAATTTCAGCTGTGAGGAGGATACTAAGAGGATGCAGGGTGACTTGGATAGGTTAGGTGAGTGGGCAAATTCATGGCAGATGCAATTTAATGTGGATAAATGTGAGGTTATCCACTTTGGTGGCAAAAACAGGAAAACAGATTATTATCTGAATGGTGGCTGATTAGGAAAAGGGGAGGTGCAACGAGACCTGGGTGTCATTATACACCAGTCATTAAAAGTGGGCATGCAGGTACAGCAGGCGGTGAAAAAGGCGAATGGTATGCTGGCATTCATAGCAAGAGGATTCGAGTACAGGAGTAGGGAGGTACTACTGCAGTTGTACAAGGCCTTGGTGAGACCACACCTGGAGTATTGTGTGCAGTTTTGGTCCCCTAATCTGAGGAAAGTCATCCTTGCCATAGAGGGAGTACAAAGAGGGTTCACGAGATTGATTCCTGGGATGGCAGGACTTCCATATGATGAAAGACTGGATCGACTAGGCTGATACTCGTTGGAATTTAGAAGATTGAGGGGGGATCTTATTGAAACGTATAAAATCCTCAAGGGATTGGACAGGCTAGATGCAGGAAGATTGTTCCCGATGTTGGGGAAGTCTAGAACGAGGGGTCACAGTTTGAGGATAAAGGGGAAGCCTTTTAGGACCGAGATTAGGAAAAACTTCTTCACACAGAGAGTGGTGAATCTGTGGAATTCTCTGCCACAGGAAAAAGTTGAGGCCAGTTCATTGGCTATATTTAAGAGGGAGTTAGATATGGCCCTTGTGGCTAAAGGGATCAGGGGGTATGGAGGGAAGGCTGGTACAGGGTTCTGAGTTGGATGATCAGCCATAATCATACTGAATGGCGGTGCAGGCTTGAAGGGCCAAATGGCCTACTCCTGCATTTATTTTCTATGTTTAACACACTTAAAAGTTGCTGGTGAACGCAGCAGGCCAGGCAGCATCTCTAGGAAGAGGTACAGTTGATGTTTTGGGCCGAGACCCTTTGTCAGGACTAACTGAAAGAAAAGCTAGTAAGAGATTTGAAAGTGGGAGGGGGAGGAGGAGATCCAAAATGATAGGAGAAGACAGGAGGGGGAGGGATGGAGTCAAGAGCTGGACAATTGATTGGCAAAAGGGATATGAGGGGATCGTGGGACAGGAGGCCTAGGGAGCCAAATTGAGAGGCTCGAAAATGAATCCTAAAGCCAACTGGAGTAAGTTGGTGGCAGAGACACGTTCCAAGAAAGGATATATGGCTGTGATAGCGAGTCTGAGTCAAAGTGTGGTCGAAAAGTTGAAGAGCCAAAGAAATTACAGCTGGGGAGCAGTGAGAGATGGTTTCACTGAACTCCCATCGAAGAGAAGATTTAAACTTCTTCAGTGTAGGCATCACCGGAACAGGCTTCGCAGTAGTGAATTCCTGCTGTGTTCACCAGCAACTTCTAAGTGTGTTGCTTGAAATTCCATCATTTGCAGATTTCCTCGTGTTTGCGTTTTTAAATTCCCTATCACAGCCATATATCCTTTCTTGGAACGTGTCTCCGTCGCCAACTTACTCCAGTTGGCTTTAGGATTCATTTTCGAGCCTCTCAATTTGGCTCCCTAGGCCTCCTGTCCCATGATCCCCTCATATCCCTTTTGCCAATCAACTGTCCAGCTCTTGGCTCCATCCCTCCCCCTCCTGTCTTCTCCTATCATTTCCGATCTCCCCTTCCCCCTCCCACTTTCAAATCCCTTACTAGCTTTTCTTTCAGTTAGTTCTGATGAAGGGTCTCGGCCTGAAATGTCGACTGTACCTCTTCCCAGAGATGCTACCTGTCTTGGAGTACTGTGTCCAGTTCTGGTCACCTCACTATAGGAAGGATGTGGAAGCATTGGAAAGGGTACAGAGGAGATTTACCAGGATGCTGCCTGGTTTAGAAAGTATGCATTATGATCAGACAGTAAGGGAGCTAGGGCTTTACTCTTTGGAGAGGAGGAGGATGAGAGGAGTCATGACAGAGGTGTACAAGATATTAAGAGGAATAGATAGTGGACAGCCAGTGCCTCTTCCCCAGGGCACCACTGCTCTATACAAGAGGACATGGCTTTAAGGTAAGGGGTGGGAAGTTCAAGGGGGATATTAGAGGAAGGTTTTTTATTCAGAGAGTGGTTGGTGTGTGGAATGCACTGCCTGAGTCAGTGGTGGAGGCAGATACACTAGTGAAGTTTAAGAGACTACTAGACAGGTATACGGAGGAATTTAAGGTGGGGTGTTATATGGGAGGCAGGGTTTGAGGGTCGGCACAACATTGTGGGCTGAAGGGCCTGTAATGTGCTGTACTATTCTATGTTCTATATCTGATTATGGATAGTCAACATGGCTTTGTCAAGGGCAGGTAGTGCCTTATGAGCCTGATTGAATTCCTTGAGGATGTAACAAAACACATTGATGAAGGTAGAGCAGTGGATGTAGTGTATATGGATTTCAGTATGGCATTTGATAAGGTTCCCCATGCAAGGCTCATTGAGAAAGTAAGGAAGCATGGGATCCAAGGAGACTTTGCTTTGTAGATCCAGAATTGGTTTGCCCACAGAAAGCAAAGGGTGGTTGTAGATGGTTCATATTCTGCATGGAGGTCAGTGACCAGTGGTGTTCTGCAGAGATCTGTTCTAGGACCCCTGCTCTTTGTGATTTTTATAAATGACCTGGACGAGGAAGTGGAAGGATGGGTTAGTAAATTTGCTGATGACACAAAAGTTGGGGGTGTTGTGGATAGTTTGGAGGGTGTCAGAGGTTACAGTGCAACATTGACAGGATGCAGAACTGTGCTGAGAATTGGCAGATGGAGTTCAACCAAAATAAGTGTGAAGTGGTTCATTTTGGTAGGTCAAATTTAAAGACAGAATATAATATTAATAGTAAGACTCTTAGCAATGTGGAGGATCTGAGATGTTGGAGTTCGTGTCCAGAGGACACTCAAAGCTGCTGTGCAGGCCGACAGTGTTGTTAAGAAGTTGTATAGTGTGTTGGCCTTCATCAACCGTGGGACTGAGTTCAAGAGCCATGAGGTAATGTTACAGCTATATTAGACCTTAGTTGAACCCCCTCGGAGTACTGTGTTCATTTCTGGTCACCTCATTACAGGAAGGATGTGGATGCTACAGAGAGAGTGCAGAGGAGATTTACAAGGATGTTGCATCGATTGGAGAGTGTGCCTTAAGAGAACAGGTTGAGTGAACTTGTCCTTTTCTCCTTGGAGCGACGGAGGATGAGAGGTGACTTGATAGAGGTGTATAAGAAGATGAGAGGCATTGATTGTGTAGATAGCCTGAGGCTTTCTTTCCAGGGCTGAAATGGCTAACACGAGGGGGAATAGTTTTAAAGTGCTTGGATAAAGGTAGCAAGGGGATGTTAGGGGTAAGTTTTGCTTTTACACAGAGTTGTGAGTGCGTGGAATTCACTGCCAGCGACAGTGGTAGAGATGGGTACAATAGGGTCTTTTAAGAGACTCTCAGACAGGTACATGGAGCTTAGAAAAATAGAGGACTCTGTGGTAGGGAAATTCTCGGCAGTTTCTAGAGTAGGTTACATGGTCGGTACAACATAATGGGTCGAAGGCCTGTAATGTGCTCTGTGCTATGTTCTATAAGAGCAGAATTAGGCCATTCAGCCCTTCAAATCTGCTCTGCCATTCCATCATGGCTGATTTATTATCCCTCTGTACAGTATACAGAATTACTCAAAGCTTTATTTGTCACATGTACATTGAACCATACAGTGAAATGCATCGTTTGGATTAAATCAAATCAGTGAGGATTGTGCTGTACAGCCTGCAAGTGTGGCTATGCCTGCAGTGCCCACACAGCATGACGACTCACTGCTCTAACTATACATTTTTGGAACGTGGGGGGAAACTAAAGCTTCTAGGAAACCCACATAGTAACTGGGTGAACACACACACTCCTTAGACAACGGTGACAATCAAACGTCAGTCTTATAACTGATGCTGCAATAGTGTTACACACTTGAAATGCAGCCAAGATTGGAGGGGCAACTGCTTCAAATGCAATTTCACAAAATCCTGAAACACAGACTCTTCCAGACTTCAGAGGTTACAAGGGGCCTGGGTGCGTGTTAAAATAAAGGCATCTGTTAGTCTTGCGAGACCATGGATCAGCGCCTGGAAAGTCTTCACTCTCCAGGGCGCAAGCCTGGGCAAGGTTGTATGGAAGACCGGCAGTTGCCCATGCTGCAAGTCTCCTCTCTCCACGACACCAATGTTGTCCAAGGGAAGGGCACTAGGGCCGATACAGCTTGGTACCAGTGTCGTCGCAGAGTGCTGTGTGATTAAGTGCCTTGCTCAAAGCCACAACACGCTGTCTTGGCTGGGGCTCGAACTCACGACCTTCAGATCGCTAGTCGAATGCCTTAACCACTTGGCCACGTGCCCACACGGGTGCATGTTAACACTTCTTAATAATATATTAAATAGACTGCTGTGTAATATTGTCAATCTTGGATGCTGATGAGAAAGTAAGAACACCTTTGCAGATATCTCTCTTCTTCACAACCAGATATTAAAAGGAATAGCTCTCTGTGACAAGGGTGAGGAAGCTGGCTCACCAATAATTCTGCTACATTCATCAAAAGCACCGTCTCCAAGACCCACATTTGTGTGTTTGACTTTTAACAAAGATGCAAAATTGTTTTTATTTTTCTATTAGATTCATACCCAAAATCCCTCCATTTAAAAAATTACTCATCTCCATTTCCTCAAACTCGAGCAAGCCATGTTTTGACCATTCAATACACACTTGCTGAGAATTACGAAAAACAACAAAACACCTGCTGGCAATTTTCCATTTCATGTTGGTTAATTTCATCTCATACCAACATATCTGACAATCTAAAACTATCTTCAGTTTTTACCTTTAGTAAGTGCATCCAACACTCCGCTTTTTTCTAAATATCTTCGGAATTGTTCTCTTCGAGAATCGCCAGCCTAGTGATGATAATGAGGGATGCATATCTCACATATAGTTACACCCACAACCATTTCACTCCCTGCCATCCAACCCCTTCCTTCAGCACCTACCTCCTCACCAATCACATTACCTACCTCCTAACTTCTCTTTAAATATCCTCCACTTTATCTATTCCACACCTTTCTCTCTTCAATGCTATCTCTACATTCTGTAACTTTTAAACCTCTATCCCATCCCTCATCCTTCTAATGCCTTCTACACCCCTACCATTTCCTGCCTCTACCACACCCTCTACTCTCTGCCGTCATCTCCTTTACACAGTGCCACATACTCCCTCCTGTCCTCACCTCACCCCTGCACTCTTCTTCAGCCACTCTCCTCCTCCCCTTCCACTTGTCCCTATACCCTCTCCACTCCTCCTCTCCCTTCTTTCCTCTTCTGCCGTCCACACTCTACCCCATCACCCTTCTGCTTGTTCCCTGCCCCACCACATCTCCACATTGCCCCTCCATTCCACCTCCCCACAGCCCCTTCCTTATCTTGCCCTCTCCTACCCCTGACCACTCCCCAATCCTCTATCCCACCCCAACCGTCTGCCTCAATCCCACCACCGATACCTCAGCACTCTTCCTCTCTCTCTCTCTCACCCACCCACCCACCCCTACCCCTGACACCCCTCCTCAGCCCTCTCCATCCCTTCCTTTGCCGGTGTCGCCCGAGTCCCCGTCGGTGCCGCCGCGAACGCTGCCTCCTCACCCGGTAATGCGCCATCTTCCTCCTCTGCCGGTAACGTCACCGCGTTCCAAGACGCACCCGCGGCATCGCGACTCCACGTTTCCATGACGACCGGAGGAACAACGCAGGCGCAGAAAGCACAACACAGTCCCGGGAACACGATCGGAGCAGACCGTCGACCAACACAGTCACGGAAAACGAGCAAAGTCCCAGTGACCCAGTACAGTCTCGGTGTCCAGTATCAGTGACCAGTACAGTCTCGATGTCCACAATAATCTGAGTGAAACAACACAGTCCGAGTGACGCAGTACAGTCCCAGTATGTAACACAATCCCAGTGACCCAGTGCCGTCTCGTTGTCCAACACAGACCCACTGCCCCAGTAAATCCCCAAGGGTCCAACAGAGTCCAGTGACCCAGTACAGTCCGGGAGTCCAACACAATCCCGGTGTCCCATACAATCCCACTGTCCCAAACAGTCCTAGTGTTCAACACAGTCCCAGTGACCCAGTACAGTCCCGGTGTCCAACACAGTCCCAGTCGCCCAGTACAGTCCCGGTGTCCTACAGAGTCCCAGTCACCCAGTACTGTCTCGGTGGTCATCACAGTCCCAGTTACGCAGTACAGTCCTGGTGTCCAGTACAGTCCCGGTGTCCAACCCAGTCCCAGTGACCCAGTACAGTCCTGGAATACAACTCAGTCCCGGTGTCCCATACAGTCTTATTGAGCAATACAATTCCACTGACCCAAAACAGTCCCGGTGTCCAACACAGCCCCAGTGACCCACTACAGTCCCGGTGTCCAAAACAGTCCCAGTCACCCAGTACAGTCTCGGTGTCCAACAGAGACCCAGTCACCCAGTACAGTCCTGGTGTCCAACACAGTCCCAGTGACCCAGTACAGTCCTGGTGTCCAACACAGTCACAGTGACCCAGTACAGTCCCAGAGTCCAACACAGTCCCAGCGACCCAGTACAGTCCCGGTGTCCAAAACAGTCCCAGTCACCCAGTACAGTCTCGGTGTCCAACAGAGACCCAGTCACCCAGTACAGTCCAGGTGTCCAACACAGTCCCAGTGGCCCAGTACAGTCCCGGTGTCCAACACAGTCACAGTGACCCAGTACAGTCCCAGTGTCCAACACAGTCCCAGTGACCCAGTAAAGTCCTGGAATCCAACACAGTCCCGGTGTCCCATACAGTCCTATTGAGCAATGCAATTCCACTGACCCAAACCAGTCCCGGTGACCAACACAGTCCCAGTGACCCAGTACAGTCCCGGTGTCCAATACAGTCTCAGTGACCCAGTACAGTCCGGGTGTCCAACACAGTCCCAGTGACCCAGTACAGTGTTGGTGTCCACAATAATCTCAGTGATCCAACACAGTCCGGTTGACGCAGTACAGTCCCGGTGTCCAACACAGTCCCAGTCACCCACTACAGTCCCGGTGTCCAACACAGTCCTGGAATCCAACACAGTCCCGGTGTCCCATACAGTCCTAGTGTCCAACACAGTCCCAGTGATCCAGTACAGTCCCGGTGTCCAAAACAGTCCCAGTCACCCAGTACAGTCTCGGTGTCTAACAGAGACCCAGTCACCCAGTACAGTCCCAGTGTCCAAAACAGTCCCAGTCACCCAGTACAGTCTCGGTGTCCAACAGAGACCCAGTCACACAGCACTGTCCCGGCGTTCAACACAGTCCCAGTCACCCAGTACAGTCTTGGTGTCCATCACAGTCCTGGTGTCCAGTACAGTCCCGGTATCCAACACAGTCCCAGTGACCCAGTACAGTCCTGGAATCCAACACAGTCCCAGTGTCCCATACCGTCCTGTGTGCAATAGAATCTCAGTGACCCAAAACAGTCCCGGTGTCCAACACAGTCCCAGTGATCCAGTATAGTCCCAGTATCTAAAACAGTCCTAGTGACCCAGCACAGTCCAGTTGTCAAACACAGTCCCAGTGACCCAGTACAGTCACGGTGTCGAACACATTTCCAGTGACCCAGTAGAGGTCCTTTTGGCCAGTACAGTCCTAGTGTCCGACACAATCACAGTAACCCATCACAGTTCCAGTAACCCAGTACAGTCCCGGTGTCCAACACAGTCCCAGTGACTCAGTACAGTCCTTGTGTATAACACAGTCCCAGTGACCCAGTATCGATCCAGTGTTGAAGACAATCCCAGTGACCCAATACTGTCCCGTTGTCCAACACAGTTCCGCTGCCCCAGTATATCCCCAAGGGTCCCACACAGTCACAGGGAACCAGTACAAACCTGGAGTCCAACACAGTCGCGGTGTCCCATGCAGTCCTAGAGTCCAACACCGTCCCCGTGAGCCAGTACACTCCCGGTGTTCAAACCAGACTCAGTGACCCAGTACAGTCCCGGTGTCCAACACAGTCCCAGTGTCCCAGTACAGTGTCGGTGTCCACAATAATGTCAGTGACCCAACAGAGTCCGGTTGATCCAGTACAGTCCCGGTATCCCACACAGATCTAGTCACCCACTACAGTCCCAGTGTCCAACATAGTCCCAGTGACCCAGTGCAGTCCTGGAATCCAATATGGTCCCGATGTCCCATACAGTCCTAGTGTGCAATAAAATCCCAGTGACCCAAAACAGTCCCGGCGCCCAACACAGTCCCAGTGACCCACTACAGTCCCGGTGTCCAACACAGTCCCAGTGACCCAGTACAGTCTCGGAGTCCACAATAATCTGAGTGAAACAACACAGTCCGAGTGACCCAGTACAGTCCCAGTATGCAACACAATCCCAGTGACCCAGTGCCGTCTCGTTGTCCAACACAGACCCACTGCCCCAGTAAATCCCCAAGGGTCCAACACAGTCACCCAGTACTGTCCCGGTGACCAACACAGTCCCAGTGACCCAGTACAGTCCTGGAATCCAACACAGTCCCGGTTCCCATACTGTCCTAGTGTGAAATAGAATCCCAGTGACCCAAAAAAGTCCCGGTGTCCAACACAGTCCCAGTGACCCACTACAGTCCCGGTGCCCAACACAGTCCCAGTGTCCTAGTACAGTGTTGGTGTCCAGAATAATCTCAGTGACCCAACACAGTCCGGTTGACACAGTACAGTCCCGGTATCCAACACAATCCCAGTGACCCAGTACACTCCTGGAATCCAACACAGTCCCGGTGTGCCATACAGTCCTAGTGTCCCAAACAGTCCTAGTGTCCAACACAGTCCAAGTGACCCAGTATAGTCCCAGTGTCTAGTACAGTCCCAGTAACCCAGTGCAGTAAAGGTGTCCAAAACAGTCCGGTGACCCAGTACAGTGCTGTTGTCCATTACAGTCCCAGTGTCCAACAGAGTTTGTGACGCAGTACAATCCCTGTGTCCAGTGCATCCCAGTGTCCAACCCAGTTCCAGTGGCCAAGTACAGTCCCGGTGCCAAGTACAGCACTAGTGTCCAACACAGTCCCAGTCACCCACTACAGTCCCGGTGTCCAACACAGTCCCAGTGACCCAGCGCAGTCCTGGAATCCAACACAGTCCCGGTGTCCCATACAGTCCTAGTGTCCAACACAGTCCCAGTGATCCAGTACAGTCCCGGTGTCCAAAACAGTCCCAGTCACCCAGTACAGTCTCGGTGTCCAACAGAGACCCAGTCACCCAGTAAAGTCCCGGTGTCCAAAACAGTCCCAGTCACCCAGTACAGTCTCGGTGTCCATCACAGTCCCAGTTACCCAGTACAGTCCTGGTGTCCAGTACAGTCCTGGTATCCAACACAGTTCCAGTGACCCAGTACAGTCCTGGAATCCAACACAGTCCCGGTGTCCCATACCGTCCTAGTGTGCAATAGAATCTCAGTGACCCAAAACAGTCCCGGTGTCCAACACAGTCCCAGTGATCCAGTATAGTCCCAGTATCTAAAACAGTCCTAGTGACCCAGCACAGTCCAGTTGTCAAACACAGTCCCAGTGACCCAGTACAGTCACGGTGTCGAACACATTTCCAGTGACCCAGTAGAGGTCCTTTTGGCCAGTACAGTCCTAGTGTCCGACACAATCACAGTAACCCATCACAGTTCCAGTAACCCAGTACAGTCCCGGTGTCCAACACAGTCCCAGTGATCCAGTACATTCCCGGTGTCCAAAACAGTCCCAGTCACCCAGTACAGTCTCGATGTCCAACAGAGACCCAGTCACCCAGTAAAGTCCCGGTGTCCAAAACAGTCCCAGTCACCCAGTACAGTCTCGGTGTCCATCACAGTCCCAGTTACCCAGTACAGTCCTGGTGTCCAGTACAGTCCTGGTATCCAACACAGTCCCAGTGACCCAGTTCAGTCCTGGAATCCAACACAGTCCCGGTGTCCCATACCGTCCTAGTGTGCAATAGAATCCCAGTGACCCAAAACAGTCCCGGTGTCCAACACAGTTAGTGACGCAGTACATTCTCTGTGTCCAGTACATCCCAGTGTCCAAAACAGTCCCAGTGACTCAGTACAGTCCCAGAGTCCAACACAGTCCCAGTGTCCAGTTCCGTCCCGGTGTCCAACACAGTCCCAGTCACTCAGTGCTGTCCCAGAATCCAACGTAGTCGTAGTGATCCAGTACAGTCCTGGTATCCAACACAGTGCCAGTGACCCAGTACTTTCCCGGTGGCCAACACTGTCCCAGTGACTCAGCACAGTCCTGTTGTCCAACACAACCCCAGTGACCCAGTACAGTCCTAGTGTCCAATAATGTGCCAGTGACCCAGTACAGTCCTAGTGTTCAACACACTCTCAGTGATCCAGTAAAGTCCCAGAGTCCAACACAGTCCCAGTGACCCAGTACAGTCCCAGAGTCCAACACAGTCCCAGTGACCCAGTACAGTCCTGGTGTCCAGTACAGTACCAGTGTCCAACACAGTTCCAGTTACCCAGTGCAGTCCCAAATTCCAGCACAATCTCAGTGACCCAGAACAGTCCCGGTATCAATACAGTCCCAGTGACCCAGTACAGTCACTGTATCCAACAGAGTCCCAGTGACTCAGTACAGTCCAGGTGTCCTATACAGTCACAGTGTCCCAGTACCGTTTCAGTGTCCAACACAGTCTCAGTGACTCATTACAGTCCCGTTGTCCAACACAGTCCCAGTGACCCAGTACAGTCCCTGTGTCAAGTACATTCTTAGTGTCCAACATAGTCCCAGTGACCCAGTACAGTCCCTGTATCCAACACGGTCCCAGTGACTCAGTACAGTCCTGTTGTCCAACAAAGTTCCAGCTCCCCATTGCAGTCCCAGAGTCCAACAAAATCCCAGTCAGCCAGCAGAATCCCGTTGCAAAAACACAGTCTCAGTGACTCAGTACCGTCCCAGTGTCCAACACAGTCACAGTGACCCAGTACCGTGTCGGTCTCTAACAGAATCCCAGTGACCCAGTATAGTCCTGTCGTCCAACACTGTCCCAGTGTCCAGTACAGTCCTAGTGTCCAACTCAGTTGCAGTGACCCAGTACAGTTCCGGTGTCAAGTACAGTCCTAGTGTCCTAAAAAGTCCCAGTGACTCAGTACAGTCCCAGAGTCCAACAAAGTCCCAGTGACCAAGTGCAGTGAAGATGTCCAACACAGTCCAGTGTCCCAGTGCAGTCCTGTTGTCAATTACAGTCCCAGTGTCCAACACAGTTAGTGACGCAGTATAGTCTCTGTGTCCAGTACATCCCAGTGTCCAAATCAGTCCCAGTGACCCAGTACAGTCCCATTGCCAAGTACAGCCCTAGTGTCCAACACTGTCCCAGTGACCCTGTACAGTCCTAGTGTCCAACACAGTCCCAGTGACACAGTACAGTCCCGTTGTCCAACACAGTCCCAGTGTCCAGTTCAGTCCTAGTGTCCAACACAATTGCAGTGACCCAGTACAGTCCCAATGTCAAGTACAGTCCTAGTGTCTTACACAGTCCCAGTGACTCAGAACAGTCCCAGAGTCCAACAAAGTCCCAGTGACCAAGTGCAGTGAAGAAGTCCAACACAATCCGGTGTCCCAGTGCAGTCGTGTTGTCAATTACAGTCCCAGTGTCCAACACAGTTAGTGACGCAGTACAGTCTCTGTGTCCAGTACATCCCAGTGTCCAAAACAGTTCCAGTGACCCAATACAGTCCCGTTGCCAAGTACAGCCCTAGTGTCCAACACTGTCCCAGTGACCCAGTAAAGTCCTAGTGTCCAACACAGTCCCAGTGACACAGTGCAGTCCCGTTGTCCAACACAGTCCCAGTGACTCAGTACAGTCCCAGGGTCCAACACAATCCCAGTGTCCAACACAATTGCAGTGACCCAGTACAGTCCTGGTGTCAAGCACAGTCCTAGTGTTCAACACAGTCCCAGTGACTCAGTACAGTCCCGTTGTCCAACACAGTCCCAGTGTCCAGTTCAGTCCTAGTGTCCAGCACAATTGTAGTGACCCAGTACAGTCCCGGTGTCAAGTACAGTCCTAGTGTTCAACATAGTCCCAGTGACCCAGTACAGTCTCGATGTCAAGTACAGTCCCAGTGTCCAACACAGTCCCAGTGTCTCAGTACAGTCCCAGAGGTCAACACAGTCCCAGTGTCCAACACAATTGCAGTGACCCAGTACAGTCCTGGTGTCAAGTACAGTCCTAGTGTTCAACACAGTCCCAGTGACACAATACAGTCCCGTTGTCCAACACAGTCCCAGTGTCCAGTTCAGTCCTAGTATCCAACACAATTGCAGTGACCCAGTACAGTCCCGGTGTCAAGTACAGTCCTAGTGTTCAACATAGTCCCAGTGACCCAGTACAGTCTCGATGCCAATTACAGCGCTAGTGTCCAACACTGTCCCAGTGACCCAGTACAGTCCTAGTGTCCAACACAGTCCCAGTGTCCAGTTCAGTCCCAGAGTCCAAGACAGTCCCAGTGTCCAGTTCAGTCCTAGTGTCCAACACAATTGCAGTGACCCAGTACAGTCCCAGTGTCAAGTACAGTCCCAGAGTCCAACACAGTCCCAGTGACCCAGTACATCCCACGTGTCCAATACAGTCACAGTGTCCCAGTACCATCCCAGAGTACAACACAGTCCCAGTCACTCAGTGCTGTTCCAGAATCCAATGTAGTCCCAGTGATCCAGTGCAGTCTGGTGTCCAACACAGTCCCAGTAACCCAGTACAGTCCCGTTGTGCAACACAGTCCCAGTATCCAGTATAGTCCTAGTGTTCTACACACTCCCAGTGATCCAGTACAGTCCCAAAGTCCAACACAGTCCCAGTGACCCAGTACAGTCCTGGTGTCCAGTACAGTACCAGTGTCCAACACAGTTCCAGTTACCCAGTGCAGTCCCAAATTCCAGCACAATCTCAGTGACCCAGAACAGTCCCGGTATCAATACAGTCCCAGTGATCCAGTACAGTCACTGTATCCAACACAGTCCCAGTGACCCAGTACAGTCCAGGTGTCCTATACAGTCACAGTGTCCCAGTACCGTTTCAGTGTCCAACACAGTCCCAGTGACTCATTACAGTCCCGTTGTCCAACACAGTCCCAGTGACCCAGTACAGTCCCTGTATCCAACACGGTCCCAGTGACTCAGTACAGTCCTGTTGTCCAACAAAGTTCCAGCTCCCCATTGCAGTCCCAGAGTCCAACAAAATCCCAGTGAGCCAGTGGAGTCCCGTTACGAAAACACAGTCTCAGTGACTCAGTACCGTCCCAGTGTCCAACACAGTCACAGTGACCTAGTACTATGTCGGTCTCTAACAGAATCCCAGTGACCCAGTATAGTCCCATTGTCCAACACAGTCCCAGTGTCCAGTACAGTCCTGGTGTCCAACTCAGTTGCAGTGACCCAGTACAGTTCCGGTGTCAAGTACAGTCCTAGTGTCCTACACATTCCCAGTGACCCAGTACAGTCCTTATGTCAAGTACAGTCCTAGTGTCCTACACAGTCCCGGTGTCCAGTACAGTCCTAGTGTCCAACTCAGTTGCAGTGACCCAGTACAGTCCCGATGTCAAGTACAGTCCTAGTGTCGTACACAGTCCCAGTGTCCAGTACAGTCCTAGTGTCCAACTCAGTTGCAGTGACCCAGTACAGTTCCGGTGTCAAGTACAGTCCTAGTGTCCTACACATTCCCAGTGACCCAGTACAGTCCCTATGTCAAGTACAGTCCTTGTGTCCTACACAGTCCCAGTGTCCAGTTCAGACCTAGTGTTCAACATAGTCCCAGTGACCCAGTACAGACTCGATGTCAAGTACAGTCCTAGTGTCCAACACAGTCCCAGTGCCTCAGTACAGTCCCAGAGTCCAACACAGTCCCAGTGTCCAACACAATTGCAGTGACCCAGTACAGTCCTGGTGTCAAGCACAGTCCTAGTGTTCAACACAGTCCCAGTGACTCAGTACAGTCCCGTTGTCCAACACAGTCCCAGTGTCCAGTTCAGTCCAAGTGTCCAACACAATTGCAGTGACCCAGTACAGTCCCAGTGTCAAGAACAGTCCCAGAGTCCAACACAGTCCCAGTGACCCAGTACATTCCACGTGTCCAATACAGTCACAGTGTCCCAGTACCGTCCCAGAGTCCAACACAGTCCCAGTGACCCAGTACAGTGTTGTTGTCCAACACAGTCCCAGTGACCCAGTACAGTCCTGGTATCCAACACAGTGCCAGTGACCCAGTACTTTCCTGGTGGCCAACACAGTCCCAGTGACTCAGCACAGTCCTGTTGTCTGACACAACCCCAGTGACCCAGTGCAGTCCTGGTGTCCAGTAATGTGCCAGTGACCCAGTACAGTCCCGATGTTCAACACAGTCCCAGTGACCCAGTTCCGTCCCGGTGTCCAAAACAGTCCCAGTCACTCAGTGCTGTCCCAGAATCCAACGTAGTCCCAGTGATCCAGTACAGTCTGGTGTCCAACACAGTCTTAGTGACCAAGTACAGTCCCAGAGTCCAACACAGTCCCAGTGACCCAGTACAGTCCCGTTGTGCAACACAGTCCCAGTATCCAGTATAGTCCTAGTGTTTAACACACTCTCAGTGATCCAGTACAGTCCCAGAGTCCAACACAGTCCAAGTGACCCAGTACAGTCCTGGTGTCCAGTACAGTACCAGTGTCCAACACAGTTCCAGTTACCCAGTGCAGTCCCAAATTCCAGCACAATCTTAGTGACCCAGAACAGTCCCGGTATCAATACAGTCCCAGTGACCTAGTACAGTCACTGTATCCAACACAGTCCCAGTGACCCAGTACAGTCCAGGTGTCCTATACAGTCACAGTGTCCCAGTACCGTTTCAGTGTCCAACACAGTCTCAGTGACTCATTACAGTCCCGTTGTCCAACACAGTCCCAGTGACCCAGTACAGTCCCTGTATCCAACACGGTCCCAGTGACTCAGTACAGTCCTGTTGTCCAACAAAGTTCCAGCTCCGCATTGCAGTCCCAGAGTCCAACAAAATCCCAGTGAGCCAGCGGAGTCCCGTTGCGAAAGCACAGTCTCAGTGACTCAGTTCCGTCCCAGTGTCCAACACAGTCACAGTGACCCAGTACCCTGTCGGTCTCTAACAGAATCCCAGTGACCCAGTATAGTCCCGTCGTCCAACACAGTCCCAGTGTCCAGTACAGTCCTAGTGTCCAACTCAGTTGCAGTGACCCAGTACAGTTCCGGTGTCAAGTACAGTCCTAGTGTCCAACACAGTCCCAGTGACTCAGTACAGTCCCAGAGTCCAACAAAGTCCCAGTGACCAAGTGCAGTGAAGATGTCCAACACAGTCCGATGTCCCAGTGCAGTCCTGTTGTCAATTACATCCCAGTGTCTAACACAGTTAGTGACGCAGTACAGTCTCTGTGTCCAGTACATCCCAGTGTCCAAAACAGTCCCAGTGACCCAGTACAGTCCCGTTGCCAAGTACAGCGCTTGTGTCCAACACTGTCCCAGTGACCCAGTACAGTCCTAGTGTCCAACACAGTCCCAGTGTCCAGTTCAGTCCTAGTGTCCAACACAATTGCAGTGACCCAGGACAGTCCCGGTGTCAAAGTACAGTCCTAGTGTTCAACATAGTCCCAGTGACACAGTAAAGTCTCGATGTCAAGTACAGTCCTAGTCTCCAACACAGTCCCAGTGACTCAGTACAGTCCCAGGGTCCAACACAATCCCAGTGTCCAACACAATGGCAGTGACCCAGTACAGTCCCGGTGTCAAGTACAGTCCTAGTGTTCAACATAGTCCCAGTGACTCAGTACAGTCCCAGAGTCCAACACAGTCCCAGTGACCCAGTACATTCCACGTGTCCAATACAGTCACAGTGTCCCAGTACCATCCCAGAGTCCAACACAGTCCCAGTGACCCAGTACAGTGCTGTTGTCCAACACAGTCCCATTGACCCAGTACAGTCCTGGTATCCAACCCAGTGCCAGTGACCCAGTACTTTCCTGATGGCCAACACAGTTCCAGTGACTCAGCACAGTCCTGTTGTCCAACACATCCCAGTGACCCAGTACAGTCCTGGTGTCCAACACAGCCCCAGTATCCAGTATAGTCCGAGTGTTCAACACACTCCCAGTGATCCAGTACAGTCCCAGAGTCCAACACAGTCCCAGTGACCCAGTACAGTCCTGGTGTCCAGTACAGTACCAGTGTCCAACACAGTTCCAGTTACCCAGTGCAGTCCCAAATTCCAGCACAATCTTAGTGACCCAGAACAGTCCCGGTATCAATACAGTCCCAGTGACCCAGTACAGTCACTGTATCCAACACAGTCCCAGTGACCCAGTACAGTCCAGGTATCCTATACAGTCATAATGTCCCAGTACAGTCCCTGTGTCAAGTACATTCTTAGTGTCCAACATAGTCCCAGTGACCCAGTACAGTCCCTGTATCCAACACGGTCCCAGTGACTCAGTACAGTCCTGTTGTCCAACAAAGTTCCAGCTCCCCATTGCAGTCCCAGAGTCCAACAAAATCCCAGTGAGCCAGCGATGTCCCATTGCGAAAAGACAGTCTCAGTGACTCAGTACCGTCCCAGTGTCCAACACAGTCACAGTGACCCAGTACCCTGTCGGTCTCTAACAGAATCCCAGTGACCCAGTATAGTCCCATCGTCCAACACAGTCCCAATGTCCAGTACAGTCCTAGTGTCCAACTCATTTGCAGTGACCCAGTACAGTTCCGGTGTCAAGTACAGTCCTAGTGTTCAACATAGTCCCAGTGACCCAGTACAGTCTCGATGTCAAGTACAGTCCTAGTGTCCAACACAGTCCCAGTGACTCAGGACAGTACCAGAGTCCAACACAGTCCCAGTGACCCAGTACAGTTCTAGTGTCAAGTACAGTCCTAGTGTCCTGCACATTCCCAGTGACCCAGTACAGTTCCGATGTCAAGTACAGTCCTAGTGTCCTACACAGTCCCAGTGACTCAGGACAGTCCCAGTGACCCAGTACAGTGAAGATGTCCAAAACAGTCCGATGTCCCAGTGCAGTCCTGTTGTCAATTACATCCCAGTGTCTAACACAGTTAGTGACCCAGTACAGTGCTGTTGTCCAACACTCTGGGACTGTACTTGACACTGGGACTGTACTGGGTCACTGCAATTGTGTTGGACACAAGGACTGAACTGAACACTGGGACTGTGTTGGACTCTGGGACTGTACTGAGTCACTGGGACTATGTTGAACACTAGGACTGTACTTGACACCGGGACTGTACTGGGTCACTGCCATTGTGTTGGACACTGGGATTGTGTTGGACTCTGGGACTGTACTGAGTCACTGGGACTGTGTTGGAGACAAGGACTGTACTTGACATCGAGACTGTACTGTGTCACTGGGACTATGTTGAACACTAGGACTGTACTTTGACACCGGGACTGTACTGGGTCACTGCAATTGTGTTGGACACTAGGACTGAACTGGACACTGGGACTGTGTTGGACGACGGGACAATACTGGGTCACTGGGATTCTGTTAGAGACCGACACGGTACTGGGTCACTGTGACTGTGTTGGACACTGGGACGGTACTGAGTCACTGAGACTGTCTTTTCGCAACGGGACTCCGCTGGCTGACTGGGATTTTGTTGGACTCTGGGACTGCAATGGGGAGCTGGAACTTTGTTGGACAACAGGACTGTACTGAGTCACTGGGACCGTGTTGGATACAGGGACTGTACTGGGTCACTGGGACTATGTTGGACACTAAGAATGTATTTGACACAGGGACTGTACTGGGTCACTGCAATTGTGTTGGACACTAGGACTGAACTGGACACTGGGACTGTGTTGGACTCTGGGACTGTACTTGGCACCAGGACTGTACTGGGTCACTGCAATTGTGTTGGACACTGGGACTGTGTTGGACAACGGGACTGTACTGTGTCACTGGGACTGTGTTGGACACTAGGACTGTACTGGGTCACTGGGACAGTGTTGGATACAGGGACTGTACTGGGTTACTGGGACTGTGTTGGACACCAGACTGCACTGGGTCACTGGGACTACATTGGATTCTGGAACAGCACTGAGTGACTGGGACTGTGTTGGACTCTGGGACGGTACTGGGACACTGTGACTGTATTGGACACGTGGAATGTACTGGGTCACTGGGACTGTGTTGTACTCTGGGACTGTACTTGACACTGGGACTGTACTGGGTCACTGCAATTGTGTTGGACACTAGGACTGAACTGGACACTGGGACTGTGTTGGACTCTGGGACTGTACTTGGCACCAGGACTGTACTGGGTCACTGCAATTGTGTTGGACACTGGGACTGTGTTGGACAACGGGACTGTACTGTGTCACTGGGACTGTGTTGGACACTAGGACTGTACTGGGTCACTGGGACAGTGTTGGACACTAGCGCTGTACTTGACACCGGGACTGTACTGGGTCACTGCAATTGTGTTGGACACTAGGACTGAACTGTACACTGGGACTGTGTTGGACTCTGGGACTGTACTTGGCACCAGGACTGTACTGGGTCACTGGGACTGTGTTGGACTCTGGGACTGTCCTGAGTCACTGGGACTGTGTAGGACACTAGGACTGTACTTGACATCGGGACTGTACTGGGTCACTGCAAATGAGTTGGACACTTAGGACTGTACTGGACACTGGGACCGTGTTGGACGATGGGACTATACTGGGTCACTGGGATTCTGTTAGAGACCGACACGGTACTGGGTCACTGTGACTGTGTTGGACACTGGGACGGTACTTTCCTGATGGCCAACACAGTTCCAGTGACTCAGCACAGTCCTGTTGTCCAACACATCCCAGTGACCCAGTACAGTCCTGGTGTCCAACCCAGCCCCAGTATCCAGTATAGTCCTAGTGTTCAACACAGTCCCAGTGACCCAGTACATTCCACGTGTCCAATACAGTCACAGTGTCCCAGTACCACCCCAGAGTCCAACACAGTCCCAGTGACCCAGTACACTGCTGTTGTCCAACACAGTCCCAGTGACCCAGTACAGTCCTGGTATCCAACCCAGTGCCAGTGACCCAGTACTTTCCTGATGGCCAACACAGTCCCAGTGACTTAGCACAGTCCTGTTGTCCAACACATCCCAGTGACCCAGTACAGTCCTGGTGTCCAACACAGTCCCAGTGATCCAGTACAGTCCCAGAGTCCAACACAGTCCCAGTGACCCAGTACAGTCCCGTTGTGCAACACAGCCCCAGTATCCAGTATAGTCCTAGTGTTCAACACACTCCCAGTGATCCAGTACAGTCCCAGAGTCCAACACAGTCCCTGTGACCCAGTACAGTCCTGGTGTCCAGTACAGTACCAGTGTCCAACACAGTTCCAGTTACCCAGTGCAGTCCCAAATTCCAGCACAATCTCAGTGACCCAGAACAGTCCCGGTATCAATACAGTCCCAGTGACCCAGTACAGTCACTGTATCCAACACAGTCCCAGTGACCCAGTACAGTCCAGGTGTCCTATACAGTCACAGTGTCCCAGTACAGTCCCTGTGTCAAGTACATTCTTAGTGTCCAACATAGTCCCAGTGACCCAGTACAGTCCCTGTATCCAACACGGTCCCAGTGACTCAGTACAGTCCTGTTGTCCAACAAAGTTCCAGCTCCCCATTGCAGTCCCAGAGTCCAACAAAATCCCAGTGAGCCAGCGATGTCCCGTTGCGAAAAGACAGTCTCAGTGACTCAGTACCGTCTCAGTGTCCAACACAGTCACAGTGACCCAGTACCCTGTCGGTCTCTAACAGAATCCCAGTGACCCAGTATAGTCCCATCGTCCAACACAGTCCCAATGTCCAGTACAGTCCTAGTGTCCAACTCATTTGCAGTGACCCAGTACAGTTCCGGTGTCAAGTACAGTCCTAGTGTCCTACACATTCCCAGTGACCCAGTACAGTCCCGATGTCAAGTACAGTCCTAGTGTCCTACACAGTCCCAGTGTCCAGTTCAGACCTAGTGTCCAACACAATTGCAGTGACCCAGTACAGTCCCGGTGTCAAGTACAGTCCTAGTGTTCAACATAGTCCCAGTGACCCAGTACAGTCTCGCTGTCAAGTATAGTCCTAGTGTCCAACACAGTCCCAGTGTCCCAGTACTGTTTCAGTGTCCAACACAGTCCCAGTGACTCATTACAATCCCGTTGTCCAACACAGTCCCAGTGACTCATTACAATCCCGTTGTCCAACACAGTCCCAGTGACCCAGTACAGTCCCTGTGTCAAGTACATTCTTAGTGTCCAACATAGTCCCAGTGACCCAGTACAGTCCCTGTATCCAACACGGTCCCAGTGACTCAGTACAGTCCTGTTGTCCAACAAAGTTCCAGCTCCCCATTGCAGTCCCAGAGTCCAACAAAATCCCAGTGAGCCAACGGAGTCCCGTTGCGAAAAGACAGTCTCAGTGACTCAGTACCGTCCCAGTGTCCAACACAGTCACAGTGACCCAGTACCGTGTCGGTCTCTAACAGAATCCCAGTGACCCAGTATAGTCCCGTCGTCCAACACAGTCCCAGTGTCCAGTACAGTCCTAGTGTCCAACACAATTGCAGTGACCCAGTACAGTCCTGGTGTCAAGCACAGTCCTAGTGTTCAACACAGTCCCAGTGACTCAGTACAGTCCCGTTGTCCAACACAGTCCCAGTGTCCAGTTCAGTCCTAGTGTCCAGCACAATTGTAGTGACCCAGTACAGTCCCGGTGTCAAGTACAGTCCTAGTGTTCAACATAGTCCCAGTGACCCAGTACAGTCTCGATGTCAAGTACAGTCCTAGTGTCCAACACAGTCCCAGTGACTCAGGACAGTCCCAGAGTCCAACACAGTCCCAGTGACCCAGTACAGTCCTGGTGCCAAGTACAGTCCCAGAGTCCAACACAGTCCTAGTGTCCAACACAATTGCAGTGACCCAGTACAGTCCCGGTGTCAAGTACAGTCCTAGTGTCCAACACTGTCCCAGTAACCCAGTACAGTCCTAGTGTCCAACACAGTCCCAGTGACACAGTACAGTCCCGTTGTCCAACACAGTCCCAGTGTCCAACACAATTGCAGTGACCCAGTACAGTCCTGGTGCAAAGTACAGTCCCAGAGTCCAACACAGTCCCAGTGTCCAGTTCAGTCCTAGTGTCCAACACAATTGCAGTGACCCAGTACAGTCCCAGTGTCAAGTACAGTCCCAGAGTACAACACAGTCCCAGTGACCCAGTACATTCCACGTGTCCAATACAGTCACAGTGTCCCAGTACCGTCCCAGAGTCCAACACAGTCCCAGTGACCCAGTACAGTGTTGTTGTCCAACACAGTCCCAGTGACCCAGTACAGTTCTGGTATCCAACACAGTGCCAGTGACCCAGTACTTTCCCAGTGGCCAACACAGTCCCAGTGACTCAGCACAGTCCTGTTGTCCAACACAACCCCAGTGACCCAGTACAGTCCTGGTGTCCAATAATGTGCCAGTGACCCAGTACAGTCCTGGTGTCCAACACAGTCCCAGTGACCCAGTACAGTCCCGGTGTTCAACACAGTCCCAGTGACCCAGTACCGTCCCGGTGTCCAACACAGTCCCAGTCACTCAGTGCTGAACCAGAATCCAACGTAGTCCCAGTGACCCAGTACGGTCCCGTTGTGCAACACAGTCCCAGTATCCAGTGTAGTCCTAGTGTTCAACACACTCTTAGTGATCCAGTGCAGTCCCAGTGTCCAACACAGTCCCAGTGACCCAGTACAGTCCTGGTGTCCAGTACAGTACCAGTGTCCAACACAGTCCCAGTATCCAGTGTAGTCCTAGTGTTCAACACACTCTTAGTGATCCAGTGCAGTCCCAGTGTCCAACACAGTCCCAGTGACCCAGTACAGTCCTGGTGTCCAGTACAGTACCAGTGTCCAACACAGTTCCAGTTACCAAGTGCAGTCCCAAATTCCAGCACAATCTCAGTGACCCAGAACAGTCCCGGTATCAATGCAGTCCCAGTGACCCAGTACAGTCACTGTATCCAACAGAGTCCCAGTGACCCAGTACAGTCCAGGTGTCCTATACAGTCACAGTGTCCCAGTACCATTTCAGTGTCCAACACAGTCCCAGTGACTCATTACAGTCCCGTTGTCCAACGCATTCCCAGTGACCCAGTATAGTCCCTGTGTCAAGTACATTCTTAGTGTCCAACATAGTCCCAGTGACCCAGTCCAGTCCCTGTGTCAAGTACATTCTTAGTTTCCAACATAGTCCCAGTGACCCAGTACAGTCCCTGTATCCAACACGGTCCCAGTGACTCAGTACAGTCCTGTTGTCCAAGAAAGTTCCAGCTCCCCATTGCAGTCCCAGAGTCCAACAAAATCCCAGTGAGCCAGCAGAGTCCCGTTGCGAAAACACAGTCTCAGTGACTCAGTACCGTCCCAGTGTCCAACACAGTCACAGTGACCCAGTATCGTGTCGGTCTCTAACAGAATCCCAGTGACCCAGTATTGTCCCGTCGTCCAACACAGTCCCAGTGTCCAGTACAGTCCTAGTGTCCAACTCAGTTGCAGTGACCCAGTACAGTTCCAGTGTCAAGTACAGTCCTAGTGTCCTACACAGTCCCAGTGACTCAGTACAGTCCCAGAGTGCAACAAAGTCGCAGTGACCAAGTGCAGTGAAGAAGTCCAACACAGTCCGGTGTCCCAGTGCGTCCTGTTGTCAATTACAGTCCCAGTGTCCAACACAGTTAGTGACGCAGTACAGTCTCTGTGTCCAGTTCATCCCAGTGTCCAAAACAGTCCCAGTGACCCAGTACAGTCCCATTGCCAAGTACAGCGCTGGTGTCCAACACTGTCCCAGTGACCCAGTACAGTCCCAGTGTCCAACAGAGTCCCAGTGCACAGTACAGTCCCGTTGTCCAACACAGTCCCAGTGTCCAGTTCAGTCCCAGAGTCCAACACAGTCCCAGTGTCCAGTTCAGTCCTAGTGTCCAACACAATTGCAGTGACCCAGTACAGTCCCAGTGTCAAGTACAGTCCCAGAGTACAACACAGTCCCAGTGACCCAGTACATTCCACGTGTCCAATACAGTCACAGTGTCCCAGTACCGTCCCAGAGTCCAACACAGTCCCAGTGACCCAGTATAGTGTTGTTGTCCAACACAGTTCCAGTGACCCAGTACAGTCCTGGTATCCAACATAGTGCCAGTGACCCAGTACTTTCCCGGTGGCCAACACAGTCCCAGTGACTCAGTACAGTCCTGTTGTCCAACACAACCCCAGTGACCCAGTACAGTCCTGGTGTCCAACACGCTCCCAGTGACCCAGTACATTCCACGTGTCCAATACAGTCACAGTGTCCCAGTACCGTCCCGGTGTCCAACACACTCCTAGTGACCCAGTACCATTCCAGTGTCCTACACAGCCTCAGAGACCCAGTACAGTTCCAGTGTTCAACAGTCGCAGTGACCCAGTACAGTCCCAGTGTCCTACACAGTCTCGATGAAATAGCCCAGTGTTCAACATAGAAGTAGTGACCCAACACAGGCCAGTGACACAGCCAAGATCCTTCTGCACGAATTCAATTTTTTAGACGATTGAATCGGACTGCCTGTCCCTCAAAGCTCCTATAACTGCTCCACTAATCAGACATTTCACCACAGAGGCACTTTCCCATGTCCCTCAATTTAAAAAAAACAATCGTTCCCTGCTTTTGATATACACTACTACTGAGCCTCTTTGGTAAAGAATTTCAAAGATGCCCTCCACACTTTGTGCTAAATGGCTGACCCCTTATTCCAAGCCTGTGATGCCTGGTTCTGACACCCCAGCCAGTTGAGACATAATTCCTGTAACAAACTTGTTAAAATATGTATGATTTGTGAGATTATCTTTCTTCTGAATTCTAGAGAATATAGACTAGCCATCGCAATCGCTCATCATGACACAATGCATCTTATTCATAGAAACATACAAACATAGAAAACCTACAGCATAATACAGGCCCTTCGGCCCACAAAGTTGCGCCGAACATGTCCCTACCTTAGAAATTGTTAGGCTTACCTGTAGCCCTCTATTTTACAAAGCTCCATGTACCTGTCTAAATGTCTCTTAAAAGACCCTATCATATCCACCTCCACCACCGTTACCGACAGCCCATTCCCACTCACCACTCTCTGAGTAAAAAACTTACCCCTGACATCTCCTCTGTACCTACTCCCCAGCACCTTAAACCTGTGTCCTCTTGTGCCAACCATTTAAGCACTGGGAAAAGCCTCTGTCTATCCACAGGTTCAATGCCTCTCATCATCTTATACACCCCTATCAGGTCACCTCTCATCATCCTTCGCTCCAAGGAGAAAAGGCCGAGTTCGCTCAACCCATTCTCATAAGGCATGCTCCCCAATCCAGGCAATATTATTGTAAATCTCCTCTGCTCCCTTTCTATGGTTTCCACATCCTTCCTGTAGTGAGGCAGCCAGAACTGAGCACAGTACTCCAAGTGGGGTCTGACCAGGGTCCTATATAGCTGCAATATTATCTCTCGGCTCCTAAATGATTGATGAAGGCCAATACACCTTACGCCTTCTTAACCACAGGGTCAACCTGCGCAGCTGCTTTGAGCGTCCTATGGACTGGGACCCCAAGATCCCTCTGATCCTCCACACTGCCAAGAGTCTTAACATTAATACAATATTCTGCCATCATATTTGACCTACCAAAATGAACTACTTCACACTTATCTGAGTTGAACTCCATCTGTCACTTCTCAGCCCAGTTTTGCATTCTATCAATGTCCCGCTGTAACCTCTGACAGTCCTCCACACTATCCACAACACCTCCAACCTTTGTGTCATCAGCAAACTTTCTAACCCATCCCTCCATTTCCTCATCCAGGTCATTTATAAAAATCACAAAGAGTAGGGTCCCAGAACAGATCCCTGAGGCACACCACTGGTCACCGACCTCCATGCAGAATATAGCCTGTCTTCTGTGGGCAAGTCAATTCTGGATCCACAAAGCAATGTCCCCTTGGATGCCATGCCTCTTTACTTTCTCAATAAGACTTGCATGGGGTACCTTATCAAATGCCTTGCTGAAATCCATATACACTACATCTACTGCTCTATCTTCATCAATGTGTTCAATCATATCCTCAAAAAATTCAATCAGGCTCGTAAGGCACGACCTGCCCTTGACAAAGCCATGCTGTCTACTCCTAATACCTGTCTATACCTCTCCAAATGTTCATAAATCCTGCCTCTCAGGACCTTCTCCATCAACTTACTTCTCCATCACTGAGGTTAAACTCACTGGTCTATAATTTTTTGGGCTATCTCTATTCCCTTTCTTGAATAAGGAAACAACATTCACAACCCTCCAATCTTCCAGAACCTCTCCCGTCCTCATTGATGATGCAAAGATCATCGCCACAGGCTCAGTAATCTCTTCCCTCGCCTCCCACAGTAGCCTGGGGTACATCTCATTCGGTCTGGGCGACTTATCCAACTTGATGCTTTTCAAAAGCTCCAGCACATCCTCTTTCTTATATCTACATGCTCAAGCTTTTCACCCCACTGCAAGTCATCACTACAATCACCAAGATCCTTTTCCAAAGTGAATACTGAAGTCAAGTATTCACTAAGTATCTCCGTTATTTTTTCCAGTTCCATACACACTTTCCCACTGTCACACTTGACAGGGCCTATTCTTTCACATCTTATCCTTTTGCTCTTCACATACTTGTAGAATGCCTTGGGGTTTTCCTTAATAGTCATAGTCGTAGTCATACTTTATTGATCCCGAGCGAAATTGGTTTTCGTTACAGTTACACCATAAATAATTAAATAGTAATAAAGCCATAAATAATTAAATAGTAATATGTAAATTATGTCAGGAAATAAGTCCAGGACCAACCTATTGGCTCAGGGTGTCGGACCCTCCAAGGGAGGAGTTGTAAAGTTTGATGGCCACAGGCAGGAATGACTTCATCCTACCCACCAAGGCCTTCTCATGGCCTGTTCTGGCTTTCCTAATTTCCTTCTTAAGCTCCTTCCTATTAGCTTTATAATCTTCTAGATCTCTAACATTACCTAGCTCTCTGAACCTTTTGTAAGCTTTTCTTTTCTTCTTGACTAGATTTATTACAGCCTTTGTACACCATTGTACTTCTGTACCCTACCACAACTTCCCTGTCTCATTGGAATGTACCTATACAGAAATCCACACAAATATCCCCTGAATATTTGCCACATTTCTTCCGTATTCTTCCCTGAGGACATCTGTTCCCAATTTAAGCTTCCAATTTCCTGCCTGATAGCCTCATAATTCCTCTTACTCCAATTAAACACTTTCCTAACTTGTCTGTTCTTATCTCTCTTCAATGCTATTGCAAAGGAGATACAGTAGAATTATGATCACTATCTCCAAAATGCTCTCCTGAGAGCATTTTGACACCTGACCAGGTTCATTTCCCAATACCAAATCAAGTGCAGCCTCTCCTTTTGTAGGCTTATCGATATATTGTGTCAAGAAACCTTCCTGAACACACTTAACAAACTCCACACCATCTAAACCCCTCGCTCTAGGGAGATGCCAATCGAGAATTAAAATCTCGTAGCATGACAACTCTGTTATTATTACACCTTCCTAGGATCTGTTTCCCTATCTGCTCCTCGATATCCCTGTTACTATTGGGTGGCCTATAAAACACACCCAGTAAAGTTATAGCCTCCTTCCTGTTCCTAACCTCCACCCACAGATACTCCGTAGACAATCCCTCCATGGCGTCCACCTTTTCTGCAGCCATGACACTATCTCTGATCAACAGTGCCACGCCCCCACCCCTTTTGCCTCCCTCCCTGTCCTTTCTGAAAGATCTAAAACCTGGCACTAGAAGTAACCATTCCTGTCCCTGAGCCATCCAAGTCTCTGTAATGGTCACCACATCATATCTCCAAGTACTGATCCACACTCTAAGCTCAACCGCTTTGTTCACAACACTCCTTGCATTAAAATAGACACACCTCAAACCTTCGGTCTGAGCGCATCCCTTCTCTATCACCTGCCTATCCTCCCTCTTGCACTGTCTACAAGCTTTCTCTATTTGTGAGCCAACCTCATCTTCCCCAGTTTCTTCAGTTCGGTTCCCACCCCCCAGCAATTCTAATTTAAATTCTCCCCCAGGAATTAACCTGGTGAACTTTAGCTGTATTCCCTCTGTTGCAAATGTATCCTTTCTTGGGTTGGGAGAATAGACCTATATATGACATTCCAGGTGTGGCCTCTATATGATAGCAGTAAGGTATTTCCCTCCTGTGCTTACAGTAATTCCTAATGCAGTAAACGTCAGTGTGTTCAAAGATTCAAAGTACATTCATTACCAAAGTATGTATACAGAATACAATGCTAGAATTCATCCTCCCGTAGGCGGCCACAGAACAAAGAAACACGATGGAATCAGTTCAAGAAAACATCAAACACAAGCTAATTGCTTGCTTTAGTTGTGTGTGATTGAACACAATGGCACTAGATCCCTCTGAACACCAACACTTTTCAGCATCTCCACCCCTTCTATTTAATAGTTTTAAAAAATTTATTTTGTCCCCAAAAGGAGTCAACACAACACTTTGTACCTTTGCTTCATCCATTGCAACAGCTGGGTTTTCCTGGTGGCCATCCATTTTAATTATACTTCACTCTCCAATTCCGACGTGGCCTCCTCTACTACCAGGATGTTGCAGGCCACTCTCAGGCTGAAGAAGCAAAACCTCTTAATATGTCTGGGTAGCCCCCAACCTGTCAGCATGAACATTAATTTCTCCACCATCCCCCTTCTCTCTTTTTCAATTCCCCATTCTGACTCCCATCTTACCTGCCCATCACCTCCCTCTGATGCACCTCCTCATCCTCTTTCTCACAGTCCACTCTCCTCTCCTATCAGATTCCTCCAGCCCTTAACCTTTTCCACGTATCACTTCATCTCCCCTCCCCCATCCACCCACCTTCCCCTTCAGCTGCCTTCATCTATCTCCTGCAATCTTGTATTCCTTCCCCTCCTCCCACCTTCTTTTTCTGGCTTCTTTCCTCTTCCTTTCCAGTCCTGATGCAGAGCCTCTGTCTGAAACGTCAACTGTTTATTCCCCTGCATGGATGCTGCCTGACCTTTTGAGTTCCTCCAGCACTTTTTTTGCATTGCTTTGGATTTCCAGCATCTGCAGAATCTCGAATGATTATATTGCATCTGCCTTGTCCTCAGCCATTCATTGTAGCCCCACTGAGTCGTCTATATAACTCCCACTGTCCCCCATCTCTATTCAGCAAACATGGACATGTCATGGATGACCCAAATCACTGATAGATGTGGTGAATATTTGGGTCCCCAATGACTATCCATGTGGCACCCTGTTAGTTATAGCTTTCCAATCCAATGAAGACCTGTTCATTCCCACTCTGTTTTTTTTGCCAGTTCTCAGTGTGCACTGGTATATTCCCATGTGCACAAATTTTGTTCAGTAACCTCTCCTGAGGTATCTAATTGAAGGTTACCTGAAAATCCAAATGCATCACATCCATTGGTTACTCAAAGGTGGCATGGTAGTGTAGCGGTTAGTATAATCCCCATAGTTGAATGGAGAATCAGATTACAGTCTCCCACAGTGAGTTCTGATTACACCTCAGTACACAATAGCTCAAGGAACTTGTGCATTGGTTGAGTTGCTGTGCCTACTGTTCAAAGCCTGTGGAGTCACTTGCGGACTTCAGTCAAGGAGCAACACCACCCTTCCAGTCCAGGATGTTTATCACCATTAAGCATGGGGGTAAGATGGTGTTGTCCAGCTTGGTCTGCCGCATTGGTTTCCGTGTTTTGTTGCGTGGTAAACATATATAGTAACGCATCTGTTCTTATTTTTGTTGAGGAAAGAGGTAAAGGATTGAGGCCAAGCTGTAGAGGAGCAGGAGGTGTTTACAGAAGGAGGGGCTTGCTGAAATGGCTACACTGATCAATGAAGGAGAGCATTGTGCGCTTGGGGAATCCAGATTGAGGCCAGATTCAACTTCCAAACAAAAAAGAGTGGAAATCCAGAACTCTCTCCCACAGTCAACCATCCTGAGTGGGGTTAACACACTCACTTCTAGAGATTTGTTAGGCAAGGGGAACAGAAGCAGTTAAAGCATTGATCAGCTGAGCAGCCCCAACGACCAGCTCCCTTCGACTTTATCTCGGAAAATGGAAATTACACAGAATCAGGATCGAGGGAGTTCAAAATTCAAAGTAAATTTATAATCAAAGTACGTATATGTAACCATATACTACCTTGAGATTCATTTCCCTGCAGGGATTTACAGGAAAATAAAGAAATACAATAGAATCTACAAAAACCAAAGACTGACAAACAATCAGGGTGCAATATTAGATAAGCTGTGCAAAACAAAAAAAGAAACACATGAATGGTAAAAGAGTGCTTGAAAGAATGTTTCTAAATCACATAATCAGTTCACAGTTGAGTGATGTATGCCAGTTCAGGAGCCGGTAGTTGTTGAATAACAACTGTTCCTGAACCTGGTGGTGTGGGACCTAAGGCTCCTGTATCTCCTTCCTAAGGGTAGTAATGAGAAGAGGGTACAGCGTGGCTGCTGGAGGTCCTTGATGATGGATGCTTCTTTTTCATATCAGTGCATGAGGTGAACATACTCAAATGGTGGGGAGGGCTTTATGCATGATGGACTGGTCTGCATCCACCATTTTCTGCACCATTCCTGATTTTTACTGTTTCTATACCAGGCTATGATGCAACCAGGCAGTATACTCTCCACTGTACATCTATTGAAGTTTGTCAAAATTTTAGGCGACATGCCAAATCTACGCAAATGTCTAAGGAAGTAGTGACGCTGTTGTGCGTTCTTTGTGGTGGCACTTTCATGCTGGTCCCAGGGCTGATCCTCTGAAGATGTTGATGGTATAGAATTTAAATCAACTGTCCCTCTCTGCTTCTGATTCACTAATGAGGACTGTAGTCAATAATCAGCTCTCTGGTCTTGCTGACATTGTTATTGTGGCACCACTGAACTAGATCTTCAATCTCCCTCCTATATGCCCATTCATCACCACCAACAACAGTGGTGTCATAGCAAACTGATAAATGGCATTGGAGCTGTACTTTGCCTCACAGTCAGGGGTAAAGGAGTGAGTAAATCACAGGGCTAAGCACACCTGAAAATAAAGAGTAAAGGCATTATGAGAGGTTGAATCTGAGTTCTGACGATGAATGTTCCAAGTACATATTCAGAATTAGTTGGGCAGATTATTGCAACATCTATGATTTCCTGCTGTTTGAGTTAATTTTTATTAAGCTATATTTTAAGCCCGTATATACTTGTATTTGCTGTAAAGAAAGAAATCAGGTTGTTCCTATGTTTGATATCGTGAAATGTTGCTGTGTTTGGCCCAAGTGTTCGAAAATCAAAAATTTGTCCAAACCAATAACATTTTGGAGTTTTACATCTGAGGACAAAACAGACTTTGTGCAACTCCTGATGGGACAATGATACATTTAGGATTCACAGACACCTTTCCCCTCTCCCCACCAGCTCCCCTCACTGTGAGTACATAGAGAAGAGGAATCAGCTGCCAGAGGAAAGGTTCCCAAATTCCCAAATTCGCAACCTCCAAGTGAGACCTCCAAGTCCTGGTAACTGAAACAGGTCCTGGCTGGCAGGGAGCCCGGGAAACCCACTTCAGCCACCACCAGAAGAGATCGTTAAGAAGAGGCTACATCTATCTCCCCCGAAAGCGAGAATCTCTGCACTAAAAATATCATGGCTTTAGTGTCATTGAGGGCTGCACATCAGTTTGAGTTCTGCTGCCTTTCACAAACACTGAAACCGCGCGCGCACGCGCGCACACACACACACACACACACACACACACACACGCACACACACACACACACACACACACACGCACACACACACGCTACTTTATTAGGCACACCTGTACACCTACATGTGAATGCAAATATCTAATCAGCCTATCATGTGGCAGCAACTCATTGCATAAAAGCATACTGACATGGTCAAGATGTTCAATTGTTTTTCAGATCAAATATCAGAATGGGGAAGAAATGTGATCTAAGTGACTTTCACTGTGGAATGATTATGGTGCCAGACAGGGTGGTTTGAGTATCTCAGAAACTGCTGATCTCCTGGCATTTTCATGCCCAACAGTTTTAGAGTTTACAGAGACTGGTGCAAGAAACAGAAATCATCCAGTGATGTTCCATGGCTGAATATGCCTTGTTAATGAGATAGTCATAAATTCATAGAACACTACAAGACAGGAACAAGCCCTTTGCCCATCTAGTCTGTGCCGAACCATAGTTTCATCAACCTGCATCCAGACCAGAACCCTTCACTCCCCTTCCATCCCTTCAAAATTTTGTTGTGTTGAAATTGACCCTACATCTACCACTTGCAGTGGCAGCTCATTCCACATTCTCATCACCCTCTGAATGAAGAAGTTTTCTCTCATATTTGCCTTAAACATTTGACCCTTAATCTATCACCTCTAGTTCTAGTCTCGTCCAACCTCAGATCTTGGGGTTCGAGTCCAGTGGACACTCAAAGCTGCTGCGCAGATTGACTCTGTGGCTGAGAAGGCATACAGTGTGTTGGCCTTCAGCAATCGTGGAATTGAATTTAGGAGCTGAGAGATAATGTTGCAGTTATATAGGACCCTGGTCAGACCACACTTGGAGTACTGTGCTCAGTTCTGGTCGCCTCACTATAGGAAGGATGTGGAAACCATAGAAAGGGTGCAGAGGAGTTTGCCTGGATTGGGGAGCATGGTGTATGAAAACAGGTTGAGTGAACTTGGCCTTTTCTCCTTGGAACAACGGAGGATGAGAGGTGACCTGATAGAGGTGTATAAGATAATGAGAGGCATTGATGGTGTGGATAGTCAGAGGCTTTTTCCCAGGGCTGGAATGGCTGCCACAAGAGGGCACAGGTTTAAGGTGCTTGGGAGTAGGTACAGAGGAGATGCCAGGGGTTTTTACGCAGTTTTTTACGCAGAGAGTGGTGAATGTGTGGAATGGGCTGCCGGCAACGGAGGTGGAAGCGGATACGATAGGGTCTTCTAAGAGACTTTTGGATAGGTACATAGTGTCACATTGGTGGGGCATTGGGAGCAAGGGTGGACCCAAATGCAAGACACATCTTGTGAGGTTAATTAAATTTACTTTATTATTCGATACCAGGAGAGCAAGGCAGAAGCAGGAATAGCGAACTGGACGAGGACTCAAGACTACAACTAGGCTGGGACTAAGGGTCTGGGCTTGGACTCGGAATTGGATCCTAGAACTAGAGGAGACATGAAGAGGCTAGGGTATGGACTCCAAGCCAGAGACAGGGCAAGGACTTAATACCTGGGTCTTGCCTCGGGCTAGGACCCCAGAACCAGGCATGGACATGACATGGGCTAGGGAGAGGAGGAACGTGGAAAAACAGTGCCTCGGTCTCGGCAGAGCAGGTACATGGAACCATGGACACATACACAGAACACAGAGTCAGGACCCCTCCTTGGGTACAGGACATAGGGCCGGGACTCATGACTCATGACCCCCCAATGGGGCAATGGCAAGACGGCCTGACTTACCCCACGGAGGCGAGGACAAGACACAACAAGAGACCCCCCGCGGGGCAATGGCAAGATGGCCTGACTTACCCCACGGAGGCGAGGACAAGACAAGACCAACAGGAAAGAACACCAACCAGTACCTGTCCAGTTCTGGCGATAGAACTAGACCGAGGTGCAGGCAAGGGCTGCAGACGAGGGCTAGAGGCGAGAGGGGCAGAGAAGGGATTCAGACAGCGGGGTAGGACAGGAATCACAGACCGCCAGGGCCAGGACTTGACTCGGAACTTGGATGCCGCCAGGGCCAGGACTTGACGCGGAACTTGGATGCCGCCAGGCCCGGGACTTGACTCGGTATGTGGATGTCGCCAGGACCGGGACTTGACTGGGTACTTGGACGCCGCCAGGACCGGGACTTGACTCGGTACGTGGACGCCGCCAGGGCCGGGACTTGACTCGGAACTTGGACGCCGCCAGGGCCGGGACTTGACTCGGAACTTGGATGCCGCCAGTGCCGGGACTGACCGGGTACTTGGATGTCGCCAGGACCAGGACTTGACTGGGTACTTAGATGCCCCTGGAGCCAGGACTTGACTTGGAGCCTCCGGGTAATGGCGAGCTCTCGACTCGTCCCGGGAGCAGTAGACAGTGGTTCCTGATTCCCTCCGGTGGGTTAACTGACGGACCCACCTCGGTGAGGAAACTTTGCAGGCTCGCTTTGGCGAGGTAACTTGACAAGGTTGCTTCGGTGAGGAAAGGCGAATTACCGGCACTCACTTCAGGCGGAGACTAGGCTTGCTCCGGCCAGATGACATTGGCATGCCGTACTTTTGGTGACTTTGCAAATGCTCTTGTGCCGAACAGCTGAAAGCCGGAGACTATAAACTACCGGTTCAGCCAAGAGTAAATTGCCTCTAATCACCAAGGCCGAGGGACACGGGAAAACAGGGAACCAAAGGGAAACAGGGAGTCAACGGTCCGGATCGTAACATAAACAAAGTAAATTTAAAGAGACCCCGATCCGGACCATGACAGTACCGCCCGCCCCCCCCCCCCACCAACCCCTACCAAGGGAGCCTCCAGGCGACCAACAGATTTGCCTGTATTATCGATGACCCCGGTGGGTGGAGGGAGTATTGCCCGGCAGGCAAAACAGAAAAACAACACCTTGACTTAGGCTGACAAGAGTTTGGAAAAACAGTGTTTGTGTCCGCTGGGTCCATGTTTGGTGAGAACATTCTGTCACATTGGTAGGGCATTGGGAGTAAGGGTGGACCCAAATGCAAGACACATCTTGTGAGGTTAATTAAATTTAGTTTATTGTTCGATACCAGGAGAGCAAGGCAGAAGGAGGAATAGCAAATTGGACAAGGCCTCAGGACTATGACTAGGCTGGGACTAACGGTCTGGGCTTGGACTCGGAATCGGATCCCAGAACTAGAGGAGATATGAAGAGGCTACGGTATGGACTCCGAGCCAGAGACTGGGCAAGGACCCAGTACCTGGGTCTTGCCTCGGCCTTGGACCCCAAAACCAGGCATGGACATGACATGGGCTAGGGAGAGGAGGAACATGGAAAAACAGTGCCTCGGTCTTGGGAGAGCAGGTACATGGAACCATGGACACATACACAGAACACAGAGTTGGGACCCTTCCTTGGGCACAGGACACAGGGCCGGGACTCACACACAGAACAGAGAGCCGAGACCCCTCCTTGGGTACAGAACATAGGGCCATGACTCATGACTCATGACCCCTGCGGGGCAACGGCAAGACGGCCTGACTTACCCCATGGAGGCGAGGACAAGACACAACAAGACATGACCCCCTGCGGGGCAATGGCAAGACGGCCAGACTTACCCTACGGAGGCAAGGACAAGACACGACTAGACATTACCCCCCGCAGGGCAACGGCAAGACGGCCTGACTTACCCCACGGAGGCGAGGACAAGACAAGACCAACACGAAAGAACACCAGCCAGTACATATCTAGCTCCGGTGATAGGACTAGACCAAGGTGCAGGCGAGGGCTGCAGATGAGGGCTAGAGGCGAGAGGGGTAGAGAAGGGATTCAGACGGGGGTGGGTGGTAGGACAGGAATCACAGACCGCCAGGGCCAGGACTTGACTCGGAACTTGGATGCCGCCAGGACCGGGACTTGACTCAGAACTTGGATGCCACCAGGGCCGGGACTTGACTCGGAACTTGGATGCCGCCAGGGCCAGAACTTAACTCGTAACTTGGATGCCGCCAGGGACGGGACTCGACTCGGTACATGGATGCTGCCAAGGATGGGATGACTCGGTACGTGGATGCTGCCAGGTCCAGGACTTGACTAGGTACTTGGATGCCCCCGGAGCCAGGACTTGACTTGGAGCCTTTGGGTAATGGCGAACTCTCGACTCGGCCCGGGAACAGTAGACAGCGGTTCTTGATTCCCTCCGGCGGGTTATCTGGCGGACTCATCTCGGTGAGGAAACCTTGCGTGCTCGCTTTGGCGAGGTAAGTTCACAGGGTTGCTCCGGTAAGGAAAGGCGAATTACCGGCACTCACTTCGGACGGAGACTAGGCTTGCTCCAGCCAGATGACATTGGCACGCTGTACCCTGGTGACTTTGCAAATGCTCTCGCACCGAACAGCTGAAAGCCGGAGACTGTAAACTACCGGTTCAGCCAAGAGTAAATTGCCTCCAATCACCAAGGCTGAAGGACATGGGAAAACAGGGAACCAAAGGAAAACAGGGAGTCAACGGTCCGGATCGTAACATAAACAACGTAAATTTAAAGAGAATCCGATCTGGACCATGACACATGGAGCTTCGAAAAATAGAGGGCTATGGGTAACCCTAGTAATTTCTAAGGTAAGGACATGTTCAGTACAACTTTGTGGGCCGAAGGGCCTGTATTGTGCTGTAGGTTTTCTATGTTTCTAAAATACTGCTTGCATTTACCCTATCTATACTCCTCATAATTTTTTTTTACTTCTGTCAAATCTCTCCTCAATCTTCTAATTTCTAGGAAATAAAGTCCTAGCCTAGTCAAACTTTCCCTATAACTCAGGTCCTCAAGTCCCCACCAACATTCTTGTAAATTTTCTCTGCACACTTTCAATCTTGTTTACATTTTTCATGTAGGTAATTGACCGAAACTGGACACAATACTCTTAATTAGGCCTCACCAATGTTTTATACAATTTCAACATAACATTCCTGTATTCAATACATTGATTTTGTTCAATAGTTCCATTTAATATCCTAGAATGTATACAATATACAACCTGAAATTCTTGTTCTTTGCAGACATCCACGAAAACAGAGGAGTGTTTCAAAGAATGAGTGATATTAAAAATGTTAGAACTCCAAATTTATGAAGGTCGAAAGCTTCCTTTATTAACCTACTGTGTCTTTCAAGGAATTATGGATCTGTGGTCCCAGATCCCTCTATTCTCTCACACTCCTCAGTGCCTTACTGTTCACCACCTATGACCAACCCTAGTTGTCCTCTCAAAGTGCAATACCTCCCATGTCTGCATTAAATTCCACCTGCCTTTTCTATGCCCAGTTTTGCAGCAGCTCAGCTCCTGCTGCAAGCTTTGTTAGTCTTCCTCGCAGTCTAATACAGCCACAATTTTGGTGACGAAGGGTCTCGGCCTGAAACGTCGACTGTACCTCCTCCTAGAGATGCTGCCTGGCCTGCTGCATTCACCAGCAACTTTGATGTGTGTTGTTTAATCCAACTTACTACCTCATCATGAATATCAAGCAACTGAACCTTCTTGACCAACCTCCCTTGTGGGACCTTGTCAAAGGTCTTGCTGAAGTCCATGTAGACAACATGCACTGCCTTGTCTTCATTAACTTTTCTGGTAGCGTCCTCTCAAAACTCTATAAGATTGGTTAGACATGACTTACCACACAGAAAATCATGTTGATTATCCCTGTCTATCCAAATACTTATATACCCAGTCCCTTAGAATACCTTCCAGTAACTTACCCAATACTGATGTCAGGCTCACTGGCCTAAAATTCCCTGGCTTACTTTTAGAGCCTTTCTTAAACAATGGAACAACATTAGCTATCCTTTAACCCTCTGGCACCTTACCTGTGGCTAATGATGTTTTAAATATCACTGTCAGGGCCCCTACAATTTCCACACTAGCCTCCCACAGGATCCAAGGGAACATGTTGTCAAGTCCTGGGGATTTATCCACCCTAATTTGCCTCAAGACAGCAAACACCTTCTCCTCTATAATCTGTATAGGGTCCATGACCTCATTGTTGCTTTGCCTCCGATCTATAGACTCTGTGCCCACCTCCTGAGTAAATACAGATGCAAAAAAAAATTTAGGATCTTCCCCATCTCCCTTGACTCCATGCATAAATAACTATTCTGATCTTCCAGAAGTCAATGTTGTCCCTTGCTATCCTTTTGCTCTTAATATAACTGTAGATACCCTTAGGATTCTCCTTCATCTTGTTTTCTGGAGCAACCTCATGCCTTCTTTTAGCCCTCCTGATTTCCTTAAGTGTTCTCTTGCATTTCTTATACTCCTCAAGTACCTCATTTGTTCCTGCCTGCCTATACCTACTATGCACCCTCTTCTTTTTCTAAACTAGGGCCTCAATATCTCTTGAAAACCAAGGTTCCCTAAACTTGTTATACCTGCCTTTTAGTCTGACAGGAATAAATAAACTCTATGTACTTTACCTTTGAAGGTCTCTCACTTACCGAGTACACCTTTGCCAGGAAACAGTTTGTTGCAATCCATACTCACGTTCAAGTTCAAGTTTATTGTCAATCAACCATACATATGTACGTGTATACAACTAAACAAAACATTATTCCTCTGGGGCCAAGGTGCAAAGCACAATACATATAGTCACACACAGCATAAATATTATGCATTTATTTATTTACTTACTTATTTAGTAATACAGTGCAGTGTAGGTTCTTCTGGCCTGTTGAGCCACATTGTCCCAGAAACACCAGGCAAACCCGATTAACCCTTACCTAATCATTGGACAAATTACAATGACCAATTAACCGACCCGGTATGTCTTTTAACTGTGAGAGGAAATTAGAGGAAACCCACATATTCCATGGGGAGGACATAGAGACTCCTTACAGAATGGTGCCGGAATTGAACTTTGAACTCTGGGGTGCCCTGAGCTGTAATAACATCACGCTAACCATGCTCAGTTATGCTACAGCACGCATAACTGTGATAAAGCTTCTAGTAAGATGGTGACGTGCTTAGTTGCAGTGGCCTCTCTGGGTCCAACAAATGGTGCAACTGTTTGCCTTACACATTTTTCTTATGATTGCAAGACCCTGTTGGTCTTTGAGAATGGGTTTATGCACTCCGGTTGATGGAGATAAACAGATTGTCATCATAGAATCTAAAAGGAGACTCTTTATAGTTATACTGTATGTTCAAACAATTGAGGTGCAGCAAAGTCTAAGAACCTGTCTTTATTGGGAATCTATAATTATTTGTCTCTTAAATCACAGCCGGTCAGACAGCGATTTTCAATCACCATTGTCGAATTGTGAACTTCATAGACTACATCAAACAGGCATGTGGCACTGGGACAGAAGGTATTGTAAATGGTGTGGGTGCAAAACCTAACACTGGACCCTTTAAATGAGAAGGAAAGGTGTAAGCTATACACAGGTTCTTCTCTGCATTTCTGTTTTGTAAGGCATGTAAGCAGGATAAACTTCTAATTGTACTTCACTCCCCGATGAGAACAAACCCAACAACACAGTGATTGATATCGTCTGACCCCAAATAAGGACTGGTGTCTATTAGTTGATTTTGTCCATAAATCAGAAAAAAAACACAAAAATATTTGATATTTTATGTTTATTTATTTAGAGATACAGCACATAGAAAACCATAGAAAAACTACAGCACAGAAACAGGCCTTTTGGCCCTTCTCGGCTGTGCCGAACCATTTTCTGCCTAGTCCCACTGACCTACACACGGACCATATCCCTCCATACACCTCCCATCCATGTATCTGTCCAATTTATTCTTAAATATTAAAAAAGAACCCGCATTTACCACCTCGTCTGGCAGCTCATTCCATACTCCCACCACTCTCTGTGTGAAGAAGCCCCCCCTAATGTTCCCTTTAAACTTTTCCCCCTTCACCCAGTAACAGGACTTTCCAGCCCAGTGAGCCTGCACTTCCTAGTCACACACATGAGACTTATGAAGTTACGTGGGAGGAAACCATATCCCCATATCTCCAGTATTTTGGAGAGAGAGAGAGAGGTGGGGGAACTAACAGGTAAGTTTAAGGCATTGCACTTTGGTAAGTTTGGTAGGACTTACACAATATATGTGCAGAGCGTTGTTAGAACATAGAACATAGAATAGTACAGCACAGTACAGGCCCTTTGGCCCACAATGTTGTGCCGACCCTCAAACCCTGCCTCCCATATAAGCCCCCACCTTAAATTCCTCCATATACCTGTCTAGTAGTCTCTTAAACTTCACGAGTGTATCTGCCTCCACCACTGACTCAGGCAGTGCATTCCACGCACCAACCACTCTCTGAATAAAAAACCTTCCTCTAATATCCCCCTTGAACTTCCCACCCCTTACCTTAAAGCCATGTCCTCTTGTATTGAGCAGTGGTGCCCCGGGGAAGAGGCGCTGGTTATCCACTCTATCTATTCCTCTTATTATCTTCTACACCTCTATCATGTCTCCTTTCATCCTCCTTCTCTCCAAAGAGTAAAGCCCTAGCTCCCTTAATCTCTGATCATAATGCATACTTTCTAAACCAGGCAGCATCCTGGTAAATCTCCTCTGTACCCTTTCCAATGCTTCCACATCCTTCCTATAGTGAGGTGACCAGAACTGGACACAGTTGTACAGGGAGACTTCAGGCTATGGATACATAGTTCCCTAAAAGTGAAGACACAGGTCGACAGGGTGCTGAAGAAGCCATTGCCTTCATCGGTCAAGGTACTAAGTACAGGAGACAAGACGTCATCTTACAACTGTACAAGTTGTTTGTGAGTCCACTATTATGTGCAGTTCTGGTCAGCCAGCGATTAAGCTATAAGTATGCAGAACGGATTTATAAGGATGTTGCTGGGACTAGGGGTCTTGAGTTAAATGAGGAGACTGGGTAGGCTGGGACTACTTTTCCTGGACCATAGGAGGCTGAGATAAAGGTATATTAAATCATGGGGCCATAGATAAAGTGAACGGTCACAGTATTTTTCCCAGATTTTAGAGGAGCCTAAAATCAGGGAGCATTGATTTAAGGTGAGAGAGGAAAGATTTAAAAAGGACCTGAAAAGCAATTTTTTTCCAGACAGTGGTGGGCATATGGAACAGCTGCCAGAGAAAGATGTAGAAGAAGGTACAATTACAACATTTAGAAGATATTTTGACAGGTATATCAATCGGTAAGGTTTAGAGGGATATGGGCGACATACAGGCAAATGGGACTAGCTCAGGCAGACACCTTGTATGGCACGAAGGGCCTATTTACATGTTGTATAATTCTCTGACTCTAATAATATTATAGGAGTTCATTTGTATGTATGGGCATCTGAAACTTGGGCATTCATAACACAGGGGCAGCCTGTACACTAATGTATCAGCAGCCACATGGTTACCTTATCCACTACAGTGTGTAACCTTCCAAATCTGGGCCTTTACTACAGAAAAGGCAAAGGACAAAGAACAAATCCTCAGAAAAGATGAATATGGATAAGATTATCACCTACAAAAAGGCCAAGATTTATATGGACTCCATCATAAACTCAAAACCAAGGAAGTAGTTTTAAAGTGTAATCTCTGTCACAGGCAGGGAGTACACCAGTGAATGTTTGCATTCTCAAATCCAATGAGAAAAAGTTTGCAGTGACATGAAATTTGGTGGTGTTATGGACAGTGAGGAGGGTTGTCTAAGGTTACACTCAGATATAGATTGTGTGGAAAGCTAGCAGATCATAGGAAAATGGAACTTAATCCTGGCAAGTGCTCAGTGATTCACTTTAGGAAGTTGAAAAGTGTCGGATATACTGTATATATTAAATGACAGCTCCATAAGGAATGTTGATGAACAGTGGGATCTTGGGGTTCAAGCAGGTAGATAGAACGGTGAAGGTGGAATATGCCATGTTTACCTTCATAAGTCGGAGGACAGAATATAGTTGTTGCATTATGTAGCAACTTTACAAAACACTGGTTAGACGGTGTTCATTGTTTGCAGTTCTGGTCAGGGGAGGATGGTAGTACTGGAGGGAGTGAAGAGGAGGTTCACTAGGATATTGCCTGGACTTTAGTTATGGGGGAAAGCTTGAATAGGTTGGGCTTGTTTTTCCTGGAGCAAAGGAGGCTCTGATAGAGGTATTTAATATTAATGGTCAGAATCTTTTTCTCACGGTGGGGGAAATCACAAAACAGGTGGGTGTAGGTTTGAGGTGAGATGTGGGAGATTTAAAGGGGATCTGAGGTGTAAACGGAGAGTGACTGCCAGAGGAAGTGGTGGAATAAGATCAAATCATTTAGACACTTATACAGGGAAAGACATAGATCAGTACAGTGCAGGAACAGGCCATTTAGTCCACACTGTTCTGCCAAACCAGCTAAAAAGAAAATCAAAAACACCCAAACACTACCTACACCATGTCCATCTTTCTCCATCTTCCTTACGTCCATGTGCCTATCCAAACTTCTCTTAAAAACCTCTAATGTATTTGCCTCTACCACCATATCAGGCAGCGCATTTCAGGTATCCACCACTCTCTGAGTAAAATCTTTACCCTCACATCCTCTTAGAACCTACCCCCTCTCACCTTCAATATATGCCCTCTCATATTAGACATTTCAACCGTGGAAACAGATACTCTCTGTCCATGCTATCTGTGCCTCTCATAGTTTTGTAAACCTCTCTCAGATAGCCCCTCAGCCTCCAGCGCTCCAGAGAAAACAGCCCAAGTTTATCCAGCCTCTCATGATAGCACATGCTCTCTAAACCAGACAGCATCCAGGTAAACCTCTTCTGCATCCTCTCCAAAGCCTCAACAACCTTCCTATAGTGAGGTGACCAGAACAGTATGCAATACTCCAGAAGTGGCCTTACCAGAGTTTTATTAAGGATGTGGGATCGAAAGCAGGCAAATGGGCAAAAAGCATAATGGGCTGAAAGGCCTTTTTCTCTGCTATGCAGTTGACCAATGCCATAGTAACCAGACTGTCTGTATTTGTGATACAACAGCAGACAGTCCTCCTGCTCTTCCACATGGCATTCAATTACATCCTTGGGCGGCAGACAGGGCCTCATTGCAACATCTATAGAAAAGATGTTCACCCACCACTGTAGCTCTGCTTCTATACTACATTGGAGTATGAATACAGTATTTGGGAATACAGCAGAGTAACGAGCCCATTCAGCCCACCCATGCTACTCAAATGCACCCATGTGACCAATTACCCTATTATACTGCATGTCTTTGGAATGTGGGAGGAGACCCATGCAGTGACAGGGAAAATGTAAAAACTCCTTACGGACAGCAGTGGGAATTGAACCCAGGTCGCTGATAATATAAAGCGTTATGCTAACTGCTACGCTACCAACTTATCCATTAATCAGGATAAGTCAAGTTCACAAACTTCCAACTCAGAATAACTTCACTTGCCCCATCATTGAAATGTTCCCACAACCTATGGACTCATTTTCAAGGACTTTTCATCTCATGTTCTCAAATATTTATTGCTTATTTATTATCATTGTTTCTTCTTTTTGTATTTGCAGTTTATTGTCATTTGCACTCTGGTTGAACGCACAAGTTGGCTGATCTTTCATTGATTCTGTTATAGTTATTCTATAGATTTGCTGAGCATGCCCACAAGAAAATGAATCTCAGGGTTGCATATAGTGGTATACATGTACTTCGATAATAAAAGTTGAACTGAGAACATTCATATCGATTTTTCTTCCTGTGGAGCATCTGTCGACTTGATCGATGAAGCCGGCAATCTGATGAATCTCAGTGCCCAGCAGAACTCCCTCCAGTCAACCAGCAACATCCTGACAGCGCGGCGGAGATATATCCTCATCAAGATGTCCAGTGAGTAATCTCAGAGCCCCTTCAGTGTCTAGACAATACGGCTGATGACTGCTGCACCCCAGCTCATTAATGATGTAGTGACATGAACTGCGTAGGCAAGGAGAGCAGTTCAGCTACAACACCACTGAAAAGCAGAAATCGATGTTTCAGGATCGAAGAGCAGGGAGGGGGTCAGTGGAGACAGACCCAAAGGAAAGCCTAAGCCTACATACTACATCTGTCCCAATGAATATCTCCATAAGAGGGACAGACTGCTCCCTCTTACAGCGTCTATGGCCCACAATATCACTGTAGTGAAATGACACTTTGGGACTATCAGGAATTTCTGCACCATGCCTGAGCTAATCACCAAGGCTCTGTGGCCATTCCCATCAATAATAAGTATATTGTTCTGGATACTGTTGTGAGGGATGATCTACCAGGGGGGAGCTGCAGCGATTGGGTCTTTGGCACTGTGTTTGGCTCTGTGGCTTAGAAGATGAGAGTGGTAAAAAGGACTGCAATGGTGATAGGAGATTCCATTGTTAGAGGAATAGAGACAAGATTCTGCAGAAGCGATAGAGACACATGGATGTTATGTTGTCTCCCGGGTACTAGGTCAGGGATGTCTTGGATCGGATACATGACATTCTAAAGATGGAGGGTGAGCAGCTAGAAGTCCTGGTACATATTGGCACCAATGGCATAGGTAGGAGAGTCGAGGAGATCCTGAAGCAAGATTTTAGAGAGCTAGGTAGAAAGCTGAAAAACAGGGCCTCTGGAGTACTAATCTCTGGATTGCTGACTGTGTCACAAGCCAGAGAGTGTAAGAATAAGGGCATTTGGCAGATAAATGCGTGGCTGAGGGTCTGGTGCAGGGGGCTGGGGTGCAGATTTCTGGATTATTTTGATCTGTTCTGGGGAAGGTACAACCTGTACAAAAGGGACAAGGTACACCAGAACCTGAGGGGATCAATATCCTTGTGGGCAGGTTGGCTAGAGTTGTTTGGGAGTGTTTAAACTAATTTGGCAGGGAGATGGGAACTGGAGTGATAGGGCTGAAGATGGGGTAGATGGTTTACAGAGGCATTGTGTAGAGAGACTGTAGGTAAGGACAGGCTAATGAAAAGGCAAAATTGCAGTCAGTGGGTTGAGTTGCAATGTAAAAGGGGGACAAAATCGAAAAGGGTGATGAATACAGGACTGAATGTGTTATATCTGAATGTACGCAGCATACGGAATAAGGTAGATGAACTTGTAGTACAGTTAGAGATTGGCAGGTATGATGTTGTGGGCATCACTGAATCATGGCTGAGGGAAGATTATAGCTGGGAACTTAACATCCAAGGATACACATTGTATTGAAGGACAGGCAGAGGGGGTGGGGTGATTCTGTTGGTAAAATTAAATCAAATCCTTAAAAAGAGGTGATACAGGATTGGAAGGTGTAGAATCCTAGTTGGTAGAGCTAAGAAACTGCAAGGGTAAAAAAAACCCTGATGGGAGTTGTATAGAGGCTTCCGAACAATAGCCAGGATGTGAGCTAGGGATTACAATAGGAGGCAAACAAAGCTTGTCAAAAAGGCAATGTTCCGATAATCATGGTGGATTTCAATATGCAAGCAGACTGGGAAAATCAAGTTGGTGCTAGATCACAAGAAAAGTAACTTGTTGAATGCCTACAAGATGGCTTTTTAGAGCAACTCATGGTTGCGCCCACTTGGAGATCAGCTATTCTGGATTGGCATTTGTGCAATGAACTGGAACTGATTAGAGTTTAAGGTAAAGGAACCCTTAGGACCAGTGATCATAATATGTAAGAATTCACCCTGCAATTAGAGAGGGAAAAGTTAAAGCCATACGTATCAGTATTACAGCAGAGTAAAGGGAATTACAGAGGCACCAGAGAGGAGCTGGCCAAAATTGATTGGAAGGGGACACTAGAAGGGATGACAGAAGAGCAGCAACAGCTGGAATTTCAGGGAACTATTCAGTAGGTGCAGGATAGATACATCCCAAAGAAGTTGTTTTCGAAAGGCAGGATGACACAATTATGGCTGACAAGGGAAGTCAAAGCCAACATAACAGGGCATATATACAGCAAAAATTTGTGGGAAATTAGATGATTGAAAAGCTATTAAAAACCAAAAGAAGGCAACTAAAAAAAGAGGGAAAAGAGGGCATATGAAAGCTAGCCAATATTAAAGAGAATACCAAATGTTTCTTCAGATATATAAAGAGTAAAAGAGAGGACAAAGTAGATATTGGACCACTGGAAAATGATGCTGGAGAGGTAGTAATGGGGGAACAAGGAAATGGCAGATCTGAATAAGTACTTTGTATCAGTCTTCACTGTGGAAGACACTAGCAGTATGCCCGGAGTATGTCAGGTGTGTTCAAGAAGGATTCCTGACACAGTATGTGGACTGGCCGACGAGAGGAGAGGCCATACTGGATCTAGTTCTCGGTAATGAACCTGGTCAGGTGGCAGACCTCTTGGTGGGGGAGCATTTTGGTGAGAGTGACCACAGCATAGCTATGGAAAAGGATAAAAACAGGCAAAATGGCAAAGTGCTTAACTGGGGAAGGGCTAACTACAAAGGGATGAGGCAGGAAATAGTAAATTGGAAACAGACGTTTAAAGGTGGAAGCACAGAAGTAATGTGGAGGAAGTTTAGGGACCACTTGTGCTGGGTTTAGGATAGGTTTGTCCCACTGAGACAAGGAAAAAAATGGTAGAAAAAGGGAACCCTGGCTGACGAAACACGTGAGGAAACTCGTCAAGAGGAAGAAGGAAGCATATGTTAGATACAAGAAGCAGGAAGGGCTCATGAGAAACATAGGATAGCCAGGAAGGAGCTTAAGAAAGGACTTGGGAGAGCTCGAAGGGGGCATGAGAAGGCCTTGGCATGTAGGATTAAGGAGAACCCCAAGGCATTCTATACGTATGTGAGGAACAGAAGGATGACAAGAATGAAGGTGGGGCTACTAAAGGATAAAGAAGGCAACGTGTGCCTGGAGGTGGTGGAGGTTGGGGAGGTCCTAAATGAATACTTTGCTTCAGTATTCACAAGGACCTTGATCAGGGTGAGTTCGAAATAGAACAGGCCTGTGTACTGGACAATGTGGAGATTAAGGAAGAAGAAGTGTGGATCTTCTTAAAAACATTAAGATTGATAAGTCCCCAGGACCGGATGTGATATACCCCAGGTTGCTGTGGGAAGTGAGAGAAGAGATCGCTGGAGCAGTAGCTATGATCTTTGAATTCTCTTTGGCTGCAGGGGAGGTGCTGGAGGATTGGAGAATGGCAAATGTAGTAACCTTGTTTAAAAAAGATAATAGGGAGAATCCTGGGAACTAAAGACCAGTTAGTCTTATGTCAATGGTCTGCAAATTATTGGAAAGGATTCTTAAGATTAGGAGAAGTACAGTCTACTCAAGGATAGTCAACATGGCTTTGTGAAGGGAAGGTTGGGCCTCACGAGCCTAATTGAATTTTTTGAAGAGGTAACAAAAGAAATTGATGAGGGTAGGGCAGTAGATGTGGTCTACATGGATTTTAGCAAGGCATTTGACAAGGTCCCCCACAAGAGGCTCATTCAGAAAGTCATGAGGCATGGGATCAGTGGAACCTTGGCTGTTTGGATTAAAAATTGGCTTAAAGGAAGAAAGTAGAGGGTAGTAGTGGAAGGAAAGTATTCTACCTGGAGGTCGGTGACTAGTGGAGTGCTGCAAGGATCTGTCCTAGGACCCCTGCTCTTTGTGATTTTTATAAATGACCTGGATGAAGAGGCGGAAGGATGGGTGAGTAAGTTTGCGGATGACACGAAGATTGGAGGAGTTGTGGATGGAGCTGTAGGTTGTTGAAGGTTACAAGAGGATATAGACAGGATGCAGAGTTGGGCAGAAAAGTGGCAGATGGAGTTTAATCCAGATAAGTGTGAGGTGATGCATTTTGGAAGGACAAACCAGAAGGCTGAGTACAGGGTTAATAGTCAGTTACTTAAGAGTGTGAATGAACAGAGAGACCTTAGGGTTCAAATCCATACATCCCTTAAGGTCGCTGCACAGGTTGATAGGATAGTTAAAAAGGCCTAGGGATGCTAGGCTTCATTAATAGGGGGATTGAGTTCAAGAGTAGAGAGGTCATGTTGCAACTCTACAAATCTCTGGTGAAACCACACTTAGAGTATTGTGTTCAGTTCTGGTCACCTCATTATAGGAATGTGGAAGCTATGGAGATGGTGCAGAGGAGATTTACCAGGATGTTGCCTGGATTGGAAAACAAGTCTTATGAGGCAAGGTTAGCAGAGCTGGGACTTTTCTCTTTGGAGTGTAGAAGGATGAGAGGGGACTTGATAGAGGTCTACAAGATTATGAGAGGCATGGATAGGGTGGATAGCCAGTACCTGTTTCCCAGGGCACGACTAGCAAACACCAGAGGGCATATGTACAAAGTTAAGGGAAGGAAGTTTAGGGGAGAGATCAGGGGTAAATTTTTTACATGCCTGGAGTGACTTGATGGTGGTGGAGGCTAAAACATTAGGGGTATTTAAGAGCCTCTTAGACGGGCACATAGATGAAAGAAAAATAGAGGGTTACGGGGTAGTGTGGGTTTAGTACTTTTTTTTTAGGAATATATGGGTCAGCACAACATCAAGGGCCAAAGGGCTTGTACTGTGCTGTAATATTCTAGTGTCCAGTGTCTAAAGAATGTCAGGGGTAGAAGTGAGTGAAGTTGTCATTACCAGGGAGAAGGTGCTTGGGTAACTGAAAGGTCTGAAGGTAGATAAATTACCTGGACCGAATGGTGTACACCCCAGGATTCTGAAACAGGTGGCTAAAGAGATTGCGGAGGCATTAGTAATAATCTTATAATAATCAACAGATTCTAACATTGTTCTGGAAGATTGGAAAATTGCGAATGTTACTCTACTCTTGAAGAAGGGAGAGGCAGAAGAAATGAAATTATAGGCCAGATACCCTGACCTCAGTGGTTGTGAAGTTGATGGAGTCGATTGTTAAGGATGTGGTTTCGGGGCTCACGATAAAATAGGCCAAAGTCAGCCCAGACAGGTTCAAACTGACAGGAAGGTGCCAGTAATTCATTTAAATAACCACATGTTCGAACAATAGTGATGTGGCAAAAGAGAATCTCTGAACACACATCAAATCTTGAAGTGAATGGACTACAGCAGCAGAAGACCACAAACATACACTCACTGGCCGTTGTAGTAGGTACAGGAGGTACCTAACAAAGCAACCACTGAATGTATATAAAAATAAATAGTGCAAAAAAGTGAGATAGTATTCTTGCTGCTCAGACCATTCAGAAACGTGATGGCAGAGGTCAGGCTCCTGTACCTCATCCCTGATGATAGTAATGAGGGTTCTGTGGGTCTGAGCGGCTCCTTTTGCCTTCTCCATTGCTATATTGCTGTGTTGTGCAGATTTTACTGTTGTATTTACTTTATTTGTCTCACTGAGGTTTGTAAGGTCCAGATTTCACGTCTCTGTTTAGGGGTGACTTTCACAGTTCTGACTGTGCTGTTTCATTTGGATGTTTCTTTGTGTTCCAGAGCAAGATGACTCTGAGACAGTCAAATATGAAGCCCTACTGGACAACATTGAGCACCTTCATCCTGTGGTGGCAGGTCAGCTTCATGCAGCAATCAGGGAGGTTCAAGAGGAGGGTTAAAGTAGGGGGAAACAACAATGAGGACAAAAGGGACTGACAGTGGGGATTCACACCCTGGGTGGATGTGCTTTGATGGAAGGGTGAACATCGCTGGAAGTTGATGGGTGGGGTATAATTTTGGCTAAAAGTGGCCAATGAATATACTGGAGGGATTGATTCCTTGGATAGTATAATGCACCTGAAAGAGGGATCCAAAGACCTAGGAGCAGAATTAGGCCCATCAATTCTGTTTCACCATTCCATCCAACCATGGCTGATTTATTATTCCCATTAACCCCATTCTCCTGCCTTCTCCATATAACCTTTGGTGCCCTGATTAATCAAGAATCTATCAACTTTCACCTTAAATACATCCAATGACCTGGCCTGCACAGCCATCTGTAGCAAAAAAATCCACATTCGCTATCCTTTAGCTAAAGAAATTTCTCCTTATCTCTGTTCTAAATGGACATCCCTCAATTCTGAAGCTGTGCCTTTTGGTCCTAGAGTCCTCCATGATAGGAAATATCCATTGCACAGCCACTCTATCCAGGCTTTTCAATATTCAGTAAGATCCTCCCTCATTCTTCTAAACTCCAGCAAGTACAAGCGCAGACCCATCACACACTCCCTTTCATTCCTGGGATAATTCTCGTGAAACTCCTCTGGGCTCTCCCCAATGTCAGCACATTCTTTTCTTAGATAAGGGGCCCAAAACTGCTCAAAATACCTTAGCAGTAGCAATAACACTCATTTCTATCCTCTGACACTCTCGCATTTCTGGCATTCTGCCAGTGTCTTTCATAGAGTAGACTGATGCAAAATATTTAAGTTCTTCTGTCATTTCTTAGTCCCTCATTACTACCTCTCTAGCAGTCGGATATCCAGTCTTATCTCCCCTTTACTCCTATATATAATCTGAAAAACCCTTTTGTATCCTCTTTTATATTGGCTATGAAAGGAAAGGTGATAATAGTCATTTCATTGCTCACAGAAAGACATCATTGGCAGTGTTAACACTCCAGTAATGAAAGGAGGAAAGTATGAGATGGGAGGATTGACTGATATGGCAGGAAAATGTGTAGGGACAATGAGCCAGAAGACTTGGCGGTGATGTGGACAGCTTAAAGCACATCATATTGTTGATAAGATTAATGTTTCTGAAATATCTTTCAATGAAGGCTTTAATTTATGAGTAGGTGTCAGGTTGGGCATTGGAGAGCAATGCTGCCATTGGATGAAGCTGTAGTGAGAACTTTCAGTATATCAATAGGAGAGGCAGAGATACGGGAGATAAATACTGAATTATTAATTTGCTGGAAGAAGCAATTTTACTTGTTTCCTAGAGGAAATCACCTCTCTGGATTCTGATGAATGTCACCCTATGGTATTAAAAGTGGTGAGGGAAATAGCTGATGTGGTGGGTTTAATTTTCCAATGTTTCAGGGCAGCATGGTTGCATAACAGTTCGTGCATTGCTTTACAGCACCAGTGACCGAGGTTCAATTCCTGTCACTGTTTGTACATTCTTCCCATGACTGTGTAAGTTTCTTCCTAGATTCTGAAGATATATGGGTTAGTAGATTAATTGGTCACATAGGTGTAATTGGGTGGCACAGGCTTGTTGGTCCAGAAGGTCTCGCTACCTTGCTGTATCTATTACCTGGATTTGGGTAAGTTTAGACTGGAAAATAGGAAATATAACACGGGGCAGATTAATGTAACATGAGAGACTTTTAAGAGATGTTTAGATAGATATATGAATGCGAGGAAAATGTTAGGATATGGACATTGTGTAGGCAGGAGGCATTAGTTAGGCTGCCAATTTGATTATTTAATTGGATCAACACAACATTGTGGGCTAAAGGGTCTGTTCCTGTTCTATATCGTTCTATGTTGGAAAATGCATGCTCATGCACTTTGATGTGCAGACTATTTTCTAAACAGGGAGAAAATCCAGGAATCTGTGATGTAGAGGGACTTGGGAGTCCTTGTGCAGAACACCTTAAACGTTAACTTGCAGGTTGAGTTGACGGCCAATGCTATGTCAGCATTCATTTCAAGAGGTCTAGAGTACAAGAGCAAGGATGTGATGCTGAGATTTTATAAGACACTGGTGAGGCCTCACCTTGAGTATTGTGAACAGTTTTGGGCCCCTCATCTTAGAAAAGATGTGCTGGCATTGGAGAGTTCAGAGGAGGTTCACAAGGATGATTCCAGGAATGAACGGGTTATCATACAAGGAACGTTTAATGGCTCTGGGTCTGTACTCGCTGGAATTCAGAAGGATGGGGGGGGTGGTGGGGGATCTCATTGAAACCTTTCGAATGTTGAAAGGCCTAGACAAGAGTAGATGTGGAAAGGACGTTCTCCATGGTGGGAGAGTCTAGGCAAAGAGGGCCCAACCTCAGGATAGAAGGGCACGCTTTCAAAACAGAAAAGCAGAGAAATTTCTTTAACCAAAGGGTGGTGAATTTGTTGCCACATGCAGCTGTGGAGGGCCAGGTTATTGGGTGTATTTAAGGCAGAGATTGATAGGTTCTTGATTGGAGGTGGCATCAAAGGTTACGGGGAGAAGGCCGGGAACTGGGGTTGACGAGGAGATAGAAGAAAAAGGATCAGCCATGATTGAATGGTGGAGCAGACTCGATGGGCTAGATGGCCTGAGTCTGCTATGTCTTATAAGATATTTCAGCCCTGAATAAATTCAAGGTAATCAAATAAAATGGTTTTGTGAAGGAGAAATCACATTTGATCAAAATATTGGACACACAGGAAGGTGTAGGTGTAAAATCTGGAGCAACAAGACTTTGGAAGAACTATCTGTGGAGAGGAATGGACAGTTGATGTGAGAGTGCAAGTTCCTTCATCTGGACTGATGGGTCTTGAACTGTAATTTCAACTTTCCATTTCCTTCCATTGATGCTGAATTCCTCCAGCATCTTATTTGTTGACCAATTTGTTATTTGAGAAAACAAATGTGTGCTGAGGAGAAACACAACCAGACTGCAAGTACTACCAAGGGGCAGATAGTCAAAAGTTAATGTGGGTCCCTTACATACTTAGAGCAGAGAAATTATAATAAGGAACAAGGAAATGGCAAAGAAACTGAACTAGTCCCTGCTTCGATGTACTTATTATGACAAAGAACAATGTGTTGAATGAACCTGAAGAATGTTGATCGTGCCAGTGTGATGAGAAGTCAGTGGTAGGTGGTCAGACTATCTCTTGCTGGTAGATAATAGTTGCCTGGTACTTGTGTGGAATGAATGTCGTATGCCATTTATTGGAGCATACCCAAATCTCATCTCAATCTTACAGTAAGCCGCATTGACTGTTGGGAGTTACAAATGAATCCAATGTGTTGTCATTCATGAACTCCACTTATGACTTGAAAATGAAAGTAATGTCATTGATCAAGCAGCTGAAGATAGTTCGGCTTGGGATATTGCCTTAAGTACTCCAAGGTCTGGATTGCTCTGAGGCAACAGAACACTGTCCACTTTTCGGCTAAAAACCATTATAGTAACGGTTGGAATAGATTGGCTAGAACACAGTTGGCTCTGTAGTTCATGTACCACACCAGGTTCTGGGCTCTTTGTGATGTCATTCCTTGGCATCACATAGATGTGATCTGCATAGACATAAAAAGCCAAATAGTCTCCTCTATTATTTTGGGAAAAATAGCTTATGATGGTTGAGATTTTGGGAGATGGGGACAATATATCTACCATCAAGATGCATGTAGTTGGAAATGCTTCATCTATGTCTATGATATTGCTCTTACCATTACTGAGGACAGGAACTTGGAATCTCCTCCACCATTCACATCCATGGCAGGAGTCCCAATCAGCTGATTTTATGAATTTATCCCATTGAGTAGGGAGTCATTCTGAAGACTGGACTTTGTCAACACAAACACGATCACAGCAGATGTACATGCAACAGGTAGATCGCTGGGGTTATGGCAAATAGGTGCTTCAATGGGTTTCATACAAGACTCCAGAATGGTATTCATGTTGCAGGAAGAGTGAGTACCATTTCAATAGAGTTCATGTTGATGAGACAGAAGCTTTGTTGGTAAGGTTCCACCTCTTGAGGCTCTGATGGTGGGTTCAATCCTTCAGTGAAGTTGGAGAGGTCCCAGTGGAGGGGGCAGAGGCAAGGTGCCTCGGGGTGATGGATTAAGGTACTGCATTATTATGGGAAAAGTTAATAAATCCAAGTGATGGTGGGATCTCGCCAAATAACCATTACTACTTGTGCTGAATCTTATGTACCTCTGCTTATTAGACCAGCTTCGGAAGTTGTCCAATCCCAAGGAGAAGGAGGCAGCCCTGAGGAAACTTAGATCCAACAAGGAGGTTATTCTGAGCCCACCATCCAAAAACAAATCAGCCTTCAAGCCGAAAAACTCCAAAAGTGCACAGCGAAGATCTTGAGTGTAAGGGAAATTTCACAAATAAGTCACACAATCCAGCGATCGGGGCAATTGTTAACACACATACACAGAATGCACAAAGCATAAAGGGTTATGCCTTGCTAATTCCCCAGGGATGGTAAAAGAATGTGGTGTGTTAGAAAGGCATGAGGGATCCTAAATTATTTTGAAATGCTTACATTAACAAGCCTTAATGTTGAACTGAAACTCAGAAACAGTATGTACAGAATGGAATGCAAGTCACACAAAGCAAAAGGCACAGCTTTAACAAAAATAATTAAAGCTGAAACACTGGACTGAACTGTTGTTTCAGTGATGTAAACAGGAAGCCATTTTAAGCCTCCTCCCTCTTGGTTCCGCCTCCTTCTACTACCCATTGTGTTTTCCCCCATTCTTTCTTCACCTTCTCCTTCCCACCCTCCCCCCACCTTCTTTATAGGGCATCTGCCCCCTCCCCCTACAGTCCTGACGAAGGGTTCCGGCCCGAAACATCGACCCATCTTTTCCACTGATGCTTCCCGACCTGCTGAGTTCCTCCAGCGTGTTGTGAGTGTTGCTTTGACCCCAGCATCTGCAGATTATTTTGTGTTTAAGCCATTTTAAGTTTTTCTTCCAGTTATTTAGCAAAATTCAAGAAAGAACTGGATGTTTAATACGTTTCCATCAGTATTTTAAATGGTAAATCTGGATCAAAATTATAGGCTCTCAGAGTTAACAATCAGCAAATCAACCAGAAGCCTGTCATGGGATTTGAGGAGAGTGAGTGTATGCATGGGATGTAGGAAAGGGGCTTGTTTTGCTGAACAACAGGAATTCTGCAGATGCTGGAAATTCAAGCAACACACATCAAAGTTGCTGGTGAACGCAGCAGGCCAGGCAGCATCTATAGGAAGAGGTACAGTCGACGTTTCAGGCCGATTTGCTGAACATCTACGCTCTGTCCGCCAGAGAAAGCAGGATCTCCCAGTGGCCACACATTTTAATTCCACATCCCATTCCCATTCTGACATGTCTATCCACGGCCTCCTCTACTGTAAAGATGAAGCCACACTCAGGTTGGAGGAACAACACCTTATATTCCGTCTGGGTAGCCTCCAACCTGATGGCATGAACATTGACTTCTCTAACTTCCGCTAGGCCCCACCTCCCCCTCGTACCCCATCTGTTACTCATTTTTATGCACACATTCTTTCTCTCACTCTCCTTTTTCTCCCTCTGAATATACCTCTTGCCCATCCTCTGGGTCACCCCCCCCCACTGTCTTTCTTCCCGGACCTCCTGTCCCATGATCCTCTCGTATCCCCTTTTGCCTATCACCTGTCCAGCTCTCGGCTCTATCCCTCCCCCTCCTGTCTTCTCCTATCATTTTGCATCTCCCCCTCCCCCTCCAGCTTTCAAATCCCTTACTCACTCTTCCTTCAGTTAGTCCTGACGAAGGGTCTCGGCCTGAAACGTCGACTGTACCTCTTCCTATAGATGCTGCCTGGCCTGCTGCGTTCACCAGCAACTTTGATGTGTGTTGCTTGTTTTGCTGAAGTTATGTTGTTGCTTGTTGCATTCTTCTGCTGGGCATTGTGGGTTTGCTAATGTTGGCACCAGAATGTGTGATGACACTTGCAGCACACCCTCATTTTGTGTTGGTTGTTCACACAAACTATGCATTTCACTGTTTAAATGTACATGTGATAAGTAAATGAATCTGAATTTCTTGTTTCACTAAATTAATATTAGTTATCCTCACTGAAAAGTTGACCTATGAACTTAAGACTCCTGAGTGCATGCAGGATTTATCTCCTTGGTGCTAACTAAATGAAAAAAAATGAAAAATGTCTCTCACATGATTCTAACATTAAATACTTTTAACTTGCTGTTATGTAAAATTTAGAACTGTCTTACTATGCTGATAACAGACTCAATGGTCAAATTCTGATCCTATGTCTTATGGTCTAATTCCAGTTGTTACATTAAGACATAAAACTATTTTGTTGCTTTGCAGTTCTGGTGGCAGAGACCCTCACCTGCTGCCATATCCAATATCACATCTTTTATTTTGAAAATTGAGGTGTCATAAGAAAGCCCAGCATTTATTGCCCATTCCTAGTGAATGGGGGGGAGAGGGGAGGAAGGGCACTAGCTAAACCATTTCAGAGGACAATTAAGAGATAGCTAATGTCTGGAGCCAGACCGGGAAAGATCAACACTTTTCTTCAAGGCCGTGAGCAAACAACAGATTTTTACAGCCTTCTATGCAGTCATCGCTACTCGTCCTCTATGAGCAGTCCAGGTTCTGAGTTACCAGTCTGCTAGCAAGTATCATTCATGATAAAGGAAACTACAGTTATTAAAATACTGAGATTGGGGAATAGGCACAATTCTTCAGTATTTAAATGAAAATCATGACAGCACTCAGCTCCACATTGAGCTTTTTGCAGGATGTTCACCAGAAGACAAGCTATGGATAGTGGGAAGTGTTTTTCTCTTTGGAGCAAAGGAAGAGGACAGGCAATTTGATAGAGGTATACAAGATGAGCCATATTGAATTGATAGCCAGAGACTCTTTCTTAGGGCTAAAGTGCTAATACAAGGGGGTCTAATTTTGTGACTGACTGCAGGAATGCATAAGGAATGTCAAAGGTTTAAGTTTTTTTTAAGACTGGTAGTGGTGTGTTTGTGGAATACCCTGCCGGGGTGGTGGTAGAGGCATATACATTAGGGTCATTTAACAAACTCTTAGGTAAGTACATGGATGATAGAAAAATTGAGGGCTATCTAACAGGGGTTACATTGATCTTAAGTAGGTTAAAAGGTCAGCACAACATCATGAGCCAAAGGTCCTTTACTGTGCTATGACTATTCTAGGTACAACAGCTAAAACTAGTTTCTTTGGTTCACCACCGCTTACCAAATGAGGGCAGGACTGCTACTGGTTCCAACAAGTGCCAAGTCCCACAAGTGGATCATAATGTATCACACGCTTCAGACTTCCATTGTAGGTGGAGTGAAGAACCCACCTTTGCAGCACCTCAACCTGACACAGCCTGCGAACTTACCACTGTGTATAACATGTATAATATGGCATAAATCTCCGGATGTGTGAAAGGCTGGAAATGGTGGAGCATAGATCGCGGGGCCACAGGACTGCAGGGAATTTCACAGCTCGGAAGCCAATCCTTGGCTAAATTCTCATTTTGAGATTTATGAAATTTACTTCATGGCTATTGAAGAACAGTGATTTTCTAACAGTTAGTACAATTAAGACTGCAATGAACCTTCAATTGTTGAAGAATCATAATTACAAGAATCATTGGAGAGAGCTTCCTCAGATGGGCTCTGGTTCCTTTGCCAGTCACCTTCAATTTGTGTCTATTCCCCGACTGTTAAACATTTAGCAAGTTTATTCTAACAGAACCATTCATGAATACCTACCAAACCTCTCCTGCTGAAGGAGCACACCCAGTCACTTTGCATTCTTTATTTAATTACTACTTCAATTCCTAATAGGTATCTAGTCCTATCTCAAGGCAGCTGACCTGGGAAAACGCCAACCTCAGGCCTTGTGAATTTTATTTTTGCCCATTCACTCAGTTTACAAGAGGCAAAAACTATTATACAGAACATTTTATTCACATTTAACAATCATACATTACTCTGGTCTCTGTAGTCTCATCACTAAAATTAAATGGGACACAACAGGAATCTTCACAATCCTTCGGCAGGCAACTTCCACTTCAATATATACCTGGTAGAAAGGTAAAAGAGCATTTGGGCAATCACATGATGAGATGATTCAACATGGTTTTACAAAAAGAAAAACACATTTGGCTAACGTAAAGGTACACACAGACAAGCAATGGACAGATTTAGGATTAGGATGGGATGCGAAAAACCAGTAACGTACTACTTTCTACAAAATAAATTTGAGGTGGTATTACACAATCCTGTTTGATATTCATATGGAGACAATTACCAATAAGGAGAAATTGGGAACGAAGAGTCTTTCTTGGTTGACAGACTATAAATAATGCCCTTCCAAGTGCATTGACACCTGTCCTATATGTGGTGACTGGAACTGTACTTCAAACTGGGGCTTATGTAGTGTGTACAACTGTCATAATCTGGCTGCTTTTATATACATTGCCTCAGATTAATATTAAGTATCCCTTATGGCTTTTTAACCCTTACTGATCTGTTTTGGTAACTTTACCTTTTCATGATCCATCTGTTACTCCAAGGCCTAGATGTCATCTATAGTCTACATTCCTGCCTTATTACACCTTTCCAAATACACTATCTCATACTTGCCTACATTAAATGTCATTTGCTGTAGTTCTGCCCAATTAGAGACCATAACGTAGATGTGGATGTGAGATTCGGGAATGTAGCTGCAAGCAAAGTCCAGTGGAACGTTGGCCTGTAACAGGGGTCCCCAACCTTTTGTGCACCGTGGACCGATTTAATGTTGACAATATTCTTGTCGACCTCGCGCGCGTTCAAGTTCAACCGTGGGCGTGACAGGGAATGAGGAAAGGTGCAGCTGACTCATATCAGTTCATATTGCCAAATCATATCGTTTCCTCGTGGCCCGGTAGCACATGCTCGCGGCCCGGTGGTTGGGGACCACTGGACTTTAGAACAACTGGACTGGGCTGCAAGTAGACAGGCTTTGACAAGATTATTCCAACTGAAGCTTGGTTTGTTTTAGGGCTTATCAGGTAGTCAATGTCATTAAACCCATGTTTATGCACATTTTGCACCTACCGTGTGCAGAGCGACACTGCTTCAGCACCTCATTGAAACCGTCACAGAGGGTTAGGTCATGCTGGTTCTGGGCACACTCCAGAAACTGTTTCATTTCATACTGGCAGGGTCTGAAGTCTTGGGAATGAGGTTGGGCCGGAGGGGCTGCCACTGGAGGCTCCTACAGGCAAAGACAAACTCATAAGAGAAAAGATTTCAAAGAAATCAAGTTATACAGTGACTAGACACAAAAACCAGGACCCGAGTTATCTTTAAGCTACACACATAAAAACTGCTGGTGAACTCAGAAAAAGGAGAGAGAGAAAAAAATTAATAATAATAAATAAATAACGGATGGGGTACGAACGGGAGGTGGGGCACAACACCTTATATTCTGTCTGGGTAGCCTCCAACCTGATGGCATGAATATTGACTTCTCTAACTTCCGTTAATGCCCCACCTCCCCTTTGTACCCCATCCGTAATTTATTCATTTATTGTTATTAATTTTTTTTCTCCCACTGTCCCTCTCACTATAACTCCTTGCCCATCCTCTCGGCTTCCCCCCTCCCCCTTTCTTTCTCCCTAGGCCTTCTGTCCCATGACCCTCTCCCTTCTCCAGCCTCACATCCCTTTTCCCTATCAACTTTCTAACTCTTAGCTCCATCCCTCCCCCTCCTGTCTCCTCCTATCATTTCGGATCTCCCCCTCCCACTTTCAAATCTCTTATTATCTCTTCTTTTAGTTAGTCCTGACGAAGGGTCTCAGCCTGAAATATTGACTGTACCTCTTCCTATAGACGCTGCCTGGCTTGCTGCATTCACCAGCAATTTTTGTGTGTGTTGCTTGAAATTGCAGATTTCCTCATGAGTGCCTGGGTATTTTTGACATTTGTGTTTTAGCCATCACCTTTTGACTGGGGCAGTAGGCATATGTGTTCTTACCAACTATCTTGTGCAAGTTTAAATCAGTAATATACAGAAACACTCCATAAGTTGCAGGGTGCGGTAACAGCACAAAAACTAACTCTTAACTTAAACAAGCTCCACCAGACCCTGGAGTTCATGAAATTCTCTCACTACTTGATGAGATTTGACTTTTTCCTGTTTTCCCCTTGACAAATAGTGGAAAGGCAATGAAAAGACAACAGGAATGTGATCTACATTTTGTTTTAAACACTGCATTTCACTGACATGATTTACTTTCCAATGAATATCTTTTATTCACTGAATCTAGTTCATAACATCGGCACTTGGAGTCTCCTCAGAAAGATACAGCACAGATCTGTCCCACCGCACTTGCACTAATCCTACATCAATCCCATGTTTTTGTATTCTCCCCACATTCCCAACAATTCGCTCCTGATACACACACAAGCAGCATCTCACAACGTGATCACGTATCAAAACTGCACACGACCTATCAATATTTTCTACAAGGAAAATGTAAACTTTCAGCAAACCCGATGGTCCCCAATTCCCAGAACATAAGGGATAGACGCAACACGCCAACCCTTGCCCCCCACCCACCTACCTGGTAGGTGACATCTGCCCTGGCTGGCTCCGAGCCACTTCCACCACTGAAGGCCCCGGTCAGCGCGCTCCCCATGACGTGGCCCACTGCTGAGCCCACCGCCACTCCTGCCGCCGTGCTTGCCATCTGCGCCATCAGGCCCGGCTGCCGGGACTGCACGGTCGCAGGAGCGACAGCAGCTGGAGGAGGGTGAGCAGGGGGAGCGGCTCGGGAAGGAGCAGGGCGGCTGGAACACAGGACAACAGGAACCATTAGGAAGAAAGCTGAAGATGCAACGGCCAGCTGAGATACAGAGTGGGAGGGCCCCATAACCAGCGGCACTAGAGGGAGCAAATGGAGGAGTGGGATTTGAGGTAGACAGACGGAGAAAAGTGTACCAGGTATTGGAGGGCAGGAGGAAAGAAGAGTAAGAGAGAAGGAATGGGGCAGGAGTCAGGAAATCTGGAGCAACTCAGCAATTCAGGCAGCAACTACGGAAATGAATAAACAGTTGTTTTGGGCCAAGACTCTTCTTCAGGACTGAGAAGGAAGGGGAAAAAAATGCCAGAATAAAAGGGTGGGGAGAGGGGAAGGAGGATAGCTAGAAGGGGGTAGGTGAAGCCAGGCAGGTTGGAAAGAAAAAGGGCTGGAAGAGGCAATGCGGGTGAGGCAGCATCAATGGTGGAGAGGAAACTCTGTTCTTTAAGGAGGACATCTCTGATGCCCTGAAAAGGAAAGCCTCATGGTGGGAACAGATGCGGCAGAAACAAAAGGAATGGAGAAAAGGGAATAGCATTTTTACAGGAGACAGGTGGGAAAAGTTATAGTCAGGATTACTGTAGGAATCACTATGGAACACAAAAACGAGAAAATCTGCAGGCGCTGGAGATATGCAGTCGTGAGGAAGGGTCTCAGCCTAACAAAAGCAGACTGTTTGTTCACTCTTTTCCATCAATGCTGCCTGGACTGCTGAGTTCCTCCAGCATCTGTGTGTGTTGCTTAGTTCCACGAAGTATGTCAGACGAGAGTTTGACTCCAGACATGGAGACTGAAAGATCGAGAGAGGGGAGGGGGAGGTGTCAGAGATGGAACAAGTGAATTTAACGGCAGGGTGGAAGGTAAAGGCAAAGTTGATGAAGTTGACGAACTCAGCATGGGTGTATAAAGCAGCATCAAGGCATTCGTAAACGTAGAGGAGCGCTGGGGAGCATTGGCGGGGTGGCTTGGAACACGGACTCCTGGTAGCGTCAGGGGCCTTGAGGTAAGAGCTGCAACAGGCATGGGGGAGGATCGGGGAAGAAAGTAGGGGAGGAAGGGGGATGATTGGGCTGAGGATGAGGGATGACCGGGAAGAAAGTAGGGGATGATTGGGATTTGAGGAGCCAGACAATCTAGAATGCGAGTGAAGCAGAGAACCTGGGATTGGGATTGGGATTGGGACCGAGCGAGTGCGAGGACAAGGCCTCGCGTACGGTGTAACGCCGCTGACCCCGGGCCTGTGACCTCGATTTGCCCTTCAGTGAAGCGCGGGGAAGGAAGGGAAGGTGAGTGGGGTGGAGGGAGGGGGTGCACCGCCGCCACCTGCCACCCCATGTGTTCTCAATGCCTCGGGCCGGCCCAGCCAGGCCTCCCGACTCCTTACCTCACTCGGCTGCGACTTCCGCGGGGCATGGCGAAGGTTCTGAAGGACTCGACTGCGACCGCACGGCAGCAACGGCGCAATGCCTCACGTGATTGCGTGACTTCTGACGCAATCGAGGAACGCCCACAAATGCCAAAGTGGGCCACGCCCCCTGTACCTATTCTCCCGCGCCACGGCCTAGAAGCTGGGAGCGAGGGAAAGTGCAGGTCCCGCGTACGGAGGCTCCATGTGATTGATGTCGCTTTCTTGAGATAGCGAGGAAGGTGTATATGCAAAGTAAATTTATTATTATAGTACGTATATGTCACCAAATACAACTCTGAGATCCATTTCTTGCAGGCATTCACAGTAGAACAAAATATGCAATAGAATCAATGAAAAACTGCACACAAAGGAACACTGACAAACACCCACTGTGCAAAAAGGAGCCAATACAAAATAAAACAAATAATAATAATATAGGATAACATCATCGGGAGAAACGTATATTATTCACAACCACAGACATTGAGTTGGGGTTTAACCTAAAGAGGCTGGTCTGTCGTGATGACGTTATTACATGAAGATTTTTAGGGTGCTTTTGCGTTTAGGTTTTGGAGTTCAATAAAATGTGTTACAGGCTTTATTTGGGAAAATCTACATTGGGAGATGCTCTTGGATGATTCCAGAGTTAGTGAACATGTTGGCCAACGCAGTCGCTTTGAAACTGCTGGAGTTTGGGGAGCAAAATGGCGTCACTTGATTTGTACAAGCTGAGGTCTAGTTTACTCTGTGAGAAATCACTGCCAACCATACCAAATTCTACTACGTGGTAGCATCGCTGGGAAACTCCGCGGCTGCGAGACTGGTGAGTCTGCTTGAACACCCACCTGAACAGGATAAATAACAATCACTGAAAACTGACTTTTCACAGACTTTTGGACTGTCGGAGGCTGAGCGCCAAACAGCTGGTCTCCTGATGCTAGGCCATCGGAGCTAATGGACCATGTGCTGTCTCCTCTGGGAAATCACCATCCATGTTTTATTTTTAAAGAACTCTTCTTGCAGCAAGTGCCTGATCAAGTTCACATAGCCCTCGCTCATCTACTTGTGAATGACTATAGGGAGCTTGCTAAAATGGCTGATAGTCTACACTCAGCCAGGCAGCCATGCATTATTTCTCCTCGTTTCCCTACCTCAATAAGCTTAGTCAGCAAGGCCCCCAACACAAGGATGCCCATGGCTGCGAAACAGACGACGTCGGGTCTGTGTTTTCACCACGCTCACTTTGGGATGAACGCGAGGAAGTGCCGACGGCCTTGCAGCTTCAACAGTGCCAGTGCATTGGGAAATCAGAGGTCTGAGAACTCTGTGGTTTCCAGCTGCCAGGACCATCTACTGTTCATTACGGACACCCTTTCAGGGTGACACTTCCTGTGTGACATGGGTGCTCAAATGTGTATGCTGCCAGCATCACCTATCGATCAGAGGACAAAGAGCGATGAAACCTCGCTGGAGGCTGCTAACGGCAGCAGGATCCAGACCAACGGACATGACGGTGAAGCTCTGTTTCAGTGGGCAACGTTACACACGGCACTTTGTCCTGACTAATGTGGCTAGACGTCTGCTCAGTGCTGATTTCTTGTGTGCTCAAGGTCTGTTAGTCGATCTTAAGAACCATTGGCTTGTACTTGTCATCAAGGACTGTGGGTCGTTACCCTGCTCCCCCAGTAAGGTCCCCACAAAGACTCCGTCAAGTGCATACATCACTGCATGTGAGTTTACTTGACTGCTGGGCGAATTCCTAAACCTCACCAAGTGCACATTCTCCACTACAGTCACAAAACATGGGGTCAAGCACCACATTCCCACAACTGGCCTGCCAGTCCATGCCTTTTGGACCCAGAAGGCGGAATTTTCTAACATGGAAAGACTTGGTATTCTACGCTCTTCGAATAGTCCCTGGGCTTCACCCCTCTTTATGGTCCCTAAGTCCAATGCTCGTTGCCGTCCAAGTGGGTATTACTGACACTTTAACAAGGCCACCACTCCCACCACCACCAATCGTTACCTGGTCCTTCACGTCCAAGACTTTTCGATAGGTTTAGGGGAAAGTTAATATATTCCAAAGTTGATCTAGTTAGGAGATTTTTTCCAAAATTGATCACGGGATTAAGGGCTACCATCAGGTGCCTATGTGCTTGGAGGACATTCTCAAAACAGTTGTGACAACCCCATTTGGCTTCTTTGAGTTTCTGCGCATGCCATTTGGATTGAAGAATGCAGCACAGACTTTTCAATGGCTGATGGACTCTGTATTAAAATACTTAGATTTTCTTTTTGTTTACCTGATGGCATACTAGTCATCAGTGCATCCAGACCTGAACACATATCTCATCTCCACACACTTTTTGAGTGCTTAAGCCAACACTACTGATGCCTGCCTGAACAGCTGGTCGGAGTTGTGTGGCAGCAACTCACCTTCATCAGCTGGCAGCTCTGTCCCCCCCAAAAGGAAGTACAGCACTACACCTTCTCAGTCTCTATCTGGCTATCCGCCATTTTCATTTTCTTCCAGAGAATCATCATTTCACAGCACTCATTGACCACAAATCTCCTGTGCACATGATGGCCAAAATATCAGACCCTTGGTCTGCACGGCAGCGATGCCACCTGACCTACATATCTGAGTTCACAACCAATGTACAACATACCAAGGGGGAAAATCATGCCGTGGCCGATTGGCTCTCATGGACTGTTGTTGAGGCTGTACACATAGGGGTTGATGTGCCACCATGGCAGCTGACGGAGCTACTGACCCAGAGGTCCAGGCTACCACCAGGTGACCAGAGGTCATCACTCCAGCCACCTGCATATGTGGCTCAGGGATTCATCAGCATATGGATTGCTAGATTTGGCATCCCATCTGACTGCAGTCCCCAATTCATATCAGACCTCTGGGCTTTGATGGCCCAGAACCTCAGCGTTAGGCTGCATCACACCATGGCTCCTGACTGATCATGACCATCTCCCGTGGATCCTGCTGGGGCTCAGAACAGCCCCAAAAGAGGACCTGCAGTTGTCCACAACTGAGTCGGTATATGTGCAGCCATTGCAAGTGCCAGGTAATTTTATTCCTGGTGCCACGACCGCCTGGTCGGCCTCCCAACAGCGTTCCACCCTCCTCATGGCATAAAGCACTCTTGGGTTCCTGTTGACCTACGTTCTGCCTCGTTTGTTTTAGTCCGCCATGACACACACCAACATCCCCTTAGACCCCCCCTTATGATGGCACATATGTGTTTTGGAACGGGGAGAAAAGACTTTATCATCGATAAGAGTGGTAAACCTGGATGTATTTCGGTAGATGGCCTTAAACTGACACATGAAGATTTGGTGTATTCTGATGCCATGCCCCTGCCATCACAACATGACTATGAGCACCTCTGGACGAGCCAGAGGCATTTGATGTTCCTCCACCCATGGAACACAGGACCCGAGTCAGGTGACCCAACCTGAGCTCCAGGCAGGTTCACAACGCTGATTTTAGTGAATTCTGGGGGGGGGTTGCGATGTAGGGTAATGTAATTGGGAGAAATGTACATAATTCACAACCATCGACATTGAGGGGGTTTCACTTTAACAGGCTGATCTGACGTGATATATAACCAACCATATACAACCATATATTTATATATTTATATTTATATTTATATGGTTATATCTGACATGATGACATTATTACGCAAAGAGTTTCCAGTGCACTGTTGTGTGTAGGTTTTTGAGTTCAATAAAATATGTTACGGTTTCATTAAACATAAATCACCACACTTCATTTTATTTGTGATAATATTAATAATAATAATAATATAAACAAATAAATTAAATAATACTGAAAACATGAGTGGTAGATTCCTTGAAGTGAGGATTGTGCCTGTGATATCAGTTGGCTGATTTACTTTGGTTAACAAAAGTTTTGCTTCCTGGGTGTATTATATGGATTATGGGCAAATGATCATGAAAATCACAAAGAAATTATCCTATCATGCCCCATTTGAAAAATTGACTGTTTTTGTTATTTCAATTCATAATTCAACTCAGAATAACTGATGCCAAGATTACGAAAGACATTTTTGTTGGTCCACAAATCAGACAGGTCACTAATTCCAAGAACTTCTCGTGGGACCGGAGAAAATTGCATGGAAGACATTCAAGGACGGTGTTCAAAATTTTCTTGGCAGCTACAAAACAGCAAATTACGTGCAGCTGGTTGACAACATGCTTCAAGCCTACACAACCATGAAGAGCAGCATGTCATTAAAGATTCATTTTCTGCATTCCCATTTAGACTACTTCCCTTCAAGTCTTGTCACGGTCAGTGATGAGCATAGTGATGGTTTTCACCAGGACATTATGGTCATGGAGAAACAGTAGCAGGGCAACTAGAATCCATCAATCCTAGCTGATTATTGTAGTACACTTACAAGAAGCCTCAGACACTGAGCACAAACAAAAATCATCAACAAAACATTTTTAGCTTAGTTGAACGATTGCAATACATCAGCATCATTATGCAATTAAGCGCATTATATTCAATAAAAGTTAATTCCTTGTTTCTCCAAATTCCTATGTGATACAAGTAGCCTGAGATTATATTTATGTTCAACTTCAAACAGTCTATCATAAACAAAAAGAAATTCTGAGGAAACAAAACTTTCAAAAAAATATTGTCCAATGTTATAGAATCACAGCAAAAACAGAAAAGGCAACTTGACTTTTCATTCCCACACCAACATGTCTGTCCATGAAATGCAAATTGAAGGAGCAACAACTCATCTTCTGTCTGGGTAGTCTCCAACCAGTTGTGTGAATATCTATTTGTCTAAATCTTAATAACTACTCCCCTCTGTTTACTCCTCCCTTGGCCCCTTCCCCCATTCTGATGGCTCTCTCACTCCTCCTTTTCTCATTTCTGTTAAGGAGTATTTTGGGGTTAGAACATATAGCGAACATTGATTTTAGCAACCAGCTTTCAGATCTGAGTATGAATTGTAGAAATGCAACTTGGAACAGGAACCAAACACTTAATTGATAATGTCTGCATATGCATAAATGCAATTAACACCCATTCCATGAACAAGACTCAGACACCAGCATGTAGAGTAAATTGTAAATATGGAAGACATTTAACTGAGATGTCTGCATATGCATGAATGTAATTGACACCCCATTGCATGAATACAACAGTATGTAACACTCATTTTTGGAATGTTGGTGGGAAGATCCAGGTTTTTGAAAACTGCAGGTGACTCAAAAGAAGCATTCATATCTGAAGAGAGCTGGAAGATTATTTTAAAATTGATTAATTCTTCATCATTATGTTCTCGTCATTCTTTATTACAATTCAAAGTGGTACATAGAGTTCATATGTCTAAAGACAAGCTCTCCCATTCCTATGCAGATATTTCCCCTTACTGTGATAGATGTACTAATGGAGTGGCCACACTAATTCATATGTTTTGGACATGTCCGAGCCTTGAAAAATTCTGGAAAGATGTATTTCAAACTTCTTCTGCACTTTTCAATGTCATCTTTAAGCCCAATCCTTTGACTGCCTTGTTTGGTTTTGTTGAGGATAGTGCTACAAAATTGAAGCCATCTGATTTGTGGGCATTGGCCTTTATGTCTGTTAGGGCCAGGTAGGCGATCTTGCTCAAATGGAAAGAGGCTGCCCCGCCCACTCATGTTCAATGGCTATCTGATATTATAGAAACATAGAAACATAGAAAATAGGTACAGGAGTAAGTAGGCCATTCGGCCCTTTGAGCCTGCACTGCCATTTATTATGATCATGGCTGATCATCCAACTCAGAACCCCGCCCCAGCCTTCCCTCCATACCCCCTGATCCCTGTAGCCACAAGGGCCATATCTAACTCCCTCTTAAATATTGCCAATGAACTGGCCTCAACTGTTTCCTGTGGCAGAGAATTCCACAGATTCACCACTCTCTGTGTGAAGAAGTTTTTCCTAATCTCGGTCCTAAAAGGCTTCCCCTTTATCCTCAAACTGTGACCCCTTGTTCTGGACTTCCCCAACATCGAGAACAATCTTCCTGCATCTAGCCTGTCCAATCCCTTTAGGATTTTATACGTTTCAATCAGATCCCCCCTCAATCTTCTAAATTCCAATGAGTACAAGCCCAGTTCATGCAGTCTTTCTTCATATGAAAGTCCTGCCAACCCAGGAATCAATCTGGTGAACCTTCTTTGTACCCCCTCTATGGCAAGGATGTCTTTCCTCAGATTAGGGGACCAAAACTGCACACAATACTCCAGGTGTGGTCTCACCAAGGCCTTGTACAACTGCAGTAGTACCTCCCTGCTCCTGTACTCGAATCCTCTCGCTATAAATGCCAGCATACCATTCGCCTTTTTCACCGCCTGCTGTACCTGCATGCCCACTTTCAATGACTGGTGTATAATGACACCCAGGTCTCGTTGCACCTCCCCTTTTCCTAATCGGCCACCATTCAGATAATAATCTGTTTTCCTATTTTTGCCACCAAAGTGGATAACTTCACATTTATCCACATTAAATTGCATCTGCCATGAATTTGCCCACTCACCCAACCTATCCAAGTCACTCTGCATCCTCTTAGCATTATGTTGTGCCTTGATCTAGAGAAGATTTGCTGTTCAATTTCTGATTCTAAATATGATTTTCTAATGTTATGGAGACGCTTTCTGAATTATTTTCACAATCTTTGAACTGTTATTAAAGTATGGATCTGAGCCATTATTATTACAACATCATATGGTAAGGTTTTTTCTTTTTTCTTCTTTTTTTTTAACCAACCAGCTCATTTTGGTAGTGGGGGTAGATTTTTTAAAAATAAAATACAATTATTTTATTTTATTTCATTTCATAATTCAATCTTTTTTTCTATCTGATTTATTTGGAATATAGGATACTGTGATCATATTACTGTGATTTAAATGTAATGTAATTCGTATTATTTACTTGTATCCTTATGAATTTTGTATTTGTATTCATGCAATTTATATATATCAATAAAAATATTAAAAAAGAAAAAAAGAAAAGAAGCATTATGGGGCATTGTAACCATAGGAATTGTTCTTTAACACGTAAAAATGTGCTGTAATATTGGGTTGGAGAGTCACTCTCTCCCTCTCCCTCTCTCAGCCTCTCTCCCTTTATTTCCATCAACTCTCCCCTCAGATTGTTCCTTTTGTCCACATTAGGGGTAATTCACAGTGGCCAGTTAACAATTAACTCCACCAAGGACAGTCCCAAGCCTGGCTGTGAAAGGAGGACGGTTAGACATCAGGCTAGCAATCCCATTCCGTAAAAATCCAGAGCTACAGAAACAGCAAGAGAAGTTCCAAAGCCTCATCCCTGGGAGAGAAAGGATCTTCGCCTAGAAGATACCAAGAAGATGGACTACACCTGGGGACAGCTTGAAAGACTAGCCTAGGACAGAGCATTCTGATGAGCTGCTGTCAACAGCCTATGCTCCAGTAGGGATGATGGGCTTGAGAAAAGAAGAGAAGAGGTTAACACACCAACACTTAACCTTCAGGAGTGTGGAATGAGACTGGAGCATCCAGGGGAACCCCACATGATCACAGGAGAATTTGCAAACTTCTCACTTCTTCCCGCTTTTTCCCTACGCCTTTCACTACTGAGATCAGGATTGGACCAGGGTTTGCGGTGCTGTGACCCAGTAGTACTACCTGCTTCACTATAGCACTACTAGAAATACTGGAGAAGCAGATTTGGGGATTGTTGTGTATTTGAATTTCCAAGGCATTCATTAAGGTGCCACATAAAAGTTTTCACACAAGTAATGGCACATAGTGAGTATTCCAGAGATCTGGCAGGTGTGTCCTGTGTCCTGGGCCATTGATGTGACTTTCAGCAGAAGGGACACTGATTTACCGACTTCTAGCAGCTGGTTTCTCACAAAATGCACTTCTAATCTATGTGAAGGGTCAGCGTCTGATCTCATGACTGGGATCACATCTCTTCCTGTTTTTTTCTGACCGTGAATCTGATTCTGAAACAACTGAAAAGAATAGTTGTAAAGGCAGGGCTGTCTCATCATCAGCAGTTGCTTCAATGACAGCATTGGCGATGGCCCCTCTCATGATGCTCAGCCGTGGGAGTCAAATCTGGTTGACTGTTCATGTTCTCTGCTGCCTGACATTGTACAGTACACCACTCTTATGCAAGAAAGATTGGAGTCTATCACAAATGGTTTCATATCCCTTTATGTCCAACCTGCCTAGAAATCCTTTTATCACGTTCTGAAATATATACAGACTGGGATTGGTGAAGGAGGGACTGATATATAGACTGGGATTGGGGAAAGAAGGTTTCAGATATTTAGACTGGGATCAGGGAAGGAGAGTATTTGATATACAGACTGGGACTGGTGAAGGAGGGTCTCAGATATTTAGACTGGGATTGGGGAAGAGAGATGTGATCTAAGCTTACATGGTCAGTGGGTACAAGCAGTTTGGGTAGAGATGGTAATGGGACAGAGAGCACCATCAATCAGCCCCTTAACAGTCTGTAGGCTCTTAGAGAGAGATTAGTCAGGGACAGATGGGGGCTTCAGTCTTCATTACTCACACACAGCAAACTGGACACCTGGTTGAGTGGTGTTGCAACAAAAAACATCAGCAAAATACAGAGCTGACTATTGAGGTCAGGAAAGGGAAGGAGGATGAACCTGCTGAAGCACCTTCAATAACTCCAAAAGACTGAGGTTGGGTAAAATACCGAAAGACTTTTATTCACTGTACAACAATACGACCTCCATGCTGAGTGTCTGCCCCTGGACTGAGGGGGAGGGGCAAGGCGGAATCACCTTTATACAGGAATCTGTGGGAGGAGCCACAGGGGCAGTCAGCAGAGGGGCGTGTCTAGATAATTAACCCAGTTACAACATATATACAGTTTACCACACCTGCACCACTCTGTTCTAGGAGATTGGTGGTGGAGAGAGTCAGTAGCTTTCAATTCCTGGGCATTAATAAATCAATTGACCTGTTGGGCTTAACACATTGATGCAAACATGATGAAATCGTGCCAGCATCCTAAATTCCTTGGGCAGCTCAGAAGGTTTAGCTTGTCACAGATCTTTCTGACAAACTTCTACAGATATGCTGTTCAAAATAGACTGGCTGGTTGCATCATGGTTTAGTGCGTCAATTCAAATGCGCAGAAGTACAAGAAGCTACAGAGAGTAGTGGACTTTGCCTAGTATGTCACGGGCCCTTCTCTCCTAAACCACTGGTTGTATCCATATGAGGTGTTGTCTCCAGAAGCAAAATCCACCATCAATGATCCCCCCAACCTTCTTGCCACCTTCTTGCAGTTCACTCCCACACTACCAGGTTCAAGAACAGCTACTTCCATTCTACTATTTGTTTCCTGAACCAACCAGCAAAACTCTAATCACTATTTTAGCAACTCTGTGACCACTTTGATCACTTTGCACCAAAATGGACAGTTTCTTTGTTCCATTCTTATCTCCCTTGTTATCAATGTTTTTCCTTGTGAATGCTGCTGATCTGATGCCACATGCCTGGCATCCTGCTGTGGGATTTTCATTGCACCATGCACACTTGTACATTTATGAGCAGTTCGGATATATTCGTGGGTGAAGGGCTATGGTCCAGATGCAGGTCCAAAGCAAATAGGCAGAATAATAGTTTGGCATAGACTAGATGTTCCTGCGCTCTATTGTCTGTGATTCTGTGAGTTAGCCTTCACAGAAAGTCATAGCAAAAACACCTGAGTGATATTCAATTTAAGCCTGGAGTTTGGGTTCCATTATCGGCTAGCCGGGGCATCAATACCGAAAGATGGAGCCCAAAGGTCAATCAGTAATCCAGAAGTCAAGCCCAATGATTGAAACCTGGAGACTGGAGGCTGGCGGCCTGTCCTGGGGCTGGGGACTGTCTGTGTGGATGGGGTGGGGGGGCCTGTGGTAGGAGATGGGAATAATTCCTCAAAATATCCATGGTATCTCTGTGTCTGAGCAAAATGTTATTGCATTTGTTACATTGATAGCTAGGAGGGCCATTTTGTTGAAGTGGAAGGATACATTGGCTCCCACTTTGTCACAATGGTTCTCTCAAGTGATGCTATGTCTTAGTTTGGAGAAAATTAGAAGTCGAACCTTTGAACCTATGTTTGATTTTGAGAAAAGATGGGGTTCATTTGCTCATTATTATCATTTGAGTTAATTGATGGATTCTCCACGATCTAATAGTAAATTTTTCTGGTACTTTTTTTTTGCTGGTGGTTTGATGTTTATCTTTAGAAGCTTTACGTATGACGCATTGCTTTGGGGTTGAACACCAAATGGGATTTTTCTTTTTTCGCACTTTTCTTGCTTAGTAGGGGTTTTTTTTTATCACAAAAGTTTTTCAATCTTTATATAATTTTTTTTTCTTGAGACATTGTAAGTATTGTTTACTTCGATGTACTTGTGTTTATTTTGAAAAAAATAATAAAAAGATTTGAAAAGAAAGAAAGAAGGGCTATGGTCCAGATGTGGGTCCAATGCAAATAGGCAGAATAATAGTTTGGCACAGACTAGATGGGCTGAAGGGCCTGTTTCTGTGCTCTATTGTTCTGTGATTCTGTGAGTTTCACAGAAAGTCATAGCAAAAACACCTGAGTGATATTCAATTCAAGCCTGGAGTTCCATTATCGGCTAGCCGGGACATCAATACCGAAAGATGGAGCCCAAAGGTCAATCAGTAATCCAGAAGTCAAGCCCAATGATCGAAACTTGGAGACTGGAGGCTGGCAGCCTGTCCTGGGGTTGGGGACTGTCTGTGTGGATGGGGTGGGGGGGGGTCTGTGGTGGGAGATGGGAATGGGCTTGTTTTACTGTTGCCATTTTGTTGCTTGTTGTGTTCTGTATTGTTATACTCTTGTTCTGCCGAGAATTTTGGGCATGCTGTGTTGGTGCTGGAAAGTGTGGTGACACTTGTGCCCCCCTGCCCCCCACCTGCAGCCCTGCAAATGCCTAGGATGTGTTGGTTGTTAACGCAAATGGCACTTTTCACTATATGTTTCAATGTATGTGTGACAGATAAACCTGAATCTGAAATCCTGACAGGACTTAATGTACTGGATGTCGGGGTGACCTCTAGAATAAATGGTCACAGTCTTGGTACGCAGTGAAAGGACTTTGGACTGAGATGCAGAGAAGGGCAAAAGGCTGATCGTGTTTAGGGAGGAGATGAATAGATTTCTTGCCACAAAAAAGCATCAGTGGGTAAGGCGAGAGATTGTAGGTGATTGGCAATTGGTGTATGGTCATATTTAACGAGCTACAGTTTGTACTGCACACCATCCAGACAGATCATGCCTTGCATAATTACACCAAGGAAAAAGAATAAACCAAATGCAGAACCTCAAGCTGCAGTTAGGGAGAGAGTGTGCAGAGCAGGGAGACAAATAAAGGACCAGGGCCACGAATGGGAGATCGAGACTTCGGCTTTAGTTTATGAGAAATCTGTTCAAGTGTCTGAAACCTGGTGGTATGTGCTTTCAGGCTTTTATATCTTCTGCCCAATGGGATAGGGGACAAGAAGGAATGCCCAGAGTGGATGGGGATATTCATTGCCTTAGTAAATAGTACCGACAGGTCATCAGCTGTGACTGTACAGAGTGGCTAGCAGGCTTGGTGGACTGAATAGCCTTCCACTGTACATGCTTCAGGGTTCCCATATATGAAGGTTCATTGATCAAGAAACAGTCCCTGGGAATAGTTACCATGTTAAGTAAAAGCTCCATACCTGGGGATGAAGGAGAGGCAGCTGCAGCAGGTCAGGAGCTTCAGGAGGGCTGACAGGGTCGATCCAGAGATAATGACTCCCCTGGCTGAGCAATTAGCCAGCAGCTGACTGGCAACAAACAAGATGCTACTGAATCATTCACACTCTGTCTGTCTCTTCCGTCATTCACAACCTGGTCAGAAAGTCCCAGCCTGCTTGGCCTCTCACAGTAACTCAGTCCCTCAAGTTCCAGCCACTCACAGTAACTCATTTCTTCTAGTTCCAGCCTCTCACAGTAACTCAGTCCCTCAAGTCCCAGCCTCTCACTGTAACTCATTCCCTCAATTCCCAGCCTCTCACTGTAACTCATTCCCTCAAGTCCAGGCAGCATCCTCGTTAATCTCCTCTGTACCTTTTCCACGTTAATGGCATTTTTCCTATGGCAGGGTAACCAAAACTGAACATAATATTCCAAGTGGGGCTTCACCAACTGCAACATAGCATCCCAACTTCTCTACTCAGTCTCTGACTGATGATAGCCATCCACTATCAGACATCAGGATGGTCTGTGTTCCCACGGACACTATATTCCTCATATGCATTACAAATTGTTGTCACATAGTAATGATGATATATGGCTCTGAAAACAACACATTTCACAGCGAATGTCAGTGGTTCTGATTCTGATTCAGATTCTCTGACATTAGCTAACCAATTTGTTGACAAAGACCCTCACACTGCAGACACTTTCCGAGGTATTGTAGCCATGACCTCCCTGGTCCACACCCCACATCACCGCTCACCATCACAACCCGACACACCAGCAACACTACATCCCAACACATTATCAGCACCAGTCCACACACACACACCCAGCTCCATCATTCCTGTATTCTCTGCTGAGCTAGACCTAGCCTCACTCCCTCGTCAGCCTCCTTTCACTGTCAGCACCTTGGCAACAGATAACAGGCCGTGGCTCGTGGTTGCAGTGGCTTGTGGTTGCCATGGTTTCACTGTGATGACTGCTCTCAGCACCCGGGGTCCGTGCCAAGGGGTTGGTTTTGCTCGAGTACTGCTATCTCCTGGGCCTCTCCAGTCACTACAACTCCTCTCAAGATTTCTAATATCTTTAGAAAATAATTAATCTTGTCTCCTTGCTTTCTCCCAGTATGGCCGTGGGATTATTCTCAGATATCTGAATATTGACTTTATTCATTAAATATTAACTAATTTAATATGGATAAGTACATGGAGCTTAGAAAAATAGAGGGCTATGGGTAACCCTAAGTAATTTCTAAGGTAAGGACATCTTCAGCACTGCTTTGTGGGCCAAAATGCCTGTATTGTGCTGTAGGTTTTCTATGTTTCTAATTGTGCAACTGTTCAGTCTGAAACATTTCAGCATATCATGGAAACCAACTATCCCTCTAAGAATTCTGTTCACTTTCTGCCTCAGTAACATGTTCTAACTCCATAATCAAGTTCGCAGATGACACCACGGTGGTTGGCCTACAAGGGGGATGACAAGACAGCCTACAGGGACGAGGTCCAGCACCTGGTCGCATGGTGTGCCGACAACAACCTGGCCCTTAACAACCAGAAGACCAAGGAGATCATTGTGGACTTCAGGCATGCTAGGAGCCACACTCACGTCCCCATCTACATCAACGGAGCTGTAGTGGAGCAGGTATCAAGCTTCAAGTTCCTTGGTGTCCACATTTCCGAGGATCTACCTGGTCCCTGAACTCCTCCATCCTGATCAAAAAGGTGCAACAGCGCCTTTATTTCCTGTGGAGCATCAAGAAACCTCACCTCTGTTCCAGGATACTGACGAACTTTTGCTGCTGTACCACTGAGAGCATACTCACCAACTGCATCACAGTGTGGTATGGCAGTTGTCCCATATTGGACCGCAAAGCACTCTAGCGTGTGGCAAAAACTGCCCAGTGGATTATTGGCACCCAATTGGCCACCATTGAGAACATCTACCATAAACGCTGCCTGGGCAGGGCGAAAAGTATTATCAAGGATGCATCTCACCCTAACCATGGACATTTTACTCTCCCCCCCATCCGGTAGGCGCCACAGGAGCCTCCGCTCCCGCAACAGCGGGCACAGGAAGAGCTTCATCCCTGAGGCTGTGACCCTGCTGAACCTCACATCACAGCGCTAAGCAGTATTGCGCCCATATTGTACTGTCTCAGTAGTTTCATATTTTTTTTATTTGCAGTTGTTTTGTAAATAACACTATTCTTTGCATTTTTGGTCAGATGCTAACTGCATTTCATTGGCTTTGTATCTATACTCGGCACAATGACAATAAAGTTGAATCTAATCTAATAACCAAAGATCCCTCCAACTCCAGACATGCTCTCTTCTCCTTCTTCCTATTGGGCAGACGATGCAAAAGCCTGGAAGTCTGTGTCAGCAGGCTCAAGACTATTGCACAGCCTCACTGCCTCCTCAGCCCCTTTCACTGTCAGCAGTGAGGCAATGGATAACAGACCATGGCTCCTGGTTTCCATGGTTTCACTGTGATGTCATGTGACATTATCCTCACTATGATACTGGAGAAAGCTGACGTGAGGTTGTTTGGGGCTGGTGGGGGGTTAAGCACAGTCCTGGGGACTCACTGGGCCTGATGTTAACCTGAGGAAACAGGTGAGATCCTGTGTCTCTCTGATTTCAAGAAACCGCAGAGATTGTGGACACAGCTCTGCACATCACAGAAACCAACCTCCCTTCCATGGACTTCTCATTGCCATGGTAAAGCAGACAGCACAATCAAAACTCCTCCACCATATCCCATCCCTTCCTGCCTCACATTGGCAGAAGATACAGGAGTCTGAAAGCACGGAGCACCAGGCTTGAGGACACTGGTATAAGGCTCCTGAACAGACCGCCCAGAATACAAGCCCTTAATCTATCTCTTGAGCCCTGCTGCCTGGCTGTCTGCTCTGAACTGCACCATCTCTGTAACTGAAACACTTTACCCTGTGTACAGTCTTTCCCTTTGGTTTGGGAAGTCATGGAAGCTGAACTATTTCGCTGTAACTCGGGTCCTGTGACAATAATAAACAAATTATTGTTTACGAATGCACCGGTCGCCCAGAGTAACTGCCACCAAGGGAGGGAATGAGAGTCAACATTTCACACCTGACCATCTCCATTGCCAACCAGTTCCAGTGTTCCTGCTCCAGTTCCCCTCTGCTCCCTGCCGGAATACCCCGGAAGGGAGAAGAGCCTGGCTCCTTTTGCTCTGCACAACACAAAGTCTCACCCATTTATGTGAGATGGCTGACAGACTGGAGGTACGTATCTGACTGTGTCCAACATTACTACTGTGTTCAGGAATATTCCTCTTCCTCTAATCTTCTGTTCCCATGATTCCTCTCCCCCAACACTCTGACCTCCTAACCCTTCCTGAACCACACTCAGCCCATTTCTCTGCTGAGGTTTATTTTTTCTGAGCTCTCTGTCCAAAGAACACATATCTCTGTGCACACAGCCAGCAACCAGCTCGCTGCTTTCGATCTTCTGTGTACTCCCCCGATGCACCATGTGGCGGCACTGGCCTTGAGTGCGCCATCTCCAGAGCCATGAAAATCCGGCGCCCTGAAGTTGCAATAGTCTTCTAGGCCATGTCCTTGGTATATTGAATAGCGGCCAGTAGTGAGACCCCGAGAGCAGGTCCTATTTCCGCAAAGAACCGAAGTCAGCATGTAACTCTAGATCGGGGTCTTCAAGAGAACCCTAAAAGGGAAAAATAGAGCTGTTTGCGAAGATGCAAGCAAAGCAGTTGCTATTAGGCGCCATCATTCTCCTAAGTTCTTCTCCCTATTCTAACCTCACTCCTTCCGAACGGTCAGCTCTCCACTCCCTCCACACCAATCCTAACCTCATCATCAAACCCACAGATAAGGGAGGGAGGTACTGAAGTAGTCTGACGTACTGATCTCTACCTTGCTGAGGCCCTGCGCCAACTCTCAGACACCTCCTCTTACTTCCCCTCAAACAGAACCCCACTAAGGAACATCAGGCCATTGCAATTCTCCCACACTATCTCCAACCTTATTGACTCTGGGGATCTCTCCACCGCCACCAACTTCATAGTTCCCGCACTCTGCAACCCGCACCTCCCATTTCTACCTCTTACCCAAAATCCACAAACCTGCTTGTCCAGGTAGACCCACTGTTTCAGCTTGCTCCTGCCCCTCTGAACTCATATCTCTATACCTCAACACTGTTTTATCTTCTCTAGTTCAGTCCCTTTCTACCTACATCCATGACATTTCACATGCTCTGGATATTTTCAATGATTTCAGGTTCCCTGGCCCCCATCATCTTGTTTTTACTATGGATGTCCAATCCCTGTACACCTCCATCCCCCATCAGGAAGGCCTCAAAGCTCTCTGTTTCTTTCTGGACACCAGACCCAACCAGTTCCCCTCCACCACCACTCTCCTCCACCTAGCAGAACTTGTCCTCACTCTAAATAATTTCTCCTTTGGTTCCTCCCACTTCCTTCAAACAAACAGGATATCCATGGGCTATGCCTGCCTGTTTGTTAGCTATGTGGAGCTGTCTATGTTCCAAGCCTACACTGGCATCTCTTCTCAACTTTTCCTATGCTACATCAACGATTGCATTGGTGCTGTTTCCCTCACCAATGCTGAGCTTGTTGCCTTCATCAACTTTACCTCCAACTTCCACCCTGCCCTCGAATTTACCTGGTCAATTTCCAAAACCTCCCTCCTCTTTCTTGATCTCACTGTCTGTATCTCTGAAGACAGCTTATCCACTGATGTCTATTATAAGCTCACAGACTCTCGCAGCTACATGGACTATACCTCTTCCCACCCTGTTACTTATAAAAATGCCATCCCCTTCTCTCAATTCCTCTGTCTCTGCCACATCTGCTCTCAGGATGAGACTTTTCATTAGACCAAAGGAGATGTCCTCCTTTTTCAAAGAAAGGGGCTTTCCCTCCTCCACTATCAGTGCTGCCCTCAACTGCATCTCTTCCATTTCATGCATGTCTGCTCTTACCCTATTCTTCCACCATCCTACCAGGGATAGAGTTCCTCTTGTCCTCACCTACCACCTCACCAGCCTTCGCGTCCAACACGTAATTCTCTGAATCTTCTGCCACCTCCAACTGGATCCCAGCACCAAGCACATCTTTCCCTCCCCACCACTTTCTGCTTTCGGCAGGGATCGCTCTCTATGCGACTCCCTTGTCCATTCGTTCCTCCCCCAAGATTTCCCTCCTGGCCCTTAATACTGCAAGTGGAACAAGTGCTACACCTGCCCCTACACCTCCTCCCTCACTACCCTTCAGGGTCCCAAACAGTCCTTCCAGGTGAGGTGACACTTCATTTGTGAGTCTGTTGGGGTCATATACTACGTCCGGGGTGGCCTCCTGTATATCGGTGAGACCCAACATAGATTGGGAGACCGCTTCGCTGAGTTCTTACTAGAAGAAGGGGGATCTCCCAGTAGCCACCCATTTTAATTCCACTTCCCATCCCCATTCCAATATGTCAGTCCATGGCCTCCTCTACTGTCAAGATGAGGCCACACTCAGGTTGGAGGAACAACACCTTATTTTCCGTCTGATGGCATGAACATCGATTTCTTGAGCTTCTGGTATTGGTCCCCCCTTCACCATTCCTGTGGCTCTTTTCCATTTCTCACCTTATCTCCTTGCGTGCCCATCATCTCCATCTGGTGCTTCTCCCCCCCCCCCCACCCTTTTCCTTCTTCCATGGCCTTCTGTCCTCTCTATGAGATTCCCCCTTCTCCAGCTCTGTATCTCTTTCACCTATCAACTTCCCAGCTCTTTACTTCATCCCCCCATCTCTGGTTTCACCCCTCACCTGGTGTTTCTGTCTCACCTCCCCCACATTTTAAATCTACTCCTCATTTTTTTCTCTCCAGTTCTGATGAAGGGTTTTGGCCCAAACATCGGCTGTACTCTTTTCCATAGATGCTGCCTGACCTGCTGAGTTCCTCCAGTATTTTGTGTGTGACTGAATAAGGGACTGTGGTCAGAGGAAATATCCGATGAGGTGTCAAACCAAACAAACCAGGTGCTGATGAATGCTCTAGCCACGTCTGCAACCATCGTCAATGCCAGAGGGATGACCTCTAGTCACCTGGGGGTACGGCCCACGATCGTAAGAAGTTGTGTGAAACCACGGGAGGGGGGAAGAGAATCAACAAGGTCCACATTGACATGGTCAAACTATCTCTCAGGTACTTCAAAAGGTGCCAATGGCACCTGGACATGACGGATAATATTTGCTTGCTGGCAGTCCAATCATGGTCATCCTTTCTCAGGCTGTGACAAACAAACTTTAGTGCAACCGGTTTCTGAGAGGCCTCCGGCCTGGATGTAAGAGTCCATCTATGGAGTCAAAAACAGTCTGTCTCCAGTTTGCAGGAACTATGGAATGAGGGCAACCAGTTGAAACATCGCACAAGAGAGAAAGCCCAGCTACCCTGAATTTAATATCAGCCAACCGCAGGCTCGTGACCGCTGTTCAGTAAGCCTGGACCTCTGGGTCAGTAGCTCAGTCAGCTGTCATGCCAGCATAATCAACCCCGATGTGTATGGTGTCAACGGCTGGCTGTGAGAGGCAATCAGCCATGGCAGTACTTTTCCCTGAGGGGTTCGTGGTTAACTATTGCTGTGAAATGCTGTACTTTCTTTTGGGGGGACAGAGCTGCCAGCTGAAGAAGGTGAGCAGATGCCACACGCCTCCGACCAACTGTTCATGCACAGCACCCACAGCATTGTCTGAAGTGTCAGTAGTAATGACTATGGGTGTGTTAGTGTCAGTAGTAATGGCTATGGATGCATTGGGGAGTGGGTGCACCAGTAGGTTGAACCAGAAACAGCTTGTCTGGTGTCATCAAGTGCTCTGATCATGTCTGCTGACCAGTCAAGCACGTGATTAGGGGCATTGCCTTTAAGCGCACTGTACAGGGGGAACATAAGTACAGCAGCTCGTAGAATGAAGCTGTGATAGAAATTCAACATGTCTATAAACTCATGTAGGAGGGTGGTGAGAAATCCATTATTGTAGGCTGTATCTCGGCTAATAATGAGTTTGAGTAGAGAGAGGAAATTAAGAACCTGGTGGCATGGTGCAAAGACAATAACTTATCCCTTAAAGTCAGCAAGACGAAGGAATTGGTTGTTGACTTCAGAAGGAGTACCCAATTTACATCAGTGGTGCGCAAGTGGGACAGGTCAAAAGCTTTAAGTTTCTCGAGGTCAATATCACAAATGACCTGACTTGGTCCAACCAAGCAGAGTCCGCTGCCAAGAAGGCCCACCAGCACCTTTATTTCATGAGAAAACTAAAGAAATTTGGCCTGTCCCCTAAAACCCTCATTAATTTTTATAGATGCACCATAGAGAGCATTCTTCTAGAGTGCATCACAACCTGGTATTGAAGTTGTTCTGTCCAAGACCGAAAGAAGCTGCAGAAGATCGTGAACACGGCGCAGCACATCACACAAACCAATCTCCCGTCCTTGGACTCACTTTACACCGCACGCTGTCGGAGCAGTGCTGCCAGGATAATCAAGGACACGACCCACCCAGCCCACACACTTTTCGTCCCTCTTCCCTCCGGGAGAAGGCTCAGGAGCTTGAAGACTAGTACGGCCAGATTTGGGAACAACTTTCCAGCTGTGATGGAATGCTGAATGGATCCTGACCTGGATCTGGGCCGTACCCTCCAAATACCCGGACCTGCCTCTCGGTTTTTTTTGCACTACCTTACTTCCCATTTTTCTATTTTCTGTTTATGAGTTATAATTTAAATCTTTAATATTTACTATCGATTTGTAATCTAGGGAGCAGGAAGCGCAGAATCAGATATCGCTGTGATGATTGTATGTTCTAGTACCAATTATTTGGTGACAATAAAGTATAAAGTAAGCATAAGTATTATAGTGGCCACCTTTAATGGGAGGTGTTTCGCTCCTTCTGCGGAGATGTGATGGCTGAGAAAGTCAGTGGCATTTAATAGGGTTAATAATCAACCTGTGTTAGCTCAAGTGCTTGAAAAGTGTGCGTAGATGAGACACGTGTTTGGATTTGGATGCACAAGTAAACAAAAAGAAAATAGAAGTATTTTAATACAGAATTCATCAGCCATCAGAAAGTCTGCGTTGCATTTTTCAGCTCAAATGGCATGTGCAGAAATTCAGAGACCAAATGGGGCTATCACAGTTGTTTTGGGAATGTCTTCTGAGCACACAGGCACCTGATGGTAACCCCTATCTAAGTTGACTTTGGAAACAATTAAGTGAGTGTTGTAAAAGCACAGGCCCAGCATCGTCTGTTTCACAGCCACAGGCTTCCTTATGTTGGGGGCCTTTCCGACTGGGTTTATTGAGGTGGGGAAAGAGGAGAAATTATGCACCTCTGCTTGGCTGAGTGTAGACTATCAGCCATTTCAGCAAGCTCCCTATTGACCTTCATGGGTGCATTAGTGAGGGCTTGATCAGGCATTTGTTGCATGAAGAGTTCTTTAAAAATTAAATAAGGATGGTGATTTACCAGAAGAGACAGCATGTCCATTAATTCTGATGGCTTAGCATCGGCAAGGAGAGCAACTGATTGTTGCTCAGACTCCGACAGTCCAAAAGTCTGTGAAAAGTGAGTTTTCAGTGATCGGTATTTATCCTGTCCAGGTGGGTGTTCAAGCAGACTCACCACTCTTGCAGCCGCGGAGTTTCTGAGCAACACTACCATGTAATAGGATTTGGTGCCATCGGCGGTGATTTTTCGCAGTGCGAACTAGGCCTCGGCTTGTACAAATCAAGTGACGGCATTTTGCTCCCAAAACTCCAGCAGTTTCAAAGCGACTGCATGGGCTGACATGTTAGAAAACCTACAGCACAATACAAGCCCTTCGGCCCAAAACTCTGTTCACTAACACTGGAGTTGTCCGAGAGCATTGGGGTCACCAATGTACGGTTTCACAAATAAAATGGTAGAGGCATTTTATGTTTAAGAAAAAACTATAACAACTCATTTATTGAACATTGAAAACTGAACATAAAGCGTGCTTAAAGTCCTTTACGTAATTACATCATCAGGTCAGACCTTGACGTGAACCCCAACTCAATGTCAATGTTTGTAATTATGTCATGGTGGCATCTGTTAGTCTCACGAGACCATGGATCTGCACCTGGAAAGTCTTGCTTCAGTCTGTGGTGGTAGAGCAGCGTCTGTCGTGGCTATAGAGGCCCACATGGAAGTGACAGTCTTGGCTGCAGCGACTGCACTTGAAGGCGCTGTCCTCCAGTGTTGTCTCGGTGCTGTTTTTCCGACAAGTGCACTTTTCTTCAGCAGCAAGCCTCAGCTTCTCTTCTCCTCTTTTTAGACCTCTGCGTAATTCCAGCCTCCAGCGAGAGCGATCGCTTGCAATATCCTCCCACCTCTCGACGTTTGTGTTCAGTGACTTAATGTCTCTCTTGCAGACATCTTTGAAATGAAGATGGGGCCACCCTTGTGCTCTTTTGCCAGAGGCCAGTTCCCCGTACAGCAGGTCTTTCGGGATCCTCCCATCTGACATGTGGTGTACGTGGCCCGGCCAGTGGAGACGGTGTTGTTGGATCAGGGTGAAGAGGCTGGGTATCTGGGCACGGGCCAGGACCTCATTATTGGTGACTCGATCAGTCCACTTGATGTCCAGGATGCGTCTCAGGCTGCGAAGGTGGAAGGCGTTGAGATGCCGCTCTTGTCTAGAGTAGAGGCTCAAGGTCTCGCTGCTGTAAAACAGTGTGCTGAGGACGCAGGCCCTCTAGACTGCAACCTTGGTGTGCGTCGTCAGCTTTCTGTTCTCCCAGACTCTCTTTGTCAGCCTGGTGAATGTTAAGGCTTCTCATTCAATCCGTCTGTTGATCTCAGGGTCCAGGGAGAGACTGTCCATGATGGTGGAGCCAAGGTATGTAAGCTCGTGAACCATTATCAGCTCGTAGTTGTTGATGGTAATAGCAGGGGGGGGGGTGCTCAATGCCTTGAGATTCCTGGCAGTCGCTCCACAATCGACATGATCTTCTCCCTTCAACAGCTACAAGAGAAATGCAGAGATCAAAGACAACCACTCTACGTCGCTTTCATTGACCTCATGAAGGCCTTCGACCTTGTGAGCAGAGACGGCCTGTTCAAAATCCTCGTTAGGATTGGGTGTCCTCCGAGGCTCCTCAGGATAGTTCAGTCATTCCACAATGACATGAAGGGCATCATTCAGTTTGACAGCTCTTCTTCGGAGGGCTTCGACATCCACAGCAGTGTGAAGCAGGGCTAAGTGCTTGCCCCCACCCTTTTTGGCATCTTCTTCGCCGTCATGCTGAAGCACGCCTTTGGAACATCAACTGATGGTGTCTACCTCCACACCAGATCTAACAGGAGGCTGTCCAGTCTATCCTGGCTGAGGGCGAAAACCAAGGTTCGTGAAGTACCCATCAGGAACATGATGTTTGCAGACGACGCGGCACTGGCAACACACTCTGAAGAGCAACTGCAACGCCTCATAGACAGCTTCTCAAGTAATTATGTACATTTCCACCCAACACTGCCATCTCTTGGGCCTCCCCATTCACTACAACTCCACTTAAGATTTCTGAAAAAACCTTTTGATTCTGTCTCCTTGCTTTCTCCCAGTGTGGCCATGGGATTATTCTCTGCCGTCTAAGCATTGACTCTACGTGCAACCGCTTGGCCATCACTGCAAGAAACTTCAGAGAGCTGTGGACACATCTCAGCGCATCACGGAAACCAGCCTCCCCTCCATGGACTCTGTCTACACCACGAGCTGCCGAGTACAGCAGCATAATCACAGACTCCTCCCACCCCGGACATATTGTCTTTTCCCCCTTCCCACTGGGCAGAAGATACAAAAGCTTGAAAGCACATCCCACTGGGCTCAGATACAGATTCTACCCCACTGTTATGAGATTAATGTTTGATTCAATAATAAGATAAAATGGATTCCTGACCTCACAATCTACCTAGTTATGATCTTGCACCTGTTGCCTAACTGCACTGCACTTTCTCTGTGGCTGTTACACTTTATTCTTCACCGTTATTGTCTTACCTTGTTCTACCTCAATACACTGTGTAATGAACTGATCTGTATGAACAGGTTGTACCTGTGACAATAATAAACCAATTCTAGTTCTATTTTCAAGACATAAATTAGACAGGAGCTGAAGGATAGGAATTTCTAAGGTTTTTACCTGTGGGCAAGAGAGAGACTGCTGCATCTACAGGGAACCATTTTATTAGTGCTGAGGGCTACTCACAAGTTTCAGGCAAGGCTAAGTTCAGACACTTCGATAGCAGTTTAAAATCTTCTGCTTTGATTTCTCTCTGACCTTTTTCTTTGTAGAAGTAACTGGATTCGGGAGTCTGATCTCATGTTGTAGAGAGTGGCTGTTGGTAGATTTTCTGTTTCAATGGCATTGCAGTGCCCTGTGAGGCCTGTTCTACAGCTGTTCCCCCTCTCCTGTGTGTAACACCTGTACAGACAACACCTTGCTGTTCTACAGGTGTTCCCTCTCTCCTGTGTGTAACACCTGTATAGACAACACCCTGCTGTTCTACAGGTGTTCCCTCTCTCCTGGGTGTAACACCTGTATAGACAACAACCTGCTGTTCTACAGGTGTTCCCTCATGCAATTGCTCCTTAAATAACTTTCACATTTCTATTGTGCATTTCCCTGATATATCCATTCCCCATTTATACCCCCATTTCTGCTTAAAAGCATCATAATTATTCCTTCCCAATTTCATACTGTCCCATACTGTCTGCTCCTATCCATGCCCAAAGCTGTGGTAAAGGTTAGGGAGCATTGGTAACTATCTTCAAAAAGCTCACCACTGAGAGACCTGACTAAATCCAGTATGGCCTCTCCCCTCGTCAGCCTGATTACATACTGTGTCAGGGTCCTTCCTGGTAACACCTAATAAATACTGTCCCATCTAAGCAACACTCACAACATGCTGGAAGGGTTCCGGCCCGAAACGTTGACTGATTGTTTCCACGGATGCTGCCCAACCTGCTGATTTCCTCCGGCGTGTTGTGAATGTTGCTTTGACCCCAGCATCTGCAGATTATTTTGTGTTCTGTCCCATCTAAACCTTTTGCACCAAGGAGATACCAATCTGAAGTCTCCCATGACAATAACCCTGCTATATTTGTGCCTTCCCAAAATCTGTCTCCCAATTTTCTGGATGTTCAGCTGTTGATAGGTCCCACATTGCCTGTTGTTGCAGTTCTGGGTTGGCTGTGGTCACCACTTGGGTCAAAGATCCTTTTGGCTTTTTGAAGGGTTGATGTTATTTGTAAAACATGTTTCCATCATCTTCCAACCTCTCCTCAAGGGTTTCATCACTGTGTGCTGCAGTGGCTGAGCTTGGTGGTAGCCTTCCCCTGTTACACGGGTTGTCCCGCTTGCTCTGAGCCATCTGTCTATGTACTCATTCTATCCAGGGCAAGTGAAGAGGGCTGAAGACCACGTTAACTGTACCACCCTCATTCACACTCAGTCACCACAAGTTGGTTAGACATGACACAGAGCATGGGAGGAACTCTGCGTGTCAGGCAGCATTTGTGGAGGGAAATCGACAGCCCATGTTTCAGGTTGAGACCCTTTGTCTGGACTGAAAGAGTACAGGGGAGATAGGCAGCATACAGAGGTGAAGAGAGGTGGGGCAAGAGTTGGCAGGTGGTAGTTGGAAGTGATAAAGGGTGAAGAAGATGGAACAGGAAAATGAAGAATGGAGCAAAGTGAGGGAGGAGGTTAGGAGGGAACCGGTGGGAGGAATGTATGTGCCATGGGCAGAAGGAGAAGGTCAGGGAGTGGAAGGGATGGGGTGATAGAGGCCAATCAATCAGGAGGAGAGAGCAAAGAGGAAAGAAACAAAGGAGGAGTGATTTCTGTCATAAGGTGGGGTGCTGGGAGGACCCAAGTGCAAGACATAGACACTGAAGTACTAGGAACAGGACTTGACTAGAGAGCTGGGACAAGAACACAGACTTGGGCTAGGACATTGGCTAGGCAAGCGGGACCAGGACAAGGAACTGGGAACTAGGAGCCTGGGCTTCGACTCCAAGCCAGAGACTGGACAAGGACGCAGAACCTGGGTCTTGACTCAGGCTCGGACCCTGGAACTAGGCGAGGACATGACGTGGCTGCAGGACTGGACGTGGCTGCAGGACTGGACATGGCTTGGGTTCCTCATGGCTTAGGTTCTTCGAGGCAAGGACATGACAAGGCTTGGGTTCTTCAAGACGAGGACATGATGAGGCTTGGGTTTGGACTCCGAGCCAGAGACTGGACAAGGACCCAGAACCTGAGTCTTGACTTGGGCTCAGACTCCGGAACTAGGTGAAGACATGACATGGTCTTGGGAGACAGAACTAGGAGAGGCTACAGGACAGAACAAGAGACTCTTGGGCAGGACAAGGGAACTCCAGTATAGGATGAGAGAACTCCAGGACAGGATGAGGCACACAGACAGGACGAGAGAACTCCCGGACAGGACGAGGCACACGGACAGGATGAGAACATGAAGCCTTGACTTGGCACTCAGGAACAACCGAGCCTTGAACTTGAGACGACAGGAACGCAGAACACAGAGCCTTGGTCTAGAGCATGGGAACATGGAGCCTTGGACTTGAGACACAGGAACACAGGGACATGGAACACAGAGCCAGGACCCCACCTTAGGAACAGGACTTAGGGCCGAAACTCGTACACGGAACGCAGAGCCAGGACCCCTCCTTGGGAACAGGACTTGGGGCCAGGGCTCTACACAGAATACTGAACACAACAAGACAGTTCCCAACACTAGGTAGCGGCAAACGGCTGGACCTACCTAGCGAAGGCGTGGACACAGAGACGGTTCCTAACACGGGGTAGTGGCAAACGGCCAGACCTACCTAGCAAAGGCATGGACACAGAGATAGTTCCCAACACTAGGTAGCAGCAAACAGCCGGACCTACCTAGAGAAGACGTGGACACAGAGATAGTTCCAACTCAACAATAGACAGTTCCTTATCTTGACACGGCAAGGCTCCAGTCTCGCTCTGGTGGTTGAACTGGACACAGGCTGCAGGGCAAGTCTCCAGACACAGGTTGCAGGGCAAGTCTCCAGAAGGAAGGGGAAGGGAAGGGAAGGGAACAGTCCAGCCTCAGGGTAACGGAAAAGACAGCCTGGCTTACCCAATGGAAGCAAGGACAGGAAGGGACAGATCCAACTGCAGGGTAATGGCAAAGATGGCCTGACTTACCTCACAGAGGCGAGGATAGGATACTGATGAGACAAACCAGCACCCACACTCGAACCCAGGCCACTTATATTCCCAGCCCCAAGACGAGTATCAGGTGCCTATGATTAAGCCCAACTGAAACAAGGGACAGCCAGAAGACCTGGAATCCAGGGACTGGACTGTGAACTGGAACGCGGACTTCACGGACCGAACCAGGACAGTACCCCACCACCACCTCTATGGGAGCCTCCGGGCGACCGAACAGGCTCACCAGGACTAAGGACGACCTGGGCGAGTGGGGTGGGGGGGGGGTGGTATACGATCAGTAGAGAACCCAGGATGATGAGAGTTAGACAACAGTGTTTGCATTGCTGGGTTCATGTATGGCTGATTCGTTCTGTCATAAAGGGGTCGCTGGGAGAAGACCCAAATGCAAGACACAAACACTGAAGTACTAGGAACAGGACTTGACTAGAGAGCTGGGACAAGAACACAGACTTGGGCTAGCACATTGGCTAGGCAAGCGGGACCAGTACAAGGAACTGAGAACTAGGAGCCTGGGCTTTGACTCCAAGCCAGAGACTGAACAAGGACCCAGAACCTGGGTCTTGACTCAGGCTCGGACCCCGGAACTAGGCGAGGACATGACATGGCTACAGGACTGACCATAGCTTGGGTTCATCATGGCTTGGGTTCTTCAAGGCGAGGACATGACGAGGCTTGGGTTCTTCGAGGTGAGGACATGATGAGGCTTGGGTTCTTCGAGGCGAAGACATGACGAGGCTTGGGTTCGGACTCCGATCCAGAGACTGGACAAGGACCCAGAACCTGGGTCTTGACTCGGGCTCAGACTCCGGAACTAGATGAAGACATGACATGGTCTTGGGAGACAGGATTAGGCGAGGCTACAGGACAGAGCGAGAGACTCTTGGGCAGGATGAGGGAACTCCAGCACAGGATGAGGCACATGGACAGGACAAGAACACGAAGCGTTGACTTGGTACTCAGGAACACAGAGCCTTGGTCTTGGGGAGGACAGGAACATGGAGCCTTGGTCTAGAGCACGGGAACATGGAGTCTTGGACTTGAGAGATAGGAACACAGGGACATGGAACACAGAGCTGGGACCCCTCCTTGGGAACAGGACTTAGGGCCAGGACTCGTACATGGAACACAGAGCTAGGACCCCTCCTTGGGAACAGGACTCTGGGCCGGGGCTCTACACAGAATTCTGAACACGACGAGATGGTTCTCAACACTAGGTAGTGGCAAACGGCCAGACCTACCTAGCGAAGGCGTGGACATAGAGACGGTTCTCAACACTAGGTAGCAGCAAATGGCCGGACCTACCTAGCGAAGGCATGAACACAGAGTCGGTTACCAACGCTAGGTAGCGGCAATCAGCCGGACCTACCTAGCGAAGGCATGGACACAAAGGCAGTTCCAACTCAACGATAGACAGTTCCTTATCTTGACACGGCAAGGCTTCGGTCTCGCTCCAGTGGTTGAACTTGACAAGGTTGCAGGCAAGGCTCCAAACACAGGTTTCAGGCAAGGCTTCAGAAGGAAGGGGAAGGGAAGGGAAGAGTCCAGCCTCAGGGTAATGGCACAGATGGCCTGACTTACTCCACAGAGGCAGGGACGGGATACTGACGAGATGAACCAGCACCCACACACGAATCCAGGGCCACTTATATTCCCAGCCCCAAGACGAGCATTAGGTGCCTATGATTAAGCCCAACTGAACCATGGGACAGCCAGAGGACCTGGAGTCCAGAGTCCACGGAACGGACCATGACCATTTCTGGAAGTTTGAGAATTTGACATCATTGCCACCATGATAGAGAGTGCACAGGCAGAGTAGGAGGCGTTGCTTCTCCAACTGTCTTCCAGCCTCAGCCTGGCAGTGGAGAAGGCTGGGTACAAACATGTTGGTGTGGGAGAGGGGAGAATTAAAATGACCACCCACTGGGAAATACAGGCGGCCCTAGCAAAATCAGACAGAGTGAAAATACTTGCAAAGTGACCTCCTGCGGTCTGCATCCAGTTTCACCAATGTTAAGGGCCATCACGGGAGCACTGGATGTAGTAAATAATGTCAGGAGATTCTCATGTGAATGACCACGTCACCTTGGAGGAGAGATTCCCAGCTTCTCATATCATTTCGATTCTCCTAACACTTTCATTGGCCTATCATCCCCCTGACTGGATCCACCTATCACCTGCCAGTTCCTTCCTGTCCAACCCTTTCCCTCCATCTTTATATGCCAGCCATCTCTCCACTATCTTCCACTCCAGCCGAAGGGTCTGGATCCAAAATGTCAACTGTCCATTTCCCTCCATAGATGCTGCGTGATCTGCAATGCCACAAAAAAAGCAGCATTCATCATCAAGGACCCCCATCTTCCAGGCCATGCTCTCCTCTCGCTACTACCATTGGGCAGGAGGTACAGAAGCCTTCAGTCCCACACCACCTGTTATGCCCTACAACCACGAGGCCCCTGAACCGGGGGGATAAATTCACTCACCTCAATACTGAACTGACTCCACAATTTACAGACTCTGTCAAGAACTCATGTTCACAGTATTATTTGTTTATTTACATTATTTGTCTTCTTTTGGTTGTTTGTTAGAGTGGATAGCCAGCGCCTCTTCCCCAGGGCACCACCGCTCAATACAAGAGGACATGGCTTTAAGGTAAGGGGTGGGAAGTTCAACGGGGATATTAGAGGAAGGTTTTTAACTCAGAGAGTGGTTGGTGCGTGGAATGCACTGCCTGAGTCAGTGGTGGAGGCAGATACACTAGTGAAGTTTAAGAGACCACTAGTCAGGTATATGGAGGAATCTAAGGTGGGGGCTTATATGGGAGGCAGGGTTTGAGGGTTGGCACAACATTGTGGGCCAAAGGGCCTGTACTGTGCTGTACTATTCTATGTTCTATGTTAGTCTTTATTTATGTATAGTTTTCATAAGTTCTATGATAATTCTTCAGTTTCCAGTAATTCCCTGCAAGAACACAAATCTCAAGGTTCAAAGGCTCATTTATTATCAAAGCATGTTTCCATATACAACTCTGAGATTTGTCTTCTCCAGATAGCCACAAAACAAAGAAAGTTGTTCAGAGAGAAACTTCAAAACTGCCCCCACCCGTCCAAAAAAGTGCAGCATCCCAATCATCAACCCCCTCAAACCCCCCTCCCCCACACAAAATGGAACAGAAACATCGACCCCCCCAAAAAAACCCTCCCCACACAAAAAAACTAACAGATCATCAACCCTCAAACCCTTAAACCATTGCCTGTTCCTTGTACAACAAAACAGAAAAGGAATAGGCAATAACCACAGAATATAAAAACCATAAATCTGAAAAAGTCCACCGCCCATAAACACAATAGTCCAATCCGTAAACGTAGAACCGCGATACATTATCAGCGACATTCATCAAAAGAGAGGGACACCATGCGAGGCAGAGAGGCCTACCTGCCTGCCATAGTGATCCACACTGTGAAAGGCCGATCACAGGCTCGTTCTCTGGCGGTCATCGAAAGGTAGGCAGTCAAAGCTGGACTCTTACTTGTCTTCTACATTTGCCTCAATGTCTCAGTCTTCCTTGACACCTTAATCGGCAATTAATGAACACTTTAAACAGTAAAATGGAGTTGAGCATCAGCTCGTGCCTCATGTTAAAGTTTCTTTCTATCAAGGCCGACTGAGTACACACTCACTTCCCTGGATCTTCTCAGCAACAGCAAGGTGCTGGATTACTCAAATGATCTCCAAACTCTAATGGTCCCAGAAACAAACTTAAGGTAAAAAACAGACATAAGAGAAGTGAAAAAGATATTTTCGTGAGCTCTCTAGAAGATGCTGATTTATTAAGTACCTCTGCTATTTCCTCCAGTCCCATGCACATTTTCCCACTGTCACACTTGATAGGTCCTATTCTTTCACGTCTTATCCTTTGCTCTTCACATACTTGTAGAATGCCTTGGGGTTTTCCTTAATCCTGCCTGCCAAGGCCTTCTCATGGCCCCTTCTGGCTCTCCTAATTTCCTTCTTAAACTCCTTCCTATAAGCCTTATAATCTTCTAGATCTCTAACATTACTTAGCTCTCTGAACCTTTTGTAAGCTTTTCTTTTCTTCTTGACTAGATTTATTACAGCCTTTGTACACCATGGTTCCTGTACCCTACCATAACTTCCCTGTCTCATTGGAATGTACTTATAGAGAACTCCACACAAATATCCCCTGAACATTCACCACATTTCTTCTGTACCTTTCCCTGAGAACATCTGTTCCCAAAACATCTGCTTCCAAGTTCCTGCCTGATAGCCTCATATTTCCCCTTACTCCAATTGAACACTTTCCTAACTTGTCTGTTCCTATCTCTCTCCAATGCTATTGTAAAGGAGATAGAATTATGATCACTATCTCCAAAATGCTCTTCCACTGAGAGATCTGACACCTGACCAGGTTCATTTCCCAATACCAAATGAGATACAGTCTCTTCCTCTTGTAGGCTTATCTACATATTGTGTCAAGAAACCTTCCTGAACACACCTAACAAACTGCACCCCATCTAAACCCCTTGCTCTAGGGAGATCCCAATTGCTCTTTGGGAATTTAAAATCTTCCACCACGACAACTCTGTTATTATTACACCTTTCCAGGATCTATTTCCCTACCTGCTCCTCGATATCCCTGTTACTATTGGGCAGCCTATAAAAACACCCAGTAAAGTTATTGACCCCTTCCTGTTCCTAACCTCCACCCACAGAGACTCCATAGACAATCCCTCCATGGCGTCCACCTTTTCTGCAGCCGTGACACTATCTCTGATCAACAGTGCTATGCCCCCACCTCTTTTGCTTCCCTCGCTGTCCTTTCTGAAACATCTAAAACCCAGCACTTGAAGTAACCATTCCTGTCCCTGAGCCATCCAAGTCTCTGTAATGGCCACCACACCATAGCTGCAAGTACTGATCCAAGTTCTAAGTTCATCTACTTTGTTCACAATACTCCTTGCATTAAAATAGACACATCTCAAACCACCGGTCTGAGGGTGTCCCTTCTCTATCACCTGCTTATCCTCCCTCACACACTGTCTCCAAGCTTTCTCTATTTGTGAGCCTTATTATTCTTTATTTTGCAATAATTAATTATTTTTGTAATTAACTGTAATTTTATGTTTTTGCACTGAGCCGCTGTTGCAAAACATAGATTTCATATCACACAAGTCCTGACGAAGGGTCTCGGCCTGAAACGTCGACTGTACCTCTTCTTAGAGATGCTGCCTGGCCTGCTGCGTTCACCAGCAACTTTGATGTGTGTTGCTTAAATTTCCAGCATCTGCAGAATTCCTGTTGTTCACTTATCATTTGCCTGGATTCAGCATGCCATCTAAAACTTTAACAAACTTCCACAGAAGCGCATTGGGAAGTGGTTGTAGTACCACGGCCTTGGATGGAAGCACCAATGCCCAGGAATGGAAAAGTCTTTGGAGAGTGATGGATACATCATAGGCAAAGCTCTCCCCTGCATTGAACACATTCACAAGGAGTGCTGCCACAAGAAAGGAGCATTCATCATCAAGGACTCCCCACCATCCAAGCCATGCTCTCTTCTCACTGCTACCATCGGGCATTAGATCCAGGCTCAGGAACAGCTGTTACATTACAATCATCAGGCACCTGAACCAGCGTGAATAACTTCACTCATCTCAACACTGAACCAATGGACTCATTCTCAATTTGTCTTCATTTGCACTTTGGTTCTTTGCCAGTCTGCTTCTGTGTAGTTTTTCATAAATTCTTTTGTGTTGCTTTATTTTCCTGTAAATACCGACAAGAAAATGAATCCCAAGGTGATACATAGTTACATATGTACTTTGAACATAAATTTACTTTGACTTTGACAACGCATCTGAAAAGGTGAAATCCCTGAGCAGCTTCACTGTGGACTAACCAGACTGAGGGTCGTGAACGGGTCCCTGCCATAGCCAAGAGCAACTCTCTCTCTGAATGGAGTGGAGGGTTTGGAAATTTGCTGCATCATCTTAAACTGACAGGAGTTTCAGAAATCCAAACACCCATGTGATCAAGTGCTTGTCTTACCTGGAACATTAATTATGCCCCATTCTGCAGGCAGCTCAGGAAATGAATTCCTTACATCGTTAATATTAATACCAGAAACTTGACAACCTTCAAAATGGAAACATGCAAAAGCATTTTGATCTATTGCATTTGCTCATTGCCTTGCGATGCTTACAGTGAATATAAATCACACAAAAATATATTCGTGCCTTTGTGGGTCTGAAAAAATCATCCCTGGGACTAGGAAACAGACAAAGCCCCGAAATTCTCGTTAAGCAGCTTTAAAGCTTATGTTATTCTCAGATCTGACGGTAGAGAGGTGACACGAAAAGTTGTTTTCGTTTTGAATTCTAAACATGCAGGATTAGATAAGCAGCAGACTGTATCCATCAAACATTCTGCATTGACTTGCATTTATCAAACAGCTTTCCTGTGTAAAGTTCTCCATGACAGCTTTATCAGAAACTATTCCCAGACTGCAACACACCATTTGTAAACTGCATGGGGGGCTTTAATGAAGGCACTCGATAACGATGGTGGGAAGGGCACAACCCTCTCCAGTGCTGAGGACATCTTAAAAAGGAGGCTTCTCAGGAAGGCGGCATCCATCATCAAAGACCCTTACCATCCAGGACACGGCCTCTTCTCAGGTACAGACGCTCAACATTTTAGAAACAGCTTCTACTCCTTCACCATCAGGTTTCTGAACGGTCCATGAACCCATGAACACTGCCTCACTGATTTTGCTCTCTTTTTAGAACATAGAACATAGTACAGCACAGGGACAGGCCCTTCATCCCAAAACCTGGATTGTATGGATCTATTTCTTTTGGAGCAATGATCCCTTCCCTTAGCACTACGTATTGATCTGTTGTCTGTGCATGCACATTGTTTTCTCTCTCTCTCTCTCTCTCAATGTAACGTGTTAAAGCCGTCTCTCTCTCTCTCTCGATGTAACCAGTTAAAGCTGTCTCCCGCGCACGTGCTTTTATTTAATTGATATGTAGTTGTATGTGGTTGTATAATTGATATGTGTGTTGGCACATGGCCAAGCGGTTAAGGCGTCAGTCTAGTGATCTGAAGGTCGCTAGTTCGAGCCTTGGCTAAGGCAGCATGTTGTGTCCTTGAGCAAGGCACTTAACCACACATTGCCCTGTGATGACACTGGTGCCAAGCTGTATCGACCCTAGTGCCCTTCCCTTGGACAACATTGGTGGCGTAGAGAGGGGAGACTTGCAGCATGGGCAACTGCCGGTCTTCCATACAACCTTGCCCAGGCCTGCGCCCTGGAGACCTTCCAAGGCGCAAATCCATGGTCTCACGAGACTAACGGATGCCTAACTATATAGTTGTGGCACAGACACAACAAATTGGTGGCGAGTATAAACCTGAATGTCAGAAAACATCACAAACTGCAATGACAGTTACTGCAAGAGATAAACAATACAGAGAAGGCTGTCATGGACACTGACAAGGCACAAGTACAGTGCACAGTAACAGTGAGAGATGTGTTGAATTTAAAGTGAAAATAACATGGTGATGGCTTCAGCCAGGAAAGTTGATGAATTTGATAGCGCTAATGAAGACTGGGAGTCATACATCGAGAGGTTGGAGGTCTATTGTAATGTAAACAATGTGGAGAAGCAAAAGAAAGCCCCAACACTCCTTAGCTTAATGGGCCCAAGAACATACAGTCTCTTATGCAACCTGGTAACCCCTGCAAAGCCAACAAGCAAATCGTTTGACAAAATTGTTACAATTTTACAAAATCACTTGAGCCCTAAACTGCTGGTAATAGCTGAGAGATTTAGATTTTACAGAAGGAACTAGTCAAAGCATGGAAACATTTCTGAATATATTGCAGAACTGTGCAAACTGTCCCAGTGCTGTGACTTTAGAGATGGCCTTTCTGATGCATTAAGGGACAGGCTTGTATGTGGCATGCATAGTCAAAGCACTCAAGCAAGACTACTGGCAGAAAGAGGCCTAACCTTAGCACGAGCATTGACCATTGCAATAATAGAGACCGAAGCAAAGGATGCAGCAGAACTGCAGAAACGAAGTTAGAAAATGTACAAAATGTCCCTGAATAGTGCAAAAATCCAAAAATGTTATTGATGTAGCAAATCCTCCCATGATACAAATGACTGTTTGCTCAGAGAAAAAGTCTTCAGAAAGTGTCATAGACAAGGTCACATAGAGAGAGTGTGCAAGGCAGACAAAAAGCACAACTGAGTGAAAAGTCTCAAATAAGTAAAAGTTACCGAATGTAAAACAGAAACAGACAACATAGAGTCTGACAAAGTTGAACTGCTATGCCTAGCACTGTATAGTATAACTGAAGCAGATGACAAAACCATCTGGATAACGATAGATGTGTCTAATGTAAAACTGAAATGGAGCTGGATACAGGGCCAGCTTTGTCTATAATTCCAGAGGCTGACTACAACAGACTGTTTTCTAAGATACCATTAGAGAAGACCTCAGACCACAGAACGCAATTACACAATTTTTAAGTGTCTCCCAAAGGAAAACTGAAAGTAAATGTGATGTATGGAGGCCAAACAGAACAATTAGAGCTTTATGTATTGAAAAGTGGAGGGCTGGCACTTTGCAGATGTGAATGGTCGAGAAAAATCCAACTCAACTGGCACTCAATCAAAGCACTCAGTGTGACATCAACAAGTAACAGCAGCCCAAATGGCAGCACTAAGCAGACACTGGCACAGCTGATGATAAGAAGGTGACTGGTAAACTCAAAGGCACGAAGGCCAGAATTGAACTGGATGAAGTGCTGCATACTGTGCAGTATCCCTTCCCACAAATAGAAGGCATTTTTGCATCTTTGGCAGGGGGGGAGATATCTTCAAAGATTGACTTGTCACAAGCCTATTTGAAAATGGAATTGAGGAGTCAAGCAGGAAGTTCCTCACATTCAACACTCACACAAGGGACAATCATCTTGTCTTTGGCGTCACATCAGCTCTAGCAATTTATCAAAGAGCAATGGACAAAGGGCCCCAAGCTATCCCAGAAACACAATGTTACCTTGATGACATCACTGTGACTGGCAAAAATGATGAAGAGCACCTCCAGAGCCTTGGTAAAGTGCTTACCAGACTGAGTGACTATGGCCTGCGTGCAAAAGAGAGAGAACTGTGAGTTTTTCAAAAATGTAATCTCATACTGTGGACATGTCATTGACAAGCAGGGCTTATGTAAGTCACAAGAGAAGATTGAAGCATTGCTACAGGCACCCAATCCTGATAAAGTGTCATAACTCAGGTCATACTTGGGGCTTGAAAACTACTACCATGAGTTTCTCCCAAACATTGGGACAGTGCTGCATCCATTGAACGCACTGTTACAGACAGGAGCAAAGTGGGAATGGTCAGAAAGATGTGAAAGAGCTTTCAAGGAAACAAAGAGATGAATAACATCCAATGAACTGCTCACCCATTACGACCCATCACTGCCCATCAGACTGGTGTGTGATCTGAATGTCCTATTGCATTTGCTTCAAGATCACAGAATGCAACTATGCACAGACCAACTGAGTCTGGTATGGGGAATAAAGAAATTCCACCACTACCTCTACAGACAGTTAGGCTAGTGACAGATCACCAGCCCTTTGTGTCCATTTTCAAACTCAGAAAGGGAATTTCAGTGATGTCTGCTACCCAGTTACAACGTTGGGCACTATTCCTAGGAGCCCACGCTTATGACATGGAGTTCAAAGGCACCAAACAACACAGCAATGCTGATGGCTTGTCATGTCTTTCAGTATTGGCAAATGAAGAAGAAAAGACTTCATACTGTGACCCAGCAGAAACGTTTCACACAGCATTGGTGGACCAGCTGCTGGTAACAAATTCTGAAATATAAAGAGAAACAAGGAATGACTCGACATTATCAGAAGTCTATGAAATCACCATGCAAGGATGGCCAGCTCATGGCAACCCTGTGTTTCCAGAGTTCTCAGTGAGATGAGACCAACTGTCTGTATGTCAAAGAATGGTGATGTGTGGATCTCTTGTGGTCCTTCTAACCTGCACACCAGAGTGTTAGAGAATCTGCATGAAGGATACCTGGGTACAATCAAGATGAAGAGTCTCGCCCGGAGCAACGTCTGGTGGCCAGAAATAGATAAACTGATCGAAGAGTTGGCCAAAAGCTATCTGGGATGCCAAAAAGTTCAAAATGCAACCCCACAGGCACCTTTACGCCCATGGGAGTGGCTGTCATCACCATGACAAAGAGTACATATTGATTTTGTTGGGCCATTCATGGACTCCATGTTTCTAATTGCTGTGGATGCTCATTCGAAGTGACTGGAGGTTATACCAATGAAGTTAACCACCTCAGCAAAAACTATCTCCACTCTGAGGATTAACTTCACCAGAAACGTTTTACCAGAACAAATTGTGAGTAACAACGGACTACAATACGCGTCAGACTGTTCATGAAGAAAAATGGCATCAGACATTTCAAGTCACCTCCTCCTCACCCAGCAATAAATGTGTTAGCTGGAAGGTTTATCTAAACCTTCAAGAAGTCCATTAAAGCAATGGACAAGGAGGACATTTCTCTACAGCACAGGGTGGACATCTATTGGAACTCGGTTCATGCGACGACAAATCAAACTGCAATGTTTTTCATGAACAGGAATCTGAAGTCTTGCATAGACCTCCTGAAACCAGATCTATGGAGGGGGGTACAGAATAAACAGTTCAGCCAGTTGCCAAGTGAAACAACAAGGAGCTTCGAGATTAGACAGGAAGTCCTAGCGCGTGATTACCAAGAAGACAAGTGGACACCCGGTAGGATAACTACAAGAACTGGACCACTGATATACACAGTGGATGTTGGAGATCAGACATGGAGATGTCATGTGGACCAGATATCGGATGCTCAAAGGAAGGACACACCTGAGCTGACTGCATCCAACAAGATGGACACATTACAGTCACCGAACTTATCTCTCAGTGATGATCATGTCACTGACAGCAACGTGCCACTGGCAAAAGAGAACGTTATCTTAGACAAGACACCTACGAAATCTGATACCATTCCACAGGTCAAAAGGCACTATCCTGAAAGAAACAGAGTCCCCAAAAGACTGAATCTTTAGAACTGTGGAGTTAGTTATGGACTGTTATTGTGAAAGCATGCTTATTCGGAATATGGGTTTATGAGAGGGAGATTGAGTGTTTTGTACATATATAGTTTTATGTTACATTAATCTAAAGGGGGAGGAGGTGTAATGTATGGATCTATTTCTTTTAGAGCAGTGACCCACCACCCTCCCAGCACCATGTATTGATCTATTGTTTAGACATGGGCTGTTGTCTACATTTACACATTGTTTTCTCTTTCTTGCTCTCTCTCTGCAATGTGAATACACTAGTTAAAGCCATCTCCCACGTGCGTGCTTTTATTTAATTGGTATGTATTTGTGCACAGACACAACAGAAACAATTAAACAAGTAATCAAATGGCCAACCAAGCAAAACCCTTCTGCCCATACATCCTTACATGTTCCTCACATTCGTGTGCCTTTATAAACCTCTTAAAAGTTCCTAATGTATCTGCCTCTACCACCACCCCAGGCACCCACCACTCTGATTAAAATAATTTCCCCTCACATCTCATTTGAAATTACCCCTCTCACCTTAGATGCAGGTATTAGACATTTCAACCCTGGGAAAAAGATATTTCCTGTCTACTCTAGCTGGGCCTCCCATAATCTTATAAACCTCGATCAGATCTCTCCCCAGTCTCCACTGCTCCAGAGAAAACAGCCCAAGATTGTCCAGCCCCTCAGTATAGCATATGCCCTTTAATCTTGGCAAACCTCTTCTGAGCACTCACCAAAGCCTTGACATCCTTTCCCAGCCTATAGAGAAGCGACCAGAACTGTACGCAATACTCCAGATGTGGCCCAACTCAGGTTTATTTTATTTATTTAGAGTAACAGTGACTTGTGGGTTTAAACCGGAGGACCCAAGCATTCCACAGGGAGGACGTACAGAGACTCCTTATAGAGGACATTGGGATTGAGAACTCTGATGCCTCGAGCTGTAATAGGGTCATGCTAAGCACTACGTTATCATGGCATCCAAATAAATATTGTAGTTTTATAAAGCTGTAACATTACTTCCCGACTTTTCAACTCAGTGCCTCGACTAATGAAGGCAAGCATGCCGTTTGTGTTCTTACTATCCTATCAAGCCGAGTAGCCACTTTCAGGGAGCTATGAACTTGGACCTCTGCTCATCAACATTGTTAAGGGTTTTGCCCTTAAGTTCAAGCTCATTTAATTGTCATTCAACTGTACATGATTACCCATGGATACAGCCAAACCAAACAATGTTACTCCGGGGCAAAGGTGCACAACACAGTGCCAACAGCACAAGGTACACAGAGCACAAGTAAAATATAGTAACACACAGCAAATGTAGCCCAAGTCCCTGAGTCCATGAACGTTGCAGCAGTCTGCAGTCGAACACAATACAGCTTATCTTCTACCGAGCGAACACTGCAGAGAAGCACCAGCTCTGTCATGAATGTCACACCATAGCACCTCCGCCGTACCACCTCCAGTATACCATACCACCTACAGTACATCACCTACACCACTCCACCTTTGCCGTACCACCCCCGCCGTACTACCCCTGCCATATAACCGTATAACAATTACTTTATACTTTATTGTCGCCAAACAATTGATACTAGAACGTGCAATCATCACAGTGATATTTGATTCTGCACTTCCCACTCCCTGGATTACAAATATTAAATATTAAAAATTTAAATTATAAATCATAAATAGAAAATAGAAAAATGGAAAGTAAGGTAGAGCAAAAAAACTGAGATGCAGGTCCAGATATTTGGAGGGTACAGCCCAGATCCGGGTCAGGATCTGTTCAGCAGTCTTATCACAGTTGGAAAGAAGCTGTTCCCAAATCTGGCCGTACGAGTCTTCAAGCTCCTGAGCCTTCTCCCGGAGGGAAGAGCGACGAAAAGTGTGTTGGCTGGGTGGGTCGTGTCCTTGATTATCCTGGCAGCACTGCTCCAACAGCGTGCGGTGTAAAGTGAGTCCATGGACGGAAGATTGGTTTGTGTGATGTGCTGCGCCGTGTTCACGATCTTCTGCAGCTTCTTTCGGTCTTGGACAGGACAACTTCCATACCAGGTTGTGATGCACCCTAGAAGAATGCTTTCCACGGTGCATCTATAAAAATTAGTGGGGGTTTTAGGGGGCAGGCCAAATTTCTTTAGTTTTCTCAGGAAGTAAAGGTGCTGGTGGGCTTTCTTGGCAGTGAACTCTGCTTGGTTGGACCAAGTCAGGTCATTTGTGATATTGACCCCGAGGAACTTAAAGCTCTTGACCTGTTCCACTTGTGCACCATCGATGTAAATTGGGTCGTGCGGTTCGTTACTCCTTCTGAAGTCAACAACAAGTTCCTTCGTCTTGCTGACATTGAGGGATAAGTTATTGTCTTCGCACCATGGCACCAGGTTCTTAATTTCCTCTGTATTCAAACACATCATTACCTGAGATACGGCCTACAATTGTTGTGTCATCAGCAAACCTATATATTGAGTTTGATGGAAACTTGGCTACACAATCATGGATGTACGGTGAATACAGCAGGAGGCTGAGTACACAGCCTTGTGGGGCACTGATGCACAGAGTGATTGTAGAGGAGAGCTTGCCACCTACTTTTTACAGCCTGGGTCCTGTCTGTGAGGAAGTTGAAGATCCAGCTGCAGATCTGAGTGCTAAGGCCCAGGTTCCGGAGCTTAGGAATCAGTTTATTTGGAATGATGGTTTTAAAGGCAGAGCTGTAGTCAATGAAAAGGAGCCTTATATATGCGTCTTTATTCTCCAGGTGCTCTAAGGAGGAATGTAGGGCCAGAGAGATGGCATCTGCTGTTGACCTGTTGCTCTGGTAGGCGAATTGCAAAGTGTCGAGGTTGACCGGTAGGCTGTGGTTGATGTGTGCCATAACCAATCTCTCGAAGCACTTCATAGCAATTGATGTCAGAGCCACAGGTCGATAGACATTCAAGCATGCCACCGTGCTCTTCTTCGGCACTAGGATTATCGTGCTTTACCATTAACCCTGTATGTTCTACGTTGGTTTGCCCTTCCAACGTGCAATACCTCACACTTGTCAGTATTAAACTCCATCTGCCATTTTTCAGCCCATTTTTCCAGCTGGTCCAAGTCCCTCTGCAGGCTCTGAAAACCTTCCTCACTGTCTACTACACCTCCAATCTTTGTATCATCAGCAAACTTGCTGATCCAATTTACCACATTATCATCCAGATCATTGATATAGATGACAAATAACAATGGACCCAGCACTGATCCCTGTGGTACACCACTAGTCACAGGCCTCCACTCAGAGAAGCAATTCTCTACCGCCACTCTCTGGCTTCTTCCATCGAGCCAATGTCTAATCCAATTTACCACCTCTCCATGTATACCTAGCGACTGAATTTTCCTAACTAACCTCCCATGCGGGACCTTGTCAAAGGCCTTACTGAAGTCCATGTAGACAATATCCACTGCCTTCCCTTTATCCACTTTCCTGATAACCTCCTCGAAAAACTCCAACAGATTGGTCAAACATGACCTACCACTCACAAAGCCATGTTGACTCTCCCTAGTAAGTCCCTGTCTATCCAAATGCTTGTAGATTCTGTCTCTTAGTACTCCCTCCAATAACTTACCTACTACTGACGTTAAACTCACCGGCCTATAATTTCCCAGATTACTTTTCGATCCTTTTTTAAACAACGGAACAACATGAGCCACTCTCCAATCCTCCGGCACTTCACCTGTAGACAGCGACATTTTAAATATTTCTTCCAGGGCCCCCGCAATTTCAACACTAGTCTCCTTCAAGGTCCGAGGGAACACTCTGTCAGGTCCCAGGGATTTATCCACTTTAATTTTCCTCAAGACAGCAAGCACCTCCTCCTTTTCAATCTGTACAGTTTCCATGGTCTCACTACTTGATTCCCTCAATTCCATAGATTTCATGCCAGCTTCCTTAGTAAATACAGATGCAAAAAACCTATTTATGATCTCCCCCATTTCCTTTGGTTCCGCATAAAGCCGACCACTCTGATCTTCAAGAGGACCAATTTTATCCCTTACAATCCTTTTGCTCTTAATATACTTGTAAAAGCTCTTTGGATTATCCTTCACTTTGACTGCCAAGGCAACCTCATGTCTTCTTTTTGCCCTCCTGATTTCTTTCTTAAGTATTTTCTTGCACTTCTTATACTCCTCAAGCACCTGATTTACCCCCTGTTTCCTATACATTTCATACAACTCCCTCTTCTTCTTTATCAGAGTTGCAATATCCCTTGAGAACCAAGGTTCCTTATTCCTATTCAATTTGCTTTTAATCCTTACAGGAACATTCAAACTCTGCACCCTCAAAATTTCCCCTTTGAAGGCTTCCCACCTACCAGTCACATCTTTGCCAGAGAACAACTTGTCCCAATCCACGCTTTTTAGATCCTTTCTCATTTCTTCAAATTTGGCCTTCTTCCAGTGCAGAACTTCAACCCTAGGACCAGATCTATCCTTGTCCATGACAAATTGAAACTAATGGTGTTATGATCACTGGAACCAAAATGCTCCCCTACACAGACTTCTGTCACTTGCCCTAATTCGTTTCCTAACAGGAGATCCAATATAGCATCCCCTCTAGTCGGTCCCTCTATATACTGATTTAGAAAACTTGCCTGAACTCATTTTACAAACTCTAAACCATCTAGACCCCTAACAGCATAGGAGTCCCAATCAATGTATGGAAAATTAAAATCCCCTACCACCACAACTTTATGTTTCCTGCAGTTGCCTGCTATCTCTCTGCAGATTTGCTCTTCCAAGTCTCGTTGACTATTTGGTGGTCTGTAATACAATCCCACTAATGTGGCCATACCTTTCCTGTTTCTCAGCTCCACCCATAAGGACTCAGTAGACAAGCCCTCTAATCTGTCCTGCCTGAGCACTGCTGTAATATTTTCCCTAACAAGCAATGCTATTCCCCCACCTTTCATTCCTCTGCCTCGATCATATCTGAAACATCGGAACCCTGGAATATTAAGCTGCCAGTCCTGCCCCTCCTGTAGCCAAGTTTCACTAATTGCTACAACATCATAATTCCACGTGTCAATCCATGCCCTCAACTCATCCTCCTTCCCCGCAATACTCCTAGCATTGAAATATATACACCTCAGAAGATTTTTACCACCACTCACAACCTTTCTATCAGCGGATTTGCTTAAACTTTCAATATCATTTATTTTCACCCCAGCCACACTGTCAGCTCTGGCACTCTGGTTCCCATCCCCCAGCAAATCTAGTTTAAAGCCTCCCCAATAGCACTAACAAACCTCCCTGAAAGGATATTGGTCCCCCTGTGGTTCAAGTGTAACCCGTCTCTCTTGTACAGGTACCACCTGCCCCAGAAGAGGTCCCAATGATCCTGAAATCTGAAACCCTGCCCCCTACACCAGTTCCTCAGCCACTTGTTCCTCCTCCAGAGCATCCTATTCCTACCCTCACTGGCACTTAGCACAGGTAGCAATCCTGAGATTACCACATTTGAGGTCCTGCTTTTCAACTTCCTACCAAGCTCTCTGTACTCACTGTCCAGGACCTCTTCACTCTTCCTTGCTATGTCATTGGTACCGATGTGCACCACGACATCTGGCTGGTCACCCTCCCACTTCAGAATGTCATGCAATCGATCAGAGATATCCTTGACGCTAGCACCTGGGAGGCAACAAACCATCCTGGATTCTCTGTCACGACCACAGAACCTTCTACCTGCACCTCTAACTATCGAGTCCCCTATCACTACCGCTCTCCTCTTCCCCCCCCCCCCTTCTGCACTGCAGAGCCAAACTCAGTGCCAGAGATCCGGCTACTGCAGCTAGACCCAGGTAAGTCATCCCCCCCTACAGTATCCAATGCAGTATACTTGTTGTTGAGGGGAATGGCCACAGGGGAACCCTGCTCTGCCTGCCCTTTCCTCTTCCCTCGCCTGAAAGTGACCCAATTTCCTGTCCTCTGCTCCTTTGGCGTAACTACCTCCCTGTAGCTACGATCTATAATCTCCTCATTCTCCTGAATGATCCGCAGGTCATCCAGCTCCTGCTCCAGTTCCCTAACGCGGTTTGTCAGGAGCTGCAGCTGGATGCACTTCCTGCAGGTGTCGTTGTCAGGGACACCGGAGGGCTCCCTGACTTCCCACATCCTGCAAGAGGAGCATTCCAACATCCTGCCTGGCATTCTCACTGCACTAAACAATCTGAACAAAAAACTTACCGGAACCTACCCTGGCCTCTGCCTGTTCTCGCCAAAGCCTGTTTGAGACAAAGCCGTCCCACTCTGACTCAGTCCACTCCGACGATGGCCGCTACAACGATGGTCGCTGTATATGGTGGTCTGCTTTTTAAACCTTGTAGTTATTACACGACAACCATCATTTCCAACACCACCAGGTTCAGGAACAGTTATTACCCCTCAACTATCAGGTCCAACACCACTAGGTTCAGGAACAGTTATTACCCTAAAACCATCAGGTCACACACCACCAGGTTCAGGACAGGTATTACCCTACAACCATCAAGGCCCACACCAACAGGTTCAGGAACAGTTATTATCCCTCAACCATCAGGTCTCACACCACCAAGTTCATGGACAGTTATTACCCCTCAAATATGAGGTCCCGCACCACCAGGTTCATCAACAGTTATTACCATACAACCATCAGGTCCCACACTACCAGGTTGTGGAAAAGTTATGAACCTACAACCATCATTTCCCACACATCCAAGTTCAGGAACAGATATTACCACTCAACTATCAAGTCCCACACCACCAGGTTCAGATACAGTTATTACCCTACAACTATCAGGTTCCACACCACCAGGTTCAGGAACAGTTATTACACCTTAACCATCAGGTCCCACACCAGCAGGTAGAGGAAAAATTATTACCATTTAACCATCAGGTCCCACAGCACCAGGTTCAGGAACAGTTATTAGCCTACAACCATCAGGCCCAACACCACCAGGTTCATGAAAAGTTTTTAATCTACAACTACCATTTCCTATACCACCTGGTTCAGGAACAGTTATGACCCCTCAGCTATCAGTTCCCAAACCACCTGGTTCAGGAACAGTTATTAACCTACAACCGTCAGGTCCCACACAACCAGGTTCAGGAACAGTTATTACCCTACAACTATCAGGTTCCACACCACCAGGTTCAGGAACAGTTATTACCCTGCAACTATCATTTCCCACAGCACCAGGTTCAGGAACAGTTATTACCCTACAACCGTCAGGTCCCACACCACCAGGTTCATGAAAAGTTATGAACCTACAACCATCATTTCCCACACATCCAGGTTCAGGAACAGTTATTACCACTCAACTATCAGGTCCCACACCACCTGGTTCAGATACAGTTATTACCCTACAACCAAAAGGTCCCACAGAACCAGGTTCAGGAACAGTTATTAACCTACAACTATCAGGTTCCACACCAACAGGTTCATGAAAAGTTATTACCCCTTAACCATCAGGTCCCACACAAGCAGGTTGAGGAAAAGTTATTACCATTTAACCATCAGGTCCCACAGCACCAGGTTCTGGAACAGTTATTACCCTACAACCATCAGGTCTACACCACCAATTTCATAAAAAGTTAGTAAACTACAACCATCATTTCCCACATGGCCAGGTGCAGGAACAGATATTACCCTTCAACTATTAGGTCCCACACCACCTGGTTCAAGAACAGTTATTACCCTACAACCATCACGTCCCACACCAACAGTTTCAGGAACGGTAATTACCCTACAACCAATATTTCCCACAGCACAAGGTTCAGGAACAGTTATTACCGTACAACCATCAGGACCCACACCACCAGGTTCATGAAAATTTATGAACGTACAACCATCATTTCCCACACTAGCAGGTTCAGGAACAGTTATTACCCCTCAAATATGAGGTCCCGCACCATCAGGTTAATGTACAGTTATTACCGTACAGCCATCAGGTTCCACACCACCAGGTTGAGGAAAAGTTATTACCATTTAGCCATCACGTCCCACAGCACCAGGTTCTGGGCAAGTTACTACCCTACAACCATCAGGTCCCACACCACCAGGTTCAGGAACAGGTATAACCCCTCAACTATCAGTCCCACTCCACTAGATTCAGGAACAGTTATTACCCTACAACTATCATTTCTCACACCACCGGGTTCAGGAACAGTTATTACCCTAAAACCATCAGGTCGCACGCCACCAGGTTCAGGAACTGTTATTACCCATCAACTGTCAAGTCCCACAGCACCAGGTTCAGAAACAGTTATTATCCTACAACCATCAGGTCCCACACCACCAGGTTCAGGAACAGTTATTACCCCTCAGCCATCAGATCCCACATCACCAGCTTCAGGAACAGTTATTACCCCTCAACCTTCAGGTCCCACATCACCAGGTTCAGGAACAGTTTTTACCCTACAACCATCAGGTCCCACATCACCAGGTTCAGGAACAGTTATTATCCCTCAAATATGAGGTCCCGCACCATCAGGTTCATGTACAGTTATTACCGTACAACCATCAGGTTCCACACCACCAGGTTGAGGAAAAGTTATTACCATCACGTCCCACAGCACCAGGTTCTGGGGAAGTTACTACCCTACAACCATCAGGTCCCACACCACCAGGTTCAGGAACAGGTATAACCCCTCAACTATCAGTCCCACTCCACTAGATTCAGGAACAGTTATTACCCTACAACTATCATTTCTCACCCCACCAGGTTCAGGAACAGTTATTATCCCTCAACCATCAGGTCTCACAGCACCTGGGTCAGGAACAGTTATTACCACTGAACCGTCAAGTCCCACAGCACAAGGTTCAGAGTTCATGAAAAGTTATTAACCTACAACCAGCATTTCCCATACCACCAGGTTCAGGAACAGTTATTACCCATCAACTATTAGGGCCCACATCACCAGGTTCAGGAACAATTATTACCCCTCAACATTCAGGTCCCAGATCACAAGGTTCAGGAACAGTTATTACCCTACAGCCATCAGGTCCCACAGAACCAGGTTCAGGAACAGTTATTACCCCTCAACCGTCAAGTCACACAGCACCAGGTTCAGGAACAGTTATTACCCTACAACCATCAGGTCCCACACCACCAGGTTCATGAAAAGGTACGAACGTACAACCATTATTTCCCTCACTAGCAGGTTCAGGAAAAGTTATTACCCCTCAAATATGAGGTCCCGCACCACCAGGTTCAGGAGGAGTTATTACCATTTAACCATCACGTCCCACAGCACCAGGTTCTGGAGCAGTTACTACCCTACAACCATCAGTTCCCACAGCACCTTGTTCAGGAACAGTTATTACCCTACAACCACCACGTCCAACACCACCAGGTTCAGGAACAGTTATTACCCTACAGCCATCAAGTCGCACACCACTAGGATCAGGAACTGTTATTACCCATCAACTGTCAAGTCCGACTGCACCAGGTTCAGAATCAGCTATTTCCCTACAACCATCAGTCCCACACCACCAGGTTCATGAACAGTCATTATCCCTCAACAATCAGTCCCAAGCCACTAGGTTAAGGAACAGTTATTACCCTACAACTATCATTTCTCACACAACCAGGTTCAGGAACAGTTATTACCCAACAACCATCAAGTCCCACACCAACAGGTTCAGGAACAGTTATTATCCCTCAACCATTAGGTCGCACACCACTAGGTTCAGGAACAGTTAATACCACTGAACTGTCAAGTCCCACAGCACAAAGTTAAGGAACAGTTATTGATCTACAACCATCATTTCCCAAACCGCCCGGTTGAGGACCAGTTATTACCACTCAAGTATCAGGTCCCACACCACATGGGCATCAAGTCTCACACCACCAGGTTCAGGAACAGTTATTACGCCTCAACCGTCAAGTCCCACAGCACAAGGTTCAGGAACAGTTATTACCCTACAAACAGAAGGTCCCACACCACCTGGTTCAGGAACAGTTATAACCCTGCAACTATCATTTCCCACTCTACCAGGTTCAGGAACAGTTATTACCTCTCAACCATCAGGTCCCACACCACCAGATTCAGGAACAGTTATTAACCTACAAACATCAGTCCCACACCACCAGGTTCAGGAACAGTTATTACCCTAGAACCATCATTTTCCACATCACGAGGTTCAGAAACAGCTACTTCCATACAAACATCAGGTCCCACACCATCAGGTTCAGGAACAGTTATTACCCCTCAGCTATCAGGTCGCACACCACCAGGTTCAGGAACAGTTATTACCCGACAACCATCATTTCCCACACCAACTGGGTCAGGAACAGTTATTATCTCTGAACCACCAGGTCTCACACCACCAGTTTCAGGAACAGTTAATACCCATCAACTATTAGGTTCCACACCACCTGGTTCAGGAACAGTTATTACCCTACAACCATCAGGACCCACACAATCAGGGTCAGGAACAGTTATTACCCCACAACCATCTGGTCCTACACCACCAGGTTCTGGAACAGTTATTACCCTACAACCATCATGTCTCACAAGACCAGGTTCAGGAAAATTTGTTACCCCTCAACCATCAGGTACCACACCACCAGGTTCAGGAACTGTTAATACCCATCAACTGTTAGGTCCCACACCACCTGGTTCAGGAACAGTTATTACCCTGCAACCACCAGGTCCAACAGCACCAGGTTGAGCAACAGTTATTATCCTGCAACTATCATTTCCCACACCACCAGATTCAGGAACAGCTATTACCCCTCAACCATCAGATCCCACATCACAAGGTTCAGGAACAGTTATTACCCTACAAGCATCAGGTCCCACACCACCAGGTTCAGGAACAGTTATTACACTACAACTATCATTTCTCACACCACCAGGTTCAGGAACTGTTGTTACCCAGCAACCATCAAGTCCCACACCAAGAAGTTCAGGAACAGTTAATATCCCTCAACCATCAGGTTTCACACCACCTGGGTCAGGAACATTTATTACCACTGAACGCTCAAGTCCCACAGCACAAGGTTCAGGAACAGTTATTGACCTACAACTATCATTTCCCAAACCAGCCTTTTCAGGAACAGTTATTACCTCTCAACTATCAGGTCCCACACCAAATGGTTCAGGAACAGTTATTACCCTACAACCATCAGATCCAACAAAACCAGGGTCAGGAACAGTTATTCCCCTACAACCATCAGGTCCCACACCACCAGGTTCAGGAACAGTTATTACTCCACAACCAACAGGTCCCACACTTACAGCTTCAGTAACAGCTATTACATTACAATCTTCATTTCCCACATCGCCAGGTTCAGAAACAGCTATTTCCCTACAAACATCAGGTCCCACACCACCAGGTACATGAACAGTTACTACACTACAACCATCGTTTCCCACACTAGCAGGTTCAAGAACAGTTATTACCCCATAACTGTTAGGTCCCACACCACATGGTACAGGAACAGTTATTACCCTACAACCATCAGGTCGCACACCACCAGGTTCAGGAACTGTTATTACCTATCAAGGATCAAGTCCCACAGCACCAGGTTCAAAAACAGCTATTTTCCTACAACCATCAGTCCCACACCACCAAGAATATGAACAGTTATTACACTACAACCATCATTTCCAACACCACCAGGTTCAGGAACAGTTGTTAACCCTCAGCTATCAGGTCCCAAACCACCTGTTTCAGAAACAGTTATTACCCTACAACAATCAGGTTCCACACCACCATGTTCAGGAACAGTTATTACCCAACAACTATCAGGTTCCACACCACCAAGTTCATGAAAATTTATTAACCTACAACCAGCATTTCCCACACCACCAGGTTCAGGAACAGTTATTACCCTAGAACCATCATTTCCCACATCACGAGGTTCAGAAACAGCTACTTCCCTACAAACATCAGGTCCCACGCCATCAGGTTCACGAACAGTTATTACCCCTCAGCTATCAGGTTGCATACCACCAGGTTCAGGAACAGTTATTACCCGACAACTATCATTTCTCACACCACCAGGTTCAGGAACAGTTATTATCTCTGAACCACCAGGTCTCACACCACCAGTTTCAGGAACAGTTAATACCCATCAACTATTAGGTTCCACACCACCTGGTTCAGGAACAGTTATTACCCTACAACCATCAGGACCCACACAATCAGGGTCAGGAACAGTTATTACCCCACAACCATCTGGTCCTACACCACCAGGTTCTGGAACAGTTATTACCCTACAACCATCAGGTCTCACAAGACCAGGTTCAGGAAAAGTTGTTACCCCTCAACCATCAGGTACCACCCCACCAGGTTCAGAAACTGTTAATACCCATCAACTGTTAGGTCCCACACCACCTGGTTCAGGAACAGTTATTACCCTGCAACCACCAGGTCCAACAGCACCAGGTTGAGCAACAGTTATTATCCTGCAACTATCATTTCCCACACCACCAGATTCAGGAACAGCTATTAACCCTCAACCGTCAGGTCCCACAGAACCAGGTTCAGGAACAGTTATTACCCCTCAACCGTCAAGTCACACAGCACCAGGTTCAGGAACAGTTATTACCCTACAACCATCAGGTCCCACACCAACAGGTTCAGATAAAGTTTTTAACCCTCAACCATCAGGTCCCACACCACCAGGTTCATGAAAAGGTACGAACGTACAACCATTATTTCCCTCACTAGCAGGTTCAGGAACAGTTATTACCCCTCAGATATGAGGTCTCGCACTACCAGATTCATGTAGAGTTATTACCGCACAACCATCAGGTCCCACACCACCAGGTTCAGGAAAAGTTATTACCATTTAACCATCACGTCCCACAGCACCAGGTTCTGGAGCAGTTACTACACTACAACCATCAGTTCCCACACCACCTTGTTCAGGAACAGTTATTACCCCTCAACTATTAGGTCCCACAGCACCTTGTTCAGGAACAGTTATTACCCTACAACCACCATGTCCAACACCACCAGGTTCAGGAACAGTTATTACCCTACAGCCATCAGGTCGCACACCACCAGGATCAGGGACTGTTAATACCCATCAACTGTCAAGTCCGACTGCACCAGGTTCAGAATCAGCTATTTCCCTACAACCATCAGTCCCACACCACCAGGTTCAGGAACAGTCATTATCCGTCAACAATCAGTCCCACTCCACTAGGTTAAGGAACAGTTATTACCCTACAACTATCATTTCCCACACCACCAGGTTCAGGAACAGTTATTATCTCTCAACCATTGGGTCTCACTCCACCAGGTTCAGGAATAGTTAATACCACTGAACCGTCAAGTCCCACAGCACGAAGTTATGGAACAGTTATTGACCTACAACCATCATTTCCCAAACCGCCCTGTTGAGGAACAGTTATTACCAGTCAACTATCAGGTCCCACACCACCTGGTTCAGGAACAGTTATTACCCTACAACCATCAGGTCCCACACAACCAGGGTCAGCAACAGTTATTACCCTACAACCATCATTTCCCACACCACCAGGTTCAGGAACAGTTATTACCCCTCAACTATTAGGTCCCACACCAACTGGTTCAGGAACAGTTATATCCCTACAACCACCAGGTCCAACACCACCAGTTTCAGGAACAGTTATTACCCTACAACCATCAGGTCGCACACCACAATGTTCAGGAACTGTTATTACCCATGAACTGTCAAGTTCCACAGCACCAGGTTCAGAAACAGCTATTTCCCTACAACCATCAGTCCCACACCACCAGGTTCATGAACAGTTATTACCCTGCAACTATCGTTTCCCACACCACCAGGTTAATGAACGAAGCAAAAATAGTGGGAAGACAGAGGATTGGGAAGTTTTTAAAACCTTACAAAAGGAAACCAAGAAGGTCATTAAGAGAGAAAAGATTAACTATGAAAGGAAACTAGCAAATAATATCAAAGAGGATACTAAAAGCTTTTTCAAGTATATAAAGAGTAAAAGACAGGTGAGAGTAGATATAGGACCGATAGAAAATGATACTGGAGAAATTGTAATGGGAGATGAGGAGATGGCAGAGGAACTGAATGTTTTGCATCAGTCTTCACTGAGGAAGACAGCAGGATACCGGACACTCAAGGGTGGCAGGGAAGAGAAGTGTGCTCAGTCACAATTACGACAGAGAAAGCACTCAGGAAGCTGAATAGGCTAAAGGTCGATAAATCTCCTGGACCAGATGGAATGCACCCTCGTGTTCTGAAGGAAGTAGCTGTGGAGATTGCGGAGGCATTAGCGATGATCTTTCAAAAGTCGATAGATTCTGGCATGGTTCCGGAAGACTGGAAGATTGCAAATGTCACTCCGCTATTTAAGAAGGGGCAAGGAAGCAAAAAGGAAATTATGGACCTGTTAGCTTGACATCGGTGGTTGGGAAGTTGTTGGAGTCGATTGTAAAGGATGAGGTTACAGAGTACCTGGAGGCATATGACAAGATAGGCAGAACTCAGCATGGATTCCTTAAAGGAAAATCCTGCCTGACAAACCTATTACAATTTTTTGAGGAAATTATCAGTAGGCTAGACAAGGGAGATGCAGTGGATGTTGTATATTTGGATTTTCAGAAGGGCTTTGACAAGGTGCCACACATGAGGCTACTTAACAAGATAAGAGCCCATGGAATTACAGGAAAGTTACATACGTGGATAGAGCGTTGGCTGATTGGCAGGAAACAGAGAGTGGGAATAAAGGGTTCCTATTCTGGTTGGCTGCCAGTTACCATTGGTGTTCCACAGGGATCAGTGTTGGGACCGCTTCTTTTTACATTGTACATCAACGATCTGGATTATGGAATAGATGGCTTTGTGGCTAAGTTTGCTGACGATACGAAGATAGGTGGAGGGGCCGGTAGTGCTGAGGAAACGGAGAGTCTGCAGAGAGACTTGGATAGATTGGAAGAATGGGCAGAGAAGTGGCAAATGAAGTACAATGTTGGAAAGTGTATGGTTATGCACTTTGGCAGAAAAAATAAACGGGCAGACTATTATTTAAATGGGGAAAGAATTCAAAGTTCTGAGATGCAACGGGACTTGGGAGTCCTCATACAGGATACCCTTAAAGTTAACCTCCAGGTTGAGTCAGTAGTGAAGAAGGCGAATGCAATGTTGGCATTCATTTCTAAAGGAATAGAGTATAGGAGCAGGGATGTGATGTTGAGGCTCTATAAGACACTGGTGAGACCTCATTTGGAGTACTGTGGGCAGTTTTGGTCTCCTTATTTAAGAAAGGATGTGCTGACGTTGGAGAGGGTACAGAGAAGATTCACGAGAATGATTCCGGGAATGAGAGGGTTAACATATGAGGAACGTTTGTCCGCTCTTGGACTGTATTCCTTGGAGTTTAGACGAATGAGGGGAGACCTCATAGAAACATTTTGAATGTTAAAAGGTATGGACAGAGTGGATGTGGCAAAGTTGTTTCCCATGATGGGGGAGTCTGGTACGAGAGGGCATGACTTTAGGATTGAAGGGCGCCCTTTCAGAACAGAAATGCGAAGAAATTTTTTTAGTCAGAGGGTGGTGAATCTATGGAATTTATTGCCACGGGCAGCAGTGGAGGCCAAGTCATTGGGCGTATTTAAGGCAAAAATTGATAGGTATCTGAGTAGCCAGGGCATCAAAGGTTATGGTGAGAAGGCGGGGCAGTGGGACTAAGTAGGATAAAATGGATCAGCTCATGATAAAATGGCGGAGCAGACTCGATGGGCTGAATGGCCTACTTCTGCTCCTTTGTCTTATGGTCTTATTACCCATCAACCATCAGCTCCCACACCACCAGGTTCAGGAATAGTTATTACCCCTCAACCGTCAAGTCACACAGCACCAGGTTCAGGAACAGTTACGAACGTACAACCATCATTTCCCACACTAGCAGGTTCAGGAACAGTTATTATCCCTCAAATATGAGTTCCCGCACCACCAGAGTCATGTACAGTTATTACCATACAACCATCAGGTCCCACACCACCAGGTTGAGGAACAGTTATTACCCTACAACCATCAGGTCACACACCACCAGGTTCAGGAACTGTTATTACCCATCAACTGTCAAGTCCCACTGCACCAGGTTCAGAAACAGCTATTTGCCTACAACCATCAGGCCCCACACCACCAGGTTCATGAACAGTTATTACAGTACAACCATCATTTCCAACACTGTCAAGTTCAGGAACAGTTATTATCCCTCAACTATCAGTCCCACTCCACTAGGTTAAGGAACAGTTATCACCCTACAACTATCATTTCTCACACAACCAGGTTCAGGAACAGTTATTACCCAACAACCATCAAGTCCCACACCAACAGGTTCAGGAACAGTTATTATCTCTCAACCATCAGGTCTCACACCACCAGGTTCAGGAACAGTTAATACCACTGAACCGTCAAGTCCCACAGCAGAAGGTTCAGTAACAGTTATTGACCTACAACCATCATTTCCCAAACCGCCCGGTTGAGGACCAGTTATTACCACTCAAGTATCAGGTCCCACATTACCTGGGCATCAGGTCTCACACCACCAGGTTCAGGAACAGTTATTACGCCTCAACCGTCAAGTCCCACAGCACAAGGTTCAGGAAAAGTTATTTACTCCTCAATCATCAGGTCCCACACCACCAGGTTCAGGAGCAGTTATTACCCTACAAACAAAAGGTCCCACACCACCTGGTTCAGGAACTGTTATAACCCTACAACCATCAGGTCCAACACCACCAGGTTCAGGAACAGTTATTTCCCTGCAACTATCATTTCCCACTCTACGAGGTTCAGGAACAGTTATTACCTCTCAACCATCAGTTCCCACACCACCAGATTCAGGAACTGTTATTACCCTACAACCATCAGGTCCCACACCACCAGGTTCAGGAACAGTTATTACCCTAGAACCATCATTTTCCACATCACGAGGTTCAGAAACAGCTACTTCCATACAAACATCAGGGCCCACACCATCAGGTTCAGGAACAGTTATTATCCGTCAACTATCAGGTCGCACACCACCAGGTTCAGGAACAGTTATTACCCTAGAACCATCATTTCCCACATCACGAGGTTCAGGAACAGTTATTACCCTACAACCATCACGTCCCACACCAGTATGTTCAGGAACAGTTATCACCCTACAACTATCAGGTTCCACACCAACAGGTAGAGGAAAAGTTATTACCCTTCAACCATCAGTTCCCACTCCACCTGGTCCCAGAACAGTTATTTCCCTACAACCATCATTTCCCACTCCACCAGGTTCAGAAACAGTTATTATCCCTCAACTATCAGGTCCCACACCACCAGGTTCAGGAACAGGTATGACCCTACAGCCACCATTTCCCACACCACTAGGTTCATGAACAGTTATGACACTACAATCATCATTTAGTAGAGTAGAGTGGATAGGGGAGAACCAGTGGATGTGGTATATTTGGATTTTCAAAAGGTTTTTGACAAGGTGCCACACAGGAGATTAGTGTGCAAACTTAAAGCACACGGTATTGGGGGTAAGGTATTGATGTGGATAGAGAATTGGTTGGCAGACAGGAAGCAAAGAATGGGATTAAACGGGACCTTTTCAGAATGGCAGGCGGTGACTAGTGGGGTACCGCAAGGCTCAGTGCTGGGACCCCAGTTGTTTACAATATATATTAATGACTTGGATGAGGGAATTAAATGCAGCATCTCCAAGTTTGCCGATGACACGAAGCGGAGCGGCAGTGTTAGCTGTGAGGAGGATGCTAAGAGGATGCAGAGTGACTTGGATAGGTTAGGTGGGTGGGCAAATTCATGACAGATGCAATTTAATGTGGATAAATGTGAAGTTATCCACTTTGGTGGCAAAAACAGGAAAACAGATTATTATCTGAATGGTGGCCGATTAGGAAAAGGGGAGGTGCAATGAGATCTGGGTGTCATTATACACCAGTCATTGAAAGTGGGCATGCAGGTACAGCAGGCGGTGAAAAAGGCGAATGGTATGCTGGCATTTATAGCGAGAGGTACTACTGCAGTTGTACAAGGCCTTGGTGAGACCACACCTGGAGTATTGTGTGCAGTTTTGGTCCCCTAATCTGAGGAAATACATCCTTGCCATAGAGGGAGTACAAAGAAGGTTCACCAGATTGATTCCTGGGATGGCAGGACTTTCATATGATGAAAGACTGGATGAACTAGGCTTATACTCATTAGAATTTAGAAGATTGAGGGGGGAATCTGATTGAAACGTATAAAATCCTAAAGGGATTGGACAGGCTAGATGCAGGAAGATTGTTCCCGATGTTGGGGAAGTCCAGAATGAGGTGTCACAGTTTGAGGATAAAGGGGAAGCCTTTTAGGACCAAGATTAGGAAAAACTTCTTCACACAGAGAGTGGTGAATCTGTGGAATCCTCTGCCACAGGAAACAGTTGACGCCAGTTCATTGGCTATATTTAAGAGGGAGTTTGATATGGCCCTTGTGGTTAAAGGGATCGGGGGTATGGAGGGAAGGCTGGTACAGGGTTCTGAGTTGGATGATCAGCCATGATCATACTGAATGGCGGTGCAGGCTCGAAGGGCCGAATGGTCTACTCCTGCACCTATTTTCTATGTTTCCATGTTTCTATTTCCCACACCCCAGGCTCAGAATCAGTTATGACCCCTTAACAATCAGGTCCCACACCATCAGGTTCAGGAACACTTATTACCCTACAACTATCATTTCCCACAACACCAGGTTAAGTAACAGTTATTACCCTACAACCATCAAGTCTCACACCACCAGGTTCAGGAACAGTTATTACGCCTCAACCGTCAAGTCCCACAGCACAAGGTTCAGGAACAGTTATTATCCTACAATCATCAGGTCCCATACCACCAAGTTCAGGAACAGTTATTACCCCTCAATCATCAGGTCCCACACCACCAGGTTCAGGAGCAGTTATTACCCTACAAACAGAAGGTCCCACACCACCTGGTTCAGGGACTGTTATTACCCTACAACTATCAGGTCCAACACCACCAGGTTCAGGAACAGTTATTACCCCTCAACCATCAGGTCCCACACTACCAGGTTCAGGAACAGTTGTACTCCTCATCCGTGAAGTTCCACAGCACCAGGTTCAGGAACAGTTATTACCCTACAAACATAAGGTCGCACACCAACAGGATCAGGAAAAGTTATGACCCCTCACCCATCAGATCCCACCACCACATTCAGGAACAGTTATTACCCTACAACCAACAGGTCCCACACCACCAGCTTCAGGAACAGTAATTACCCTACAACCATCATTTCCCACATCACCATGTTCAGAAACAGCTATTTCCCTACAACCATCAGTTCCCATACCACCAGGTTCATGAACGGTTATTACACTACAACCATCACTTCCCACACCACCAGGGTAAGGAACTGTTATTACCCTACAACCATCAAGTACCACATCAACAGCTTCGGGAATAGTTATTATCCAGGTCTCACACCACCAGGTTCAGGAACAGTTATTACCCCTCAACTATCAGGTCGCTTACCACCAGCTTCAGGAAAAGTTATTACCCTACAACGATCGTTTCCCACACAACCAGATTCAGCAACAGCTATTTCCCTACAACCATCAGGTCCCACAGCATCAGATTCATGAACAGTTATTACACTACAAACAACAGGTCCCACATCACCTGGTTCAGGAACTGTTATAACCCTACAACCATCAGGTCCCACACCAGCAGGTTCAGGAACAGTTATTACCCCTCATCCATCAGATCCCACACCACCAGGTTGACAACAGTTATTACCCTACAACCAACAGGTCCCACACCACCAGATTCAGGAACAGTTATTACCCTAGAACCATCATTTCCCACAACATGAGGTTCAGAAACAGCTACTTCTCTGCAAACATCAGGTCCCACACCACCAGGTTCAGGAACAGTTATTACCCTACAATCATCACATCCCACACCAGCATATTCAGGAACAGTTATTACCCGACAACTATCAGGTTCCACACCAACAGGTAGAGGAAAGGTTATTGCCCTTCAACCATCAGTTCCCACAGCACCAGGTTCTCGAACAGTCATTACCCTACAACCATCATTCCCTCACCACCAACTTCAGGAACAGCTATTTACCCGACAACCATAAGATCCCACACCACCAGGTTCAGGAACAGTTATTACCCCTCAACCATCAGGTCCCACACCACCAGGTCCCAGAACAGTTATTACCCTACAACCATCATTTCCCACTCCACCAGGTTCAGAAACAATTATTATCCCTCAACTATCAGGTCCCACACCACCAGGTTCAGGAACAGGTATGACCCTACAGCCATCATTTCCCACACCACCAGGTTGATGAACAGTTATTACACTACAACCATCATTTCCCATGCCACCAGGTTCAGGAACAGTTATTGCCCCTTAACAATCAGGTCCCACATCACTAGGCTCAGGAACAGTTATTACTCCTCAACCGTCAAGTTTCACAGTGCAAAGTTCAGGAACAGTTATTACCCTACAACCATCAGGTCACACACCACCAGGTTCAGGAACAGTTATTACCCCTCAACCGTCAAGTTCCACAGCACCAGGTTCAGGAACAGTTATTACCCTTCAACCATCAGGTCGCACACCAGCAGGTTCAGGAAAAGTTATTACCCCTCAACCACCAGATCCCACACCACCGGTTTCAGGAACAGTTATTACCATACAACCAGCAGGTCCCACACCACCAGCTTGAGGAACAGTAATTACCCTACAACCATGATTTCCCACATCACCAGGTTCAGAAACAGCTATTTCCCTACAACCATCAGATCCAACACCACCAGGTTCATGAACAGTTATCACACTACAACCATCAGGTCCAACACCACCAGGTTCAGGAACAGTTATTACCCCTCAACTATCTGGTCCCACACCACCTGGATCAGGAACAGTTATTACCTTCCAGCCATCAGGTCCTACACTACCAAGTTCAGGAACAGTTATCACCCTATAACCATCAGGCTCCTGAACCATCGTGGATAATTTCACTCACCTCAACACTGAACTGATTCCACAACCTATAGACTCTACATCTCATGATCTGAATATTATTTGCTATTCATTTTTGTATTTTCTCAGATTGTCTTCTTTTGCATATTGATTGTTTGTTTTTGTGTGTAGTTTTTCATTGCTTCTATTGTGTTTGTTTGTTCTACTATGAATGCCTGCAAGAAAATGAATCTCAGGATGATGTAACTGCACTTTGATAATCGAATTTACTTTGAACTGCTGTACAAAGGTTCCTCAACTGGAAACATTAACTCTGTTTTTCTTCCCGCAGGTAATGCCTGGACTGTGTGCTTCACACATTTTCTGTTTTATTTGTGCCTGTTGGATGTTTGATGTACAGCGAATAGTATATCAAAATATATTTATGGCTCATCAGCCTTCTGTCAGGTTGGGGAATGGATTTCAGATGTTTTCATCACTGGAATTATTCCAATGGAAGTCACCTCCTGGGAGAGCCTTGACTGAGCTCTCTCGTCTTTGAACTTCAGTTACATTTCTGTATTGATGTCACTCTGTTCCCCTTCAGTTTGGCTGGGAAAAAGTGAAGATGATTCCACCTCAAATAGACTGTGAAACCTGAGGAGTGAGAAGGCCAGGGCTAGCAGTCTGATGATCTCCGAGGCTTCACTATGGGCTTTGGCAGGGATTTGGCAGTCGGAAGGAAGGCAGAGAGATGTTGATGAAGGAATATACTGATGCAAGGCTCCACTGTTCCCCAACTCTGTGAAGCAGTTAATTTCTCAGTAAGAATCAAGTTGTCAAGAAAAATCACCGCACTATACGTCATACAGTTTGATAGATCTTGTGAAACCACACCCAATGTTTCAGGAACAGCTTCTCTCCCTCTGCCATCCGATTGCCGGATGGTCCACGCACATGACCTCACCACTACTATTTTGCACTACTTATTTTTTATTGTCACTGATTTACGTACAAGGTTAGTTGGTCAGCTCCCAACACTAATCTGTCAACATGCCAGTGCTGGACATTGGGCACAGCCTTGAGCCAGCAGAGAGTCACTGATGGAATACATTCAGTTGAGGGGGCAGGTAGATCAGGACCTGTGTGTGGTGCTGACCACGTCATATAATGATACTCCTCCATTACTTGTAATGCAGTAGTTCTACCCAGTACCCCTTGGCCATTGGGGAAGAATAGGTGCCCCTGGGGTGGGGAATAGGAGATATGTCTCACCATGCAGATGGTTGTGGTTTGGGCTGAGGGATTTCTTGCTCCTCACCCCCCTTCTCCCTTTCCCCATTCCCATCCTGGTTCCCTTCCTCTCCTTTCTCTTCTTCTCACCTCCCTCTGATTTCCTCCTTTCTTTTCTCCTGCAGTTCATTCTCCTCTCCTATCAGATTCAGCCTTTTAATTAATTCATCCACCTATCACCTCCCCTTCCTCCACCCAGCCACCTTCCCCCTCACCTAGTCTTACCTATCTTCTTCCAGCCTGTACTTCTGGTCTTACCTCTGACATCCCACCCCACCATTCTTCACTCTAATCACATTAAAATTCCGCTCCCCCCTCCCATTACCCATTTCTGCCCTGGGGAAAAGTCTTTGGCTATCCACTCGATCTGTAATCTTGTACATGAAGAAAATGATATGAGTGCAGCATTTATAATGGTTGGCATGCACTTGAAAGGCCAGTTTCCATATGTCACGTTACAGAAACGTTTGTGGAGGTTTGCAGGAGCAAACTGAAGATACAGTAACTGGGACTCATTCAACAATGTGTTAACAGAGCCGCTGCCAGCTAATATTATGACTAACTTATTCTTTCAACTTTTCAGGTCTGTAATTCGATGATTCACTTTATAACTTGGTTATTTCCTGAGAAGGAAGCCAATAAAGATACATCTGCTTTCCTCCTGCGTAACTTCATGGGAAGGAATGAAGAGTCATCGGCACGGAGGCCAGCTGCCGGCTCCGCACTCACTGAGCCCCATACTTCTCCCTGAGTACCTGAGTCACTCGAGTGTGATCGGAGTCTAACAGGCAGCACAGATGGCTCTTTAGGCAGCGTTATATTTATTTATGGGGGGGGACCGATCTGGTGCAGGGGCAGCAGACTGAGAAGTGCACGCAGAGCAGGAGATACAACCTGCTAATGATAATTGCAGGAATTGCTGTAAGGTCTCAGAGGCTACAGAAAGGGGAAGCAGGATTACCGCCTCAGGTCCATGTTCACCAACCTGCTTAACCTGTTAACAAGCAGATTTAAAGTTCACCTGCATCATATTTGGACTTAAGATTCTTTAAGAAGAGGATTCCTTCTTCTTCAGCCACCTCTCACATCTCAGCTTCACTTGGCACTTCATTCCCCCCCCACCCACCCACCTTTCTATTCACCTGGTCTCACCTATTGCTTGCCAGCTTGTACTTCTTCCCTCCCCCTCACCTTTTTATTTTGGCATCTTCCCCTTTCCTTTCCAGTCCTGATGCAGGATTTCAGCCCGAAAAGTCAACTGTTTATTCATTTCCATAGATGTTGCCTCACCTGCTGAGTTTCTCCAGCGTGTGTGTGTTGCTCTGGGTTTCCAGCATCTGCAGAATCTCTTGTGTTTATGAAGAGAAGAGAATTGGCCATATTTCAAGCAGACAGATTGTTGGGATTTGCTGTTTAAAACTGCAGGAACCGTGTGATGGTCAAGAAACAGTAGATCTGCAGAACCAGAATCAGGTTTATTATCACTGACATGAAACTTGTTAACTAGCAGCAGCAATTCAATGCAATACATGATGTAGAAGAAAAAAAAATAATATTAATAAATAAGTAAATCAATTACAGTATATGTACATTGAATAGTTTAAAATTGTGCAAAAAACAGAAGTACTGTATATTAAAAAGAGTGAGGTAGTGTCCAAGGGTTCAATGTCCATTTAGGAATCCGATGGCAGAGGGGAAGAAGCTGTTCCTGAATCGCTGAGTTTGTGCCTTCAGGTTTCTGTATTTCCTGCCTGATGGTAACAGTGAGAAAAGGGCATGCCCTGGGTGTTGGAGGTCTTTAATAATGGAAGCTGCCTTTCTGAGACACCGCTCCCTGAAGATGTTCTGGATACGTTGTAGGCTAGTACCCAAGATGGAACTGACTAGATTTACAACCTTCTGCAGCTTCTTTCAGTCCTGTGCAATAGCCTCTCCATACCAGACAGTGATGCAGCCTGTCAGAATGCTCTCCACGGTACATCTGTAGAAGTTTGAGCATATTTGTTGACATGCCAAAACTCTTCAAACTCTGAATGAAGCATAGCCGCTGTCTTGCCTTCTTTATAACTACATCGATGTGTTGGGACCAGGTTAGGTCGTTAGAGATCTTGACACTGAGGAACCTAAAGTTGCTCACTCTCTCCACTTCTGATCCCTCTATGAGGATTGGTATGTGTTTCTTCGTCTTACCCTTCCTGAAGTCCACAATCAGCTCTTTCGTCTTACTGACGTTGAGTGCCAGGTTGTTGCTGCGGTACCACTCCACTAGTTGGCATATCTCACTCCTGTACGCCCTCTCATCACCACCTGAGATTCTACCAACAATGGTTGTATCATCAGCAAATTTATAGATGGTGTTTGAGCTATGCCTAGCAACACAGTCATGTGTATATAGAGAGTAGAGCAGTGGGCTAAGCACACACCCCTGAGGTGCGTCAGTGAGGAGGGTATGTTATCACCAATTCACACAGATTGTGGTCTTCTGGTTAGGAAGTCGAGGATCCAATTGCAGAAGCAGGTACAGAGGCCCAGGTTCTGTAACTTCTCAATCAGGATTGTGGGAATGATGGTATTAAATGCTGAGCTATAGTTGATGAACAGCATCCTGACATAGGTGTTTGTGTTGTCCAGGTGGTCTAAAGCCATGTGGCCAGCCATTGAGATTGCATCTGCCATTGAACTATTGTGGCAATAAGCAAATTGCAATGGGTTCAGGTCCTTGCTGAGGCAGGAGTTTAGTCTAGTCATGACCGACCCCTCAAAGCATTTCATCACTGTAGATGTGAGTGCTACTGGGCAATAGTCATTAAGACAGCCCACATTATTCTTCTTAGGCATTGGCATAATTGTCACCATTTTGAAGCAAGTGGGAACTTCTGCCTGTAGCAGTGAGAGGTTGAAATTATCCTTGGATACTCCCACTAGTTGGTTAGCACAGGTTTTCAGAGCCTTACCAGACACTCCATCGGGACCTTCTGCCTTGCAAGGGTTCACTGCCTTTAAAGCCAGCCTAACATTGGCCTCTGAGACAGAGATCACAGGGTCACCAGGTGCAGCAGGGATCTTCACAGCTGTAGCTATGTTCTCCTTTCAAAGCGTGCGTAGAAGGTGTTGAGTTATCTGCTAGTGAAGCATCGCTGCCATTCATGCTATTGGGTTTCGCTTTGTAGGAAGTAGTGTCTTGCAAACCCTGCCAGAGTTGTCATACATCTGATGTTGCCTCCAACCTCATTCGAAATTGTCTCTTCGCCCTTGAAATAGCCCTCCGCAAATCATACCTGGTTTTCTGATACAGGCCTGTGTTGCCAGATTTGAATGCCACAGATCTAGCCTTCAGCAGACAACGTATCTCCTGGTTCATCCATGGCTTTTGGTTTGGGAATGTACAGTAAGTCTTTGTAGGCACACACTCATCCACACAGGTTTTCATGAAGTTGGTAACAACTGCAGCATACTCATCCAAGTTTGAAGATGAATCCTTGAATACAGTCTAGTTCACCAATTCAAAGCAGTTAAGTAGGCACTCCTGTGCTCCCCTTGTCCATACCTTCTTGGTCCTTACTGCTGGTGATGCAGTCTTCAGTCTCTGCCTATACTCAGGGAGTAGAAGTAAAGCCAGGTGATCAGACTTCCTGAAGTGAGGGCATGGAATAGCACGGTAGGCATTCTTGATGGTGGTGTAGCAATGGTCCAGTGTGTTGTTTCCTCTGGTATTGCAAGTGATTTGTTGATGGTAATTGCTTAGTGATTTTTTCAGACTGGCCTTGTTAAAATCTCCCAAAACAATGGTGAAGGCATTAGGATGCGCTGTTTCATGCATGTTGATGTATTGCTCAGATCATCTAAAGCCTGATTGATATTGGTCTGAGGTGGAATGTAAACTGCTACCGGAATGACCCCAGAGAACTCCTGTGGTAGGTAAAAAGGATGGCCCTTTACTGCAAGATATTCCAGGTCTGGTGATCAGAATTGGGACAGCACTGCTATATTTGTGCACCAAGAAGAGTTGATCATGAGGCATACTCCTCCACCTCTGCTTTTGAGAGACTCTTATAGATGTCGGGTTCTGTCGGGTTTCGGCGGGACTCAAGTGCAGACCAATGAATACTATTTCACCAGGATTATTAGGGAGCACAAAGGCAACAAAAACAGAAGGCAGGTACGAATCCAAATGGCAGACGTCTTACCAGGAAAAGCAGTCAGGCGAGGGCAGACAATCCAGAGCGCACAGGCAAAAATCGGGTCCAAGAGCAGACAAAATCCAAAACACTGAAGCAGGCAAAATCGGTTGGCAGAAGTTGCAATGACAGGCTGGAACGACACAGGTCAGAACTGGGACAAACTGGCAGAGGATGCTAGTCAAGGCGGGGTTTAAATGGACAGGGTAATGAGTGAAAATTAGAAACAGGTGGGTGCAAATGAGGAGACAAGCAGGTAATTGGAGGAAGTCCAAAAAGGGAAAGGGGCTGGGTCAGAACCTACATGTCCAGGTGAAAGAAAACAGAAATTAAAGACTGTCGTGATCCAGAGCTACAAGCAGAGGCCCTTCGAGCCAGTGTTCAGGCCGGATCCTTAACAATAGATCTATCCTGATGATGTACAGTAAACCCGTCGATCTGAATCACTGCATCCGTTATGGAGTTCTGAATATGATTTTACAAACAAAATTAGACTAGTATAGCACCTTTACAAGCACAAGAATCAGAATTCGGGCAAGAAATTATAAACCAATTAGTCCTGCTCTGCTCTATCTCAAGCCAATAAGAAGATTTGAAACAATAAACCATTGACCAGTAAGCTGGTCAATGCAAATTCCCAAATACAAGTCCTTCCTGATCACAAATAGAGTTTTTGTTAAGGACCCAGCCCTATTTGGCAGATGATTCCAAAGACAATCTGATAAAATCTCATTTAGGAAAACAGGAGTTGATAGGGTTCTAAGTTGTATGTTATGTTGACCTTCATTGATCAGGGGATTGAGTTCAAACGCTGTGAAGTAAGGTTTCAGTTTTATAAAACCTTGGTTAGAACACACCTGGAAAAATGTGCTCAGTTCTGGTTGCTTTGTTCTAGGAAAGATGAGAAAGCTTTACAGAGGATGCAGAGGAGATTTACCAGGATGTTGCTTGGATTAAATTGCATGTCTTATGAAGATAGGTTGAGCAAGATAGTTTTGTTTTCTCTTTGGAGTGAAGGAGGGTGAGAGTTGACTAGATAGAGGTGTATAAGATGATAAGGGACATCCACAGAGTGGACAGCCAGCACTTTTTTCCCAGGGTGGAAATGGCTAATATGAAGGAGCACCATTTTAAGGTAATCAAAGGAAAGTATAGGGGGTTGTTGGATTTAAGTCTTTTACAAAGAGGGTGGTGAATGCATGGAATACACTGCCAGGGTGGTGTTAGTGGCAGATATGTACATCAGAGACAATTAAAAACCTTTTAAGTAGGTGTACAGATGGTGGAAAAATGGAGAGCTATGTGGGAGGGAAGGGCTAGATTGATCTTAGAGTAGATTAAAACGTCAGCACAACATCATAGACCAAAGGGCCTGTAATGTGCTGTAGTGTTCTATGTTCTATGTTCCAGATAAGGACAAAAATTAAATCCTTAAGAGTCTGAAAGGATGTGACCACACGAACAGAGGGCAAGAAGCAAAGGGAAGAGGGTAGGAAGGAACTTGTCAGATTGGAAGCACATTGTGTATAGAAGCTTGTGTGGGAGTCAATTGCTTACTGAGTAACAGCATAATGTGGAGAAGAATGGGGCAGAGCTTACAGCAGCACGGATGTGGAGGAGCTGGCATTGTTAGAGAAGAGATGACTGAGAGGAGATCTGAAAGTGGTGATAAATGCTATTGCTATGTTTGTTCTTGAACAAAGACAAACTTGTGTGGGTAAAAATTATAGAACTATTTTATTTACAGACTTACAGAATGGCTTCAGCTTGACCACATCTTACTCACTTTCTTCTAGCTTGCCGAGAGAGAGAGAGAGAGAGAGAGAGAGAGAGAGAGAGAGAGAGTGAGTGTGTGTGTGTGTGTGTGTGTGTGTATGTGTGTGTGTGTGTGTGTATTCCATTCACCAACATCACCTCCAGTTGTTCCGGGTGAACTACCCACATTACACACTAGGAACTGAAGTTCTTTATTACATACACACATAATAACACATTTTTCCCCTTTAAAGAAAACAAACACAATAGTATAACAACAACAGGAATTCTGCAGATGCTGGAAATTCGAGCAACACACATCAAAGTTGCTGGTGAACGCAGCAGGCCAGGCAGCATCTCTAGGAAGAGGTGCAGTCGACGCTTCAGGCCGAGACCCTTCGTCAGGACTAACTGAAGGAAGAGTGAGTAAGAGATTTGAAAGTTGGAAGGGGAGGGGGAGATCCAAAATGATAGGAGAAGACAGGAGGGGGAGGGATGGAGCCAAGAGCTGGACAGGTGATTGGCAAAAGGGATACGAGAGGATCATGGGACAGGAGGTCCGGGAAGAAAGACGGGGGGGGGGGGAACCCAGAGGATGGGCAAGGGGTATATTCAGAGGGACAGAGAGAGAAAAAGGAGAGTGAGAGAAAGAATGTGTCAATAGTAACACAATTGACACAATAGTAACACAATAGTATGTCCTCATAGACCTGCAAGACATAATAATGCTTTCCAACAAAGATATTTACATTGACTTCAATTGTAATAAGCAAATACAGTCCTTTATTCACTCAACCACTTTCAATCCATCTCCGTGGTGGTTTAATGATGCCTTTCGATCTGCTATGTGTTTCCACAGATGTCTCGCTTTCACTTGCTGTGTTCATACCACTGTCCTTTTGAGAATTCCGATCTATGTGTTCATTTATTTCACGTCCTTCTGCCAAGATCCTATCTATTCATCACTGTTCGTGTTCTTGCTGTGTGGCCATAATTCACTGCACATGCCTCATAACGGAGGCTTGGACTACATCCATGTGATCAGTGAGTCTTTGTACGGGTTCCAACTGAGTCTGTCTCAGTTCAGAGATCTGTCTATGATACTGTGTATCATAGACAGGAACTCCTCCTGTTGGCTTGTGTTGAACTGGTGCTGTTGTTCTGACCTTGGGGATTGAGTGGCTTCCCCATAATCCTTTTTATTCTTCCTCTTCAACTTTGGTGAAGATTGAGAAGATATTTTTGATTTTCAGCCTTTAACTGGAAGCCAATGAGCGACAAATTTTGAACCAAAGCTGCAGGGTGTGGAAGTACAATTGGTGACTTCTTCACCATGATATCTCTGTTCAGTACTGGCATCGTGACTGTCATGCTGGTGTAACTGGTATGATGTCTATGGAGGCGGAGTTCTAGTGCTTCGCTTGTATAACCTCCCTAGAGCTCTCATGGATGCTGTTACAAGTTTCTCGAGTTACATCAGGTAAGCATCTGAACCCCTCAAAGACATCTGCATACTCTTTCATGCATGGTATGGTCATCTTTGGTTTGTGAAGCCACTAGGGAAACTCCACCAGGTTAAGCTTTTCACATGCACTCAGACCTAATACTGGCTGTACTCGCTTTTCTACAATTAGTAGCTGTGTCTTTAGGTGCTGCTCCTTTTACTGGAATGTTCTCTCCAGTATATCCTGTGATGTTTAATTGCAACGGTTAAATCTTGCTCTTAATTTTGAGAGTCTTGTAATCATCCATAGACAACAGATTCACCCGGGCTCTGGTGTCAAGCTTGAATAGAATTACTGTCTCATTCCCTGTCACTGCAACAATACATTCTGTCTTACCAGCACCTACAGTCTGTAGAGAATCCACAAAGACCTTCTCCACTTCCTCAGCAACCATGTGCACCTTTCTCTTGGTAGCCCCCACTTAGCAGCACTTTGTGAAATGATCCCTCATCCCACAATTATTGCAGGACTTTCCATAAGTAGGACAGATCTTTGGAATGTATCTCCCTCCACATCTGTTGCACTTACAGATTGAGCATGCCTCTTTGCTGTGCTGTTGCCTTGTGCTCTGCCCCTCTGGTTTCACAGTATGTACTGTTGTTTCTGCCTTGTACAGCTCTTTCACTTGTGCTCACATTGCCTCCGCTGGTAAACTGTATAGCTGTGTGAGGACTTAGCTTATCCATCGAGGGGACTTTTAGGCTCTAACCTCAATCTCTTGGTGAACTTTGAGACAGTGTGCTCTCTTGCTGGCAGCTTTTCTCCGTCGGAACATAATGTTTCTTTCTTAGTCGCTCATGGTATTCAGTTTTTAGACTTCACGCCGACTTCAGACACCATGTTATATTTGTTCTTTAACAAAGACAAACTTGCCTAGGTAAGTACACAAGAATAATTCTATTTACAGATTTACAAAATGTCTTCAGTTTGACCACATTTTATTCAGGATGGGACCTCGGTGTGAGTCCCCAAATCCTAAAAACTTTCTATAGGGATACAATTGAGAGCATCCTGACTGGCTGCATCACTGCCTGGCATAGAAACATAGAAACATAGAAAATAGGTGCAGGAGTAGGCCATTCGGCCCTTTGAGCCTGCACTGCCATTTATTATGATCATGGCTGATCATCCAACTCAGAACCCTGCACCAACCTTCCCTCCATACCCCCTGATCCCCGTAGCCACAAGGGCCATATCTAACTCCCTCTTAAATATAGCCAATGAACTGGCCTCAACTTCCCTCAATAGTAGGATTCTGCAGAGAGTGGTGCGGACAGCCCAGCGCATCTGTAGATGTGAACTTCTGGACATTTACAAAGACAGGTGTATAAAAAGGAACCAAAGGATCACTGGGGACCTGAGTCACCCCAACCACCAACTGCTCCAGCTGCTACCATCTGGGAAACGGTACCACAGCATAAAAGCCAGGACCAACAGGCTCTGGGCCAGCTTCTTCCACCAGGTCATCAGACTGATTAATCAGAATCAGAAACAGGTTGGTTATCACCGGCATGTGTCATGTGCCTGAAGATGTTCTGGGTACTTTGTAGGCTAGATGGAGCCGACTAAATTTATGACTGTCTGCAGCTTCTTTTAGTCCTGTGCAGTAGTTCCCTCCAACCCAGACAAAACTGCTAATGAAGTATAGTTGCTACCTTGCTGGTACAAATGTATTTCTATGTTATATTGACTGTCCTGTTGTACATACTATTTATTACAAATTACTATAAATTGCATATTGCATATTTAAATGGAGCTGTAACATTAAAATTTTTACTCCTCATGTATGTGAAGACTGTAAGAAAAAAAGTCAATTCAATTCAATTCCATTCTAGTCAGCCAAGAGCATGTGCTTGTGTGTGTGTTTCTCTGTGTGTGTGTGTCCCATTCACCAACATCTGTCTTCTGTTTCTGTCTTCACTAAGGAGGACATAAATAATCTTCCAGAAATAGTAGGGGACAGAGGGTCCAGTGAGATGGAGGAACTGAGTGAAATACATGTTAGTAGGGAAGTGGTGTTAGGTAAATTGAAGGGATTGAAGGCAGATAAATCCCCAGGGCAAGATGGTCTGCATCCTAGAGTGCTTAAGGAAGTAGCCCAAGAAATAGTGGATGCATTAGTGATAATTTTTCAAAACTCGTTAGATTCTGGACTAGTTCCTGAGGATTGGAGGGTGGCTAATGTAACTCCACTTTTTAAAAAAGGAGGGAGAGAGAAACCGGGGAATTATAGACCGGTTAGTCCAACATCGGTGGTGGGGAAACTGCTAGAGTCAGTTATCAAAGATGTGATAACAGCACATTTGGAAAGCGGTGAAATGATCAGACAAAGTCAGCATGGATTTGTGAAAGGAAAATCATGTCTGACGCATCTCATAAAATTTTTTGAGGATGTAACTAGTAGAGTGGATAGGGGAGAACCAGTGGATGTGGTATATTTGGATTTTCAAAAGGCTTTTGACAAGGTCCCACACAGGAGATTAGTGTGCAAACTTAAAGCACACAGTATTGGGGGTAAGGTATTGGTGTGGGTGGAGAATTGGTTAGCAGACAGGAAGCAAAGAGTGGGAATAAACGGGACCTTTTCAGAATGGCAGGCGGTGACTAGTGGGGTACCGCAAGGTTCAGTGCTGGGACCCCAGTTGTTTACAATGTATATTAATTGGATGAGGGAATTAAATGCAGCATCTCCAAGTTTGCGGATGACACGAAGCTGGGTGGCAGTGTTAGCAGTGAGGAGGATGCTAAGAGGATGCAGGGTGACTTGAATAGGTTGGGTGAGTGGGCAAATTCATGGCAGATGCAATTTAATGTGGATAAATGTGAAGTTATCCACTTTGGTGGCAAAAATAGGAAAACAGATTATTATCTGAATGGTGGCCAATTAGGAAAAGGGGAGGTGCAACGAGACCTGGGTGTCATTATACACCAGTCATTGAAAGTGGGTATGCAGGTACAGCAGGCGGTGAAAAAGGCGAATGGTATGCTGGCATTTATAGCGAGAGGATTTGAGTACAGGAGCAGGGAGGTACTACTGCAGTTGTACAAGGCCTTGGTGAGACCACACCTGGAGTATTGTGTGCAGTTTTGGTCCCCTAATCTGAGGAAAGACATCCTTGCCATAGAGGGAGTACAAAGAAGGTTCACCAGATTGATTCCTGGGATGGCAGGACTTTCATATGAAGAAAGACTGGATGAACTGGGCTTGTACTCGTTGGAATTTAGAAGATTGAGGGGGGATCTGATTGAAACGTATAAGATCCTAAAGGGATTGGACATGCTAGATGCAGGAAGATTGTTCCCGATGTTGGGGAAGTCCAAAACGAGGGGCCACAGTTTGAGGATAGAGGGGAAGCCTTTTAGGACCGAGATTAGGAAAAACTTCTTCACACAGAGAGTGGTGAATCTGTGGAATTCTCTGCCACAGGAAAAAGTTGAGGCCAGTTCATTGGCTATATTTAAGAGGGAGTTAGATATGGCCCTTGTGGCTACGGGGGTCGGGGGTATGGAGGGAAGGCTGGTGCAGGGTTCTGAGTTGGATGATCAGCCATGATCATAATAAATGGTGGTGCAGGCTTGAAGGGCCGAATGGCCTACTCCTGCACCTATTTTCTATGTTTCTATGTTTCTATCACTTCCGGTTCCAAGTGAACTGCACATTGCACACTGGGAATTGAAGTTCTTTATTATGTACACACATAATAAATGGTTTTGGCAAATGTAACTTGTCTGTATTTGACCCACCTCCCTCTCCTCTCGCTACGACCATTGGACGGGAGGTCTTGGTTCCCATGTCGCCAGGTTTGAGAGCAGTTGTTGGCCTGCAGCCATTGGGCTCCTGGACTGGTTTCACTCACCTCAGTGGTAAACTACCTCCGCAGCTGTGGACTCCAATTCAGGGAGTCTGTGGTTCATGTTCTGTGTGTTATTTGTTTACTTTTTTACTGTTTGCACAATTTGTTCTGTTTACACACATTGAGGTTTGACGTGTGGAGTTCTTTAATGGGTTCTATTGTGTTTCTTTGTTTTGTGGTTGCCTGCAAGAAGATGAATCTCAAGGTTGTATACGGTATACATACTTTGATAATAAATGTACCTTGAACTAAGAATAGAAAAGTACAACTGAAGCATTCAGGCTTAAGCATTGGTATTAAGAAATGTGGGTTAGGCACTTCATTCAGGTTCAGACAAGTGTTTTGTCATATACACTGGGTTGCAATGTGATTCCTTATTTGTGTGATGCCCACAGAGGTAAACAGTATGCATGGTGATAATAAATCTGAATAAATTATCAGATTTGTGGATTTATGGAACCAGATGCATGTTTATGATTTTGACTTTAAGAGAATTAAAATCTGACATTGTTGGGCAGCAGATCAGTTTACACAAGGGATAGTAATAAGCTTGGTGCCGGCTGAAGTCAGGCAAAAAGAAATGCTGTAGTGACAACAGGGACCAGGAGGATGAACATACGAGAGCACGCCACGGGGAAGTGGATGTGAAAGAGGCAACTGGTTTAGAAGTCTGATTGCAGTGGAGAAGAAGAACTGATTAGAAGTGTAGGTGTTTTTCAAGCTTCAGAGACTGGAAAAGGGCCTGAGGTGTTGTGGCCTGGAAGGGTTGTGGAAGCAGATGCAACTCCCAATGGAAATCCAGAAAGGAACATGGGAGGGAAATGTATAGAGTGCTGGGTAAAGAACAGAGGCATGAAACTTATTGGAAAGTTCTAGCATAGGAATGATGGGCTGAACAGCCTCCCCCATTCTGCATCAGTGATGATTCTCTGCAAGATGTGGTTTTTAAGTGTAATAAATTAAAGGCAAGCATGAAAAGGCTTAAGGAAGGGCTTAACTAACATGGCAGTCAGCCAAACAATTATAGCAACCATTGGGTGGATTATGTACCAAATAAAAATAAGCTGGCTTTGCTGATCTTGGGCTTGGCTGACAGCTGAAGTGATTACAGGGTGCTCACATGAGTGGGATGTGGACATTTTTCATCGCAGAATTTATAATTTAAGGCAGAGCATTCCAAAATTAGATTTTGTGGCGATGAGGATTCTTGTATTGACTGTGCCTCTTGTAAACTGATTAGTTCCCTGATCACGTCAGATTTTAGTTCCCTTAAAGAAGAAAGTGAATAAAAATCTGGCTGATTCTATAAATTCACAGATCTTATATCTTATTCTGATGAGGCTGGCAGATGACTGTAATTCCCCAAAGACCAAAATGTTGTGGTTTTGTGCAAATTCCAGATTATGCTCTATTAATCCACATCCTGGGCCATTATTGTGAAGTGCGGTTCTAATCATTCTAGATTCACTCTCTGGTTCCCTCCATCTCCTCTCTCTCTCTCTCTTTCTTTCTCTCTCTCTCTCTCTTTCTCTCTCTCTCTTTCTCTCTCTCTCTCTCTCTCTCTCTCTCTCTCCCCATCACACACTAAATCTATCTTGAAAGCCAGCTCTAAAAGGATAAAGAGAGAGTGAGAGAGACAGACTGTGAGACAGAGACAGACAGTCAGACAGAGACAGAGTGAGACAGAGAGAGAGAGAGAGAGAGAGAAAGGGAGAGAGAGACAGCGAGAGAGAGAGAGAGAGAGAAACACAGAGACATAGAAACAGACAGACGGAGTCAGAGACAGAGACAGAGTGAGACAGAGAGGGAGAGAGAGGGAGAGAGAGACAGCGAGAGAGAGAGAGAGGGAGAGAGAGAAACACAGAGACATAGAAACAGACAGACGGAGTCAGAGACAGAGACAGAGTGAGACAGAGAGACAGAGAGAGTCAAACTGTGAGACAGGGAGAACAGCAAGAGAGAGAGAGAGAGAGAGAGAGAGAGACATAGAAACAGACAGATGGAGTCAGAGACAGAGAGCAACAGGGCTGAGACAGACTGTAGGGAAGCTGCAGAGGCAGTCTGAAAAGGGCATGTGTGTCAGCTGATGGGTCAGTAGTAAGTGATCGGGGAAATTGCTCAGCTTTGTGGACCACACGCCGGGGTCTCAAGGAGTCTGTCTTGGTGGGATAGTCAGTAGGTGTGTCAGGAAGTGAAGCAGTTCACTTCCACGCTCTGAGTGCAGAGCAATGGCCCAGTGACTCCCCTGAGGACTGAGGTTTGAGGAGAAACAGCAGCTGGTTGACAGCAGGAAACATCAGGGATAACATGATAGAAATATAAAGACTGCCTAAGTGGTGATGCTCCAGGAACAAACATTCCTGCTGACTGTTTCAAATGATCACAGCATCCGAAGAGTAATCATCCCCACAGTTTTGAAGGTTGTCCTGCAGCTTATGTGGGGCCTCAATCCTCAGTCTTCACGTTCAGCTTTATCAGCAAAGCCACACCCTGGCTGGGATCCCCACAACGGAAATAGCTAACACGAGGGGCCAGAACTTTAAGGGGACTGGAGGAAAATATATGGATGGTGTCAGAGGTGGGTTTTTACACAGAGATTGGTGAGTGTGTGGAATGAGTGTTAGAAATAAATACTTCAGGGACATTTAAGAAACTCTTAGATAGGCATGGATGCTATAAAGATGGAGGGCTACGTAGGAGGGAATGTTTAGATTGATCTTAGAGTAGGTCAAAAGGTTGGAACAGCAGTGTGGATTTGAATGGCATGTGGAGGATCAGAGGGATTTTGGAGTCTGAGTCCATAGGACACTCAAGGCTGCTGCACAGATTGACTCTGTGGTTAAGAAAGCATACGGTACATTGGCCTTCATCAATCATGGGAGTGAGTCTAGGAGTCGAGAGGTAATGTTGCAGCTATATAGGACCCTGATCAGACCCCACTTGGAGTACATAGAAAGAGTGCAGAGGAAATTTACAAGGATGTTGCCTGAACTGGGGAGTATGCCTTTTGAGAATAGGTTGGGTGAACTCGGCTATTTTTCCTTGGTGTGACAGAGTTTGAAAGGTGACCTGATAGAGATGTACAAGATAATGAGAGGCATTGATCATGTGGATAGTCAGAGGCTTTTTCCCAGGTCTGAAATGGCTAGCACGAGAGGGCACAGTTTTAAGGTGCATGGAAGTAGGTACAGAGGAAATGTCAGGGGTAAGTTTTTAATGCAGAGAGTGGTGAATGCATGGAATGGTGGAATGGTGGTGGAGGCGGATACAATAGTGTCTTTTAAGAGACTCTTAGGTAGGTACATGAAGCTCAGAAAAATAGAGGGCTATTGGTAACCCTAGGTAATTTCTAAGGTAAGGATATGTTTGGCACAGCCTTGTGGGCCGAAGGGCCTGTATTGTGCTGTAGGTTTTCTAAGTTTCTATGCTTCTACTGTGCATTACTGTTCTATGTTCTAACACAGACCCTGACATCTGAAAACAAGAAGCTCAGACAGGAACATTGCCCTAAAAGTCCAATAACTATTTGGAGTATTATGAGCAATTTTGGGCCCCTTATCTGAAAAGGATGTGCTGGCATTGGAGAAGTTCATGAGAATGATCCTAGGAATGAAAGGGTTATGCCCATGAGGAATGTTTGAAGATCTGAGCTTGCATTAATTGGAGTTTAGAAGAATGAGATCTATACAATTTTGAAGCCTATTGAATATTGAAAGGCTTGAGTGGATGTGGACAGGATGCTTCCTGTAGTCGGGGAGTCTACGACCAGAGGGCACAGTCTCAGAATACAAGGACAACAGAGAATAGGAGAAGTTTCTTTAGCCAGAGGTGGTAAATCTCTGGAATTCTTTGCCACAGATGGCTGTGGATTGGGTATATCTAAAGTGGTCGTTGATAGGTTCTTGATTAGTAAAGCCATCAAAGGTTATGGGGAGAAGGCAGGAGAATGGGGTTGAGAGGGATAATAAAACAGCCATAATACAATGCCAGAGCAGACTCGATGGGCTGAATGTTCTAATTCTGCTCCCAGATCTTATGGTTTTATGGTCTTAGGTCTAAACAAATGGACCCGACAATTTGCCAACGTGGGAGAAGAGGAAAATGTACAGGAGACTAAACTAACTAATGATCACACTGAGTCAAGGGTGTTGGTTTGGAGATGTAGCGACAGGTTAGATGAACAAATAAACCTCAGGCTGAAAGTTCTGTCTCTATTTATTGCTGCAAGTCAATCAAAGAGTGCAAAAAGCGATGGAGAATGGAATTAGACTAATCTGGGGAGAAGAGAAAAGAGGGGCAAAATTGCCTGTTCCTAAATTGCAAAGTTCTAAAGATTTAAAAGGTCCTGAAAATCTGGGTTTACATTCACCAAGACATAGAAGTACAAAATTGCCACTGTTCGTTACTAATAATTTGCAGATATAATCCTACATTAGACCTTGTTAAAATTACCCTGCTGCATTTTCCTGATCTGTTTCCAATGGTAGGGAGTTTATCTATAATTTTATCGAGCCTCTTAACCATTGATCCCGTTCCTACCCAAACACCCTGTAGACTTTTATGCAGGATATAGTGTCATCAATTCGGGTAGATGGAGCTCGTCAGCCTGGGAAGGCAGTCCATTTAAGAGAGAGAAAACTCTGATTTCAAACCACTGCTTCCTTGTGGTCATACCCACTGATGGGAAAGGCTTCGGAAGTAAACCCTGAGGACAAATCCAGAGCCGGAGTCCCTAAGGCAGTCTGACGTTGCGTTCGACCTCATTCTGGCAACTCCTGCGACGACACTGGTGTCATGCTGTATCGGCCCTTGCCCTTCCCTTGGACAATATCGATGTCATGGAGAGGGGAGACTTGCTGCATGAGCAACTGCAGGTCTTTCATACAACCTTGCCCAGGCCTGCGCCCTGGAGAGGACACTCCACTGTCTCACCGCGACAGACTGAAGCAAGACTTTCCAGGCGCAGATCCATGGTCTCGCGAGACTGACGGACGCCACCACCACCAGTGTCATCAAAAAGCCAAGCCTGGCAGATAATCTACAATACCAAAGAAGTCTCTTCTCCACACATCCACTCCTGATTCCTTGCTAGATAGCAACTCTGCACAGGCAGACCTGGTTGTCAGAGTCACCTCAATAGATGGTGGCCTAGAGTTACACTGCAGTATTTCATCAGGAATGGTGCCACAGTGCATCAATTACCAGATATGACAACCAGAAGTTGGAAGGCCTGGTACACTTGGCGAAGAACGGGCATTGACCTTAACTACCCTTTCAAATGATTCTCAAATTAGAATAAAATACAATAAGAATAAAAATGAAATATTCAGCACCAGAACTGGCACCATTTCATATACAAGAAAGAACTTTCAGACTTGATACTGCAACAATAAACATCAGCTAGAGGAACTCAACAGGCCAGTCGGCATTGATGGAGGGGAAAACAGTCAATGTTTTGCGCTGAAACCTTTCATCAGGACTGCTGGAGGAACTCGGGGGCTGAATTGCATCTGTGGGGGTGGAAAAGAACTGCTAGCTTCCGGGTTGAAACTCTGCATCAAGGATCACGGATGGAGCAGGGAGAGATATAAAGAGGAGAGGGGCAAGGGTTGGCCCTGAGTTGATTGGTGGACTGAGGAGGGGCAAGGGAGGAACAGTGCTTATCCTGCATAGTTTCTCCATAGCAACGGGTGTACTCATGCCTGAACTGGGATAACCAGTCATAGAACATAGATCATTACAGCACAGTACAGGCCCTTCAACCCATGATGTTGTGCTGACCTTTTAACCTACACTAACATCAATTTACATAGCCCTCCTACATAGCCCCACAATTCTCTCTCATCTATGTGCCCATCTAACAGTTTATTAAATGTCCTGAATATATCTGCCTCTACCACCACCATGGTGTTCCATGACCTCACCACTCTCTGTGTAAAAACCTTACCTCTGACATCCTCCTAAATGCCCCTCTAATCACCTTAAAATGATGCTTCTTTGTATCAGTCATTTCTGCTCTGGAAAAAGACTCTGGCAACCCACTCCATCTATACCTCCTATTATCTTGTACACCTCTATCAAGTTAGCTCTCATCCATCATTGCTCCAAAAAGAAAGGCCCCAGCTCACTCAATCTACCGTCATAAGACATGTTCCCTAATCCAGGCAGCATCCTGCTAAATCCCCTCTGCACCCCCTCTAAGGCTTCAATATCCTTCCTATAATGAGGCAACCAGAAATGAACACAATATTCCAAGTGCAGTCTCACCAGGGTTTTATAGAGTTGCAACATTACCTCATGGCTCTTGAACTCAATCCCCCGACTACTGAAGGCCAACACACTGTACGCCTTCTTAACTACCTTAACAACTTGCGTGGCAACCTTGGGTGATTTATGGATGTAGAAACATAGAAAACCTACAGCACAATACAGGCCCTTTGGCCCACAAAGCTATGCCGAACATTTCCTTACCTTAGACCTACCTAGGGTTTACTCATAGCCCTCTATTTTTTAAGCTCCATGTAGCCATCCAGGAGTCTCTTAAAAGACCCTATCGTTTCTACCTTCACCACTGCCGCCGGCAGCCCATTCTACACCCTCACCACTCTCTGCGTAAAGAACTTACCCCTGACATCTCCGCTGTACCTACTTCCAGGTACCTTAAAACTATACCCTCTCATGCTAACCAGTTAAGCCTTGGGGAAAAGCTTCTGACTATCCACACAATTAATGCCTCTTATTATATTGTACACCTCTATCAGGTCACCTCTCATCTTCCGCCGCTCCAAGGAGAAAAGGCTGAGTTCACTCAACCTATTCTCAGAAGGCATGCTCCCCAATTTAGGCAACATTCTTGTAAATCTCCTCTGCACCCTTTCTATGGTTTCTACGTCCTTCCTATAGTAAGGCAACCAGAATTGAGCACAGTACTCCAAGTGGGGTCTGACCAGGGTCCTATATAGCTGCAATATTACCTCTCGGCTCTTAAACTCAATTCCATGGTTGATGAAGGCCAATGCGCTGCATGCCTTCTTAACCACAGAGTCAACCTGCGTAGCAGCTTTGAGTGTCCTATGGACTCGGACCCCGAGATCCCTCTGATCCTCCACACTGCCAAGAGTCTTAGCATTAAAAAGGCTTTTGACAAGGTCCCACACAGGAGATTAGTGTGCAAACTTAAAGCACATGGTATTGGGGGTAAGGTATTGATGTGGATAGAGAATTGGTTGGCAGACAGGAAGCAAAGAGTGGGAATAAACGGGACCTTTTCAGAATGGCAGGCAGTGACTAGTGGGGTACCACAAGGCTCAGTGCTGGGACCCCAGTTTACAATATATATTAATGACTTGGATGAGGGAATTAAATGCAGCATCTCCAAGTTTGCGGATGACACGAAGCTGGGCGGCAGTGTTAGCTGTGAGGAGGATGCTAAGAGGATGCAGGGTGACTTGGATAGGTTAGTTGAGTGGGCAAGTTCATGGCAGATGCAATTTAATGTGGATAAATGTGAGGTTTGGTGGCAAGAACAGGAAAACAGATTATTATCTGAATGGTGGCCGATTAGGAAAAGGGGAGGTGCAACGAGACCTGGGTGTCATTATACACCAGTCATTGAAAGTGGGCATGCAGGTACAGCAGGCGGTGAAAAAGGCGAATGGTATGCTGGCATTCAAAGCAAGAGGATTCGAGTACCGGAGCAGGGAGGTATGACTGCAGTTGTACAAGGCATTGGTGAGACCACACCTGGAGAACTGTGCGCAGTTTTGGTCCCCTAATCTGAGGAAAGACATCCCTGCCATAGAGGGAGTACAAAGAAGGTTCACCAGATTGATTCCTGGGATGGCAGGACTGAAAGACTGGATCGACTAGGCTGATACTCATTGGAATTTAGAAGATTGAGGGGGAATCTTATTGAACCGTATAAAATCCTCAAGGGATTGGACAGGCTAGATGCAGGAAGATTATTCCCGATGTTGGGAAAGTCCAGAACGAGGGGTCACAGTTTGAGGATAAAGGGGAAGCCTTTTAGGACCGAGATTAGGAAAAATTTCTTCACACAGAGAGTGGTGAATCTGTGGACTTCTCTGCTACAGGAAACAGTTGAGGCCTGTTCATTGGCTATATTTAAGAGGGAGTTAGATATGGCCCTTGTGACTAAAGGGATCAGGGGGTATGGAGGGAAGGCTGGTACAGGGCTCTGAGTTGGATGATCAGCCATGATCATACTGAATGGCGGTGCAGCCTTGAAGGGCCGAATGGCCTACTCCTGCACCTATTTTCTATGTTTCTATATTAATACTATATTCTGCCATCATATTTGACCTACCAAAATGAACAACCTCACACTTATCTGGTTGAACTCCATCTGCCACTTCTCAGCCCAGTTTTGCATCCTATCGATGTCCCGTTGCAACCTCTGACAGCCCCCCACACTATCCACAACAGACCCAATGTTTGTGTAATTAGCAAATTTACTAATCCAACCCTCCACTTCCTCATCCAGGTCATTTATAAAAATCGCAAAGAGCAGGGGTCCCAGAACAGATCCCTGAGGCACACCACTGGTCACCAGCCTCCATGCAGAATATGACCTGTCTACAACCACTCTTTGCTTTCTGTGGGCAAGCCAGTTTTGGATCCACAAAGCAATGTCCCATTGAATCCCATGCCTCCTTACCTTCTCAATAAGCCTTGCATGGGGCACCTTATCAAATGCCTTGCTGAAATCCATATACACTAAATCTACTGCTCTTCCTTCATCAATGTGTTTAGTCACATCCTCAAAAAATTCAATCAGGCTCATAAGGCATGATCTGCCTTTGACAAAGCCATGCTGACTATTCCAAATCATATTATGCCTCTCCAAATGTTCATAAATCCTGCCTCTCAGGATCTTCTCCAGCAACTTACCAACCACTGAAGTAAGATTCACTGGCCTATAGTTTCCTGGGATATCTCTACTCCCTTTTGTGAATAAGGGAAAAACATCCGCAACCCTCCAATCCTTCGGATCCTCTCCCATCCTCATTAATGATGCAAAGATCATTGCCAGAGGCTTAGCAATCTCCTCCCTCGCTTCCCACAGTAACCTGGGGTATATCTCATCCGGTACCGGTGACTTATCCAACTTGATGCTTTCCAAAATCTCCAGCACATCTTCTTTCTTAAGATCTACTTCTCAAGCTTTTCAGTCTACTGCAAGTCATCCGTACAATAGCCAAGATCCTTTTGCGTAGTGAATACTGGAGCAAAGTATTCATTAAGTACCTCCGATATTTCCTTCTGTTCCATACACACTTTTCCTTTGTCACACTTGATTGGTCCTATTCTCTCACGTCTTATCCTCTTGCTCTTCACATACTTGTAGAATGCCTTGGAGTTTTTGTTAATCCTGTCCACCAAGGCCTTCTCATGGCCCCTTCTGGCTCTCCTAATTTCATTCTTAAGCTCCGTCCTGAAAGCCTTATAATCTTCTAGATTCCTATCATTACCTAGTTTTTTAGAACCTTTCATAAGCTCTTCTTTTCTTCTTGACTAGATTTACAACAGCCTTTGTGCACCACGGATTTTGTACCATACCATCCTTTCCATGTCTCATTGGAATGTACCTATGCAGAACTCCACACAAATATCCCCTGAACATTTGTCATAGTTTTCTATACGTTTCCCTGAGAACATCTGTTTCCAATTTGTGCTTCCAAGTTCCTGCCTGGTAGCCTTATAGTTCCCCTTATTCCAATTAAACATTTCCCTATCTTGTCTGTTCCTATCCCTCTCCAATGCTATGGTAAAGGAGATAGAGTTGTGATCACTATCTCCAAAATGCTCTCCCACTGAGAGATCGGACACCTAACCAGGTTCATTTCCCATTACAGTACCAGATCAAGTACAGCCTCTCCTCTTGTAAGCTTATCTACATATTGTGTGAAGAAACCTTCCTGAACACACCTGACAAGCTCTACCCCATCTAAACCCCTCACTCTAGGGAGATGCCAATCAATATTTGGGAAATTAAAATTTCCCACCACAACAAACCTGCTATTATTACTCCTTTCCAGAATCTGTTTCCCTATCTGCTCCTCGATGTCCCTGTTACTATTGGGTGGTCTATAAGAAACACCCAGTAGAGTTATTGACCCCTTCCTATTCCTAACTTCCACCCACAGAGACTCCATAGACAACCCCTCCATGACTTCCTCCTTTTCTGCATCTGTGACACTATCTCTGATCAACAGTGCCATACCTCCACCTCTTTTGCCTCCGTCCTTGTTCTTTCTGAAACATCTAAAGTCTGGCACTCGAAGTAGCCATTCCTGTCCCTGCACCATCCAAGTCTCTGTAATGGCCACAACATCATAGCTCCAAGTGCTGATCCACGCTCTAAGCTCATCCGCTTTATTCATGCTACTCCTTGCATTAAAATAGATACATCTCAAACCATCGGACTGAGTACATCCCTTCTCTATCACCTGCCTATCCTCCCTTTCACATTGTCTCCAAACTTTCTCTATAAGTCAACCTCCCTTCAGTTCAGTTCACTTAGGTTCCCACCTCCCAGCAATTCTAGTTTAAACTCTCCCCAATACTCTTAGCAAACCTTCCCACCAGGATATTGGTCCCCCTCGGATTCAAGTGCAACCTGTCCTTTTTGTACAGGTCATACCTGCCCCAAAAGAGATCTCAATGATCCAGAAATCTGAATCCCTGCCCCCTGCTCCAATCCCTCAGCCAGTCCAAAATCCCTCTGTTCCATCACACTGCCATTAACCCTGCATCCTGCCTTCAACAGCAAAGTATCAAAAACATGCTACATCGCACATACTATTCCTAAAGGTACCTGTACATTTACAGGGAGTTGAACCAAGACGCTACCAGTTCTTTACTAATTGTTAATTACACTCCCCAGGATTCAAGAGGTCCTCTTCGGACTCGACAGCACATTCTACTGACACTGGAATGCCTTTGCTTCTCTGCAACACTTAGTTCCTTACCCATTCCTCTCCTTCCACCTTAGAGCCTTGATTGTTGGGGATTCATGCATGCAAGCCAGCTGCCTTTGAACCCTCCTCCTGTGACAAGGTAAGTGGGAGCTCCACAGAGCCAAGTTCAATCGCTTCCTGCCACTGTCAATGGGCTTGATTCCATCTTGCAAAACTCTACGATGTTTTTAACTAGGCAGCTGTCCAAAGATGTAATTCCCTACTCTTTTAGCTTATCTGGGGTTGGCCGACTCCAAGAGCTCCTGGTACAGGTGACTTGGTACTACCTTGTGCAAGCATTTGGCCGGTTCAGTAATATTCATTGTGCCAGAATGATTAACACAAAGGCAATCTGCTTTTTGTGTTGAGCTTGTGAATCATTAAATGATTTAACCTAAATACAGTTTGTCAGTAAATAAACTCTATAAATAAAGTCCACATTAATTTGATTGACACCATGATGATAACACAATTAGGAAAATTACACACTTAAGCTGTACAAATGCTGAGTGATATTTGCAGTTTATTTCCACTATACTCAAGCTATTGAACATCAAAACACTGCACAGAACAGTGATACTGATAGTCACTGATTACTACAGTGCAGAGACCAGAGCCCCAAGCAAGAGAAAGAAAGGGTGGGAGGGTGGGCCAGAAGAAAGAGTAAGAGAGCATTCATGAGAAAGGCATAAGGGGACACAGAAATGATCATTTGAGAAGAATTAGCAAACTTTTGAGGATAATGAGATCTTAATTTTAAAGTAGAACATTAAAATTTGACACATTTAATATTTGGTAATGGAAAAAAATTAACTTGATGGCAAACAAGGTAAAGCTGGCAACTACTGATTGTCAAAATTTAAAACAAGATCAAAGGATGCTCATCGGGGTTTCACCTTTCCAGGGCTGCAGGCAATATGGGGAGGTAAGATGGAGAGTGGGGTGTGTCCAGGGCAGAATGTGTTGGAGAAGAAAAAAAAACATAAAGGAAGGAAATACATGTGAACCAAATTGAAAATACAAGATGGGACTGAAGGGTCAAAGAAACAACGCAAGTTTTTTGGGCCTCGGAGATGTGAGAAGCATTAGTTTGTCAGCTATGGTTTCCAAGTGATGACATCAATAGCGATCTTAACAGCCTTTCTGACGGCCTCACTGGGGTCCTGGGCCATGCTCTCAAAAAGCGGCAGGTGGTCTAGTAGTATCTTTCTGCCCTCAGGGGTTTCAGACATGGTGGTGATGGTTTTGATGATGTTCAGCCGGACCTTGCTTACTGGGTCGTTCAGCAGGATGAGCAAAGGGGGGATGATGTCAGCCTCCAGTGCTTTATACTTCCCTGTTGAAACACAACACAGGCAGATCAGATTAGCTCATTATCAAACACACCAGTGTGCAATGAAATTCCTTGATTGTCCAAAGCCAGAGAATATATTGGTTTATTATTGTCGCAGTTACCGAGGTACAGTGAAAAACTTTCTTTTGCATGCCATCCATACCGATTGTGTTGGCGCGTGGCCAAGTGGTTAAGGCGTTCATCTAGCGATCTGAAGGTCGCTAGTTCGAGTCTTGGCTGAGGCAGCATGTTGTGTCATTGAGCAAGGCACTTAATCACACATTGCTCTGCGATAACACCTGTGCCAAGCTGTATGGGTCCTAATGTCCTTCCCTTGGACAACATCAGTGGCGTGGAGAGGGGAGACTTGGGGCATGAGCAACTGCTGGTCTTCCATAAACCTTGCCCAGGCCTGTACCCTGGAAACCTTCCAAGGCGCAAATCCATGGTCTCATGAGACTAACGGATGCCTATAATACTGATTCTTTCATTACAGCAGCGCATTGAGGTTGTACAAGGGAAAACAATAACAGAATGCAGAATAGAGTGCTACAGTTACAGAGAAAGTGCAGTGCAGGCAGGCAATGAGGTACAAGGCCATAGTGAGTTAGAGTGTTAGGCCAGAAGTCCATCTTATCACTGTTCAATGGCCCAAACAGATTAGATATGGCAAAGTTATTTCCCATAGTAGAGGAGTCTAGGACAAGAGGGCACAACTTCAGGACTGGAGGACGTGTATTTAGAAAAGAAATTACTTTAGACAGAGGGTGGTAACTCTGTGGAATTTGTTGCCACGAGCGGCCATGGAGGCCAAGTCATTGAGTGCATTTAAGGCAGAGATAGTCAGGGCATCAAAGGGTATGGGGAGAAGGCAGTGGAGTGGGGATGACTGGAAGAATTGGATCAGCCCATGATTGAATGGCGGAGCAGACTCAATGGGCCAAATGGTCTACTTCTGCTCCTATATCTTATGGTCTTATGGTCTTATTCAAGTGGGATAAAAACAGACCTTTGCACTCTGCCCCATGGAAGAAGGAAAAGAGGGAATTTCCCAGGGTTGGGGTGATCTTTTTGATTATGCTGGCTGCTTTAACGAGGCAGTAAGAAGTGCAGACAGAGTCCATTGAGGGGACTTTGGTTTCTATGAAATGCTGAACTGTGTCAAGCAGTCTCAAGCAGAGCAGTTGCCGTGCCAAGATGGGATGCTTCCTATGCCACATTGATAAAAATTGGTGAGGATCAATGGAGACATGGCAAATTTCATTAGCCTGAAAGTACTGAGTACAGGAGTTGAGATGTTATGTTGAAGTTGAATACGATGTAGGTGAGGCTTAATTTGAAGCATTGTGTGTGCAGTTTTGGTCACCCACCTTGGGAAAGATGTAAGTAAGATTGAAAGTGTACAGAGAAAATTTACAAGGATGTTGCTGGGACTGTAGGACCTGAGCTGTAAGGAAAGATTGAATAGGTTAGAACTTGGATTCTCTAGAACATAGAAGATTGAAGGGAAACTTGATGGAAGTATATACAGCTTTGAGGGGTATAGATAGGGTATATACAAGCAGGCTTTATTCTATTGAGGTTGGGTGAGACTACAACTAGAAGTCATAGTTAAGAATGAAAGGTGAAAAGTTTAAGGGGTTACATGAGGGGAAACTTCTTCGCTAAGGGGTAGTGAGAACATGGAATGAGATGCCAGCACAAGTTGGTGATGCGATTTCAATTTCAACATTTAAGAGAAGTTGGAGTAGGTTCATGGATGGGAGGGGTATGGTCTGGGTGCAGGTTGATGGGACCAGGCAGTTTAAATGGCTCGACACAGACTAGATGGGCCAAAGGGCCTTTCAGTGCTGCGGTTTTTGATGAGCACTTGAGAAAGTAGAGGTTTTGGTGAGCTGTCTTGCCTGTGACATCAATGTGGTTGGACCAGGACAGTCTATAGGTGACACTCATTCCTAGTTACGTGAAACTCTCAGTGCTCTCCATCTTAGCACCATGGAGCACGTTCACAACCCTCTGCCCAGAAATCAAAAGCATTCTTTTGTTTTGTCGACATTGAGGGATATTATGTCACTAGGCTCTCGATCTCCTTCCTGTACTCTGACTTACTGTTATTTAACTATGTGGGTATCAGCATCAAACTGTAACAAGAGCAGAATATGGCCCCACAGTTATGAGTGTCCAAGGAATAGAGCAGGCTGACTATACTGCCTTTTGGGGTGACAGTGTCAAGGATAATCACCTTCTTCCAGTAAGAAGGTGGGGTGTTTGAATGCAGCAGCCCCTCAGGTGTTTTTGTCCTTTTTTTATAATCACAAAACAATGCTGGACATTAAGAAGTTCAAGTACTGCAGGTCTACCCCACTGGTGAGCAGCTCGCTCGTAAAGGAGCTGGATGGTGTAGACTGTGTTACTACCTGCTACGGGAAGCCATCGGAGCCCGTGAGCGAAGACAGTGTGCAGTCTAACTGTGAGTGATTGTCTTGGATGTTTCTCTTGCGATCACAAGACCTTGTTGGACATTGATAATGTAAAATGCTGCAAGTCCATTTCCGTTGTTTACTGGTGAGTCAGGCGGTAGGGGAGCTGGGTGGCCTCGGTTGTAGTGAGGGCAGGGCCTCAAGCTGCAGGCTTGCCTGTTGCTGCAGGGAGCCAGTGTGGCGCGGCACCCATGCTGGGTTGGGGGCTGACCCGTCCCGTCAGTGCTGTTCTTCAGTCTTCAATCGGTACAATGACATGCTGAGGACTACTGAGAACTGATAACACCCATGCATCATCAATTTGCAGGACGTGTCACTCAGGACTTGGGCTGTATTATATATTTCAAGTGTCACTATGTTTTACTACTCCTTTTAATGTGCTATATGTGCTTTATGCTGTGTATGACTGTTGGTACTGTGTTTTGTTTGGCTGTATCCATGGGTATTCATGTATGGTTGAATGACAATTAAACATGAACTTGAACTTGATATAAAGTCCTTTTAAGAGTCTGATAACAGCGGAAGAGAATCTGTCCAGTGTGAGAGAAATAAGAGTGACCACGGTGGGTGGGGTAAGGGGAATATCCCCGATAGGCTGAGTCCAGTGGGTTAATAGTACAACCATTGGACAACCAGACATGCTATTAGGATGAGAAAGGGAAATAGACTCCAATATAATTGAAAATGAAGTCAAGTCTAGTCAGAGGGCAGGAGAAACGGAGTTGTAGGAAGGTACGATTGATAGACAGGATGAGGCATCTCAAAGTAAACACGAAAAGGCACAAGAAAAGACTCAAGCTGATGAAATAGTGATGAAGAATCAACTATTAAAGGAAGATGAAATTGAAGAAACTGAAGCTGAGGTAATAAAATCTTAGGAAGTCAGGAAACCTCCAGATAGGCTGGCATAATAGTGTTGTGTGAGATATTTTACCTCCACTTACAAACGGATTGGAGGTCCTGTGATCACTTAATTCACTTGGATGCCATAAGGCGTATGCCTGAAAACTGTCAGAACATAAGTGTGAGGACAACTGTCACTGTTATTGAGTATGTGTTGTGTTATTAATAATGAGTTTGATAAGTGTCAAAGATTTAATAAGTCATGAGGACATGCCTATCTTGGAGGGAGCAGAATGTAATTTCCTGCTTTAAGACCATGCTTTATTGTATCAATACAGTTATGCTGTTGTCCATTTTATTTTCTGCAGATTTTCTCAAAATGCAATCAATTAAAGGAACAAGTGTTCCTTGAATTACATTATACAATCACATATTTCATTTTTCTGTTTAAAATAAAATAAAAATTAATTTGATTCATAAGGTAGGCTTGTTGAATTAGTCAATAGGTTGACTGTTAACATTTTGGTCAATAAAATGTCTCCCTGAGGAAAAACCATAAAGGGTAGCCATTTTCTAGTGAGAGCACAGGATGGAAGAAGTTTTGGGAAGGAAGAGGAATGGAAACAGACAACAGACATGGCAGAAGAGCATGGTGAAATGCTTAGAGAAATAGACCTGGAAGGACAGATGCAGATGTCAGAAAATCATGCAGATTATGGTTTCACAGAGTACATAGAGATAACTTTCAGTTAAACAGCTAGCTCATGACATTGGAGAAAGTTTGACACCTCTTTCCTTGGATGTTGCCTGGATATTTATTTACGTTTTGCTTGGACTGATTTCTCAGCACAGAACTATTATGGTAAGCCAACTGAAGCAAATTGGATGTATTATGTGGGAATGAGCTCCAGTGATTTCATGAACACTGTAGGTTAATCCGCGCGTGCGCGCGTGCATGCATGTGTGTGTGTCGGTGTCTGTGTGAGTGTGTGTGTGTCTGTGTGAGCGTGTGTGCGTGTGTGCGTGCGTGTGTGTGTGTATGTCTCTGTGTGCATGCATGTGATAAGCCTTTATTTTGTTTGTTATAGTTTAAAATACAGTACAATTTTGATGTAAGCTTATAATGGTGTGAGTTAAATTATTGCTTCCTGGCTAACATTAAATTTGCATGGTTGCCTGTGGTATTCATACAGGTAGTTGTCCTATTTTCCTTCGGAAGAAACATTCAAACTTTTATGTTTTGTGGTTACCCAAATCAAATTCATCGTAAACCTGTTTATTTCCTGGTAATGGCCCTTTCATCATCATTCCCATGCATTGTAGAGCTATGCTGCTTTTAGTTTGTATTCACAGTAACAGCTAACTCATTGCGAGCCTATGGTAAGAGGGTTACATCAAATCAAAAGAAAAATTCCAAAACCTGTCAACTATTTACTAAAAATTAAAAACCAAAATTGTGAGGCTGATAAAGTATTCATCTTCTTTGTAATTACTACACTAACTTTCCTCATTAGCGATATGCTGATTTACCTTACCAACTCACTCAGTTTGTTGATGTAGGAAATCGGAGAATCACTTGTTTTCAATGAATTCATAAGAATAAATACCTGCTCTCTCTGTAAGGTCCAACAGTATGGTAGATTTTGAACAGAACAAACCAAAGTGAAGACAAAAGAGCATTCAAGACAAGCCAGGGAAACGATAATAGAGAAGCACCAATCTGGGAAAGGGTACAAGACCAACTGAATGGCACTGAACATACATCAGAGCTCAGTGCAGTCCTTTGTAAAACCACAGCCACACTGCTTAGGTCAGGTTGCCCTTCTAAACTTAGTCACCAGGGAAGAATGGCACTTGTAAGAGAGGTGACTTGTCACAATGGCGGGGGCATAGGGAGCAAGGGTGGACCCAAATGCAAGACACATCTTGTGAGGTTACTTAGATTTAGTTTATTGTTCGATATCAGGAGAGCAAGGCAGGAGCAGGAGCAGCGAAATGGATAAGGACTCAGGACTATGACAAGACTGGGACAAAGGGTCTGGGCTTGGACTTGGAATCGGCTCCCAGAACTAGAGGAGACATGAAGAGGCTAGGGTATGGACTCCAAGCCCGAGACTGGGCAAGGACCCAGTACTTGGGTCTTGCCTTGGGCTCGGACCCCAGAACCAAGCATGGACATGACATGGGCTAGGGAGAGGAGGAACATGGAAAACAGAGCCTCGGTCTTGGGGAGCAGGTACATGGAACCATGGACACATACACAGAACACAGAGTTGGGACCCCTCCTTGGGTTCAGGACATAGGGCCTGGGACTCACACACAGAACAGAGAGCCGGGACCCCTCCTTGGGTACAGGACATAGGGCCAGGACTCATGACTCATGATCCCCCGCGGGGCAACAGCAAGACGGCCTGACTTACCCCACAGAGGCGAGGACAAGACAAGACAGAACATGACTCGCCTGCGGGGCAATGGCAAGACAACCTGACCTATCCCACGGAGGCAAGGACAAGACATGACAAGACATGACTCCCTGTGGGGCAACGGCAAGATGGCCAGACTTACCCCCACGGAGGCGAGGACCAGACAAGACAAGACCAACACGAATGAACACCAGAGAGTACCTATCCAGCTCCGGTGATGGAACTAGACCGAAGTGCAGGCGGGGGCTGCAGACGAGGGCTAGAGGTGAGAGGGGCAGAGAAGGGATTCAGACAAGGGGGTAGGACAGGAATCACAGACTGCTAGGGACAGGACTTGACTCAGAACTGGGAAGCCACCAGGGCCAGGACTTGACTTGGTGCTTGAGTGCCGCCAGGGACAGGACTTGACTTGGTGCTTGAATGCCGCCAGGGCCATGGTCTTGACTTGGTGCTAGAATGCCGCTAGGGACAGGACTTGACTTGGTGCTAGAATGCCGCTAGGGACAGGACTTGACTTGGTGCTTGAATGCCACCAGGGCCAGGACTTGACTTGGTGCTTGAATGCTGCCGGAGCCAGGACTTGACTTGGAGCTTGAATGCCGCCAGGGTCAGGACTTGACTTGGTGCTTGAATGCCACCAGGGCCAGGACTTGACTTAGTTCGTGCTTGAATGCTGCCGGATCCAGGACTTGACTTGGAGCTTGAATGCTGCCGGAGCCAGGACTTGACTTGGAGCTTGAATGCCGCCAGGGTCAGGACTTGACTTGGTGCTTGAATGCCACCAGGGCCAGGACTTGACTTGGAGCTTGAATGCCGCCAGGGTCAGGACTTGACTTGGTGCTTGAATGCCGCCAGGGGAAGGACTTGACTTGGTGCTTGAATGCCGCCAGGGACAGGACTTGACTTGGTGCTTGAATGCCACCAGGGCCAGGACTTGACTTGGTGCTTGAATGCCGCCAGGACCAGGACTTGACTTAGTGCTTGAATGCTGCCGGATCCAGGACTTGACTTGGAGCTTGAATGCCGCCAGGGTCAGGACTTGACTTGGTGCTTGAATGCCACCAGGACCAGGACTTGACTTGGAGCTTGAATGCCGCCAGGGTCAGGACTTGACTTGGTGCTTGAATGCCGCCAGGGGAAGGACTTGACTTGGTGCTTGAATGCCGCCAGGACCAGGACTTGACTTGGTGCTAGAATGCTGCCGGAGCCAGGACTTGACTTGGAGCCTCTGGGTAGTGGCGAGCTCTCAACTCGGACCGGGAACAGTAGACAGCGGTTCTTGATTCCCTCGGCGGGTTAACTGACGAACCCACCTTGATGAGGAAACTTTGCAGGCTCGCTTTGGCGAGGTAACTGGACTGGATTGCTCCGGTGAGGAAGGGCCAAATGCCGGCACTCGCTTCGGCAGAGACTAGGCTTGCTCCGGCCAGATGACATCGGCACACCGTACCTTGGATGACTTTGCAGATGCACCCGCACTGAACGGCTGAAAGCCGAAGTCTATAAACTACTGGTTCAGCCGAGTGTTAATTGCCTCTAATCACCAAAGTCGAGGGACACGGGAAAACAGGGAATCAACAGTCCGGATCGTAACATAAACAAGCTAAATTTAAAGGGACCCCGATCCAGACCATGACATGACTGTGATGCCAACAGTCACTTACTGAGCTGCAGCTGGAGGTAATCCTGAAGAGACCCTCATCCTGAAGCTGCTGTAATAATCAGCGATAAGGTCTCTGATTCTGCTGGGGACGTGATATTTGGACAGTGTGAGCTGCACCAGCTTGTGTGGAATGGAGCCATATGCATTTGCCAGGTCGAGCCACAACACTGACAGCTTGCCCTCATTCTCTCAAGCCTCCCTGATGAGCTGTGTCACCACACCGACGTGCTCCAGACAGCCCGGCATCCCTGAAATGCCACCCTTCTGGACTGATGTATCAATATAGGTGTTCTTTGCTAGGTAGGTGCACAGCCGGTTAGAAACGGCACTGAAGAAGATCTTCGCCTCGACACACAGCAGGGAGATGATGCGAAACTGATCTATCTGGGTGACATTTTCCTCCTTCGGGATCCACACCCCTTCAGCCTCTCTCCACTGTTCTGGGATCTTCCCCCTTCTCCAGAAGATTCTCAGGACCTTCCACAGACGCAGCGGGAGTTTGGGGCAGTTCTTGTACACTTTGTACGAGGTGTTGCTTGGTCCTGGAGCCGAGCTTGCCCCTGCTTTGCGGGCGACCTCTCTGACTTCCTTTAGTTGCAGCTCTGACATGTCGAACTGCACATCTGGTTCAGGTGGATCTATTAGGATGTTGCACTCTCCCAGCTCCTGCTCTCTTTCAGGATCATTATATATCTTCTTCAGATGTTGGTCTATGTCTTCCTGCGAACAGGCCAGTTTCCCACTGCGCTTCTCCCCCCGGCAACTCCTTGGTGAACTTGAAGGGGTTGGTGATAAAGGCAGCACGTTTTCGAGCCCTTTCATGACGCCGCCTCTGATGCCACTCTGCCCGGCGGAGGACCCTGATCTTCTTTCGTAGTATGCACATCAGCTGGGCCAAGCCAATGCGCTCCTCTTCTCCTGCCTCCTTGTACTGGGACTTCAGCGCTTTCATCTCCTGCCTGATGTTCTGGATCCTCAATGCTCTTTGGTTCTTCGAGTAAGATGTTTTGGAGCCTTCCTTCTCCTCTTCTCCAAACCATTCAGCTGCGATCCTAACAATAATTGTGGTCATGGCTTGCAGCTTCCTATCAACCCCTCCCTTTGCCGTTGCCTCCAGAATTTGGTTAACATCGACATCAAACTGCTTCCACAGTGAAGTCATGTTAGCTGCAGGCCATTTGATCCACCTTCTGTTAGACTTCATGTTCGAGGGATTAGTTTGCAACACTTGGAGGTTCCGGGCACTATGGAGTGACTCCAGGCCTGGCCCCTCCTTCGTCTCACCAGGTTGGACACTTCTGTGTTGTGCTGCTCCTGCTCCTGCTCCCTCCAAACACCTCATCCTCGCTTGGTGGATCTTCAAGCCGCGATCGTTCTAGCAGATTTTGTCACATGCACACTGCTTCCTCATCGTCGTTTGTTCATTGCCTAGGTCTGATGTCGTTGCGTCCATCCGACTGGGGTGCTCATCCTCCCCCCCTCTCGGGCACCCCTGGGGGTATCTTTTCCTTAGATTCTTTGTGGCTTTTGTGGGGGTCCTCCTCTCAGAGGACGCAGATTGGGTTGCTAGCCCGTTCTGCCCTGGTTGCCGTCTCTCCAGGCTGTTACTGACTCTCCAGTCGTCACCACTCTTTTCGTGGTTGTCACCCAGTCTTTCCTGGTTGTCACTGATTAACTCAGGGTGTAAGCTGTGTACATACATCTATTGATGCTTCTGGACACATCTTCAGTGATGTTTCGGGTGTTTCGGGTCTTTCAACATCATACAACCTCCTCCAGGTGACCCAGCCGGGGCTGATCAGACCCCAGCCTGTGTCCAGATGGTTAGCTACTTCTGACACCATGGCTCCCCTCTTTTGAGCCACAGCCATCTTGAGGCCCTCTCTGCCGCATCGGTGCAGAATAAAGTGTAAAATCTACCAAAAAAGTGCAGTGCAGGTAAATGACAGAGTGCAAGGTCATAATGAGGGAGATGGTGAGGCCAAGAGTCCATCTTATTGTACAAGAGATCCCTTCAAGGGCCAGATGACACTGGCACAGAAACTGTTCTTCAGCCTTATGTAGCTTAAGAATGGGAGAAATAATTGTTAAACACGTAGAGCCACAAAAGAAGGACAAGACCATGATCAGAGCACCCCACTGCAGGCAGAAAGGGGACACAGTTGTCTGGTAAAGGAAAGCAAAGTCCCATTTGTCAGACAATTCAAGTCTACCCCTGCACAGAGAAAAAAAAACAAGGTCAAATGTTACAAAGCAATGTGAGTTACTGATGGCGTTGTGACATGCATATGTAATAGGCTAGAACAAGGGGGCATCGTTTTAAGGTGACCAGAGCAAAGTACAGGGGGGATGTCAGTGGTATGTTTTATACACAGGAAGTGTGGGGTGCATGGAACGCCCACCCAGGGGTGGTGGTAGAAGAAGATACATTAGTGACATTTAAGAAACTCTTGGACAGGCAAGTGGACGATAGATAATTGTAGGGTTATGTAGGAGGGAAGGGTTAGATTGATCTTAGAGTGGCTTAAAAGGTCAGAACAACATTGAGGGCTGAAGGGCCTGTACTGTGCTGTAATGTTCTATGCAACGATTATAAAGTGAATGCTATAAATTGTGGAAAAATATAAAGTCATTCACTAGCTAGAAAAATTAGTAATGTAGAGATAGTTCTAAATAGCAAGAGGTTTGAAAGACTTGGTGTTCAGAGCAACTTGAATATCTTTGTACACAAATCACACAAAGTTAACGCGCAAGTATAGGAAATAATTGGAAGGCAAATGATACACTGGCCTTTATTGAAAGAGGATTTGGATAGAAAGCTGGAGATATCTTGCTGCTATTATACAGAGCACTGGTAAGACCATGTTGGAATATTGTGCTCAGGTCTGTTCTTGCCATCGAAGGACAGATATATTTGCTACCGAGGAGCACAACAAAGGCTCACTGGATTGCTCTTTGAGGAGAAATTAACCAGATCACATTAAAACAAAAATATTTATTCTTATTTTGTCTTTTTTGACAGAGAACATTCAGCCCATCAAGTTTATACCAGCCTTCAGAGCTATCCTATCTTTTCCACAGGCCCACCAAATTCACCCCAGCGTTCCCTGCCATCCGCCTCCAGGAAGGGGTAACTTATATCAGCTTCTTGACCCAGAGACCCACAAGTCTTTGGGATCCATGAGGAAAATGGAAACTAATATGAGCAAACTCCACACATACAGGTCCTGGTGCATGGTTTCAGCCCAAAATATTGACAATTCCTTTCCTCCCACAGATGCTGTTCAGCCCCTGATTGTTAGTTACCCCACATAGACAACATTGAAAGTCAAGACTGACCCCGAGTCTCTGGATCTAAGGCAATGACTCCACCTGTGTACAGCTGGAGAGTCTACAACCATATATAACCATATAACCGTATAACAATTACAGCACGGAAACAGGCCATCTCGGCCCTTATAGTCCATGCCGAACGCTTACTCTCACCTAGTCCCACCACCTGCACTCAGCCCATACCCTCCATTCCTTTCCTGTCCATATAGCTATCCAATTTTACTTTTTCTTTTTCTTTCTTTTTAAATCTTTTTATTAATTTTCCAAAATTATAAACAGAATAACAATGTTGATACAGGGAGATTGGAATAATCTTATTGTTGATAATCATGTACAAAAAAGATTTCAAGTAATACAAGTATAATAGACTTTCAAACTCTTGATATGATTAATCATAGAGAAAAAAGAAATAAAAAGAAAAAATTACAAAGAACACCCCCCCAAAAAAACTAAACTAAACTAAATACTAAACCCCAAAAAAAACCAAAACGGAACAAAACAAGGCTAGACCATTATCTTAAGTCAAACACGTTCAGTAATGTCGTCAACTCCGCTCCTCTATTCATATATTTTAAGTTAATAAGAAGGATTCAGAAAGGTCAAATTACATCACATGAAAATGTTGAATAAATGGTTTCCAAGTCTCTTCAAATTTAACCGAAGAATCAAAAATGTCACTTCTGATTTTTTCTAAATTTAAACATAATATAGTTTGGGAAAACCATTGGAATATAGTAGGAGGATTGGTCTTCTTCCAGTTCAATAAAATGGATCTTTTGGCCATTAAAGTAACAAACGCAATTATCCAACAGGCTGAAGAGGATAAAAATCTTTGTTCTACCATTGGCAAACCAAAAATTGCCGTAATAGGATGGGGTTGTAAATCAAAACGCAAAATTGTTGAGATAATATCAAAAATATCTTTCCAGAATTTTTCGAAAAGAGGACAGGACCAAAACATATGAGTTAAAGAAGCCACCTCAGAGTGACATCTGTCACAAATAGGGTTTATATGGGAATAAAAACGGGCTAATTTATCTTTAGACACATGGGCCCTATGCACTACTTTAAATTGTATCAGCGTATGTTTAGCACATACAGAGAAAGAACTAACTAATTGAAAAATTTTATCCCATTTCTCTATAGGTAGGCAAAGTTGAAGTTCCCTTTCCCATTCATTTTTAATTTTACCTGGCTGTAATTTCATAATTATATCATAAATAATGCTATTAATTCCTTCTGAAAGGGATATAAACCTAAAATTTTATTGATGATATCAGTAAGGTATGAGGTCGGGAAGGTAGGCAGCATGGTATTTAAAAAGTTTCTTATTTGTAAATATCTAAAAAAAATGGGATCTGTGCAAATTAAATTTATTAGATAACTGTTAAAAAGACATGAAACAGTTATCCAGAAATAAGTCACGAAAACATGTTATACCTTTCATTTTCCATATCAAAAAGGCTTGATCCATAACCAAGGGTTGAAAAAAAATTAGATATAACAGGGCTTGATAATATAAATTTGTTCAAACCAAAAAATTTACGAAATTGAAACCATATTCGTAATGTATGTTTAATTATTGGATTAACCATTTGTTTATTCAATTTAGATAATACAAAAGGAAGTCAAGTTCCTAAAATGGAGATTTTACTTTAAATGACAATATCGAACCTGCCTCAACCACTCCTGCTGGAAGCTCGTTCCACACAGCTACCACTCTCTGAGTAAAGAAGTTCCCCCTCATGTTACCCCTAAACTTTTGCCCTTTAACTCTCAACTCCAGCCCTCCTGTTTGAATCTCCCCCACTCTCAATGGAAAAAGCCTATCCATGTCAACTCTATCTATTCCCCTCATAATTTTAAATACCTCTATCAAGTCCCCTCTCAACCTTCTATGCTCCAAAGAATAAAGACCCAACTTGTTCAACCTTTCTCTGTAACTTGATGAAACCCACGTAAATCTTCTCTGTACACTCTCTATTTTGTTGACATCTTTCCTATAATTTGGTGACCCGAACTGTACACAATACTCCAATTTTGGCCTTACCAATGCCTTGTACAATTTTAACATTACATCCCAACTCCTATACTCAACACTCTGATTTATAAAGGCCCGCATACCAAAAGCTTTCTTCACCACCCTATCCACATGAGATTCCACCTTCAGGGAAATATGCACCATTATCCTAGATCCCTCTGTTCCATTGCATTCTTCAATGCCCTACCATTTACCATGTATGTCCTATTTTGATTAGTCCTACCAAAATGTAGCACCTCACATTTTTCAGCATTAAACTCCATCTGCCATCTTTCAGCCCACTCTTCTACCTGGCCTAAATCTCTCTGCAAGCTTTGAAAACCTACTTCATTATCCACAACTCCACCTATCTTAGTATCATCTGCATACTTACTAATCCAATTTACCACCCCATCATCCAGATCATTAACGTATATGACAAACAACATTGGATCCAGTACAGATACTTGAGGCACACCACTAGACACCGTTCTCCAACCTGACAGTTATCCACCACTACTCTCTGGCATCTCCCATCCAGCCACTGCTGAATCCATTTTACTAATTCAGTATTAATACCTAACGATTGAACCTTCCTAACTAACCTTCCATATGGAACCTTGTCAAAGGCCTTACTGATGTCCATATAGACAACATCCACCGCTTTACCCTTGTCAACTTTCCTAGTTACCTCTTCAAAAAATTCAATAAGATTTGTCAAACATTGACCTTCTATTCACAAATCCATGTTGACTGTTCCTAATCAGACCCTGTCTATCCAGATTATTATATATACCATCCCTAAGAATACTTTCCATCAATTTACCCACTACTGACATCAAACTCACAGGCCGATAATTGCAAGATTTACTCTCAGAACCATTTTTAAACAATGGAACAACATGAGCAATATGCCAATCCTCTGGCACCATCCCCGTTGCTAATAACATTGGAAATATTTCTGTCAGAGCTCCTGCTATTTCCACACTAACTTCCCTCAAGGTCCTATGGAATATCCCGTCAGGACCCGGAGACTTATCCACTTTTATATTCCTTAAAAGCGCTAGTACTTCCTCTTCTTTAATCATTGTAGTTTCCATAACTTCCCGTGGGTCACTGTCTCAAAGTAAATTTATTGACGATAGAGAATAGGGGAAATGTCTTCACTCAGAAGATGGTGGACCTTTGCAGTCCTCTCCGCAAGAAGTCTGTCATGGTTCAGTCACTGAGTATATTTAAGATCGAGATCAATCCTTTTCTAAGAAATTGGTATTTAAGGAAATATCAGTTGGGATCTTTTTGAATGGAACATCAATAAATAAGTAGCAAGGTAAATGAATAAGTACTAAGTGAGGAGGCCACATGTGGATGATGGCAGCCTGCCAAGCCAGCAATGGTAAAGCCCTCCCAACTCCTCAGCACATCTACATGAAATGCTGCCATAGAAAAGCATGTCCGTCATCAGAGATCCTCACCACCCAGGCCATGATTGAAGAACTTTAGACTTCAATCATAATCATGGAGAAATACGTTGCAGAAACAGGCCCTTCAGCCTACTGAGCCTGTGCCGACCATCAAGCACCCATTTACTCTAATCCTATATCCCTGCATTCTCATCAGTTCCCCTCGGATTCCATCATTCATCTGCACCATTCACAGTGGGCAGTTAATCCAGCAATCTGCACGTGGGAGGAAACTTGAGCACGTGGGGGAAACCCACATGGTCACAGGGGAGAAGGTGCAAACTCCATGCAGACAGCACCCAAAGCTGGGGCTCTGATACCCTGGCACATTAGTTGGCTCCTTGTATGAAGGCACGATTTTACTAAATCATGCTTTTCACTTTATTCCCTTATGTGAGCAAGGCCTGCATTTATTGCCTTTCCCTAGTTGCCCCTGAATCAACGCAATACACTTGTGGAAGTGCTCCCAGACTTCTGAGTACAGGTTTGAGCTAGTCAACAGCAAAGGAATGGATATGTTTTTCTAAAGCAGTACGCTGTACGACTTATATTCAGATTCATCACGTGTACATTAAAACACACAATGAAATACGTCATTTGCATTAACAACCACCACCATCTAGGAATGTGCTGGGGGCTGCCCGCAAGTGTCACCACACACTCCAGTGCCAGCACTTCATGCCCATAATGCTTGGGAGAACAACATAGAAGACAACGAGCAACAAAACAACAGCAACAGTAAAACAAGTCCTTTTCCTTCCTTCTAGCCACCCACACCGTGGACAGTTCGCCAACTCCACGACAGGCCTCCAGGCTTCCAGTTTCTAGGCTTCAGTCATCAGCCTTCAGTTTCTGGACTTCTGATTGAACTTGAGGCTTTGATCATCTGACAGGATCCCAAACTCCAGGCTTGAGCTCCGACTGCGGCAACTGACAGGCCCTTGTGCCTCCTTGATCCAAAGCCGGGACTCACTGACTGGGACAGCCCGACATCTTTCGTCACAAGCTCACGTCACTGGTCTTCGAACACAGAGCACAGAGCGGAGACCTGACCTCCAGCTCTTTCACATCCCTGTCTCTAAACCCTAATCTGATTTCTAACTGCCCCACATCACTGTCTTTAGGCCCTAACCTGACCTCTAACTACTCCCCCCTCTGTCGCCTACCAACTTAAGATCAAGTCTGAGCCACGATCTTGATGGAGACTGCACTTCCGTGCCACCTTGAACGGATCTTGATTTAGAGGGAAACCACGGACCTTCCCTGAGGAACCACCTGAGATGACCTGGATTTATTTGAAACCTGGGACCAGTGAGAGTGGCCTGATCTAAGTAAATTCAGCAGAGAAAACCAGAGGACATGATCATTTAGCTGGAGGGCCCATTCAGATGAGTCAGAGCACTGAGTTATCGATCTGTGCTGACGCAGAGCTCATTGATATGTTGTGCTGTGTGGCAGCTGGAACGCTGATGGACCGATAGATAGAAGACGCATTATCATTTCATTCGGGTGAATGCAGTCAGGACGTGTGCCTGCCTACAACAGGCAGAATTACCTGACAAATCGGGTGCACAGAGCAGAAATTATCTCACACCGTGGGAGGCATGACTCATCTGCTACTCTCACTATTTGCAGCCTTGTCTCATTTTGCAACTGTTTGGATGTTAATTAATCCTCTAGACTGCATAAAAGCATAAAATATTCAAGAAAGCCGCATAGATCAGGCATAAAGTATTCCTGTGTGTGGCTTTGACAGCCAATTACAAAAGCACTTGAAACTATTTTAAATTATATCTTGGTTTATTGATACATTTTCTCTCATCGATCCTTTGTTTTCTGCCAGAGCAGTAGTTAACTCTTTCAGGTAAAGATTCTTTGTTCGTACTGTTACATTTTTGATTTATTTTCTAGCATTAATCAAGGCAACCTGTCACACTTGCCACTTGCACACTTACCATTCAGGGTAAGTTCTCAGGGACCAAGGATGAATCTTGGGTTGAGGTGCGGTATCATAAATGTTTTTGTGGTTTAACTTTCCTATGCTTGCTTGTATTTTTTATATAATCACTTATATACATGTAATTGTTCAGTGAATTGTGCAGTATAGACAGAGTAAATGCAAGCATGCTTTCTCCACTGAGGTTGGGTGAAACTAGAACTAGTTAAGGGTGAAAAGGTGAAATGTGAAATGTTTAAGGGGAACATGGGAGGGGGGGTGCTTCTCTACCCACAGGATGGAGAGAGTGTGGAACGAATTGCCAGTGGAAGTGGTAAATGCAGTTTGATTTTGACATTCAGGAGAAGTTTGAATACCTACATGGATGGGAGGGTATGGATGGCTGAGGTCTGGGTGCAAGTTGATGGAATAATAGTCTGTCACTGACTAGATAGGCCGCAGGCCTCTTTCTATGCCGTAGTGCTCTTTGACTCTGACAAATTTTTCAATAATTTCAGTATTGCTTCTATATTTCTCTAGAAACTTTTTAGATTTCAGTAGCGGAAGTCAGAGATCAATCGTTATCAAGGGAACTTTTGTTATCTCCAGTCTGAGTATGAGATGACCACGACTATTTCTTCTCCCATTTTCTCTGTTCCCTTGGCTCCTTTTTCTTGTTCATTTCCTGTTTTTGTAACATTTGGCTATTGGCAACACATTTTATGCCCCATTCTTCTGAAGAACCTTCTGATTGCAGAAGTACTGGATCCGCCACCTTGCATGTTCAGTTGTGACCAGAATGCTTGCTCCCGTCAGGCTCCAGGCTTGTCTCCTCCAGCCAGAAGCAATCGCACTGCTTATTAGCATGGCTGTGTCAGCCTGGCTGGGGAGAGGAGCCAGGTACTGAGGGGGTGATTCTGGCCCCATAACATCTACCTGTTGCTCAGGCAGCCCCAGCCGATTGCATCAACAGTGACACACTTGTAGAGCTGCTACCTCACGTCTCCAGCGACCCAGGTTCAATCCTGACTGCAGTCTGCAGTTTGTCCGTTCTCCCAGTAACCACGTAGGTCTCCTGTGGGTGCTCTGGTTTGCTCCCATGTCCCAAAGACACACAGGCTGGTAGGTGGGGTGGGGTGGGGTTGGGGTGCTGATAAGACCAGCTTCACTCATCCCAGGCGGTGTGGGATTGGGAAGCAAACCAACTCAGAATGATAAACATCCCAGTATCAGGTATTGTGGAATTATGCATCCATCCATCATATTCCATCTGTTTATCCACTGTTAATGACAATTCCATGATTGGGTGTTCCTGGCACATTCCATGTTAGAATGTGTCTGAAGCTTCAACCCAAGCTGCACCCAGTAACCCAGTGACACTGTACACTGGCCCTGACTAATCCCAAGCTGTGCCCAGTGACCCAGTGACACGGTACACCGGCCCCGACTAAACCCAAGATGCACCCAGTAACCCAGTGACACTGTACACTGGCCCTGACTAAACCCAAGCTGTGCCCAGTGACCCAGTGACACGGTACACTGGCCCTGACTAATCCCAAGCTGCACCCAGTGACACTGTACACTGGCCCTGACTAAACCCAAGCTGTGCCCAGTGACCCAGTGACACGGTACACTGGCCCTGACTAAACCCAAGCTGTGCCCAGTGACCCAGTGACACGGTACACCGGCCCCGACTAAACCCAAGATGCACCCAGTAACCCGGTGACACTGTACACTGGCCCTGACTAAACCCAAGCTGCACCCAGTGACACTGTACACTGGCCCTGACTAAACCCAAGCTGTGCCCAGTGACCCAGTGACACGGTACACTGGCCCCGACTAAAACCAAGGTGCACCCAGTAACCCAGTGACACTGTACACTGGCCTTGTCCTGATTCTAGGCAATATCTGAATTTAAACAATATGCTTACACAATGCCCAGTGCAAAGTGGGAGAAAGAGAGAGTAAAGGGACAGAAAAGAGTAGCTTTATTTTCCATGTACAGCACGTCGAGACATACAGTGAAAGACAAGTCGACTCAGTAAGGCTGGGGCCGGGCAACGTTCTTCCAGTACCAAATAACATGCCCACGACGCGCTCACCCTAACTGTACATCTTTGGAACGTGGGATGAAACGGCAGCATCCAGAGGAAACACACACAGTCACAGGGAGAATGTACAAACTCCTTGCGGGCAGCAGTGGGAATCGAACCCCAGTCTTACGCCTGACTGCTGTAATCGTGTTAAATGAACAGCTACTCTAGTGTACTGCCACAGTAAACGGGGTAAACAGGAGCCAAAGATCAACACACTCACTCCGCTCCTTTGCACTGTCGACAGAAATTTGAACGTTAGCTGGGAAGAGTGGTGGTGAATACTGACATGATATAAGGGATAACAACAAGATTGAAAGCAGTGAGTGATAAAAGAAAGGAAATGAGCCAAAATATTCTTCTACAACTGAGGCAAATGGGAACATCTTCTGTTTCATGATTCTGATTGGGCTACGATAACAGACATCTAAACAACATACTGCCTGAGCAGTACAGATCACGTTTCAGCTTGATTCACCATACACTGTCCATTTACATGTTCTGTATTGTATTCGGAGCTTCCTGCGGTGTGTTGGCGTGACATGCAACAGGAGCAACATTCAACAATTATAGAATTCAATACAGTATAAGGTTAGAAGCTAAGCTACCAATATGGAATAAAATCTGCATAAATACCAGCAATGTATGTGGCTTTATAAAAAGTGATTTAAAGTGTTATCAGTGCAGTGACGGGGGTAATAGATAGACAGGAGGGGTGGGGAGGTGCTGATCAACTGCCTGGGGGAAGAAACTTTTAAAATGGTTTGGTTTTTGTTTAAATAGCCCTATTGTGCTTTGCAGAAGGGCAGTTGTCAGGGACGGTCATGCCCGCAATGATTTTTCATGCCCACCTCTTTGCCCTGGACACATGCAAGTCCTGCAGTGATAGTTGGCTGTCTGTCAATTTCCACGATGATTGTGTTTGTGTAGCTCATCTGATGTGAGTTTGCAGGTGACTGTAGAGGCCAATTCTTGTAGGGCAGAGATGTTCCCAGTGGGGACAAGGGAGTTGTCCTGATTCTGCAGGCACAGCTGTTGCTGCTGCTTTCTTTATCTGTCGGGCCGTCTCCAGGTCCGCATGATGCTTATCTTCTAAGTTGCTGTGAGCAAGTGTAACGAGGCGCACAACCGTCTCTGTCCCGTGCCCTGTGTTCCAGTTGCCAGGGAGCAATGCTGGCTTTCACACAGTCTTTATACCTCTTACGTGGTTTCTGCTTGTCTGTGACAACTGACAGCTGCTCGGGAGTCGGGAGTCCTTCATGTAACATGTCTGGCCCAACAAAGATGTGCTTTCATGCCTTCCGTACTGGCAGTCTTTACCTTATTGAGGACTTCCAGGTTGGTGATACAGTCATGTGGACTGATACCCATAATGGACCTCAGGCTGCACGTGTTGAGGTGCTCCAGCAGTTTGAGTTGCCTTTTGTATACTGTCGATGTATCACAACCACACAGGAGACTAGTGAGGACAACAGCATTGTGCAAGTTGATCTTAGTCATATCTGGATATTGTGCTGGCTTAGCACACGTGGTCACAGGCAGCCCAAGCCCTGTCTAGCCTTGCAAATGCTGGCATTTCTTCCTTTATCCAAGGAAGCAGCACCGGAGATAAAACTGCTGAGGTATGTAAATTCCTTTAGTCCCCTCAGTGTTGTGCCTTTGACAGTGATGGGAGGGGGCACAACAAGCTGAAATAAGGGCTCTATTTTCTCCAGACTGATGGTGAGGCCCAAACAGACACCAGCCCTCTGTGAACCTATCACTAACCAGCTGCAGATCACACTCTGTGTGGGCCGTTGGAATGCAGTTGACCGCATAGAGTGCTTTGAGGATGAATTTAAGGGAGCAATGGCTGTTTGACCTTAACCATTGTAGGAAGGAGGCCGAGGCTGTTGGCAGTGGGTTTTGGGGGAAAATGATTTTTCCTGCCAACTTTCTTGTCCTGCAGTGATGGTAGACTGCAGCCAATGACTTTTTCTGCTGATCTAACAGTTTACTCTAGTTTTCATATGTTGTGACAGGAAGCTATACCAAACCAGGATGTGAGGATGCTCTCTATGATGATGGTGTCGAATTGCACCAATATGTTCTGGGGAAGATGGAATTTTTCCAAGCATTAATGAGGTAACTGCCTCCCCCGCCCTCCCCCCCCCCGGACTACAGAACAGTGGCGGTCAGTCACTCACCTTGTGTGGTAATGGTGGCAAACATCAGTGCTCCTGCTGCCATTGCCCTGACCTCGCCATTTTGGTCACTGAGCAGCTCCACCAGGATCGGAATCACCTCCTCCTCACACACTTTGTTCTTCCCCTCTAATGGTGCACTGAATGGAAAGAGAAAGTATAATAGTTCTGTCTGTTCAGCAAAATCAGCCTGTTACTCCGCCGTGCACCAAAATCTTACAGAGAGGTGAGGTGAAACAAGCTGACCAAACAGAACATAGAGCATTACAACTCAGTCCAGACTCTTTGGCTCATGATGTTGTGCCAACCCTTTAACCTACTCTAAGATCAATCTACTGCTTTCCTTCCACACAGCCCTCCATTTTCCATCATCCATCTGCCTATCTAAGAGTTTCTTAAATGCTCTTAATGTATCAGCCTCTACCTCCACCTCTGGCAGTGTGTTTCACTCTCTGTGTAAAAACTTTCCTATACTTTTCACCAGTCACCTTAAAGTTATGTCCTTTTGTATTAGTCATTTCAACCCTGGGAAAATGTCTCTAGCTGTCCACTCAATCCATGCAGCCTTGGTTCCATTCAGTGCAACGATGCAACCATCTTGTTTACACCTCTAATAAGTGAACTCTTGTCTTCCTTCACCCCAGAGAGAAAAATCGTAGCTTGCTCAGCCTGTGCCCATCCACTACATAATGTACTGGGTGGGCACAGGAGTACATTCAGCCAGAGACTCATTCCACCAAGATGCAACACAGAGCGTCATAGGAAGTCATTCCTGCCTGTGGCCATCAAACTTTACAACTCCTCCCTTGGAGGGTCAGACACCCTGTGCCGATAGGCTGGTCCTGGATTTATTTCATAATTTACTGGCATAATTTACATATTACTATGTAACTATTTATGGTTCTATTACTATTTATTATTTATGGAGCAACTGTGATGAAAACCAATTTCCCTCTGGGATCAATAAAGCATGACTATGACTATGACTATGACTATGACTATGACTATGACTATCTTCATAAGCCATGCTCTCTAATCCAGGCAGCATCCTGGAAAACCTCTTCTGCACACTCTGTAAAGCATCTAAATCCTTCTTATAATGAGGCAAACAGAACAGCAGAGCATTCCAAGTGTGGTCTAACTAGGGTGGCAGCATTCTCCTGTGTTTCTGATTTTGATCTAGATCTCCTGGTGGAGGAGGTGAGACGGGGGTGTCCACACATCAGGAAGTGGTGAGAAGCTGTGTGGTTGTCAGTGCCAGAAGCGTCCCTGGGAACTGGGATGTAGAGTGGGGAAAAGGTTTAATGAATGACCTTGAAATGTTTTTGAATGTGTCTTTGATTATCACATTTTACCAACTTCGCCACTTACCCAATCTATTCATCTTCACACTCGGTTCACAATATCACTCATCTACCAACGGTCTGTCTGTCAGCCAGCAAACAGCACAGTGCCTCAAGAGAGGCAAAAACAATTAGATTCGTATTCTTTGTAGCTTAGAAAGAGAAAAATTTGCTTTATTTTTCACATTTACTTTAAATTATACATTGAAATCTGTTGTCTGCGTCAAATCAAATCGTGAGGATGTGCTTGGGGCAGTGCACAAGTTTTGCCACACTTCCTCAACCAACATGGCATGCTCACAGCTTACTGTGAATGTGGGAGGAAAGCAGAGAACCCCAAGGATGTCCATGTGGTCACGGGGTATGCACAAACTCCTTCCAGACAGTGGTAGAAGATGAACCCCTGTCTTTCAGTTGGTACTGTAATAGTGAAACATTCAGGACCCTGTGGGGCATGGCAGTATAGAGGTTGAGATGTTCCCACTTGCAGGGCAATCTCAACTGGGGGCAATCATTTAGAACTGAGCTGTGTAATTACAGAGGGAGGTGAATGGTAAGAATTCTCTAAGGGCTGAGGATGTCTGAGCATTTGGGGTTTTAAAGTGGAGCTACATAGATAGTTGGAATATCTGTGAATTTAGGTCGATGGGGACTGGTGTAGAGGAGTTGGAGCCAATCAGAGTGAGAGGGGCTGAGTAGCCTTCTCCTATGTTCTTGTGTTGTCCTCATGCTCTCAGCTTTCGATGCTAAGCACTGTTACACACACTCACCATCTGTTCAGTCACCGTCCGACCAGGCTAAGAAACCTTGCTGACACACTCAGCAGGGAAGGACTGCAGGTGGGCAGGGAAGGACTCCAGTCGGGAGGGGACTTTGCTGAGAACTTGATCGCAGGCAGTGTGGAAGAGATCGATGGGTCTATCTGCACACTTAATTCCCCATCTATCATCTCACTTCCCTCTCTTACTTGCGAAGGAGAAGATGGCGTAATACAAGGCACAAGCGCTACATTCAGAATGAGAATAGATTTATTATCACTGATGTATGTTGTGAAATACAGAAACTGTTCCTAAAACATTGAGTGTGTGTCTTCAGGCTCTCGTACCACCTCCCTGATGGTAGTAATGGGAAAAGGAGTCTTCAGGCTCCGGTATCTCCACCCTGATGGTAGTAATGGGAAAAGGGGTCTGCAGGCTCTCGTACCACCTCCCTGATGGTAGTAATGGGAAAAGGAGTCTTCAGGCTCCGGTATCTCCACCCTGATGGTAGTAATGGGAAAAGGGGTCTGCAGGCTCTCGTACCTCCTCCCTGATGGTAGTATGAGAATGGGACATTCCTTACATCCTCTCCAGAAACATTTCAGATATTTACCCAGACTCATTGGTCTGAAACAGCCTATTCACTCCCACAAGCCCAGCCAGTGAAGGGGGAGGAAAAAGATAGGGAGGCTGAAGAAACAACGTCCCTCAGCCTCACATTCACAGACACCCCTCAAATTCCGACAGTATGGATAGTGTTTGGTCTACACGTACACGGGGGTGAGACTCCAGCTGCAGGTCACGGCAGTCGGCTGAGGGTGAGTGAAAGCATCCAGACCTACCTTTCTGTGATCGGGTGAGCTGAGCAAGCCTGTGATCATTATTGGCGAGGACCCAGTACCAATGTGGCACAGGGTTGTCTGCAGGGTTTCAAACCTGGTTATTGGTAATTATTATCACATCCAGTGAAAAGCAGGCAGATCACTCCAACACATAAAATACTTGAGGAACTCAAGGGGTCAGGCAGCATCTATGGAGAAGGAAAAACCGATGCCTTTGTGGGCTGAGACCTTTCATCAGGACTTCAAAGGTCTTGGCCCAAAATGTTGACGTGGAGAGGATGTTTCCTGGAGGTCCTCAGAATTGAAGGTTGTCCCTTTAGAACAGAGATGAGGAGGAATTTCTTTAGCCAGAGGGGGCTGAGTCTATGAAATTCATTGCCACAGATAGCTGTAGAGGCCAAGTCATTAGGTATATCTAAAGTGGAGGTTGATAGGTTCTTGATTAGTAAGGACCTCAAAGGTTACAGGGAGAAGGCAGGAGAATGGGGACGAGAAGGATAATAAATCAGCCATGATGGAATGGCAGAGCAGACTCAATGGGCCAAGTGGCCTAATTCTACTCCTGTGTCTGATGGTCTTCTGGGCAAAGCAGCCTGCTTGACTGGTACCTCACCTGCCACCTGAAACATTCATTGCATAAACCAGTATAACTCCATTATGAAACACACAGTGGCCGCTCTGACAGCACTTTTCAAATCCAGGCACTTTCCCACCTTTCAGAGCAAGGGTAGCAGAATAACACACTCATCCTTTGAGTTCTGCTTGTGCATTCTATGAACATTGAGGACATGCTATGTTGGCACTGGAATGAGTGGGCTGCTTCCTTCGGTTTTGTTGGTTGTTAACAATGTTTTGATGTACATTGATAAATAAATTAAACTGAATCTGAATCTAGGTCACACACCGGCCTGCCTTGGAAATATATCACTATTTCGTCATTGTCACTGTGTCTCAAACCTGGAACTCCCTGTCCAACAGCACCTTCTCCTAAAGGACTGCAGCATTTCAGGAGGTGGCTCAGTACCAGTCTTCTCACGAGCAAATCAAATAAAATCAAGTTTGTTCATCATTCACACCACACATGGATACATCTGAATGAGACAGCGTTCCTCTGGGGCCAAAGTTCAAAATATTCAAAATAGCAGGCAAAATTCAAGAATAGCGAGTAACATTATTCAAAATATTGAGCAAAGAAGCATGTTCACTCAGAAAAAGAAACACATATAGTCTAAAACCCTGAGCAGCAATGTCTGGCAATCGATGGTCCAGTCTCCCAGCAGTGTACAGATACACACACTCCAGCCTGCCATTCCACTACTCGAACATAGGAGGGCAGCACTGAGAGAGAGACCAGGCCACAGCTGCTGTTGCGCTTCTGCATCTTTCACCTGGTCTGCAGCAGCAGGCAAGCCCAAGGCTTGAGGCCTAGTTCTCGCTACAACCGAGGCTGCACAGCTCCCATGTTGACTGTCCTTCCACCAGACAAGTGTAACAGGCCCGCGACAACTTTCATTATCACTTTCCAACAGAGTCTTGTAATCAAAAGTGAAATATCCAAGACAATCTCCCATGGTTGTATTGCACCAACTCCGATGCTCCTGAGTAGCAGGCAGCTACATGGTCTGCAGCCAGATCAGCTCCTCCGAACCCAAACCGGAGGATCCTCCAATATCCCTGCTGATGGGTCTCGGCCCAAAACATCAACTGTCCTCTTTTCCATGGATGCTGCCTGGCCTGCTGAGTTCCTCCAGCGCCTTGTGTGTGTTCCTCCGATATCCTGACAGGCTCTTCCAATGTCCCGATGGGTTCCTTTGATATTCCGACAGGCTCTTCCGATAACCCGACCGGCTCCTCTGATATCCCAACAGCCTCCTTCGATGTCTGATGGGTTCCTCCAACAACCCGACCGGCTCCTCGGACATTCTGATGGGCTCCTCCAACATCTTGACAGGCTCCTCTGATATCCCGACCCACTCCTCTGACACCTTATCCGGCCCCTTAGACACCTCGGCCAGCTCTGCTGCTGACACCAGTCCAGCTACTCCAATCACCGAGCAGCTCACTGATGGAGTAGTTCTGCAAAATGCAATGTTCATGGAGTAGAATTGACTTGTGATCGTAAAAAAGCAAATTTTACACAGACAAAAGCATCCTTGGTTGCCCCTGAGAGGCCGTTGCATTCACACATGCCACCATCTTGCTGGAAGGTAAGTTGGGTGGGCAATTAACGTTGATGCCCAGATCCCATGAACTGAACGTGGAGAAAGGGTTCCTATCATGAGACTGAAAATCTGGTTGAATGAACCTCTCACTCAACATTAAAATCTTACGAGTGGAAACATCTCAACATCAACAATGTCAGCCCCCCCTCAGGGTCCAGTAAGATCATCCCTCATTCTTCTCAACTCTAAAGAACAGCAATCTAATTTATTTGCCTTCCCAAGGCATTGTGCTGTTTTCTGGCTGACAGATAGACTGTTGGTAGGTCAGTGATGTTGTGAACTGAATGCGAAGATGAGTGGATGGGGTAAGTGGTGTGGTTAGTAACGTGATAAATGAAGACATTCACATCTGTAATGTATGGATCTACTTCTTTAAGAGCAATGACCCCCTTAGCACTACGTCTGGATGCATATTAGTCTGTGTTTACGCATGTGTATGATTTGTTGTCTGGGTGGCAATGGGTTCATTTGGGAAAGTTGCCTAATTTGGTAGTGCTTATGAAGGCTGGGAGAGCTGAACTGTACTGTAATGCAAACAATGTGGAGGAGATAAAGAAAGCCCCTGCACTTCTTAGCTTAATGGGTGCAAGGACGAACAGTCTCTTATGCAACCTAGTAACCCCTGAAAAGCCAGCAAGCAAGATGTTTGACAAAATTGTTACAATTTTACAATATCACTTGAGCCCTAAACCACTGGTAAGAGCTGAGAGATTTAGGGTTTACAAAAGGAGCCAGTCAAAAGTTGAAAGCATTTCTGAATACATTGCAGAACTGTGCAATTTTCCCAGTACTGTGACATTAGAGATGGACTTTCTGATGCATTAAGGGACAAGCTTGTATGTGGCATGCATTCAAAAGAGGCTACTATCTGAAATAGACTTAATATTAGAATGGGCATTGACCATTGCAATACCATTACAGACTGTAGCAAAGGATCCAGCTGAACTACAGAAAAGGAGGTTAGAATGTAAAATGCACAAAGTGCCCCTGAATGGTGCAGAAAGCCAAAAATGTTATTGATGTGGTAAATCCTCCCATGATGCAAATGACTGTTGGTTCAAAGAAAAAGCCTGCAGAAAGTGTCACAGACAAGGTCACATAGAGAGAATGTGCAAGGCAGATAAAAAGCACAACCAAATGAGAAGGCTCAAACACAAAATTAAGCAATTGCATAAAGTTACCGAATGTAGAACAGAATCAGACAACATAGAGACTGACAAAGGTGAACTGTTATGCCTAGAATTCTATAGTGTAACTGAAGCAGATCCCAGTATAATATTGATCACAATAGATATGTCTGGAGTAAAACTGAAAATGGAGCTGGATACAGGGTCAGCCTTGTCTATAATTCCAGAGGCTGACTACACCAGATTGTTTTCTAAGATACCATTAAAGAAGACCTCTGTGATGCTAAAGACCTACACTGGCAAAAAAAGTGTCTCCCAAAAGCAAATTGAAAGTAAATGTGATGTATGGAGGCCAAATGCAACATGTAGTTATGCATTGAAAAGTGGAGGACCAGCACCTTTTGGATGTGAATATAACCATATAACCACTACAGCACGGAAACAGGCCATCTCGGCCCTTCTAGTCTGTGCCGAACTCTTACCCTCACCTAGTCCCACCAACCTGCACTCAGCCCATAACCCTCCATTCCTTTCCTGTCCATATAGCTGTCCAATTTAACTTTAAACGACAACATCGAACCTGCCTCAACCACTTCTGCTGGAAGCTCATTCCACACAGCTACCACTCTCTGAGTAAAGAAGTTCCCCCTCATGTTACCCCTAAACTTTTGCCCTTTAACTCTCAACTCATGTCCTCTTGTTTGAATCTCCCCCACTCTCAATGGAAAACGCCTATCCACGTCAACTCTATCTATCCCCCTCATAATTTTAAATACCTCTATCAAGTCCCCCCCTCAACCTTCTACGTTCCAGAGAATAATGAATGGTTGAGAAAAATCCAACTAGACTGGCACTCAATCAAAGCTCTCAGTGTGACATCAACAGAAAATGGCAGCCCGAATAGTGGCACTAACCAGAGTCTGTCACAGCTGCTTAATGCTAATGAGAAGGTGTTTGAGAAGGGTATCGGTAAACTCAAAGGCATAAAGGCCAGAATTGAACTGGATGAAGCAGCAACACCAAGATTCCATAAAGCACATCCAGTGACTTACACACTACGTCCTAAAGTGGATGCTGAAATGCAGAGCTTGGAGGCAGTTGGAATTCTCTCCAAGGCTGAGTGGAGTGTTTGAATCTCTATTGTCCTGGTGATCAAGAAAGGGAAGATTGGAGCCGTTCACATATGTATGTATTTCAAGGTGAGCATCAACCCAGTGCTGCGTACTGTGCACTATCCCCTGCCATGAATAAAAGGCATGTTTGCATCTTTGGCAGGTGTGGGGAGGATTTCAAAGATTGCCTTGTCACAAGCCTATCTGAAAACAGAGATTAAGGAGTCAAGCAGGAAGTTCCTCACAATCAACACTCACAAGGGACTGTTCCAGTACAATCATCTTGTCTTTGGCGTCGCATGAGCTCCAGCAATTTGGCAAAGAGCAATGGACCAAGTGCTCCAAGCTATCCCAGGAACACAGTGTTACCTTGATGACATCATTGTGACTGGCGAGAATGTTAAAGAGCATCTCCTGAACCTTGGTAAAGTGCTTACCAGGCTGAGTGAGTATGGTCTGCGCACAAAGAGAACGTGAGTTTTTCAAAAATGAAATCTCATATTGTGGACATGCTATTGACAAGCAGGGCTTACGTAAGTCACAAGAGAAGATTGAAGCATTGCTGCAGGCACCCAAACCAGAAAATATGTCACAACTCAGGTCATACTTTGGCCTTGTGAACTACTACCACCGGTTCCTCCCAAACATTGCTCCAGTGCTGCACCCATTGAATGTAGAAACATAGAAACATAGAAAACATAGAAAATAGGTGCAGGAGTAGGCCATTCAGCCCTTCGAGCCTGCACCGCCATTCAGCATGATCATGGCTGATCATCCAACTCAGAACCCTGCACCAGCCTTCCCTCCATACCCCCGATCCCCGTAGCCACAAGTGCCATATCTAACTCCCTCTTAAATATAGCCAATGAACTGGCCTCAACTGTTTCCTGTGGCAGAGAATTCCACAGATTCACCACTCTCTGTGTGAAGAAGTTTTTCCTCATCTCAGTCCTAAAAGGCCCCTTTATCCTCAAACTGTGACCCTTGTTCTGGACTTCACCAACATCGGGAACACAGACAGGAGCAAAATGGGAATGGTCAGAAAGATGTGAAAAAGCATTCAAGGAAACAAAGAGACTAATAACATCTGATGAATTGCTCATCCATTATGACCTAATGCTGCCCAGGAGACTGGATTGCAATGTGTCCCTTTATGGCATTGGAGCCATTTTATCACACATTATGAAAGATGGATCTGAACACCCGATTGTGTTTGTTTCAAGATCACTGATGAGCACAGAATGAAACTATTCACAGATCATCTGAGAGACCCTTAGTCTAGTATGAGGAATAAAGAAGTTCCGCCACTTCCTCTATGGACAGAGGTTTACTCTAGTGACAGATCACCAGTCCCTTGTGTCCATTTTCAATCCCAGGAAGGGAATTTCAGTGATGTCTGCTACCCAGTTACAACGTTGGGCACTATTCCTAGGAGCCCACTCTTATGACGTGGAGTTCAAAGGTACCAAACAACACAGCCATGCTGATGGCTTGTCACGTCTTCCACTGTTGGCAACTGAAGACGACAAATGGACACCCTGTAAGATAGCTATAAGAACTGGACCACTGATGTACAAAGTGGATGTGGGAGATCAGACATGGAGACATCACGTGGACCAGATACTGGATGCTCAGCCAAAGAACATACCTGAATTGATTGCATCCAACAAGATGGCCACACTACAGTCACCGGACTTACCTCTCAGTGATGATCATGTCACTGACAGCAACGTGACATGGGAAACCAGAACATTGTCTTAGACAAGACTCCTTCCAAACCTGATGCCACTCCACAGATCCAGAGGCACCATCCTGAAAGAATCAGGGTGCCACCCAAAATCTTTAGACCAGGAAATTAATTCTGGACTGCTATTGTGAAAGCCTGTTTACTTGGAATACAGGTTTTGAAAGAGAGATTGAATGTTTAGTACATGTACAGTTTATGCTGCATTAATCTAAAGGGGGTTGAAGTGTAAGGTATGGATCTATTTATTTTAAAGCAAAGACCCCCCCTTAGCACTACATTTGGATTGTTGTCTACACATGCGTATTAATCTGTGTCTACACATGATCTGTTGTCATCACATGCGCTGTTTTCTCATCAGTTAAAACCATCTCCCACGTGTGTGCTTTTATTTAATGTTTATGCAGTTGAGCACAGATACAAAATCACCCACCTCAAAAACATTTCAAGGTCATTCATTTATCGTTTCTCCACTCTACGTCCCAGTTCCCAGGGACACTTCTGGCACTGACAACCACACAGCTTCTGACCACTTCCTGGTGTGTGGACACCCCTGTCTCACCTCCTCCACCAGGAGATCTGGATCAAAATCAGAAACACAGGAGACTACCGCCACTGGAAACCAGGAACAACACACCAGGGTGCTGGAGGAACTCAGCAAGTCAGGCAGCATCAAAAATGTCGACTGCCTGAAAATCTGTCTGAATGGTGCCACGACAATAACCTCTCACTTTATGTCAGCAAAACCAAAGAGCTGATTATTGACTACAAGATCAGAGGTGGAGAGGCTCAGTAAGTTTAAATTCCTTTGCATTATCATGTCAAAGGATCTGTCCTGGGACCAGCTTGTAAGTGCCATCGCAAAGAAGGCACAACAGTGCCTCTGCTTTCTTAGAGGTTTACGTAGATTCAGCATGTCACCTGAAAATTCCCAGTAAGGGAATCCTGAGAGGCCAGCTGGAAGGTGAAGCCGAGTGGGTGGGAAAGGTCAAGGGCTGGAGAAGAAGGAATTTGAACAAGATGGCAGTGAAGGCAAGTTCCCAGGAAGGATACGTGGCTGTGGTAATGGGTCTGGGTGAGTACAGGGTCGAAGATTCAGAAAGGAGCAGTGAGAGAGGGTTTCATTGAACTCCCATCTAAGGGAAGATTTAAACTTCTTCAGGGTACGCATCTTTCGAAGAGACTTTGCAGTGGAGCAGCAAATCATAAACACAAGAAAATCTGCAGATGCTGATAATCCAAAGCCACACACACAAAATGGTGGAGGAACTCAGTGGGCCAGACAGAACCTATGGAAGTGAATAAATGGTCAATGTTTGATGTACCTCTTGCTGAACCTGATAGTGTGGGACTTCAGGCTTCTGTACCTCCTACCCAATGGGAGCTGTGAGAAGTTGGCAAGGAGATATCAGTTCCTACACATACTGCATTCAGATTCCACTTCCCCCAACATACAACTAACATGTGATGTGAAGGTATCCTTTTTTTATTATGGCACCTTTTTTTAAAGAGTTCACTGAGTATTTTTGTCACCATGACAATCCACAGGTCAATTACCAGACCACAAGCGATACAGCAGACAAGACGATTGTTAATTCCAAAGTGCAACCCATGTTGTACCCGTGGTGTACAAAGTTAAGAAGGAAAGAAAAGCTTATGAAAGGTTCAGAGAGCCAAGTAATGTTAGAGATCTAGAAGATTATAAGGCTAACAGGAAGGAGTTTAAGAAGAAAATTAGGAGAGCTAGAAGGGGCCATGAAAAGGCCTTGGTGGGCAGGATTAAGGAAAATCCTAAGGCATTCTACAAGTATGTGAAGAGCAAGAGGATAAGACATGAAAGAATAGGACCTATCATGTGTGACAGTGGGAAAGTGTGTATGGAATCGAAGGAAGTAGCAGAGGTACTTAATGAATACTTTACTTCAGTATTCACTATGGAAAGGGATCTTGGTGATTGTAGTGATTTGCAGCAGACTGAAAAGCTTGAGCATGTAGATATAAGAAAGGGGATGTGCTGGAGCTTTTGGAATGCATCCAGTAGGATAAGTCGCCAGGACCGGATGAGATGTACCCCAGGCTACTGTGGGAGGTGAGGGAGGAGATTGCTGAGCCTCTAGCAATGATTTTTGCATCATCAATGGGGACGGGAGAGGTTCTGGAGGATTGGAGGGTTGCCGATGCTGTTCCCTTATTCAAGAAAGGGAATAGAGATAGCCCAGGAAATGATAGACCAGTGAGTCTTACTTCAGTGGTTGGTAAGTTGATGGAGAAGATCCTGAGAGGCAGGATTTATGAACATTTGGAGAGGTATAATATGATTAGGAATAATCAGCATGGCTTTGTCAAAGGCAGGTCCTGCCTTATGAGCCTGATTAAATTTTTTGAGGATGTGACTAAACATGTTGATGAAGGAAGAGCAGTAAATGTAGTGTATATGGATTTCAGTAAGGCATTTGATAAGGTACCCCATGCAAGGCTTATTGAGAAAATAAGGAGGCATGGGATCCAAGGGGACATTGCTTTGTGGATGCAGAACTGGCTTGCCCACAGAAGGGGAAGGGTGGTTGTAGATGGGTTATATTCTGCATGGAGGTCAGTGACCAATGGTGTGCCTCAGGGATCTGTTCTGGGACCCTTACTGTATGGAAGGATGGGTTAGTAAGTTTGCTGATGACACAAAGGTTGGGGGTGTTGTGGATAGTGTGGAGGGCTGTCAGAGGTTACAGCGGGACATTGATAGGATGCAAAACTGGGCTGAGAAGTGGCAGATGGAGTTCAACCCAGATAAGTGTGACGTGGTTCATTTTGGGAGGTTAAATATGATGGCAGAATATAGTATTAATGGTAAAACTCTTGGCAGTGTGGAGGATCAGAGGGATCTTGGGGTCCGGGTCCACAAGACATTCAAAGCAGCTGTGCGGGTTGACTCTGTGGTTAAGAAGGCATATAGTGTATTGGCTTTCATCAACCGTGGAATTGATTTTAGGAGCCGAAAGGTAATGTTGCAGCTATATAGGACCCCGGTCAGACCCCACTTGGAGTACTGTGCTTAGTTCTGTTTGCCTCACTACAGGAAGGATGTGGAAACCATAGAAAGGGTGCAGAGGAGATTTACAAGGATGTTGCCTGGATTGGGGAGCATGCCTTATCAAAGCAGGTTGAGTGAACTTGGCCTTTTCTCCTTGGAGCAACGGAGGTTGAGAGGTGACCTGATAGAGGTGTACAAGATAATGAGAGGCATTGATCATGTGGATAGTCAGAGGCTTTTTCCCAGGGTTGAAATCGCTGCCACAAGATGGTACAAGTTTAAGGTGGTTGGAAGAAGGTACACCAGAGATGTCAGGGGTAAGTTTTTTTAAGCAGAGAGTGGTGAGTGCGTGGAATGGACTGCCGACGGTGGTCGTGAAGGTAGAAACAATAGGATCTTTTAGGAGACTCCTGGAAGGCTACATGGAGCTTAGAAAAATAGAGGGCTATGGGTAAAGCCTAGCTAGTTCTAAGGTAGGGACATGTTCGGCACAGCTTTGTGGGCTGAAGGGTCTGTATTGTGCTGTAGGTTTTCTATGTTTCTATGTTAACAAAGTTATACTCCCCCATGCAACACAGTTATGCAAACATACAGCATTCAGTTATTGCACTACTGCTTGGAGAAGTCTGCTACCATTAGTAGAGCAGTATGATGCAGCAATCAGAACGTACCACTGTTGTTTATGATGTTATTCATCATGTACCATGGTAAAGTTGCATTGGCAAAGGTAAAACTGAAAGTTGAATGAAGTCATTTAATATTTCTACCATTTTGGTATTTCCCAAAATAGCTTCTCATGGTTTGGCCTTTAAGGGACCCACATTAACCAATGATGAATGGTCCTGAAAATGGTCTCGGGCCAAAGCATCAACTAATTTTTCTTTTCTATACATGCTGTCTGACCTGCTGAGTTCCCCCAGCATTTTCTATGTGTGTTACTCTGGATTTCCAGCATCTGCAGAATCTCTTTACATTAACCAATGTACTTGTTTTCCTTCTTCCCTGAGGAAGATGAAGTTGCTCTTTTTTGAAAAGAGAAGTTGTGAGGAGATCAGGCAGTGTAGACAGATAGAGATATCAGGTGCCCAAGAACTAGAGGGTGTGATTGGCAAAAGGAATATAAGGGAAATGGGGAGAAATTGTTTTTACTCGGAATGGGATTAGGCTCTGGAATTCTTCTCTGGGACAGGAGTAGAGGCAGATTTAACAGAAGTGTTCAACTGGAGCTGGATGAATCTACGCAAAATGGATTTGCAGGGCTATGGTGTGAGGGTGGAGGGATTATTGAATTGCTCTTGAATGAAGGCAGTGCCAACCCAATGTACCAAATGGCCTCCCTACATACAGCTTTCTGTGAAGCTCTGCTCTCTCCACTAGAACGTGCACTTAAAATAGAACAAACAGAATCTTAAAGCAGATTTCTGCACAATTGTTCTAATGCACTATGGATCAAGATTATAAAAACGTCCAGTCGTATTTAATTTAATATAAAACACATTAAGCTGCAGGGTTCTATTTTCTCTGATCACATGCATCCAGATAAAATTAATGTCTGCACCATTTTAATGCCTTGAAGTCCACTTGTAAATACATTAAGAACACATCAGTTTAGAATACAAAACCCATCAAAATATATCTGACGAATTCTGTACTTAACACCATTATCTCTTGTTGACTATATTTGATGCCTAGTTGATCTCCTTCCCGTTGCGAAGATGCTGAATCATGCTAGGTGGAAAGTCAAAGGAAAATGGGAGACAGCCTGGACATCTGCTGCTGCCATGAAAAATGTGTTGTGGGACCTAATGTTTCCCCCTTCCTTTACAGTTCTGAAGAAGGTCTTGGCCCAAAACGTCATCTGCTTATTCATTTCCATAGATGCTGACCTGCTGAGTTCCTCCACTGTGTGTGTCACCTTAAAATTGTGCCCTTTTATATTAGCCACTTCCACCCTGGGAAAGAGTCTCTGGGTATTCCATGCTTCTGATCAACTTGTACACCTCTATCAAGTCACGTCTCATCCTCCTTCCCTCAAAAGAGAAAAGCCCTACCTAGCTCACTCAACCTATCCTCATAACACACGCTCTCTAATCTAGGCAGCTTCCTGGTCAAGCTCCTCTGCACCATCTCTAAAGTTTTCACATTCTTCCTGTAATGAAGTGACCAGAACTGAACACAATATTCCTAGTGTTGTTTACAGGGTTTTATAGAGCTGTGGCTCCTAAACTCAATCCCCCAGATAATGAAGGACAGCACATGTTACCCCTTCTTAACAACCCTATCGACTTGAGTGGCAACTTTGAGAGATCTGTGGTCGTAGACCTCAAGGTCCATCTGTTTCTCCACACTGCTAAGAATCCTGCCATTAACCCTGTACTCTGCCTTCAAAAATGCCTTTGCAACCTTCCAAAGTGAATCACTTCACACTTTTTCATGTTGATCTGCCACTTCTCAGGTCAGCTTGCATCGTTTCAATATCCTTTTGTAACTACAACAACCTTCTACACTATCTCCAACTCCACCAACTTTCATGTCATCTGCAAATGTACTAACTCAGCCTTCCACTTCCTCAGTGCGAGCTGGATTCAACAGGTGTGCAGTGCCTTCCCTTCTCCACTGTCCATTGGAACCTCCTCAAAGGAGTTCCACCAGTTACTTTGCAAGAACTATAACACTTAAGGCATGTGTCTTCACTGGATATTTCACCATGGGAACCCTGGGGCAAATCTATTGGAGCCCACCAACGTCAGCACTCTCAGAAAAGCAACACTTAGCCCAAAAGTTCATTGTTGAAAATAAAAGGATTTGTGAGCAGGACCGTATTCTAAAAGGTAACGTGAGTCTTTATTGAAGTTTACAGAGACAGAGAGAATGAGGGATGAAAGGCAACACAAGGATTAAAGCTTAAACATCACTGGCTTCAGTGAAGAGGTCACTGACGGAGCCAAACTGTAGAGTGATAGAGAAACACAAAATGGTGGAGGAACTCAGCAGATCAGGCAGCATCTGTGGAGAGGAATAAAGAGTCTATTTTTGGGCCAAGACCTTTCATCAAGACTGGAAAGAAAGGGTGAAAAAACTAGAAGTAGGTGGGGGGAGGGGGAAAGGGGAAGGAGTACAATCCAGCAGGTGATAGGTAAGCATGCCTTTACTACTTTGTAGGTTATGCCTCTTCAGGCAAAGGCTGCATCCAATGAAGACACCAGCAGCAGGGCGTCTGATGGTGTCCGTGGCAGTTGAATCCAAAGGGTCAATGGTACAGTCACCCCGGTGGCATGTGGAGGAGCCAGAGTGCTGGTCATCGGACGGCATCACTGGACTAGTTAGTTGTCACTGTGGGGCAGCTTCCTTATCCGCTAAGTCTGTTACACTCCTGTGTACCACTTAGCATCAGATTTGGAAGCCCAGAGAGACTGTATGGTGGGGGCACGACACTGTCTGTCTTATTACTGTGCAAGGTGTGTATCTGTCAACATCAAGATCAATGGACAGCCAAAGAAGAAGAAGAAGAAGAAGAAGAAGAAGAAGAAGAAGAAGAAGAAGGAGAAGGAGAAGGAGAAGGAGAAGGAGAAGGTGAAGCCAGGTGAGAGGGAAGTGGGACATGTCAGAATGGGAATGGGAATTGGAATTAAAATGAGTGGCCATCGGGGAAGCCCAACTTCTGTGGCGATCAGAGTGAGCTGCTTGACGAAGTGGTCCCTCAGTCGATATCAGCTCGCAACAATGTAGAGGAAACCACACCAAGAGAATGGGATACAGTAGATGACCTTGATAGACTTACAGCTAAAGTGTTGCTTCACTTAGAAGGACTGTTTGCAGCCCTGAATGGAGATGAGAGAGGAAAACTACGGAAAAAGTCTCTTTCTGTAGACTCCACTTACACTTGCCTTAGAAAAGCAGCCAGCATAATCAAAGACCCCTCCTACTCCCAACATTCTCTCTTCTCCCCACTTCCAGAAGGTACAAAAGCTTAAGAATATGTCCCACCAGGCTCACAACAGCTTCTTACTCAGTGTTACAGGATTTTTGAATGGATCTTTCATATGATAAAGATGCACTCGTGATCTGCCAATCTACCTTGTCGTGGCCCTTACACCTTAACTGTCTACCTGCACTGGACTCTTTCTGTGACTGAATCAATAGATTCTGCCTTCTGCTATGGTCTGTCTGGAAAACTTTTCACTGTACCTCATTACATGCAACAATACTAAAACTATGACCAGCTACTTCAGAGGAAAAGCCCAGACACTATGGGCGGAATGATTTCCTTCTCTACTTGAATGGTTCTAACCTAATTTGCCTGCCTGGAAGAACTTGCTGGATTCCTCAGCCTCATGCACACTCCACCTGAACAATTTTATTTTCTTCTAATGTCGGTGGAGAGTAATGTCAGGCAGAGTGAATGGTGGGCAGCCAGTCCACACCACGTATTGCCGGCCAGGTTAGAACTATAGCTGACGCCCTTGCCTGGCATCCAGCTTGAAGCTCACCTGATGTCCATCAGCGCCTGTGCAGCCAGACTCCTAATGGCGTCGGAAACATGTGTGAGCTTAGACTTCAGCACGGTAACACCTTCGGCGTGCAGGGCTTGTTCGGTGTCCATGCGGAGACAAAAATGCAGGGTCTTCAGTATCAGCTCCTGAATCTCATCGAGCTCTGTGCGCAGTTTCATTATCAGCAAGGGAACCAAGCCGGCATCGACGATAGTGGCTGCGCCTGTGGGAGAGAGGCAACGCGCACCGTTAACAGGCATTGTAATCACCACTAAACGGCTCACTTGCAGTGGGTCTGTGAGAAAGAACAGAGGTTAAGGGGGGAAGGGGTATGATGTGTTAATGTTCACCGTCCTGCTCATAGATCAGCTGCTAAATTTACATGGGAATGCTCTTTCTATGGGTAGGATTCCTTCCCTTAGATATGTCAGTGCACTGGAGATTGGAGGATCACAGGAGGTCTTACTGAAGTACTAAACACACTACTGGAGCAACCCAGAATCAGAATCAGATCAGATTTACCATCACTGACGTACGTCGTGACATTTGTTGTTTTGTGGCAGCAGTCCAGAGCAATACATAAACAATTCTATAATTTTCAAGGCAGGAACGTGGTCAATAGGGTTGTGAAGAAAGCACATGGCATGGTTGGTTTTATAGACCAGGATAGAGAATACAAAACTTGATACATTATGTCACAACTTTACAAAATACTGGTTAGAGTTCACTTGGAGTACTGTATGCAGTTCTGGTCACCATTCTCTACAAAGCACGTAGTTGAGCTGCAAAGAGTGGAGAAGAGGTTCACCAGGATGTTGCCTGGGTTAGAAGACCAAGGACACAACAGGAGAGATTGGATAGGCTGGAATTGAAGGAAGTTGAGGGAGACCTGATGAACGTAAATAAAGTTATAAGAGTCAGAACCACTTTATCCTTGTAGGGGTATCAAAGACATAGCTGAAAGAACACAAGAAGGAATTTTAAAGGGAATCTGAAGGGATAGCTTTTACACAACGAGCGGATCACTCTGCTGGAGCAGGTGGTGAAATCAGATGCGATTACTTAAGACATTTAGAGAAATACTTGAAAAGACAAGGTATAGAAAGGTATGGATTTATTGTTGGCAAATGGATTAGGGCAGATAGGCAAAGACACTTGAATGGACACAATGGACAAAATGACCTGTTTCTGTGCTGTACAACTAAAAAAATGGAAGTGACTCCAAGAACACACCATCCTCAACAATGTGGGGCCGAGTCTCCGACTGTTAAAGGCAATGCTGAGGGGTGAACAACCATGTTCAGCCAGAAATGTCAAGAGGATCATTCACTCCAGCTCCCTGTGAAATTCCAGCCTCCAGCCCATTTGATTCACATAGAATCAACATCAGATTTATTCACTGGTATAAATGGCATGGAATTGTGGTTTTGTGGCAGCAGCAGTGTGTAAAGACATAAAATTACAATAAATTATAATAATAAATGGGTTCATGGTCTGTTCAGAAATCTGTTGGTGGAGATAATAAAAGGTAAGCAGATATTACCGTTTTTACAACCATTATTTTGTTACTTCTGTATTTTAATGAATTATCATCTGCAGAGCTCTGCATCTTGGTTTAGTCAAATAGTTGCTCACAACCAACTAGACAGTCTTGGAAATATTTACCTCAGCATCTCATACCACACAATTAGAAGGATGCCTGGATTATTTGAGAAGACAGGGGTCAAATTATATTTAATTTAAGGCTCTGGGAAAGGTGGTGGGGCTGGGGGGAATGTGAATATGAACCCAGTGGCTGTAGCAGCAGAGTAAGTATAAAGCATGGTTCACTGGAATGAATTCAGCAATGACACAGGAGGCTCTTTGGAGGATGTGGTGTACAGTGAGTGAAATTGAGCAGAATTCCCTCAATCTCCACGGAAGTTCTCCTGGCATTCTCCAATGGTGAGGCTGGACTCTCACTGACTCCTGGATAAAGTATAGGAGCCTTCAGATAAACCCCGGTCACCGAGTCTGCAGGCAAATCTGGAACATCTGGTATAAATCCGATGCCAAGGAACGAGGCCTGAGGGTTGGATCGGAAGTCCGGAAGCCAAGGCCTGTTGGCTGGAGCCCCAATTTGGAGAATCTCTGGAAGTCCACTGGTGTAGTTAAAAACCTAATGTCTGTGAGCCGAGTGCAAATCTGAATCCAAGCCCCTGGAGGCTGAAGTAGACGGCCTGTCTTGGGGTTAGAGGACTGTGCATGTGTGTGAATGGGAGGAAGAAACAGGGCTTGTTTTTCTGTTGTTGTTTTGTTGCTTGTTGTATTCTGTTTTATGTTGTTTGGCAGAGTATTGTGGGCATGCTAACATTGGTACTGGAATGTTTGGCGACACTTATGGGCTGCCCCAGCACATTCCCAGGTTGTACTGGCTGTTAACACGAATGACACATTCATTTTATGCTTCAATGTACATATGATACTTAAATATGAATCTGAAATCAGAATCAGAATCTGAAATCTGAATCTGAATCTGCACCTGAAATATGAATCTGAATCGAATCTGAATCTGGACTAAGGATTTAATCAAAGTAAACTAAAGGAAATTTGGTTTGGTGAGAAGTGGTACCAGAGATGCAAATGGCAATCGCCGACACGAAAAATAGTAAAAGTGATGGACACACTGGTTATCATTTTCCAGAATCTTATAGATTATTGAACAAATGCTGCAGATTGGGTGGAAAAGGCAATGCCATTATTTATCAAAGGAGGGAGAGGGAACACAGGGGGTAGCCTAAGGGAAATACTTATTGTGAAGCTTGAGACAACAGAAGAAAACTGGAAAATAGCAATGGAATTGGACAAATTCACGTTGGATTTCTGGGAGGGAAATCAAGCTTGATGAGTTTGTTGAGGTTGCAAATGGTAGAACATATGAAGGGAAGCCCTTTTTGTGTACTTAGTTTATGAGGAAGTATTTGGTAAAACCCCTTTTAAGAGGTTAGAATGTAAATAAGAGTGGTCCAGAGGCTCTGCTGATGAGGGAATACAGGAGTAAGTATCTGCTGGCCACCGGATGAATCAGTTCACGGACAGATACAGAGGTTGCAGGGCCTCTAGTGGAAGCCACACACTCTACCAGAGTGTGGTAGAGTGTTACATATTGTATTTGAAAAAATTTAGTTAACTAATGTCAATTAGGTGGATGGCAGAAAATGCAGTAAAGTACGTAATTTATGTAGTGATCTACAGCTGGGAGTCATTTTTCTCCAAATCAGCAGGGACTGTGGTGATTTAGGGGCTTATTTTATATCACTGTTCTTCATCAGCTGCCAGATCTGTGCAAGGTCTGTCTTTACAGGCACGTGCACTCAGTGATCCTGATGAAAATAAATTCACGGCCTAAAAGATAAAACTCATCCTCCACCTGTTCTGCATGTCAAAACAGAACACAAGAACATAAAGTGACCTTCAGAGGAAAAGGTTTCCACAAGAATATCAAATTTTAAAAAGCCCGGCTTTTCGAACTGGGTTGACTGTAAAGCTAATGAGAATATCCTGTCTCACATCATTCCCTTTGCACTGAAGGTTAATGACAAAGGCCAGTCTCCTAATAAAGGAGTGGTTTGTTGATGCAGTCTGTGGTTGGCTCCCACAACCTGGAATTGACATGAAATTAACCAATGGGATGTGACTCAGATCATGATGGAAACAGTGACTCTATCATTTATTACTGTCACGTGTACCGAACCCGAAAGTTGATTAGGAGTCCCATCAAGGCCTGATGGTGAATCTGTGAGTGTGCTGGAGAAGTTGAAGGCCCAATGACTGTGATCCATAAATCCACTGGAGGCTGAAGGCGAAAGGCGTTCTGTCCTTGGGTAGAAGACCGTGTATGTGTGTGAGTGGGTGGGGAATGAGACTTGTTTCACTGTTGTTGTTTTGTTACTTGCTATGTTCTGTTTTGTTGTATAATAATATAACAATTACAGCATGGAAACAGGCCATCTTGGCCCTTCTAGTCCATGCCAAATCTTACTCTCACCTAGTCCCACCAACCTGCACACAGCCCATTCCTATCCTGTCCACATAATTGTCCAATTTAACTTTAAACAACAACATCGAACCTGCCTCAACCACTTCTGCTGGAAGCTCGTTCCACACAGCTACCACTTTCTGAGTAAAGAAGTTCCCCCTCATGTTACCCCTAAACTTTTGCCCTTTAACTCTCAACTCATGTCCTCTTGTTTGAATCTCACCAACTCTCAATGGAAAAAGCCTATCCATGTCAACACTATCTATCCCCCTCATAATTTTAAATACCTCTATCAAGTCCCCCCTCAACCTTCTACGCTCCAAAGAATAAGGACCCAACTTTTTCAACCTTTCTCTGTAACTTAGGTGATAAAACCCAGGTAACATTCTAGTAAATCTTCTCTGTACTCTCTCTATTTTGTTGACATCTTTCCTATAATTCGTTGACCAAAACTGTACACAATACTCCAAATTTGGCCTAACCAATGCCTTGTACAATTTCAACATTACATCCGAACCCCTATACTCAATGCTCTGATTTATAAAGGCCAGCATACCAAAAGCTTTCTTCACCACCCTATCCACATGAGATTCCACCTTCAGGGAGCTATACACCATTATTCCTATATCCCTCTGTTCTACTGCATTCTTCAATGCCCTACCATTTACCATGTATGTCCTATTTTGATTAGTCCTACCAAAATGTAGCACCTCACATTTATCAGCATTAAACTCCATCTGCCATCTTTCAGCCCTCTCTTCTAAGTGGTCTAAATCTCTCTGCAAGCTTTGAAAACCTACTTCATCATCCACAACTCCACCTATCTTAGTATCATCTGCATACTTACTAATCCAATTTACCACCCATCATCCAGATCATTAATGTATATGACAATCAACATTGGACCCAGTACAGATCCCTGAGGCACACCACTAGTCACCGGCCTCCAATTTGACAAACAGTTATCCACCACTACTCTCTGGTGTCTCCCATCCAGCCACTGCTGAATCCATTTTCCTACTTCAATATTAATACCTAACGATTGAACCTTCCTAAACAACCTTCCATGTGGGACCTTGTCAAAGGCCTTACTGAAGTCCATATAGACAACATCCACCACTTTACCCTCGTCAACTTTCCTAGTAACCTCTTCAAAAAATTCAATAAGATTTGTCAAACATGATCTTCCATGCACAAATCTATGTTGACTGTTCCTAATCAGACCCTGTCTATCCAGATAATTATATATACCATCTCTAAGAATACTTTCCATCAATTTACCCACCACTGACGTCAAACTCACAGGCCGATAATTGCTAGGTTTACTCTTAGAACCCTTTTTAAACAATGGAACAACATGAGCAATATGCCAATCCTCCGGGACCATGCCCATTTCTAAAGACATATGAAATATTTCTGTCAGAGCCCCTGCTATTTCCACACTAACTTCCCTCATGGTCCCAGGGAATATCCTGTCAGGACCCGGAGACTTATCCACTTTTATATTCATTAAAAGCTCCAGTACTTCCTCTTCTTTAATCATCATAGTTTCCATAACTTCCCTACCTGTTTCTCTTATCTTACCCAGTTCAATATCCTTCTCCTTAGTGAATACCAAAGAAAATAAATTGTTCAGAATCTCCCCCATCTCTTTTGGCTCCACACATAGCTGTCCACTCTGATTTCCTAAGGGACCAATTTTATCCTTCACTATCCTATTGCTATTAATATAACGGTGGAAACCCTTGGGATTTATTTTCACCTTACTTGCCAAAGCAACCTCATATCTTCTTTTAGCTTTTCTAATTTCTTTCTTAAGATTCTTTTTACATTCTTTATATTCCTCATATTCTCCATGCTGCCTATATTTATTGTAGATATCTCTCTTTTTCTGAACCAAGTTTCCAATATCCCTTGAAAACCATGGCTCTCTCAAACTTTTAACCTTTCCTTTCATCCTAACAGGATCATAAAAATTCTGTACTCTCAAAATTTCACCTTTAAATGACCTCCATTTCTCTATTACATTCTTCCCGTGAAACAAATTGTCCCAATCCACTCCTTCTAAATCCTTTTGCATCTCCTCAAAGTTAGCCTTTCTCCAATCAAAAATCTCAACCCTGGGTCCAGACCTATCCTTCTCCATAATTACATTAAAACGAATAACATTGTGATCACTGGACCAGAAGTGCTCCCTAACACAAACCTCTGTCACCTGACCTATCTCATTCCCTAACAGGAGATCCAACACTGCCCCTTCTCTAGTTGGTACCTTTATGTATTGCTGCAAAAAACTATCCTGCACACATTTTACAACTCCAAACCATCCAGCCCTTTTACAGTATGGGCTTCCCAGTCTATGTGTGGAAAACTAAAATCTCTCACAATCACAACCTTGTGCTTACTACAAATATCTGCTATCTCCTTACAAATTTGCTCCTCCAATTCTCGCTCCCCATTTGGTGGTCTATAATACACCCCCATAAGAGTTACTACACTTTTCCCATTCCTCAAATCCACCCAAATAGCTTCCCTAGACGAGCCCTCTAATCTATCCTGCCAGAGCACCGCTGTAATATTTTCTCTGACAAGCAATGCAACACCTCCCCCTCTTGTCCCTCCAATTCTATCACACCTGAAGCAATTAAATCCAGGAATATTTAGTTGCCAGTCACACCACTCCTGTAACCATGTTTCACTAATAGCTACCACATCATACTTCCAGGTATCAAACAATGCTTTAAGCTCCTCCACCTTTCTTATAATGCTCCAAGCATTAAAATAAATGTACTTAAAAAATTTTCCACCTCTTACTCTCTGTTTATCACTAACGGTGCAAACAATTTTACTATTTTCTTTTTCTTCCTTCTTCCCTACATCTGTTCCTACACTTTAGCAAATCTACCTGCAAGAATATTTGTCCCCCTCCAGTTCAGATGCAGACCGTCCTGCTGGAACAGGTCCCACCTTCCCTGGAAAACTGCCCAATTATCTATAAATCTAAAGCCCTCACTCCTGCACCATGTCTTCAGCCACGTGTTGATCTGCGCTATCTTACTATTTCTAAACCCGCCTGCATGTGGCACTGGTAGCAATCCTGAGATTGCTATCCTGGAGGTCCTGTCCTTTATCTTGGCTCCTAACTCCCTAAATTCTCCTTTCAGGACCTCCTCACTCTTCGTACCCACATCATTGGTCCCTACATGGACCACGACATCCAGCTGCTCACCCTTCCTCTTGAGAATACCGAGGACTCGATCCGAGATATCGCGGACCTTGGCACCAGGGAGGCAACAGACCATCCGGGATTCTCGATCTCTTCCACAGAACCTCTTATCTGTCCCCCTAACTATCGAATCCCCTGTCACTACTGCTGTCCTCTTTTCCCTCCTTCCCTTCTGAGTTGAGGGTCCCGTCTCGGTGCCAGAGACACAACCACTGCAACTTGTCCCTGGTTGGTCATCCCCATCAACAGTATCCAAAACGATGTACTTACTATTGGCCCTGACTTCCCACATCCTGCAAACAGAGCACTCAACTGCCCTAACTGCTGCCTGCATTACCTACTCTTAAGGTAACTGATTTATTGTGTTCCGCGTTGTTCTGCTGAGCATTGTGGGCTTGCTGTTTTGGCACTTGTGGGCTGCCCCCAGCACATCCTCGGGTGTGTTGGTTGTTAATGCAAATGATACACTTCACTGTAAGTTTCAATATACAGGTACATGTAATAAATAGATCTGAATCTGAGGTATAGTGAATAAACTTGTCTTGCATACAGACCAATTCATTACAATAGTGTATTAAGGTAAAATAATAAGGTGCTGGGCCATAATGAGGGAAACAGTGAGGTCAGGAGTCCATTTTATCTTATTACAGCGGGATAAAAGAGACTGGTGGTGTGCTTTCAGGCTTCTGTATCTTCTGCTCAATCATTTCTTTTCGGGGGGAAAAGAGAGATTGCCCAGGGTGGGTGGGGTCTTTCATTACGCTGGCTGCTTTACTGAGGCAGTGAGGTGTAGACAGTCTATAGAGGGGATTCGCTCAGCTTTGTCCACAACTTTCTGCCATTTCTTACAGTCTCAGGCCGAGCAGTTGCCAATCCAAGCCGTAATATAGCGGATAGGTAGCTGAACCAAGACTTGCTATTGGTGATGTCCACTCCTCGGGATTTGAAGCTCTCCACCCTCTTGACCTCAGCACTGTTGATATAAGCAGAAGGGCGTGAACCACCATCCCTTCGTAAAGTCAAAGATGAGTTCTTTTGTTTTGCTGACATTGAGGGAAAGGTTGTTGTCATGACACCAAGTGACTAAGCACTCCATCTCCTTTCTATATTGCAGCTCATTGTTACTTGAGATGTGGCTCACTGCAGTGGTGTCATCTGCAAATCTGTACCAAGATGAGAACGTGGCCACACTATCAGGAGTAAAGTTAGGGGCTGAGGCTGCAGCCTTGCGGGGCAGCAGCGTTGAAGGTAATCGTGGTGGAGATGACACAGCCTGTCCTTACTCATTGTGGTCCGTTGGCCAGAAAGCCAAGGATTTGTTGCAAAGGAAGGTGCTTAGTTGCAGGTCTAGGAGATGAGTTTCGAACCACATTAGAACATTTCCAATGCTCCAATGCCAGAGCTAATGTAATTTTGGACCATTATCTGAGTCTGATGAGACGCCAGACAACATGCAGCAGTGCCAGAGGTTGTTAGTGTTTACTGGAACCACAGGGATGACAAGCAGTGATTAAATCATAAGAGCATAAGATATAGGAGCAGAAAGAGGCCAGTTGGCCCATTGAATATGCTTTGCCATAGCTGATCTAATTCCCTGCCAGTCCCAGTCTCCTGCCTTCTAGCCTTCTTAACCCTTCATGTTCTGACTAATCATGAGCTAATCAACCTCTACCTTAAATATACATACAAAGTTGGCCTCCACAGCTGCCTGTAGCAACGAATTGCACAGATTCACCACTCTCTGGCTAATGAAATTCCTCCTCATCCCCATTCTAAATAGATGATACTCTGTTCTGAGGCTGTGCCCTCTGGTCCTAGACTCCTGCACCATAGGAAACATCCTCTCCATGTCCACTCTATTGATGCCTTTCAATTTTCAGCAGGCTTCAATGAGATAGTAGTTTCATAGTTTTCATAGTCATACTTTAATAATCCCAGGGGAAATTGGTTTTCGTTACAGTTGCTCCATAAATAATAAATAGTAATAGAACCATAAATAGTTAAATAGTAATATGTAAATTATGCCAGTAAATTATGAAATAAGTCCAGGACCAGCCTATTGGCTCAGGATGTCTGACCCTCCAAGGGAGGAGTTGTAAAGTTTGATGGCCACGGGCAGGAATGACTTCCTATGATGCTCAGTGCTGCATCTCGGTGGAATGAGTCTCTGGCTGAATGTACTCCTGTGCCCACCCAGTACATTATGTAGTGGATGGGAGACATTGACCAAAATGGCATGCAACTTAGACAGCATCCTCTTTTCAGACACCACCGTCAGAGAGTCCAGTTCCATCCCCACAACATCACTGGCCTTATGAATGAGTTTGTTGATTCTGTTGCTGTCTGCCACCCTCAGCCTGCTGTCCCAGCACACAACAGCAAACATGATAGCACTGGCCACCACAGACTCGTAGAACATCCTCAGCATCATCCAGCAGATGTTAAAGGACCTCAGTCTCCTCAAGAAATAGAGACGGCTCTGACCCTTCTTGTCGACAGCCTCAGTGTTCTTTGACCAGTCCAGTTTATTGTCGATTTGCATCCCCAGGTATTTGTAATCCTCCACCATGTCCACACTGACCCCCTGGATGGAAACAGGGGTCACCGGTACCTTAGCTCTCCTCAGGTCTACCACCAGCTCCTTAGCCTTTTTCACATTAAGCTGCAGATAATTCTGCTCACACCATGTGATAAAGTTTCCTACCGTAGCCCTGTACTCAGCCTCATCTCCCTTGCTGATGCATCCAACTATGGCAGAGTCATCAGAAATCTTCTGAAGATGTTAAGCCTCTGTGTAGTAGTTGAAGTCCGAGGTGTAAATGGTGAAGAGAAAGGGAGACAAGACAGTAGCCTGTGGAGCCCCAGTGCTGCTGATCACTCTGTCGGACACACAGTGTTGCAAGCACACGTACTGTGGTCTGCCAGTCAGGTAATCAAGAATCCATGATACCAGGGAACATAGAAACATAGAAAACATAGAAAATAGGTGCAGGAGTAGGCCATTCAGCCCTTCGAGCCTGCACCGCCATTTATTATGATCATGGCTGATCATCCAACTCAGAACCCTGCACCAGCCTTCCCTCCATACTCTCTGATCCCCCTAGCCACAAGGGCCATATAGCATCCACCTGCATCGCTGCCAGCTTCTCCCCCAGCAGAGCAGGGCGGATGGTGTTGAGCGCACTGGAGAAGTCAAAAAACATGACCCTCACAGTGCTCGCTGGCTTGTCCAGGTGGGCGTAGTCACGGTTCAGCAGGAAGACGATGGCATCCTCAACTCCTAGTCGGGGCTGGTAGGCGAACTGGAGGGGATCTAAGTGTGGCCTGACCAGAGGCCGGAGCAGCTCCAGAGCAAGTCTCTCCAGGGTCTTCATGATGTGGGAGGTCAATGCCAGCAGTCTGTAGTCATTGAGGCCGCTGGGGCGCGGCGTCTTCGACACAGGGATGAGGCAGGACGTATTCCACAATACAGGAACCCTCCGGAACCTCAGGGTCTGGCTGAATACATGGCGAAGTACTCCACATAACCCCTCATTTTTCTAAACTTCAGTAAGCATAAGCCAAGAGCCTTCTCATGCTCCTCATTTGCCAAGCTTTTCAATCCCAGAATCAATTTCATGAACCTTCTTTGAACCCTCTCCAATGTCAGCACATCCTTTGTTAGATAAAGGGCCCAAATCTGCTCACAATACTCAGGCCTCACCAGAGCCTTATAAACCCTCAACATTACATCAGACCTTTTACTTTTTTCTCACCTGCTTATTACCTCCCCCTGGGTCCCCTCCTCCTTCACTTCTCCTAGGGTCCACTTTCCTCCCCTATCAGATTCCTTCTTCTCCAGCTATCTGGCTTCACTTTTCACTTTCCCCTTCCCTCACCTTTTTATTCTAGCATCTTCCCCCTTCCCTTTCAGTCTTGAAGAAGGGTCTCGGCCCGAAATGTCAACTATCTATTCACCTCCATAGATGCTGCCTGACCTGCTGAGTTCCTCCACCATTTTGTGTGTGCTGCGCAATATCACCTCCTTGCTTTTATATTCTAGTCCTCTCAAAATGAATGCTAATATTGCATTTGCCTTTCTCGCCACCGACTCAGCCTGCAAATTAACCTTTAGGGTATCCTGCACGAGAACTCCGAGGTCCCTTTACACCTCAGGTTTTTTAATTTCTCTCCATTTAGAAAATAGAATATGATTTTATTTCTTCTAGCGAAGTGCATGGCCATATACTTCCCGTGTACTCCATCTGCCACTTCTATGCCCAGTCTCCTCATCTGTCTAAATCCTTCTGCTGTGGCGACCCACTTTCTAGCACACACGAACCGGCTCACGAAACAGCGCGCCAACAGCGGCCCCAAGAAGGGCGCCAGGCCATCTTCACCAGCAGGGGAAAATCCCGCGCGCGGAAAGAGTCTAGGAATATGCATTCCCCACAGCAGTCCTGCCCCAGGGAGGGCGGGAACAGGAAGGCTTTAAAGCAGGCCGTGAAGTTTGAATAAATCTCTTTATCGCAACTCCAACTCACTGACTACGTGTCGTTATTCTAGCGCTGTGTGTAGCACACCGCTACATTTGGTGACCCCGACAGCCCAAATGATATTTGGGCCAGAGATGACCGACGCCGCATCTGTTCATGCAGTTTCATTACAACTGCCAAGCTTTTGGCCGCTGCGACTCCATCTGTGGTTTGAACAAGCAGAAGCACAATTCCACATTCGGCAGATAACCTCAGAGTCCACTCGTTACTACTACGTGCTGAGCTCCCTCTACCAAGAGACTGCTGCGCAAGTTGAGGAGTTTATACAGTCGCCCCCGGAGAACGAGAAATACACAGCATTCAAAGCCCTGCTCATAAGGACTTTCAGACTCTCACGGCGCGAACGAGCATGCCGCTTAATGCACCTAGATGGTTTGGGAGACAGGCCGCCGTCGGCATTAATGAATGAAATGTTGGCCCTGGCTGAAGGACACAAACCCTGCCTCATGTTTGAGCAGGCGTTCCTAGAGCAACTGCCTGAGGATATATGCCTGTTGCTGTCCGATGCAGATTTCAGCGACCCCCAGGAGGTGGCGGCCCGGGCAGATGCGCTGTGGAATGCCAAGAAGGAGAGAGGGGCATCCGTCACACAGATCACCAAGCCGCGTGCCCAACGACAGACCAGACCAGGCCCGGCAGCAGAGCCCAACGAACAATGGTGCTTCTACCACCAGCGGTGGGGCACAGAGTCCCGCCGTTGTAGACTACCCTGCAAATTCCCGGGAAACGCCAAGGCCCAGCCGCCGCCGATCGCTATGGCAGCTGGCCATCAGGACAGCCTCCTGTACATCTGGGACAAGCGGTTGGGACGCCGATTTTTGGTCGACACCAGAGCGGAGATCAGCGTTTTACCTCCAACGAGTTACGACACCCACAACAGAGAACTGGGACCCACCCTGAGGGCCGCAAATGGCAGCACAATACGAACCTACGGCACCCGCACGGTGTGGCTATAGTTCAGCTCCAGCCAGTTCACGTGGGACTTCACACTGGCTGCCGTGGCCCAACCACTCCTGGGAGCGGATTTTCTGTGAGCCCATAACCTGCTGGTCGACCTGCAAGGGAAGCGATTAGTCCACGCCAAGACTTTTCAAACATTCTCCCTGGGTGAAGCAAAGTTGCCAGCCCCACACCTGGACTCCATCACACTGTCCGACAATGAATTCACCAGGGTCCTGGCGGATTTCCAGTACTGACACCGCAGTTCACGGCAGCCATGCCCAGACACGGAGTACAGCACCACATCCCGACCCAGGGACCACCCCTCCACGCCCGTGCTCGAAGGCTTCCCCCGGACAAGCTTCGACTGGCGAAGGAGGAGTTCAAGAAGATGGAGGAATTGGGGATCATATGATGGTCCGACAGCCCATGGGCCTCTCCCTGCACATGGTGCCCAAGGCAATGGGGGGCTGGAAGCCATGCGGTGACCACCGCAGAATGAACAAGGCTACAACACCAGACCGCTACCCTGTGCCACACATTCAAGATTTTGCAGCAAACCTACACGGCGCAAGGATCTTTTCCAAGGTAGACCTCATCCGGGGATACCATCAAATCCCGGTACATCCGGACGACATCCCCAAAACAGCACTCATCACCCCGTTTGGACTTTTCGAATTCCTCCGAATACCGTTTGGTCTAAAGAATGCTGCACAGACGTTCCAGCGCCTAATGGACGCGGTGGGACGCGACCTGGACTTTGCATTCATCTATTTGGACGACATCCTCATAGCCAGCAGTAGTCGGCAGGAGCATCTGTCCCACCTCCGCCAGCTCTACTCCCGCCTGAGCGAATTTGGCCTTACAATCAATCCAGCCAAATGCCAGTTCGGACTCGACACCATCAACTTCCTGGGCCACAGGATTACTAAAGACGGGGCAACCCCTCTGCCCACCAAGGTAGACGCGGTCCACCACTTCCCCCGACCCAACACAATCAAAGGCTTGCAGGAATTCGTGGGTATAGTGAATTTCTACCACCGTTTCCTCCCCTCAGCAGCCCGTACCATGCGCCCCCTGTTCACTCTGATGTCGGGTAAGGGCAAGGACATTACCGGGGACGAAGAGGCCGCAGCCGCTTTCGTTAAAACCAAAGAAGCCTTGGCAAACGCCGCGATGCTAGTGCACCCCAGGACAGACGGCCCTACTGCCCTCACGGTGGACGCATCCAACACATCAGTCAGTGGAGTGCTGGAACAACTCATCGAGGGTCGCTGGCAACCCCTGGCATTCTTCAGCAAACACCTACGACCACCCGAACTCAAATACAGTGTTTTTGACCGGGAGCTATTGGCACTATACCTGGCAATCCGGCATTTCAGGTACTTCTTAGAAGGTAGGCCCTTCACCACGTTTACAGACCACAAACCGCTTACCTTTGCGTTCACGAAGGTGTCCGACCCCTGGTCGTCCCGCCAGCAGCGACATCTGTCCTACATCTCCGAGTACACGACGGACATCCGGCATGTCTCGTGAAAGGACAACGTTGTGGCGGACGCACTTTCCAGACCGACCATACAGGCCCTGTCCCAGGGGGTGGACTATGCAGCACTGGCGGAGGCACAGCGGGCAGACGCTGAGATCCCCAGTTACAGGACTGTGGTCTCTGGTTTGCAGCTCCAAGACCTCCCCGTTGGCCCAGGTGAGAGGACCCTACTGTGTGACGTAGCTACCGGCCAACCCCGCCCCGTCGTCCCAGCAGCCTGGCGCCGGCGGGTTTTCGACTCCATTCACAACTTAGTGCATCCCTCCATCAGGACAACCGCCCGGCTGGTCGCCAACAGGTTCGTGCGGCATGGGCTTCGTAAACAGGTCAGTGAATGGGCCAAAACGTGCATGCAGTGCCAAACGGCCAAGGTGCAGCAGCACACCAAGGATCCGATGCAGCAGTTCGAACCCACCCACCGGAGGTTTGACCACATCCATGTGGATATCGTGGGGCCCCTGCCAGTGTCACGAGGAGCGCGGTACCTCCTAACTATGATAGACCAGTTCACCAGATGGCCAGAGGCAGTCCCGCTCACCGACACCACCTCCAAATCCTGCGCCCGAGCACTGATCGCAACCTGGGTAGCCCGCTTCGGGGTACCGGCCCACATTACCTCTGACAGGGGCGCCCAGTTCACCTCCAGCCTGTGGTCAGCTATGGCCAGCCTTTTAGGATTGCAGCTACACCACACAACTGCCTACCACCCACAGATGAACAGACTAGTGGAGCGTTTCCACCGTCACCTGAAGTCGGCTCTCATGGCCCGCCTGGAAGGGCCTAACTGGGTGGACGAGCTTCCCCGGGTCCTGCTCGGAATCCGCACGGCGCCCAAGGAAGATCTGTACACCTCGTCGGCCGAGTTGATGTACGGCGCACCCCTGGTCGTCCCAGGAGAGTTCATACCAGCCCCAAAGGGGAGAGAGGAAGAACCCGCAGCAGTCCTGGACAGACTACGTGAGAGGCTCGGTAACCTGGCCCCCATACCCACTTCACAGCACGGACAGAGCCCGACCTGCGTACCCAAAGACCTGCAGAACTATAAGTTTCTTTTTGTACGACGGGGCGGACACCGGGCACCGCTACAGCGACCCTATGAGGGGCCGTTTAAGATGATCAGGAACAACGGGTCCACGTTCGTGCTGGACATTGTGGGGAGAGAGGGCGTTTTCACGGTGGACCGACTCAAACCAGCCCATGTGGACTTGGCACAGCTGGTCCAGGCTCAGGCACCGCGGCGCAGGGGCTGACCTCCCAAACAGAGGCCGATCCAGACTGTGGACATTGGGGGAGGTATCGCCGGTTCTGAGGGGGGGCGGTTTATGTGGCGACCCACTTTCTAGCACACACGAACCGGCTCACAAGACAGCGCACGCAGGCAGAGGGCCGGCCCCAAAAAGAGCGCCAGGCCATCTTCACCAGCAGGGGGAAAATCCTGTGTGCAGAAAGGGTCTGGGAATATGCATTCCCCACAGCAGTCCCGCCCCAGGGAGGGCGGGAACGGGAAGGCTTTAAAGCAGGTCGTGAAGTTTGAATAAATCTCTTTATTGCAACTCCAACTCACCGACTCTGTGTGGTTATTGTAGCGCTGTGTGTAGCATACCGCTACACTGCACCCTCCCTGCTTCCTCAACACTTCCTGCCCCTCCACCTATCTTCGTCTCATCTGCAAACATGGCCACAAAGCCATCAATTCTGTTATCCAAATCATTGACATAAAATGTGAAAAGAATCAGTACCAACACAGACCCCTGTGGAACACCACTAGTCACTGGCAGCCAACCAGGAAAGGCTCCTTTTATTCCCACTCTTTACCTCCTGCCAAAGCTCCAACCATGCTAGAATCTTTCCTGTAATATCATGGGTTCATAGCTTGTTAAGCAGCTTCACGCGTGGCATCTTGTCAAAGGCCTTCTGAAAACCCAAGTACATAATATCAACTGATTCTCCTTTGTCTCTCCTGCTTGTTATTTCTTCAAATAATTCCAACAGATTTGACAGGTGAGATTTTCTCTTCAGGAAACCATGCTGATTACAGCCTATTTTATCGTGTGCCTCCAAGTACTCCAAAACCACATCCTTAAATCGACTTCAACATCTTCCCAATCACAGAAGTCAGACTAACTGGCCTAAAATTTCCTTTCTTCTGCCTCGCTTCCTTCTTGAAGACTGGCATGACATTGGCCTTTATCAACCGTGGGATTGAGTTTAAGAGCCGAGAAGTAATGTTACAGCTATATAGGACCCTGGTCAGACCACGCTTGCGGTATTGTACTCAGTTCTGGTCACCTCACTACAGGAAGGATGTGGAAACTACAGAAAGGGTGCAGAGGAGATTTACAAGGATGTTGCCTGGATTGGGGAGAATATCTTATGAGAATGGGTTGAGTGAACTCGGCCCTTTCTCCTTGGAGCACCGTTGGATGAGAGGCGTCTTGATAGAGGTGTACAAGATGATGAGAGGCATTGAATATGTGGACAGTCAGAGGCTTTTTCCCAGGGCTGAAATGGCGAACATGAGTGGACACAGTTTTAAGATGCTTGGAAGTAGGTACAGAGGAGATGTCAGGGGTAAGTTTTTTACGCAGAGAGTGGTGAGTGCGTGGAATGGGCTGCCAGCGACGGTGGTGGAGGCGGATACGATAGGGTCTTTTAAGAGACTCCTGGATAGGTACATGGAACTTAGAAAAATAGAGGGCTATGGGCATCCCTAGGTAATTTCTAAAGAAAGTACATGTTCGGCACAGCATTGTGGGCCAAATGCTGTAGGTTTTCTATGTTTCTATTTGCAATTGTCCTTTTCTCCAGAACTTGTGATTCTTGAAAGATCATTACTAATGCCTCCACAACCTCTTTAGCCAGCTCTGTCGGAACCCTGGGGTGTACACCATCTGGTCCAGGATACTGCTAGTATCTTCTACAGTGAAGACTGATGCAAAATATGTATTCAATTCATCCGCTATTTTCTTTTCCCCCATTACTAACTTCTAGCATCATTTTCCAGCAGTCCACTATCTTCTCTTGTCTCTCTTTTACTCTTTATATATCTGAAGAAGCTTTTGATATCCTCTTCATATTCCATTTTTTCCCTATTTATGACTTTTTTTTAGTTGCCTTATGCTTCCCAATCCAGTAACTTCTGACTAATTTTTGCTCTATTACATGTCCTCTCTTTGATTTTTTATGTTGGCTTTGACTTCCCTTGTTAGCCACGGTTACATCACCCTGCCTTTAGGATACTGCTTCTTATTTGGGAGGTATCTATCCTGCGTTCCTAGAATCTCCAGCTATTGCTGGTGTGCCATCATCTCTGCTTCCAATTACCTCTGGCCAGCGTCTCTCTCGTACTTCTGTAATTCCCTTTACTCCACTGTAATACTGATACATCTGACTTTAGCTTCTCCCTGTGATGAGCGACCTTGACGAGGATAGTTAGGACCCAAGTGCTGGAGTACTCAAGACTAAGATTGAGACACAAAATGAGAGTGAAGCTGGAACTGAGCACTGAACAAGATGCTAGGCAATAATCCAAAGAAATTTACAGCTGAGCACTGAACCTCGGTTCAGCTGCTCCTTAAATCCTGAAATCCTGGTGTGAAAACATGACAGTCAATTAGCAAGATGATCCTGAATCCTTAAAGGGGACACAGCAGCTATCCATAATCCGTAAAGTTAGAGCGTTGAAATTCCAGAAGCTGGTGTGGTTCTGTGCATATCATAACAGGAGTTCCTTTCCTGTGGCTGACTCCCAACGGCCCTGGCTGCTCGGAGAGACAGTGATGGTAGTCGTGGATAAGAGCCAGATCCAAGATGTCCTTTTCAGGCACCCAGCACTTCTCCTCGGGTCCAAATCCTTCCCAGTCCATGAGGTAGTGCCAAATATCCCATACTGTTTGTGAATTCAAAATTCTTCTTACTGTGAAGACCTGCACCCCATTGATAAGCCTGGGTGGTAGCAGGGTTGATGGTGTTGGGGTTAAGGGGCTGGGGCAGACAGGTTTTAATGTGGAAGGTGGGATTGACCTTCAGGGTCACCAGGTTTACTTCCTTGAGGACTTTGAAGGGTCCAATAAACTTGGGTGCCAACTTTCTAGACTCCACCCAGAGTGGACAGCCAGACCTGTTGCCCAGGCTGCAAAGCGGGTCCCTGTCTTCTCCTCCAGTTAGCCTTGGCTTCTTCCCTCTAGGCAGAGGGCAGCAAAATCTCTCTTGTCCTGATTCATTTCTACTTGCAGCATTGGACAAGATCTTTGGCTGCAGGAACCCCAACCCTGCCCTCCTGTTCTAGGAATAATGGCAGAGAATAGCCAAACTGGCACTGGAATGGTGACATACTGAGCACCAAATGCTATGAGGTGTTGTGGAGTGACCTCTGCCCACATCACATCATTCGTTGGGTCTTTCTGAGGCCAGGCATCTTAGGGTTCATTCCAAATCTTTCTTGACCCACTCCATCTGGCCATTGGACTGCAGGTGAAACCCAGAAGGAAGACTCGCTGTTGCCCCAATCAGCTTGCAGAATGTCCTCCAGAAACATCACATGAATTATGGACCATGACCTGTGACAATGTCCACTGAGAATCCATGCATCCTGAAGACCTAGTCCAGGACAATTTTGGCCACCTCCACAGCTGATGGTAGCTTATTCAAGGCAATGAACTTGCAGGCCATTGAAAACCGATTGACAATTACCATGATGAAGGTTTTCACCTCGGATGGCGGAGGACCCATGACAAAGTCCATGGAGATGTGAGCCATGGTCTGTTCAGAACAGGTGGAAGTGGAGGAGCCCTTGAGGTTGGGTACGGTGCTCTTTGTTCAGGGAGCACACTCATCATGCCTGCACGTATTGTCGAACCTCTTTTGCCATTCTGGGTCACTAGTACTTTCTCTTGATGAATTCGAGGGTCCTGGCAATCCCTGGGTGAGCGGTCATTCTCAATTGGAGTACCTGAGACTGGATGGAACTTGGAATAACCCGAAGGACCATTCTTAGGAATCTCCCCTTGTGCTTGGGCCTTGCAAACAAAAGCGTTGATTCTCCATCTGGCACCACCATTTTGGCTCGGGGAAAGTGGTGGTAGGCTGTTCCTCTCTTTTGGGTTCATTGAACTGATGGGACAAGGCATCTGGTTTCTGTCTTTTTAACCCGGTTGATGTGAGGATGAAATTAAAGCGGTTAAAGAACAAAGCCCACCTGGCCTGCCTGGAGTTCAGTCTCTTGGCCTCATGAGTATAAGCCAGGTTCTTGTGGTCTGTCCAAGTGACAAAAGGGTTCTTGGCCACCTCAAGCCAGTGACTCTATTCTTCCGAAGCCAATTTAACTGTGAGTAGTTCCTGATTCCTGGAATCATCATTTCTCTCTGCCATTGGATTACTACATGGAGAAGAACACACATGAGTGCAGTTTACTGTCCAGAGGGGACCATTGAGACAACACTGCACCCGCTCCGATATCTGAGGCACTCACCTTCACAATGAAGGGAAGGTTTGGGTTAGGTGAAACCAAGATGGGAGCTGATGTTTGATCTAAGATTGTTTGACCTCTGTAAAAGCAACCTCCACCTTGGTCATCCAGACAACAGGGTCCGTGCATTTCTTAGTTGGAGCTGTCAGCAGAGCTGCCATTGAGCTGAAGTTCCTGATGAACTTCTGGTAAAAGTTAGCAAAACCCAGGAATCATCGGACTTGGCTGACACTGAATGGTTGTGGCCAATCTCCGACTGCCTGAGTCAAGGTAGGGTCCATCTAGAGATTGCCAATGGAGATGATGAAACCTAAAAATTAAATGGTCGTCACGTGAAATTCAGACTTCTCCAGTTTAAAGTACATGGTCTAGAAGTCTCTTTAAAATGTCCCTGATGTGAGCGACGTGCTGCTCCATGGACTCCGAAAAGATGAGGATATCATCCAAGTAGACAAGTATTTACTTATGGAGAGTATCCCGGAGCATGTCATTTATAAAGGCCTGAAAAACTGCTGGAGCATTTGCAAGGCCAACGGGCATAACCAAGTACTCATAGTGCCCTGTTGATGTATTGAATGTGGTTTTCTACTCATCGCCCTCTGTTATGCAGACCAGATTGTAGTCTAGCTTCATGAATACTCTTGCCCCTTGAAGAATCTTGAAGGCAGCATTTATGAGTGGAAGGGGGTAATGATTCTTCTCCGTTACACAGTTTAACCCTCTATAATCAATGCAAGGCCACAGGTTCCCATCTTTTTTTCTGTATGAGAAAGAAGCCTCAGCTGGCTGGTAAGGTGGAAGGCCAAATGAAGCCTACGGCAAGAGCCTCCTTTTGTACTCATCCATTGTGCTTCTCCCTGGACCTGAGAGTGTGTACAATTGACCCAGTGGAGGACAAGTACCAGGCAGTAGGTCTGTAGCTCAGTCATAGGGTTGGTGTGGTGGAAGAGTCGAGGCCTTTCCTTTGTTGAAGACCTCTTTCAAGTCCTTGTAAACAGAAAGAACTTTGATTGCTCTGGGCATTGCAAATTCCTCAGAACATTCCTTCAAGGACGACTTCTGATAATGCTTAGAATGTTTGACAGACCTCAGCGTCTCTTCCCTAGGTTTACTAGATTCCTTTGTTGAACCAGTAGGCAAATCAGAGTCCAACTCCTCATCCATATCCTCAGACAGCAGCAACGAGGTGTTACAGATGGGCCTTGTGTCCCCAAGGGGCTGTGTTTAGGAGTCCTTCCTTTAGTCGGGACCTTAGGCTCAGCCGCAGGAGATCTCGACTGCTTGGGCACCTCCTTGGTCTTCACCTGAACTAGAGAACCCCTTTCTCCAGCTCCCACACGCCCCTGACTAGACAGGGTCAGGATTCACACAGTCCCGCTGGCCAAGACCTGCTTGTCTGTCTTTGAGGGCAGGGCTACAGGTTACCTCACACTGGTCTGCTCCTTTGGTGGTCGTTGGTCTTGGGGGAGTCTGTGGGTTGGATCCTCATGCCACAAACGTACCCTCTCACAATGACTGGACCAAGCAATGATTCTCCCTCCCTCCAGTCCACGGATAGCCAAGGGTACCTGCAGATCAGGGGTATGAGTGGTGAATCAATGATGTAGAAACTAATGTCTTCCACATTATCCCTATCGTCATCTGCAAAACCAATATCTGGCGCTGGATCTGCCCGGAACCTAGTGAACAGTTGTCCCAGACCGTGGCAGGCATGGACTGGCTCAACTCTCACAGCGGTATGTCGAGCCAACAGGCAGTCCCCAAGTCCAGGCAATTATCAACTGCCCCATAGTCTACAGAAGCCTTCACCTCTCTTCGGTTCTTACCCCAGGAGATCTCTGTCTTTAGTGTGACGCCAGAATCTGTAGGGTTGGGAGTGGCAGCTGCTACCATTGCAGTCTTCCTGGTATAGGACAGTCTTATCAGCTCTCCTGTAGCCTCGGGCATTTGGCCCATAGGTGACCTGTCTCTCCACAGTAATAGCAGTAGCCTTGACTCCAACACCAGGACCACTCAATGGCGGAGAGCTTTGTGTAGCTGATCTGCCTGGGTTAAACTGAGTCCACAAATAGGGGCAGGCAGGTTGTAGTCCGAGATTCGGAGGTGGAACTGCGATGCATTGAGACTGGGCTCAGGGTTAAACCCTCTTCGACCTCTTGATGTAGTCCCATGTATGCTCTGCCAGAGGGTTACTGAGGCGGATGGGCTGGTTGATTAGGATCTCTGAGTCCCTTGCTGACTCCCCCAGGGCGAGGGCATCCTTAGTTCATCCCAGAATCCATGACAATATAGAATGGCCAAGGCATCTCTGTTCCAGCCACTCTACTGGGCCAAAGTCTGGAACTAAATAGTGTAGTTGGCTGCTGACTGACTGACCTGATGCACTTTCATCAGAAGGTCTGAGGTTCTATTTGCTCAGGTGGGATGATGAAATATCTTTCGCATGGTGGCCATGATTTTTTTCTGAATCCACACAAATCTCCCACCATTGCTTCCAATGCACAGTGGCTCTATGTTAGGAGAGTGATCACAAAGCCACTTTTCCATGCTCCAGAGGGAACAGGGACAACTGGACTTTGAACACTGAAGAACATTGAGTGAAGAGGCCGTGGCACGAACCCGGGTCACTGTCAAATCTCTCCAGGGTTGGAAGATGTACTGGCTCCAGCTTCTTCCTTGCGAAAGTTGATGCACGGTGACCTGGGGTTCATATATCTCCAGGATCTGTGTAGAAATTCTCTCACAGTGACTGGCCACAGTTGATGAAGGACTCTGATACCCCGCTGGGTCCACGTTGGCTCAATTGTACTGTGACGAGAGACTTTGACAAGGATGGTTTGGACCCAAGCGCTGGAGTATCCAGGACTAGGATCGAGACACAATATGAGACTGAAACTAGAACTGAGTGCAACACAAGACACTGGGCAGTAATCTGAGAAAGCTTATGGCTGAGCACAGAACCTCTGTTCAGTTGCTCCTTAAATACTGAAATCCTGGTGCCAAAACATGGCAGTTAATTAATGGCAACACACATAAAAATTGCTGGTGAACGCAGCAGGCCAGGTAGCATCTATATGAAGAGGTACAGTCGACGTTTTGGGCCGAGACCCGAAACATCGACTGTACCTCTTCCTATAGATGCCGCCTGGCCTGCTGCGTTCACCAGCAATTTATCTGTGTGTTGCTTGAAATTCCAGCATCTACAGATTTCCTCATGTTTGTGCACTTAACGGGACAGTACTGAATCTTAAAGGGACCATGCCAGCTGTCCATACACCAGAGAGTTAGAGCATAGAAATTCCAGAAGCTGGCGTGGTTGGGTGCATATTATAACCCTCCTTCTCAAACTGCACAGTGAATTCTATCATAATAAGATCACTGTTTCCTAAGGGTTCCTTTACCTTCAGCTCTCTAATCAATTCTGGTTCAGTGCGCAACACCCAAACCAAAATAGCTGACTCAACCACGAGCTGCTCTAAAAAGCAATCTTCTAGGCATTCTACAAACTCCCCTTCTTGGGATCCAGCACCAACCTGATTTCCCAATCTATCAGCATATTGAAATCCTCCATGACTATTGTAACATTGCCCTTTTGACATGCATTTTCTATATCCTGCTTTATGGTCTGTATACAACTCCCATCAGGGGTTTTTCACCCTTGCAGTTTCTTAGCTGTACACCTTTTGATCCTGTGTCAGCTCTTTCTAAAGATTTGATTTAATCTTTTACCAACAGAGCCACCCCATCGCTTAGCCTACCTGCGATACAATGTGTATCATTGGATGTAAAACTTCCGGCTATAATCTTCTTTCAGCCATGATTTAGTGATGCCTACAATACTTGCCCATCTGTAACTGTGCTATAAGTTTATCTACCTTATTCCATATACTGCGTGCATCAAATAGAACACCTTCAGTTCTGTATTCATCACTCTTTTCAATTTTGTCCCCCTTTTACATTGAAACTCATCTCATTGATTGCAATTTTGCCCCATCACCAGTCTGTCCTTGCTAGCAGTCTCACTACACAATGCCTCTATAAGCCAACTACCCCATCGTCAGCACTATACCTCCAGTTCCCATCCCCATGTCAAATTAGTTTAAACCCTCCCAAACAGCTCTAGCAATTTAGTGATTGAAGGGCGAACTGGCTGTGTGACTGGTGTTCCCCCACCTTCCTCTGGTCCCTGGAGATCTCCAACATTCTGCCCCACGCACGCCCCACACCTCCACCTCCTGGAGTGATGGCACACAGCTGCAGAATAAATGCATCTACAAATTCTTTGAAGGGGAACTTGAAGTATTTGACATGTTTGGCCATTCCATCACTAAAGTTATCACAGACATTTTTGCCTAAAGGTCACATACATTTGCACCTTCCAGCTGCTCACTGTTTAACAGTCAGGAGTGGCAGCCACAGTTTCTCCTCCCTTTCAGCCTAGATACGCTAAGGTGAGATGTTGATAGTAACACACACAAAATGCTGCCAGAACTCAGCAGGTCAGACAGCATCCGTGGAGGAGAATTTCAGCCAAGTTCCTTAATCAGGACTGGAAAGGGAAGGGGGAAGAAGCCAGAATAGACTACAGAATAGGAGCAGTGAGAGAGGGTCTCACTGAACTCCTATCGAAGAGAATGTAGACTTCTTCAGTACCTATGAGGAGCAACCCCTCCCCCTCCAGCTTTCAAATCCCTTACTCACTCTTCCTTCAGTTAGTCCTGACGAAGGGTCTCGGCCTGAAACGTCGACTGCGCCTCTTCCTATAGATGCTGCTTGGCCTGCTGCGTTCACCAGCAACTTTGATGTATGTTGCTTGAGAATCCTCTGGTGTCTCCCAAACCCACCTCCCTTCTCCTACCTGGCATTATCTGCCTGCCATCTTATACCTCTTCTCCTCAAATTCCTGCCTCAATATTCTCTTTCCCCTCTTTAGACCAGCCATCTTCTGTCTCCCCTCTCAGTCCTGATGCAGGGTTTCGTCTGGAAATGCAGACAACTCTTTTCCTCCCATGGATGCTGCTCTATTCATTGAGCCCTTGCAGGGAATCTGGAAGCTTCCAGCAGCTGCTGGTCTGACTCTCTCATTGCTTCATTCACCAATAGCTTCACACACTCAACAAGGCTTGAAAGCGGTGTGAGAAACAGCAAATCTTTCAACTGGTTATTGGAAAAAAAGCTTGGCTCAGAAGCAAGTTGGCTGACAGGAAGTTACTGCCACTCACACAGTGCATATCAAATAGTGTAAGATGTGAGGTGGAAGTGGCTTTTTCAGCCGTTTGGTTTCAGAGCTCCCTCTCATGATGTTGGCTGACCTTGATCTCCACACATACACCTTTGGCAAACTGCTGTATGCCACTGGTAAGGCGGTCTAAATAAGCAGGGCAATGGAGACAGCAATTAGACAGAGCAAGAGCAAGAGAAGCTTGTCGTGGTGGAAGAACAGCTTGTTGCCATGGGAAATGGTGTGTGCACCACATCCACACACACAGCTGAGGAGAGAGCGCTGGGAATTACAGCAAAGTTGTATTGCCAAGGTCCTGGGAGCTTGTGAATTTATTTTCTGTTTGAAGTCAGGTCTTGAAGCATTTTGATACAAGGAAAGCTTTCAGAAAGCATTTTGAAACTGTTCCATGTAAACAGTTCTAGTCAGACATCTTAAAACAATGTTAGAATGGAGGGAATGGGAAAAATGCTGAAAATATGTGTAACTCTCGGTTTGGCTAGCAGCTTAATCTGGGCGAAGACAGCCCTCGGCCCCGCCAAACTTAAGAAATCTCGTTTGGGTGGATGCTGCACGATGTGTTCCCCTGTTATAAATCAGTACCACGAAATAACAAAACAGTACACAATATGCGATTAAACAATTGAGCTTTATAATTCTTAATTTGTCTATATGATTAGTAAAGAAACAAAAGAAAGAAAAGGGCCCATTCTCATGAAACAGTCTAATGCGCAACCTTGGAGATCACTGACAAGACCATTCATCCACCATCGACCTCCTCCGATCATCGCTGACCTTCAGACCCTCACTCCAAATCCACTCCGTCTGGCGGTCTACCAACTCTCTCCATTCGTGTCTTCTCTTCTCATCTCTTCGCGGCAAAAGACCGCAAAATCCCTGCTCCCAAACCCACAAGAAAGAACAACATCCGGCTCATTGGATAGCCCCACATTCCAAAGCCCCGTTATCTCTAGTCATAACCCGAACATTGCTGCTACAGAGAAACTATTACATTGGCGGTGAAACCTTACAGTGTGTTAAACTCTCCTCCCACCAAATTTAGTCATGTCCTCATGACATTGAGATAATTCGCTAACCCTTCCTGCAAAACACAAAGTCCAATCCAGGTATAAAAGGCAGTGACATAGCTCCCCAACACGATAGGGGTCACACTCTGTTCCCCCGATGCTACGTAGGCCAGCCTATCCAATGGTCTCCTAATTCTCTGAGACCTCCGTACCCCTCACCTAACTCTTCGGGTTCAGACACTACCAGGGATACTCTGGTCTACCTGGCGAGGCCTCCCCTGACCTATCACCCGTGCCCACCTGCAACTCGGACCGCTTGGTCCCGTGGCCAAGCCCCACTTCATCCCTTGCAAGGTCCTGCTGCAACCCAGGCTGTCCACAGATAGCTTCCCCCCCACCCCCACCCCACCCCACTTCACCTGACTCAGCAGGAGAAAGGCCAGGAGTCTGTTCCTCAATCAATGGGGAGCTAGTGAAAGGCAGCATATACCACACACCCTCCGAATCAGTATCCCTCTCAGGGGTGGGGGCCGGCCTAATCTCTCCTGCTGTGGGCCCTGCAGTCACCCCGTGTTTTTGCAGAGTCCTCCTACTTGGTGTAGGCTTGAAGTCGGGCTCTGGGTCTACCTGCACCTCTTGTCCCGGGGGCACAAGGCGGTTCTGATGGAGAATCTTGACAGGCCCATTCCCATCCTCTGGTTTCACCCAGAAAACTAGTAGGTTTGGCATTTGACTCTCCACCACATACGGTTTAGCCACCCAACAGTCCGCCAACTTATGCTTCCCAGGTAGCCCCAAATGCCTTATGAGGACTCGGTCTCCTGGCAGGAGTTGGGAGAACCTCACCTTCTGATCATACCTCCTCTTATTTCTTTGATTCTGCTTGCCCTTTTAAGCTCTCGTCTCATGTCAGACACACAGTTCAGATAAGTCTTCGGTGGTGAGTCACCCTTTGTCAATCCCAAAACAAGGGTCAATGGGCAACCTCACCTCGTGCCCAAACATCAGATAGTATGGCGAGTACCTGGTAGCTTCATTTCGGGTACAGTTATAAATGTGGACCAGATGTCCAATATGTTGACTCCACCTGCTCTTCTGGCTGATCTCCAAGGTCCTGAGCATGTCTAGCAAGGTCCAATAAAACCTTGGGCTGGGGATCACCCCGCAAATGATAGGGCGTGGTCCTTGACTTCTTGACTCCAAGCATGCCCAGTAACTCATGGATGAGTCTGCTCTCAAAATCCTCTCCCTGATCACTATGTACCCATCTGGGGAGGCCATAATAAATTAAATACTTCTCCCATAACACTTTGGCCACCGTGGACAGCCACTGGTCCTTGGTAGGAAAAGCCTGCTCATATCTGGTGTAGTGATCCGTGATGACTAAGACATTTGCCGCATTGCTGGCATCTGGTTCTATTGACACAAAATCCATACACACTAGGTCCAGAGGCCTCACACTCTGCAAGTGGGACAAAGGTGCTGCCTGTGTAGGCAGTGTCTTCCGCCATATGCATTGTAGTATTTTTCAACTTCCAACTTCATTCAGGGCCAGTAAAACCAGTCTCTGAGCAATCCATAGGTCTTTTCAACCCCCAATTGTCCAGTGGAATGGGCTGCCAGCGACGGTGATGGAGGCGGATATGATAGGGTCTTTTAAGAGACTCCTGGATAGGTACATGGAGCTTAGACAAATAGAGGGCTATGGGTAACCCTAGGTAATTTCTAAGGTAAGGACATATTTGGCACAGCTTTGTGGGCTGAAGGGCCTGTATTGTGCTGTAGGTTTTCTATGTTTCTATGTTTCTAATCATCATGAAGTGACTTCAATGCAATCCTCCAATACTTCTCCCAATTGATCCACCGCTCGATCCTGCCCCTCCTTTCCCTCTGCCTTCATGGTGATGGCAAACAGACACATGGCTTTCACCCCTGGGGCAGGAATGCTCTCCCACTCCTCGTCCCTGACCAGTCCCTCATGTGCCCGTCGGGACAAAGCATCAGCATCAATGTTCCTGCTTCCCTACCGGTACTTCAGGCTGAAATCATAGGCAGACAATCCTGCCAACTACAGATGGCCTGTGGTATCCATTTGCGCTGAGGTCAGGATATAAGTTAGGGAGTTATTGTCCGTCCTCACCTCAAACTCGGCCCCGTAGAGGTAGTCACTCAGCTTATCCACCACCGCCCATTTCAACACCAGAAATTCCAACTTGTTCATGGAATAGTTTTTCTCGGAGGGCAACAGACGCTGGCTGACAAATGCAATGGGTCTCAACCTGGTGCCCTGATCCTGATACAGGATGCCCCCCAAGCCCTCTCGGCTGGCATCTATGTGCAGTGGATACGGCAATAGGGGGTCCACAAAAGCCAGCACCAGTGCCTGGGTCAGCAGCTCCTTCAGCGACTGAAAGGCCTTCTTACATTTTGCATCCTACCTCAGTCCAAAGAGCTCCGACGGGCTAAGATACTCTCCACAATCCTGTCCCTTTTCCCCCCTCCCTTTCTTTCCCAAGGGAGGGTAACCACATAGAAGCTGATTCAACGGGTGACTCACTTTGGCGTAGCCCTTCATGAACCTCCGATAGTGACTACAGAACCCAAGGAACGAGCACAGAGTGTTTACGGTCTGAGGTCTTGGCCAAGTAGTCACTGCCTCTTCCTTAGCCAGATCTGGAGCTACTCCATCTTGTGAGACTATGTGCCCAACGTAGCTAACAGACGTTTGGCAGAACTGGCTCTTGTCCAGGGAAATTTTTAACCCTTCAGCTTCCAGGCAGCCCAGCACCTTCAGCAGCCTCGCTTCATGTTCTTCCAAGGTGTATCCAAGCACTATGAAGTCATCCAGATACTCCAATACCTCAAGCAAGTTCATATCCCCCACCGTCTTCTCCATGACCCACTGGAAGGTTGCAGGGGCTCCCGATATGCCCCGGGGCATCCTTTCGAACTGGAAAAATCCCAGGGGACATATAAATGCCGTTTTCTCTTAGATGGTCTCACTCATGTGGATCTGGCAATATTCACTCCTCAAGGCCAGCACACTGAACCACCTCACACCACCCAGGCATCCAGCACGTCTTCAATCCTTGGGACGGTATACTGGTCGGGGACGGTGCACCTGTTCAGAGTCCTATTATCCACACACATCCGTACCTTCCCATTCTTCCTCCTGGCCACTACTATTGGGGATGCATAGGGGCTTCAGGACTCGGTGAAGCTTCCTTCAACTTACACAAATGCTGCCAAACATCCTCCACCTCTGAGGGGCCAGCCTTCACGATCGCTCTCTAAATGGGGTGTCCTCAGTCACCTGGATAGTGCGACGAGTGCTCTTGGAACAACGCACATCAAACTCATCAGTGGAAGAGACACCTTCCAGCTTCAACATCTTCTCTCCCAACCTCCTCTTCCAACCTGCAGGAACCGGGGAGTCCCCGAAGTTGAATGACTCAGTGGTCAGCTTTCGCCCCTTTTCCAATAGTTTCTTCCCGGCTTGTCTCACAGGGGCACTAGCCATTACTGTCACCGGGAACAAATGCGCCAGGGGCATACCCCGCTTGAAGGTGACCTACCTCTTCATAGTGTTCCTGACAATCACTGCCATCCTGTTCGTTTGTACAACCGAGATATTCTGCTGTTCAGGCCTCACCAGTACCCCAGCCGGAAATCCCGACTCCCTCTCGTGGTCTTCCGGAGCGTCCACTAAGAGGGCCTCACCCTCAGGTACTCCGGGAAATTTGAGGGTCCCCATCACTCTTGCTAGTTCCTGGGCCATACCACTATTGGCTTTGAACCACACAGTCCCACATCTAAGTTCGGTATCCAGCCCAATGCAGTCACGCAAAACTAGCCTGAAACACCGGGTGCATGGACAATATTCCCAGAAATCTCTCGCCAGCCTTCTCCTTGCAGACCCCCATGAGTCTCTTCACAAGAGGGGTGTTGGTCCCCACCAGAACTGAAACTCTGTCCTTCTCAGCGGGGTCCGGACAAACCAGCACTAATGTATCAAGGGCCTCAGACGCTCCCACATCGGCCTCCGAGAACTCCAACTTTACTGACAAATAACCGTTGTATGGATAATCACTAGCACTAAGCCCTCAGATCTCCAGTGCCCTGAATGGGGTCAATGGTAAATACTTCCAATTCTGGTTGTAAAACAAACGATACAACAGTGTGACCTGTGACCCGGTGTCAAGTATGGCTTTAGCATAAGTAAGCTCTATTCATAGCGACACACTGGAGCATGGACCCACTAAGCCTTCAAGAATAGGGCCTTTCGCTTTCCAGGGTTTCTTGGTATATTGCTGGGAACGTGCTCCCCCAGAGACACCAGGCTGTTCCCTCACTGGGTCTCCTATAAATTTTCCCAACGACTCTCCCTGCTGAGGTACCTGGGGGCTCACTCTCCTTCTGGCGTGACACCTGCTGCCAGCAGACCTCCACGTTGTTTGTCCCCTTGGGGGATCTGTGCCCCCCACCCCCCCATCAGCTCCATCATACAGGGGAAGGTCACACCCGCTGATAAAAGCCGACATATCTCTGTTCTAAACTCTGCCACAATCTTCTCTACCACTCCCCGGGGCAGGCTGTCTGTGGTCACACTGCCGCAGGGGACCACTACCGAAGACTGTATCCTGCTGTTGGAGTCCTCCTGCACCTCCAACACATTCTCCTCTTCCCGTACCTCTCTGATCAGCTCAACAAAAGAGGGAGGGGGGCACGTCTTATGAGACAATCGGAGACCCCAAGCTATCAGGTCCTGGGACTGGGTGCCCCAGGCTATCTGATCCACTCTGATCCACCTTAGCTACCTGAATGACCCCTCTACAGTGCAAGAAATTTAGCTGCCTCTCTAGCTGAACAATATAAGCAGAAAGCTTCTCCCCTTTCTACTGATGCATGTTCTGAAACCCTGCCATGAGCTCCATTGGGGTTCCTGTCAGGCCAAAAGCATTGTCCAGTGCTTGCAACACGCATAAAAGTTGCTGGTGAATGCAGCAGGCTAGGCAGCATCTATAGGAAGAGGTACAGTCGACGTTTCAGGCTGAGACCCTTCGTCAGGACTAACTGAAAAAAGATCTAGTAAGAGATTTGAATGTGGGAGAGGGAGGGGGAGGGATGGAGCCAAGAGCCGGACAGTTGATTGGCAAAAGGGCTTCCATGTGATTGACAGTTGTCGCTACGGGATACCGCAACCTGACGGCTGTCACAACATCAGCAGCCGCCCACTCAAACTCTCAACTGTCACTTTACATCATCAGAGCACTGCCACTCATCTAACGACTGAGAGGTCCGCTCCGCCCAAGTCTTATACTCCTCCTCCCCTTTAGGGATGGGCATAATTCCAGAGAACAGGTGGAGCCTGCCATAGCTGGGACTTTGAACCTGGGCATTTTTCCATTTGTTCGCCAGAGAGGTAAGGGTGGATACTAACTCAGAATTCTCACTCTCCCCTGGGAGATGTGGACTAATTAGACATTCCAAACCTGACCGCGCCTTCCTCTCACTCCTCAGAAACGGGAGAACCCTGTCTTTGAAATCTCCACCCCCAGCTACCTATACATTAGCGCTGGTCTGCATTAAAATGAAAGCTGTACCTGCCATTTTATCAAACCTCTGCCCCGCAATTGCAACTTTAACAGTAAACAGGCAAATTAACAATTCATCCGGAGTGCAAATATCTACCCCACTGGTTCAATGCTCAGGGTAATCACACAGCATCCATCGAAATCAATCCTGAACGATACCCCCACAATTGTAACTCTCAGTTCAGCTAGCGGCTTAATCTAGGGGAAGACAGCCCTCGGCCCTGCCAAACTTAAGAAATCTTGTTTGGGTGGATGCTGCGCGATGTGTTCCCTTGTTATAAATCAGTACCGCGAAATAACAAACAGTACACAATATGCGATTAAACGATTGAGCTTTATAATTCTTAATTTGACTATATGGTTAGTAAAGAAACAAAAGAAAGAAAAGGGCCCATTCTCATGAAACAGTTTAATGCGCAACCTTGGAGATCACTGACAAGACCATTCATCCACCATCGACCTCCTCCGATCATCGCTGACCTTCAGACCCTCACTCCAAGTCCACTCTGACCGGCGGTCTATTAACTCTCTCCATTAGTGACTTCGCTCCTCATCTCTCTCCAGCAAAAGACCGCAAAATCCCTTCTCCCAGACCCACAAGAAAGAACGACATCCGTCTCATTGGATAGCCCCACATTCCAAAGCCCCGTTATTTCTAGTCATAACCCAAACATTGCTGCTACAGAGAAACCATTACATTACAGTGAAACCTTACAGCACGTTACTTATGCAATAAAAACAGAGAATGGTGGACATACTCAACAGGTTCAGAAACACTGGGTGAGAAAAAGAAATTCAACCTTTTGGGTTGGTGACTCTTCATCAATAGTCTTTATTTTATTGAAAGAGTGGCTTGGGTAAAAGATAAATTCATGAAAAGAAATATTTATTTTGAGATACAGCATCGTAAAAACCCTATCCCCCAAGTGAGTCCATGTGACAAATTAATCTACTAATCCGTACATTTTTAGAATGTGGGAGGAAACCCACACAAGCATGGGGAGAACATAAGAACTCCTTACAGACAGCCGTGGGAATCTAACCCAGGTTGCTGGCACTGTAAGAGAGTTAGGTTAACCACTATTCTACCATGATGCTCATTTTCTTGTTGATAGCCTTCCCCCTTCTTCTCCTCTGGATCAGCATCAGACCTTGCCAAATTAGTCATCCTTGGCATTGGGTGCTGAGGTGGCACTTCACTGAGAGACTGGCGTGTCTAAACTCACTCATGCCCTGGTCAGTCATCCTCGCACCCCATAGGTGGCACTGACCATTGTCAGTGGGGCTGCTGGTTGATTCTGCCTGGCTCAGTTTGATGCTAAAGTCCCCCTAGAGGTACGCAATGATCTCTGTCCAGGTCAGTTCCTCGTGGATGGCACTGAGAACTCTCAGCCCTTGCATCAGGAGCACACCAGGAGCTGTGTCAGTGGCAGAAGGAGGAGACCACCAGGTTTCTTCACAACATACCCTTGCCCATAGCAACACAAGCTTCCTGCCCCTTCTGTAGGCTCTCAGGAGGTATCCCAGAATCCACAGAATCAGAAGAAAATACAACAGGCAGAGATGAGCTGGCCGGGCTGGGAACTGGGATCAAATCCAGATCTTTCCCAGTCTATTAATGCCAGCCTCCGGTGTGTAAACTGAGAACTGAGACACAGTGAATTTACTCTGTGTAGCTGATCAGAAGTGTGCTGTCTGACATTCATGGGGCACTGGCTACACTTGGATAAAATGAGAGGACCGGGACCATCTTTCTCATGGTAAGAAGTATGAGCAAAATTAAACCGAACTGCTAACCAAGGAAAGTTTGCATTCAGCTGTGTCAATTGTATGACACAAGGCAGCATTTACCTCATGAGTTCAAATCCACCAGTTCCACTGGCAGGTCATTCCAAACTCTCATCACCTTTGAGTGAAGTTCCCACTCAGGTTCCCCTTAAGTGTTTCACCTTTCATCCTTAACCAACGATCTCTAGTTGCAGTCTCACCTAATCTCAGTAGAAAAAACTTGCTTCTATTAACGCTATCTATACCCCTCACAATTTGCTATACATTTATCAAATCTCCCCTCAGTCTTCTACGCTCCAGGGAATAAAGTCCCTATCTACTCAACCTTTCCCTTTAACTCATTTGTTCTCAAGTTCTGGTAACGTGTTTCTATATTTTCTGTGCACTCTTTCAATCTTACTGATATCTTTCTTGTAGACAAGTGAGCACACAATACTCCAAATTAGGCTCACCAACCCTTCGTACAACTTCAACATAGCATCCCAACTCTTGTACTCAGTGCTTTGACTTATGAAGACCAATGTGCCGAACGTTCTTTATGACCTGACCTACCTGTGATAACATTTGTAAAGAATCAGTATTGTCATTCACTTCGAGCAAGACACGGACAGGTGTTACGTCAGCCAAATAGCATGCTCATGGCGAATGCACCCACAAGCATGACATCCTCCGAAACAGATCTTTAGTACTTAAAAAAGACAGTGTGGCACTATTATGTTTATAAACAATTCCTCCTTTGTGAAAGGCTCTGTGATGAGCTGCTACTGCCAGGAATAAAGCTCAACAGCCTAATTTTCCCATTTTGATATCCAGAAACACTTATCTCAATAGCTCTACCAATACTTGGTCACTTGGTAAACTCACTCATTTTAGACTTTTTATTCTCTTGAACAAAAATAATTCAGATGCCAAAAGTTACTCCTAACGAGAATTTTCTTTTAGAGATAGCGTGATAATTGGCCCTTCCAGACCAACAAAGCCATGCCACCCAACTACACCCAAGTAACCAATTATCCTCCAAGGCAACACACACAAAATGCTGGAGGAACTCAGCATGTTAGGCAGCATCAACAGAAATGAAGAAACAGTCAACCTTCGGGCTGAGACCCTTCTCTATCTTCTAACCTTTGGAATGTGGGAGGAAACTGAGCACCCAGAGGAAACCCACATGGTCACAGGGAGAATGAACAACATCCTTACACAGATGTGGAGTTGAACTTCAATCACTGGTGCTGTAATAGTATTACACTAACCATTACGCTATCCTGCCATTTTTTTGTGATTTTAGTTGGTGCTTTCTCCCAATATTGAATGGGAAAAGCCTATCCAGTCTATTTATTCAATCCTTCAATTGTCGGTGTGCAATCTGCACACCAGCCAACTGATTTAATACTTGGCAAGAGCTCTGACATCACTTCATCTGGATATACCAAGGACAGTCAAGCTTGGTGATACTTGCCCAATCATAATGTGTTTAATAACCTGATTTTCACAACTGGCCTTTTCATCGCCTCAGAACCATTCAACTTAATTGCTAAGTTTATCCATTGCCATGTGGCCTTCAAGAATAATCAAAATTGATACTGTTTTCCATGGAGATACTGAAGGCACTATTAACGTATTTTACCATAGGCCTACTTGACACATCCATCTCAAACCAACAAACCAGGAGAAAAGATCTCCTGATTTTAAATTTCATCACTGTTATGTCTTGCCAACCTTCTCTCTGACTTCACCTGGATATAAATGGAATTTTGGATTAACCAGCATGGACTTGCCCATGCTAGGGCAGAGTTTCATTCCATGCTGTGTTGAAGCAGCTGACTGTCATTTCTGCAAGGCAAATGTATGAGCATAATAATTTATAAATGTTTGCACAGCTTTCAGGCCGGTCAGGGAGTCAGCCTAAAGACATGGCAAGTCATTATACAAAGCTTTAGCAACAACTCAAGGGAGAAATAAAGGTGATGCAAAATTAACATCAAAGAATATATGTCAAATATCAAAGCCTTTGCTGAAGTCTTAAAATGATATGAACTTTTTGGAACTGTTTGTGGGGTGAAAAGGTAACGGGAATTACTCTGAAAGAAATGTTTAAAGTATTGCTGGCTTTGGAAGCAGTGCAGAGCAAGTCAACCAGGTTGATTCAGGTGATGAGGTGGGTTAGCCTCTGAGGGGAGATTGAGTCATCTGGGACAATGTTCAGTGGAATTCAGAAGAATTGGAGGAGATCTTACAGAAACAGAGGAAGTTATGAAAGGGTAAAGGTAAGACAGAGGCAGGAAAGTTGCTTCCACTTGTGGGTGGGACTAGAACAAAGGAGCCCCAAGATTAGGGAGAGTAGATTTAGGATGAAGATGAAGAAGATCCACTTTTCCCAGAGAGTAGTGAATCTATGGAATTCTCTGCCCAGGGAAGCAGTAAAGGCTCCCACAATGCCTCTGTCATGTATTTAATATTTCAGTAATATTCCGCAGTGTGAGGTGGCTTTCAAAAAGGTAAAGGAAATGGTGACATCACACACATGATGATCCACATCGTTCAGTGAAGCTTGTCTGTGATGCCTTGCCTTACGGTATAGGTACAGTCATGTGACATGTTATGGTATAGGTGTAGTCATGTCACACATTATGGCAGCGGTCCCCAACCGCCGGGCCGTGGAGCATGTGCTACTGGGCCGCGAGGAAACGATATGATTTAGCGAAATGAGTCAGCTGCACCTTTCCTCATTCCCTGTCACGCCCACTGTTGGAACTTGAACATACGCGAGGTCATGACCTACGCGTCATCCATGTCAATGCGGGAAGATCAACTCCTTGAGCTTGCAAATGATGGTGGGCTGAAAAGTATGTTTGACATAACATCTCTGCTGGCATTCTGGATCAAAGTTAAGGCTAAATATACTGAGATAGGCATGAAAGCACTGAAAACGTTGCTTCCACTTCCAACATATCTCTGCAATGAATGCAACGAAAACTAAATTGCAGAATAGACTGGACAATAAGGAACCCCCTTTGAGAATCGCTGTCTCCCATCACCCCTCGATAGGACCATCTTGTTGCAGGGAAACAAGCCCAGGGCTCCCACTGATTCAGCGATATTGGTGTGTTGCAATGATTTTATATGTTCATACGGGGAAAATATGTGCTGAGTGTTTAATATCCAAACGTTACTTAAAATGCTATGATGCTATTGACTTGTAAGTGACTTATATAACCATATAACAATTGCAGCATGGAAACAGGCCATCTCTGCCCTTCTAGTCCATGCCGAACGCTATTCTCGTCTAGTTCCACCGACCTGTACTCAGCCCATAATCCTCCATTCCTTTCCTGTCCATATACCTATCCAATTTTTCTTTAAATGATAATATCAAACCTGCCTCTACCACTTCTACTGGAAGTTCGTTCAACACTTACTTCAAGCTGCCCTGATAATTGACTTATCACTATATTCATGCGAGGAAAATATGCGCTGTGTGTTTAATATTAAATTTGTTAGATAAACCCTTTTAGAAACGAAATTGAGTGTATTTTGGTTGAACAATTTAGGTCTTTATTTCTTTGGAGCATAGAAGGTTGAGAGGGGACTTGATAGAGGTGTTTAAAATTATGAGGGGGATTGATAGAGTTGACGTGGATAGTTTTTTTACATTGAGAGTGGGGGAGATTCAAACAAGAGGACATGAGTTGAGAGTTAAAGGGCAAAAGTTTAGCAGTAACATGAGGGGGGAACTTCTTTACTCAGAGAGTGGTAGCTGTGTGGAATGAGCTTCCAGCAGAAGTGGTTGAGGCAGGTTCGATGTTGTCGTTTAAAGTTAATTTGTACAGGAAGGGTTATGGACCGAGTGCAGGTCGCTGGGACTAGGTGAGAGTAGGAGTTCGGCACGGACTAGAAGGGCCGAGATGGCCTGTTTCTGTGCCGTAATTGATATATGGTTATATGGTTATTAGCGACTTATCACCTATATTCCGGTCGTGATTAACAACCCGAACAGAATTGCGAAAAACGATTTGTAGGAAAAAATCGGCACATACACGCATGTGCACTGGTGCCCGCGCAAGGCTTCATGGTCATAGTAGTCTTTCTCGGGGTAAACACAATGTATTTGATTGCTACTCTTGTCCGTTGACAACCCTACCCACCCCCCACTCCCGGGTCGGCCAGTCCGCAAGAATATTGTCAATATTAAATCGGTCTGCTGTGCAAAAAAGATTGGGGACCCCTGCGTTATGGTATAGGTACAATCATGTCACACGTTATAGTATAGGTGTAGTCATGTCACACGTTATAGTATAGGTACAATCATGTCACACATTATGGTATAGGTGTAGTCATGTCACACTGTCTCAGGTCCACATGGTCCAACCCAGTTCCTTCATTTTTACCAGTGCCAGGATGAACTTGCCCTTGACGGAGGTTGCCTTATGTGGAGATTGAGAGTTGCTGTACCAGTTCTAGTGACGTCATCATCCAGAATAGCAGCTTAAATCAATAGCTCCTCCAGAAAAACGCATATATTGCCCCGTTAATCCACCAAATATAAGATCTTCCTAAAATATCTGAATTGATAAGGAGGGCAAGAATGGGGAAACAGAATGGAGATAAAAAAAGCATCACTGCTGAGCCTATGGACGAGAGAGGTGCAACGTGCGGCTCTCCTACCCGAACGCGTGGTAGAGAGGCTGATGATGGGCCTCGTTTAGGCGAAGCAGCAAATATGATAAAAATTCTGGAAGAGATACGGGGATTCCAAAAAGATATAAAACAGCAACTCAATGATATCAAGTCAGAGCTCGCCAACGTCAATCAAAAAATAGCGGTGGCAGAGACTCGAATTGAGAAGGTGGAAGATCGCGTGCAAAACGTGGAACGGATACCAAGTAAGACGATAAAAATATTAAATCAAGAAGAAAGTAAACTGCTTGACCAGGAGGGAATATCACGACGGAAAGATATCAGAATATACAATGTTCATGAAGGAGCGGAGGGTTTGTCTATGATGAGTTTGTAGGAAAGTTGCTGCGGGACGCGCTGGAGATTCCCTCCACTATGGAGCTTGAAATTGAGAGGGCGATTCGTGCGCTGGTTCCGAGACCTACTGGAGACAGAGAAGATAAGCCACGCTCAATAGTAATTAGATTCCTTCGATACAATACCAACACGGAGATTCTACGATGGGCCTGGGGTAAGAATAGGGTGTTTTTGGATGGGAAATTAATATATTTTGATCAAGATTACCCCCCGGCGGTCCTGCAGAAACATAAAGAATACTCTGCAGTAAAGCGAATATTAAAGCAAGGAAAGATTAGATTCCAAACTCTGTACCCTGCTAAACTGTGGGTGTTTTATGAGGATGGTATGCAACTGTATCAGACAGTGGAAAAGGCAACTACAGACATGAGGAACAGAGGGCTGTCCGTCAGCGTGATCAAACCAAGGGAAAGCCTGGCTGAGCAGCTATCCCGCTCTGCCCAGGAAATGGTGGGAGGACCGAGAAAGTAGAGGACAGGGGAAGAGCGAGAGAGGAATATCAGGGAGAGACTGCAAGTTTTCAGAAGACAGCCCTCACCCCCTCCAGAAGTTATAAGGTCTGACTAATCTCAAAAGTGTTGATAAGCTAAACAGAAGCCAAAATAGATTACATTATATTTATCTCAAGAAATACAATGTGGATTTTCTATTATTCTATTATTTTATTTTTTATTCATTGTGATGAGAATACACATAAAATTAAGATGTTTGCTGGCCTGGGTTAGCATCAGTGGCATCAGCAGTTGGTCTGCCACCTGTCCTCAGGGGAAGGAGTGATAAAGAACAATAAAGCAGCATCTGGAAATGTGTAATGAAGGGACGGGAGAGAGAGCTGTCTGGAGCAGCTCCCCCTTTGAACCCTGAACTGTTTGAAGTGATGGACAGGCGATACCCCAGCAGGGGGATAAAAAGGGACAGGTTCGCTAAGGCGGGACACACACACGACACCCGAGGTAACGAGACCCTGGAAGCGGTGCGCCTCTCACGAGTCGGTGGGAAGTACCGGACCTTAAATGCACAGGGTGGAAAGGTACGATCAGCGGGAAACCGGTGTGTATCCACCCTCGCTTGGGTGCCGGGTTCACTGCAGAGGATCGACCGCATCTGGAGGAGGGGTCACAGTCGGTGACCTCAGGTGACATCACAAAGGACTCGCCCAAAAGCTGCTTGTGAGCAATATCGCCGGTCTGTGAGTGGAAGCCGTGTCTGAATGATCAGTCGTTCCTGTTCTCTCTCTCCCTCCCCCCACCTTGTCCATCGCCATGGCAATGATTACTGCGAACTGAACTAAATTGGACTGAACTTTTGTGTCACTTTGAAATTTGGTCATTTACCCCTAGACAACGATAGAGCTTGATTGATGCTGTTATCTTAATTCTGTGCACATGTGTGTTTATCATTGCTGAACTGTTGCATTTATTATCCTTTCGATTACTGTGTTGCTTGTTTCTTCAATAAAACTTTCTTAGTTCTAGTAATCCAAACTCCAACTGAGTGATCCATTTCTGCTGGTTTGGCAACCCAGTTACGGGGTACGTAACATCATTCATTCGCTCCTATTTCCCCACCTAAGTGAGAACATATATATAGGAGGAATACACAGGAAAGTCTTTTCTGTGTAATGGACATAGATTTTTTCACTTATTTTTATGGGTGCTGCAGTGGGGGCCTTTAGCCCATAGGTAGGAGAGGCTATCCCCCACAGCTGGACATTTCCTCTAGCTCGTCCCAGGGTCATTTACTAGAGACCTCAGCCTTGGAATCACATCTTCATTACCTTTTTTAAAATTTGTGTTTCTGTGTTCTTACTTGTTCAGGGAGTAGATCAATTAAGTTTTATTCTGCTAATTTCAATAATACACTGACAGATAAATACACATGACTAAGGACAAAGTAAAATTCGTTTCTTTTCATGTCAATGGGCTGTTAAATCCAATCAAATGCAGTAAAATTCTATCCAAAATGAAAAAAGAACAAGCCCATGTAGTATATTTACAGGAAACTCACTTAAGTGATAATCAGCATGGAAAACTAAAGAGAATGGGCTTCACTAATTTGTTTTTCTCCTCATATAAATCAGGACATAGAACAGGAGTTGCTATTTTCATCTCAAGCAAGCTAAATTTTGAAAAAGTATTCGAAATGGGAGATAAGGAGGGCAGATATATTCTGGTAAGGGGGAATATGGATGGAAATTCAGTTACTCTATTGAATATATACGCACCCCCAGGAAGTGATATTAGTTTCTTTCAGAAAATTACTAATATTATGGTAATGGAAACAGAAGGTCTCCTGATATGTGGGGGAGACTTAAATTTATAATTGCAACCAAAGTTAGACTCTTTCAATAGAAAAACCTATGAAACAAAATAAGAGAGTTAATACACTTTTTGAGGATGTTGGTTTAATTGATATATGGAGGGACCTTTTCCCTGACAGAAGGGATTATACTCATTATTCTGCCCCCCATTCCGTATATACAAGAATAGACTATTTCATAACATTTAGAAAAGATAAGGACAAAATAAACACCTGTGGAATTGGGACAATAGATGTAAGTGACCATGCACCGAGATATTTATCTGTTGATTTTGACCTGCAACCAAAGAATAGTATATGGAAACTAAATTCAAGTCTACTCAATGATCCCTATTTTAAGGAACTAATTAAAAAAGAAATTGGTCTTTACTTAGAATTCAATGATAATGTTCTATGGGATACTCTGAAGGCTGTCTTAAGAGGGAAAATTATAGCGATATCTTCATATAAGAAAAAAATAAGGAATAAAACATTAGAGGAATTACAAAATAGGTTGAAGGAACTAGAACAAAAAAACACAAATTGAAGTTGGCACAGGATACATTAAAGGAAATTAAAAAAATTAGGAATGAAATTAATAGTTTGGCTAGGCAAGAAATCAGGAAAAATTTAATGTTTCTGAAACAGAGACATCATGAAAATGGATCTAAATCTATGAAAATACTGGCGTGGAAACTGAACAAAAAGATAGCAAAAAAAACAATTCATAGAATTAGGGATCCAAGAACAAAAATGATAAAAAAAAAAGTAAGCTCAGTGAAATTCAAGAAGCTTTTGAAGTGTTTTACAAAACTCTATATTCCAAAGTTCCAGGGGGAAGCATAACCCAAATTGACACTTTCCTGAGTTCTCTGGAGTTACCCACTTTAAACGGAGAACAAAATAGAACGCAAACAACAGGAATTCTGCAGATGCTGGAAATTCAAGCAACACACATCAAAGTTGCTGGTGAACGCAGCAGGTCAGGCAGCATCTCTAGGAAGAGGTGCAGTCGACGTTTCAGGCCGAGATCCTTCGTTAGTCCTGACAAAGGGTCTCGGCCTGAAACGTCGATTGTACCTCTTCCTAGAGATGCTGCCTGGCCTGCTGCGTTCACCAGCAACCTTGTTGAAACAAAATAGAACGATGACTGCTGAGATAACTGAAGCTGAACTAAAAACTGCAATTAGCAGGCTTAAATTAAGTAAGTCACCAGGATCAGATGGATATACGGCAGAGTGGTATAAGAAATTTAGAGATGAGTTAATTCCTGTTTTGCTCCCCACACTGAACTGAGCTGTAAGAAAGCACAAATGCCACCCAGCTGGAAGGAGGCGATAATCTTAGCTATACTGAGAGAAGGCAAGGATAAAATGGAATGTGGGTTATTTAGACCATTATCTGTTCTTAATGAAGATTATAGATTATTTACCCCCATCATGGCCAAGTGATTAGAAGAGCTTCTACCCACATTGATACATAAGGATCAGACAGGTTTTATACAACAATGCCAAACACAAGACAATATACGAAGGCCACTTCACATTACGGATGATATACAAAAAAATAAAATCGAAGCAATAGTGATAAGCGTGGACACTGCAAAGGCATTTGATTCGGTTAATTGGAATTTTCTTTACAGAGTTTTACATAGATTTGGTATCCATGACACAATTATTAAAACTACACAGGCACTATATGACAACCCTACTGCTCTAATTAAAATCAATAGATATTTATCTAATAGATTTACCCTAGAAAGGGGCACGAGACAGGGATGTGCATGGTCACCGCTACTTTTCACATTATATCTGGAACCATTAGCTCAATACATAAGACAAAATGAAGATACCAGGGGAATTACTATTAAAGGGACAAAGCATAAATTGGCCTGTTATGCGGATGACATTTTGATCTATCTAGGGCAACCAACATACTCTACCTAAATTGATGCAATCCTTTGAACAATATGATCAATTATCAGGATACAAGATCAACATAGATAAAACTCAATTACTTTCATATAACTGTAGCCCACCGAGAGAAATTGAAAGTAGATATCCCTGGGCATGGCAAATAGAGTCTTTCAATATTTGGGCATCATTATGCCAAAAGATTTGTCAAAATTATCAGAATGCAATTATCAGCCTACCTATTAAAAAAATAAAGAAGACATAACAAAATGGAACCTAATTCCTTTCTTTAGTCTCAGTTCAAGGATTGAATCTATTAAAATGAATATATTGCCCAGACTATTATATCTATTATATTATAAAAGGCAGGAGGAGAAGATGGCAGCGTGACGCAGCACGCGCAACTCTCTGGTGAAATGATATCGTATCTGTTAAATAGGGGCCGTGGACAATTCTGATTTGATGAAGACAGACGTGAGAAGCAGAGGAACATCTGGAGAAATTTCTGAAATGCCTGGTTCGCTGCTGTTGTTACTGTATGATCGAGAATCTCCGGAGGGTAGGCCCCAAAATCCCCGGCTTTGCCTGCTGCTGCCGATCGAGGCTAAGGTCAAAGCATTCGGATAGAGATGGTGCTCGGTACTCGGTGTCGGAGGGCTGATCAGAGCTCGAAGTTTTCGGATGACTCAGAGTCGGACTGTGGCCCAGCATGGCAGGGAGAGTTTCTTTCCTTCTCCCGTCTGCGTGAGATATGGGACTTTTGAGAAACTTCTGTTCTAATCTTGCGTAGAATATGTTAAGTTCATCAGGAAGAGAAGCGCCACAGTTATTGATATTCCAAGCCTTTTCTTTGCTCCCAGTAATTTCATTTAGACCCTGCCATAGTCTACTGGCATCCCTCTGGTTAGCCTGGGCTTCCAACTTGGCTCAGGAGCTTGAAGACTCGTACGTCCAGATTTGGGAACAGCTTCTTTCCAACTGTGATAAGACTGCTGAACGGATCTGGGAGAAAGTACTCAGGAAGCTGAATACTCTAAGGGTAGATAAATCTCCTGGACCAGATGGAATGCACCCTCGTGTTCTTAAGGAAGTGGCTGTGGAGATTGAGGAGGCATTAGCGATGATCTTTCAGAAGTCGATAGATTCTGGCATGGTTCCGGAGGACTGGAAGATTGCAAATGTCACTCCGCTATTTAAGAAGGGGGCAAGGAAGCAAAAAGGAAATTATAGACCTGTTAGCTTGACATCGGTGGTTGGGAAGTTGTTGGAGTCGATTGTCGAGGATGAGGTTACAGAGTACCTGGAGGCATATGACAAGATAGGCAGAACTCAGCATGGATTCCTTAAAGGAAAATCCTGCCTGATAAACCTGTTACAATTTTTTGAGGAAATTACCAGTAGGTTAGACAAGGGAGATGCAGTGGATGTTGTATAATTGGATTTTCAGAAGGCCTTTGACAAGGTGCCACACATAAGGCTACTTAACAAGATAAGAACCCATGGAATTACGGGAAAGTTACATACTTGGATAGAACGTTGGCTGATTGGCAGGAAACAGAGAGTGGGAATAAAGGGATCCTATTCTGGTTGGTTCGTTTATTTCCAAATCAACGATTTGGATTATGGAATAGATGGCTTTGTGGTTAAGTTTGCTGACAATACAAAGATAGGTGGAGGGGCCGGTAGTGCTGAGGAAACAGAAAGTCTGCAGAGAGACTTGGATAGATTGGAAGAATGGGCAAAGAAGTGGCAAATGAAATACAATGTTGAAAAGTGTATGGTTATGCACTTTGGTAGAAGAAATAAATGGGCAGACTATTATTTACATGGGGAAAGAATTCAAAGTTCTGAGATGCAACGGGACTTAGGAGTCCACGTACAGGATACCCTTAAAGTTAACCTCCAGGTTGAGTCGGTGGTGAAGAAGGCGAATGCAATGTTGGCATTCATTTCTAGAGGAATAGAGTATAGGAGCAGGGATGTGATGTTGAGGCTCTATAAGGTGCTGGTGAGACCTCACTTGGAGTACTGTGGGCAGTTTTGGTCTCCTTATTTAAGAAAGGATGTGCTGACATTGGAGAGGGTACAGAGAAGATTCACTAGAATGATACCGGGAATGAGAGGGTTAACATATGAGGAACGTTTGTCAGCTCTTAGACTGTATTCCTTGGAGTTTAGAAGAATGAGGGGAGACCTCATAGAAATATTTCGAATGTTGAAAGGTATGGACAGAGTGGATGTGGCAAAGTTGTTTCCCTGATAGGGGAGTCAAGGACGAGAGGGCAGGGCACCCATTCAGAACAGAAATGCAAAGAATTTTTTTTTAGCCAGAGGATGGTGAATCTATGGAATTTGTTGCCACAGGCAGCAGTGGAGGCCAAGTTATTGAAGGCAGAGATTGATAGGTATCTGAGTAGCCAGGGCATCAAAGGTTATGGTGAGAAAGCGTAAAATTAAATGGGAGAATGGATTAAATGGGAGAATGGATCAGCTCATGATAAAATGGTAGAGCAGACTCAAGGGGCCGAATGGCCGACTTAAGACCATAAGACAAAGGAGCAGAAGTAGGCCATTCGGCCCATCGAGTCTCCTCCGCCATTTTATCATGAGCTGATCCATTTTATCCTATTTAGTACAACTGCCCCACCTTCTCACCATAACCTTTGATGCCCTGACTACTCAGATACCTATCAATCTCTGCCTTAAAGACACACAATGACTTGGCATCCACTGCTGCCCGTGGCAACAAATTCCATAGATTCACCACCCTCTGACTAAAAAAATTTTTTCGCATTTCTGTTCTGAAAGGGCGCCCTTCAATCCTGAAGTCAGGCCCTCTCGTACTAGACTCCCCCATCATGGGAAACAACTTTGCCACATCCACTCTGTCCATGCCTTTTAACATTCGAAATGTTTCTATGAGGTCTCCCTTCATTCTTCTAAACTCCAAGGAATACAGTCCAAGAGCGGACAAACGTTCCTCATATGTTAACCCTCTCATTCCCGGAATCATTCTAGTGAATCTTCTCTGTACCCTCTCCAACGTCAGCACATCCTTTCTTAAATAAGGAGACCAAAACTGCCCACAGTACTCCAAGTGAGGTCTCACCAGCGCCTTATAGAGCCTCAACATCACATCCCTGCTCCTATACTCTATTCCTCTAGAAATGAATGCCAACATTGCATTCGCCTTCTTCACTACCGACTCAACCTGGAGGTTAACTTTAAGGGAATCCTGTACGAAGACTCCCAAGTCCCGTTGCATCTCAGAACTTTGAATTCTTTCCCCATTCTTCCAATCTATCCAAGTCTCTCTGAAGACTCTCCGTTTCCTCAGCACTATCAGCCTCTCCACCTATCTTCGTATCATCAGCAAACTTAGCCACAAAGCCCTCTATTCCATAATCCAAATCGTTGACATACAATGTAAAAAGAAGCGGCCCCAATACTGATCCCTGTGGAACACCACTGGTAACCGGCAGCCAACCAGAATAGGATCCCTTTATTCCCACTCTCTGTTTCCTGCCAATCAGCCAACGCTCTATCCACGTATGTAACTTTCCTGTAATTCATAGAAACATAGAAACATAGAAAATAGGTGCAGGAGTAGGCCATTCGGCCCTTGGAGCCTGCACCGCCATTTATTATGATCATGGCTGATCATCCAACTCAGAACCCCGCCCCAGCCTTCCCTCCATACCCCCTGACCCCTGTAGCCACAAGGGCCATATCTAACTCCCTCTTAAACATAGCCAATGAACTGGCCTCAACAGTTTGCTGTGGCAGAGAATTCCACAGATTCACCACTCTCTGTGTGAAGAAGTTTTTCCTAATCTCGGTCCTAAAAGGCTTCCCCTCTATCCTCAAACTGTGACCCCTCGTTCTGGACCTCCCCAACATCGGGAACAATCTTCCCGCATCTAGCCTGTCCAATCCCTTTAGGATCTTATACGTTTCAATCAGATCCCCCCTCAATCTTCTAAATTCCAACGAGTACAAACCCAGTTCATCCAGTCTTTCTTCATATGAAAGACCTGCCATCCCAGGAATCAATCTGGTGAACCTTCTTTGTACTCCCTCTATGGCAAAGATGTCTTTCCTCAGATTAAGGGACCAAAACTGCACACAATACTCCAGGTGTGGTCTCACCAAGGCCTTGTACAACTGTAGTAGTACCTCCCTGCTCCTGTACTCGAATCCTCTCGCTATAAATGCCAGCATACCGTTCCCCTTTTTCACCGCCTGCTGTACCTGCATGCCCACTTTCAATGACTGGTGTATAATGACACCCAGGTCTCGTTGCACCTCCCCTTTTCCTAATCGGCCACCATTCAGATAATAATCTGTTTTCCTATTTTTGCCACCAAAGTGGATAACTTCACATTTATCCACATTAAATTGCATCTGCCATGAGTTTGCCCACTCACCCAACCTATCCAAGTCACCCTGCATCCTCTTAGCATCCTCCTCACTGCTAACACTGCCGCCCAGCTTCGTGTCATCCGCAAACTTGGAGATGCTGCATTTAATTCCCTCATCCAAGTCATTCATATATATTGTAAACAACTGGGGTCCCAGCACTGAGCCTTGCGGTACCCCACTAGTTACCGCCTGCCATTCTGAAAAGGTCCCGTTTATTCCCACTCTTTGCTTCCTGTCTGCTAACCAATTCTCCACCCACACCAATACCTTACCCCCAATACCGTGTGCTTTAAGTTTGCACACTAATCTCCTGTGTGGGACCTTGTCAAAAGCCTTTTGAAAATCCAAATATACCACATCCACTGGTTCTCCCCTATCCACTCTACTAGTTACATCCTCAAAAAATTCTGTGAGATTCGTCAGACATGATTTTCCTTTCACAAATCCATGCTGACTTTGTCCGATCATTTCACCGTTTTCCAAATGTGCTGTTATCACATCCTTGATAACTGACTCCAGCAGTTTCCCCACCACCGACGTTAGGCTAACCGGCCTATAATTCCCGGTTTCTCTCTCCCTCCTTTTTTAAAAAGTGGAGTTACATTAGCCACCCTCCAATCCTCAGGAACTAGTCCAGAATCTAACGAGTTTTGAAAAATTATCACTAATGCATCCACTATTTCTTGGGCTACTTCCTTAAGCACTCTTGGATGCAGACCATCTGGCCCTGGGGATTTATCTGCCTTCAATCCCTTCAATTTACCTAACACCACTTCCCTACTAACATGTATTTCACTCAGTTCCTCCATCTCACTGGACCCTCTGTCCCTTACTATTTCTGGAAGATTATTTATGTCCTCCTTGGTGAAGACAGAACCAAAGTAATTATTCAATTGGTCTGCCATGTCCTTGCTCCCCATAATCAATTCACCTGTTTCTGTCTGCAGGGGACCTACATTTGTCTTTACCAGTCTTTTCCTTTTTACATATCTATAAAAGCTTTTACAGTCCGTTTTTATGTTCTCTGCCAGTTTTCTCTCATAATCTTTTTTCCCCTTCCTAATTAAGCCCTTTGTCCTCCTCTGCTGAACTCTGAATTTCTCCCAGTCCTCAGGTGAGCCACTTTCTCTGGCTAATTTGTATGTTACTTCTTTGGAATTGATACTATCCCTAATTTCTCTCTTATCTTGTTAAGTAGCCTCATGAGTGGCACCTTGTCAAAGGCCTTCTGAAAATCCAAATATACAACATCCACTGCATCTCCCTCGTCTAGCCTACTGGTAATTTCCTCAAAAAAATTGTAATAGGTTTGTCAGGCAGGATTTTCCTTTAAGGAATCCATGCTGAGTTCTGCCTATCTTGTCATATGCCTCCAGGTACTCTGTAACCTCATCCTTGACAATCGACTCCAACAACTTCCCAACCACCGATGTCAAGCTAACAGGTCTATAATTTCCTTTTTGCTTCCTTGCCCCCTTCTTAAATAGCGGAGTGACATTTGCAATCTTCCAGTCCTCCGGAACCATGCCACAATCTATCGACTTTTGAAAGATCATTGCTAATGCCTCCGCAATCTCCACAGCTACTTCCTTCACAACATGAGGGTGAATTCCATCTGGTCCAGGAGATTTATCGACCTTTAGCCTATTCAGCTTCCTGAGTACTTTCTCTGTCGTAATTGTGACTGCGCACACTTTTCTTCCCTGCCACCCTTGAGTGTCCGGTATCCTGCTGTTTTCCTCAGTGAAGACTGATGCAAAATACTTGTTCAGTTCCTCTGCCATCTCCTCATCTCCCATTACAATTTCTCCAGTATCATTTTCTATCGGTCCAAATCTACTCTCACCTGTCTTTTACTCTTTATATACTTGGAAAAGCTTTTAGTATCCTCTTTGATATTATTTGCTAGTTTCCTTTCACAGTTAATCTTTTCTCTCTTAATGACCTTCTTGGTTTCCTTTTGTAAGGTTTTAAAGACTTCCCAATCCTCTGTCTTCCCACTAATTTTTGCTTTCTTGTATGCCCTCTCCTTAGCTTTAACTTTGGCTTTGACTTCTCTTGTCAACCACAGTTGCATCCTTTTTCCACTCGAAAATTTCTTCTTTTTTGGAATATACCTGTCTTGCACATTCCTAATTTCTCACACAAGCTCCAGCCACTGCTGCTCTGCCGTCTTTCCCGCCAGTGTCCCTTTCCAGTCAACTTTGGCCAGTTCCTCTCTCATGCTACTGTAGTTTCCTTTACTCCACTGAAACACCAACACATCAGATTTCAGCTTCTCTTTTCTAATCTAATCTCTTTCAGACATAACCAATAGAGATTAATCAGAATCAATTCAATGAATGGAACAAAATGTTATCAAGATATATATGGCAAGATAAAAGGCCTAGAGTTCGTCTCATAACTTTGCAATTAGCCAAGGAAAAGGGGGGATCAGGCCTAACTTCTCTTAGAGATTATTATTTTGCTGCACAGTTGAGAGCTGTGATATGTTGGTGCAACCCATCATATGATGCTCAATGGAAAAACATTGAGGAGGGGATACTTCCCATCCCCATACAGCCAATTTTGGCTGATAACAACCTACAAAGGTATATAAATACTATTGATAATCCATGGCTTTAAAATATGGAAAACTATTATAAAAGAACATAAACTAGAGGGAGTTATAAACTATAACTCGGATTTTACGCCAAATAAACTAGATGCTAGATTTAAGGACTGGACAGCTAAAGGAATTCTTTGCAATATAATGAAAGAAAGAGCACTGTTAAGTTAGAAGAACAAGACTTTTATCGGTATCTACAGATGCGACAGTATGTTAATAGGTGGGTTAAAAATGTAACCAAGGCAAGTACATGCTTGATAGAGCTATTTAGAAAAGCATACAATTCAGTTAATGGTAGTAGAATCATTTCAAGCCTGTATAAATCTTAATCAAACATTAAAACACATTCGACTTCATACATTAAAAGAAAATGGGAGAAGGAAGGAGGGATAATTATATCTGAGGAAGAATGGACAATAATATGGAGATATCAATGAAAGTGTACCAGTTCACAGAAATGGAGGGAGTTTGGATGGAAAAACTTGATAAGATATTTTATTACACCCTCTCAGAAATCCCATTATGATAGTAACTTTCCTGTTTGCTGGAGAAATTGTGGAAATCAAAATGCAAACCATTATCATATTTTCTGGGATTGCCCCGTTATCAAAAACTATTAGAGTTGGGTACAGAATATCCTACAAAACATTTTAAAATATGAAATACCCTTAGAAAGTAAGACCATATATTTTGGGTATGTACCTCAAGAATGGTTGAAAAGAGATAAATATTTAATGAATATACTGCTGGAGGCTGGTAAAAAGACTCTTACCAGGAAATGGTTATCACAGGACAGCCCAACTTTAAACGCATGGATGGAAATTACAATGGACATTTACAAAATAGAGAAGATAACAGCATTTGTCAATCATAAGTTGGAACAATTTGATTCATACTAGGAAAAATGGTTTAACTACATAACGCCTCACAGGTCTGATTTTATTCTCACAAATCAATGAATATGTTGTAAAAAAACATCACTCCCTACTTGTCTGTATTTTTCTCCTTTTGCTTGTTCTTTCTTTTCTCTCTTTTCTATTGGTGTATACCTCAGATCAATATTATGTGGAGATCTGTGGCAAATATGATTATATGATATATATGTACAATATCTGAAATACATCTTATGGAAAGGTTTGTCTGATGATGAAATTCAATAAAAAATAAATTACAAAAAAAAGAGAGCAACACACATAAAAGTTGCTGGTGAACACAGCAGGCCAGGCAGCATCTCTAGGAAGAGGTGCAGTCGACGTTTCAGGCCGAGACCCTTCGTCAGGACTAACTGAAGGAAGAGTGAGTAAGCGATTTGAAAGTGGGAGGGGGAGGGGGAGATCCAAAATGATAGGAGAAGACAGGAGGGGGAGGGATGGAGCCAAGAGCCGGACAGGTGATAGGCAAAAGGGATACGAGAGGATCATGGGACAGGAGGTCCGGGAAGAAAGACAAGGGGGGGCGGGGAACCCAGAGGATGGGCAAGGAGTATATTCAGAGGGACAGAGGGAGAAAAAGGAGAGTGAGAGAAAGAATGTGTGTATAAAAATAAGTAACAGATGGGGTACGAGGGGGAGGTGGGGATTAGCGGAAGTTAGAGAAGTCGATGTTCATGCCATCAGGTTGGAGGCTACCCAGACAGAATATAAGGTGTTGTTTCTCCAACCTGAGTGTGGTTTCATCTTTACAGTAGAGGAGGCCGTGGATAGACATGTCAGAATGGGAATGGGATGTGGAATTAAAATGTGTGGCCACTGGGAGATCCTGCTTTCTCTGGCGGACAGAGCGTAGATGTTCAGCAAAACGGTCTCCCAGTCTGCATCGGGTCTCGCCCATATATAAAAGGCCACATCGGGAGCACCGGACGCAGTATATCACCCCAGCCGACTCACAGGTGAAGTGTTGCCTCACCTGGAAGGACTGTTTGGGGCCCTGAATGGTGGTAAAGGAGGAAGTGTAAGGGCATGTGTAGCCCTGAATTGGTGGTAAGGTATATTGGCGAGACCCGACGCAGACTGGGAGATCGCTTTGCTGAACATCTACGCTCTGTCCGCCAGAGAAAGCAGGATCTCCCAGTGGCCACACATTTTAATTCCACATCCCATTCCCATTCTGACATGTCTATCCACGGCCTCCTCTACTGTAAAGATGAAGCCACACTCAGGTTGGAGGAACAACACCTTATATTCCGTCTGGGTAGCCTCCAACCTGATGGCATGAACATCGACTTCTCTAACTTCCGCAAATGCCCCACCTCCCCCTTGTACTCCATCTGTTACTTATTTTTATACACACATTCTTTCTCTCACTCTCCTTTTTCTCCCTCTGTCCCTCTGAATATACTCCTTGCCCATCCTCTGGGTTCCCCCCACCCCCCTCTTTGTCTTTCTTCCCGGACCTCCTGTCCCATGATCCTCTCGTATCCCTTTTGCCTATCACCTGTCCGGCTCTTGGCTCCATCCCTCCCCCTCCTGTCTTCTCCTATCATTTTGGATCTCCCCCTCCCCCTCCAACTTTCAAATCGCTTACTCACTCTTCCTTCAGTTAGTCCTGACGAAGGGTCTCGGCCTGAAACGTCGACTGCACCTCTTCCTAGAGATGCTGCCTGGCCTGCTGCGTTCACCAACAACTTTTATGTGTGTTGCTTGAATTTCCAGCATCTGCAGAATTCCTGTTGTTTGCGTACCAAAAAAGAGAGTTGCTGTACCATCCAAGCTGAGAGGTAAGGTGTTGGGGGAACTACATCTAGGTGTGGTCAAAATGAAAGCATTGGCTCAATGTTTTGTTTTAGGACAGATCAGCAGATATAGCAGCTTTCCATGCACTGTTTGGGATGCCAGCGTGTCCAGAAGATGTCAAGAGCAGTTCCTCTCCATCCAGAGAATGGCTTGCATTGCCCTGGCAGAGGATTCATGTGGATTTTGCCGGACCATTCATGGGCACAAATTTTTTGGTAGTTGTGGATACAGCTACAAAGTGGCCAATAGTTTCCACAACAGCCTCACATACTGTTGATTATTGAGAAGCCACCCCTCAAGGACTGGTGTTCCAGAAGACTTGATCAGTGACAACGGATTACAATTTGTGATGGGACAGTTCCAGTCATTCCTGAAAATAAATGGAATACTGTATTACATCTACACCCTACCACCCAGATACAAATGGCTTGATGGAAAGGTTTGTCTGGAGTCAAAAGAACACACAGCAAGCAATGTCAGCAGAACACATGACACTAGCACTGAATCAGAAGCTCACCAATTTCCTCCTTGTACGTCGCAACGCAGTACAGCCCACAACCAACAACTGACCAGCTATGCTGTTCCTGGGTTGTACGCAGTCTCAGAAGGAGTATGCAGGGCAAAAGACTGAGACAAATTGAGGGCTCTTCAAACAAGGAGGTTCGATGTTTCACTCCTGGATAGTCAGTCCTGGCAAGGGACTGCAGAGGTGATCAAAAGTGAGGACTTGCAAAGATTAAGGACAGAACTCAACTGCTCTTTCACACAGTGATGATTCCATCTGATGTCATCTGGAAACAACACATCAATCAACTGAGGAGAGCAGCGTTAATTGTTAGAGAAGAAAGGTGTTCAGGTCTGTCAGAGTCACTTCCTGTGGCCTCAGAGTCAACAGTTACAACCATCATGAAGAAGGCCCCACAACCTGGGATTGTTTCACAGCCACAAGTCTCACCTGCCAAGCAGAGTGATCTCCCTCGTCAGGAAAGATGTTATCCCACAAGAGTAAGAAATCCTCCGCAGTGATTAAATCTTTAGGCCTGAATAGGCCAATTTAAGATTCACTATGCAGTGGATGTCTGTACAGTAGTTGTATTATATAGTATACCATATATATAGTTGAGATGCATTCTCTATTGAGTTGGAGTTTACAACTAAACAGGGAGGAGTGTTGTATATTTAATATTTCAGTGATATTTAAGTAATATTGTAAATATGTTATTTAATTAAGCATTCTTGTTTATTTAAATAATTCACTACAGTTTATATGTAAGTGAATTGCATACTGTATGATATGATGCTACCACATTAAACGTGCATGCCTCACCTAAAATAAAAACAAAACCAAGACCCATTCTCCTGGGTTCCCATCTTTTTTTTGCAATTAGTTTTATGTTTTGGAGTTTCAAAACATAACAGCCTCAAGCCCCAGTAATCACTTCAGTCCAACAAACATAGTCTCACCCACCACATGCAACCCCCTAAGCCTTGAAACGTGGATTCACAGACTCGGAACTCTGGACATTGGGCCTCAACTGCAAGGCTTCGGTCTGGACCTCCAATCGACCCTCGAGCTTCGGTTCAGGTCTTCAGTTTACCTTTGGGCGACAATCTTTGGTATGGAGCCGGGACCTGCAGATGATGGTGAATGAGGACCCTGGATAAGGAGCTGAACTCTAGGCCTTGAATGCCAGACTCATTGATAACGGGACTCCAAAAATGAGGCTTTGAACTCCTCACATACTAGTGTGGACACTAGTGTGCTGTCCACACTCTACCAGTCAGGTTCACTACTAGACTGATAACATCTGGACTAAATTATGTTCAGCACGAGATAGGTACTTAAGGCAGTTTATTTGTACAGAGAAAGGATTTGATCATTTGATACTGATGGCATTGGTTGGATTATAAATGTAGCTACTCCTGTTCTGAAATGTTAAGGGGAATTGTTTTATAAGTAACTGGGACTCAGGTAAATATTTCCTTTTCCAGCACTAGTGCAGAACTGTCCCATTTCCAGAGTTTTGTGTGAACCGAGACTGGACCCACGTTGCTGGAGTGGTAATTGGATCTATAATCTTCTGACTCAGAGGTGGAGTCCTGGCAAAGCTGGGCAGCTAGGATGTGTGTACTAATGCAACACACAAATGCTGGAGGAACTCAGCAGGTCATGGAGGGGAATAAACAGTCAACATGTCAGGCTGAGACCATTTATCAGTTTGTTTCTCTCCATAGATGCTGCCTGACCTGAGTTCTCCAGCATTGTGTGTGTGTTGCTCTGGATTTCCAGCACCTGCAGAATCTCTTGTGTTTCTGAGTGTACTAATCCTTCAGGAAACTGTCGTTGCATTAAAAATAAATGGTGATGTGTGATCATAACTCACCGACAGAAATCCCAGGCCTCCCTCAGGGACTCAGTGAGCCTTTCCACATGCAACCAGTGCAGAGAGACAGAGGGGTGTAAAATGAGGGCAGAAGCAAAAAGTAGTAAGGTGAAAAGTAAAAGTGGCAGGCCAACAAATCCAGGGCAAGCATCAAAAAGGGCCACTTTTCAACATAATTGTATAAGGGCTGAGAGAGTTGTACAAGCGCGCCTGAAGGCTTTGTGTGTCAATGCAAGGAGCATTCGTAACAAAGTGGATGAATTAAAAGTGCAGATTGTTATTAATGAATATGATATAGTTGGGATCACAGAGACATGGCTCCAGGGTGACCAAGGATGGGAGCTCAACATTCAGGGATATTCAATATTCAGGAGGGATAGACATGAAAGAAAAGGAGGTGGAGTGGCGTTGCTGGTTAGAGAGGAGATTAACGCAATAGAAAGGAAGGACATAAACCGGGAAGATGTGGAATCGATATGGGTAGAGCTGCGTAACACTAAGGGGCAGAAAACGCTGGTGGGAGTTGTGTACAGGCCACCTAACAGTAGTAGTGAGGTTGGGGATGGTATTAAACAGGAAATTAGAAATGTGTGCAATAAAGGAACAGCAGTTATAATGGGTGACTTCAATCTACATGTAGATTGAGTGATCGAAATTGGTAAGGGTGCTGAGGAAGAGGATTTCTTGGAATGTATGCGGGATGGTTTTTTGAACCAACATGTCGAGGAACCAACTAGAGAGCAGGCTATTCTAGACTGGGTATTGAGCAATGAGGAAGGGTTAATTAGCAATCTTGTCGTGAGAGGCCCCTTGGGTAAGAGTGACCATAATATGGTGGAATTCTTCATTAAGATGGAGAGTGACATAGTTAATTCAGAAACAAAGGTTCTGAACTTAAAGAAGGGTAACTTTGAAGGTATGAGGCGTGAATTAGCTAAGATAGACTGGCAAATGACACTTAAAGGGTTGAGTGTGGATATGCAATGGCAAGCACTTAAAGATCATATGGATGAACTACGACAATTGTTCATCCCAGTTTGGCAAAAGAATAGATCAAGGAAGGTAGTGCACCCGTGGCTGACAAGGGAAATTAGGGATAGTATCAATTCCAAAGAAGAAGCATACAAATTAGCCAGAAAAAGTGGCTCACCTGAGGACTGGGAGAAATTTAGAGTTCAGCAGAGGAGGACAAAGGGCTTAATTAGGAAGGGGAAAAAAGATTATGAGAGAAAACTGGCAGGGAACATAAAAACTGACTGCAAAAGCTTTTATAGATATGTGAAAAGAAAAGGATTGGTTAAGACAAATGTAGGTCCCCTACAGACAAAAACAGGTGAATTGATTATGGGGAGCAAGGACATGGCAGACCAATTGAATAATTACTTTGGTTCTGTCTTCACTAAGGAGGACATAAATAATCTTCCAGAAATAGTAGGGGACAGAGGGTCCAGTGAGATTGTGGAACTGAGGGAAATACATGTTAGTAAGGAAGTGGTGTTAGGTAAATTGAAGGGATTAAAGGCAGATAAATCCCCAGGGCGAGATGGTCTGCATCCCAGAGTGCTTAAGGAAGTAGCCCAAGAAATAGTGGATGCATTAGTGATAATTTTTCAAAACTCTTTAGATTCTGGACTAGTTCCTGAGGTGGCTAATGTAACCCCACTTTTTAAAAAAGGAGGAAGAGAGAAACCAGGGAATTATAGACCGGTTAGCCCAACATCGGTGGTGGGGAAACTGCTAGAGTCAGTTATCAAAGATGTGATAACAGCACATTTGGAAAGTGGTGTAATCATCGGACAAAGTCAGCATGGATTTGTGAAAGGAACATCATGTCTGACGAATCTCATAGAATTTTTTGAGGATGTAACTAGTAGAGTGGATAGGGGAGAACCAGTGGATGTGGTATATATGGATTTTCAAAAGGCTTTTGACAAGGTCCCACACAGGAGATTAGTGTGCAAACTTAAAGCACACGGTATTGGGGGTAAGGTATTGATGTGGATAGAGAATTGGTTGGCAGACAGGAAGCAAAGAGTGGGAATAAACGGGACCTTTTCAGAATGGCAGGCAGTGACGAGTGGGATACCGCAAGGCTCAGTGCTGGGACCCCAGATGATTACAATATATATTAATGACTTGGATGAGGGAACTAAATGCAGCATCTTCAAGTTTGTGGATGACACGAAGCTGGGCGGCAGTGTTAGCTGTGAGGAGGATGCTAAGAGGATGCAGGGTGACTTGGATAGGTTAGGTGAGTGGGCAAATTCATGGCAGATGCAATTTAATGTGGATAAATGTGAAGTTATCCACTTTGGTGGCAAAAACAGGAAAACAGATTATTATCTGAATGGTGGCCGATTAGGAAAAGGGGATGTGCAACGAGACCTGGGTGTCATTATACACCAGTCATTGAAAGTGGGCATGCAGGTACAGCAGGCGGTGAAAAAGGCGAATGGTATGCTGGCATTTATAACGAGAGGATTCGAGTACAGGAGCAGGGAGGTACTACTGCAGTTGTACAAGGCCTTGGTGAGACCACACCTGGAGTATTGTGTGCAGTTTTGGTCCCCTAATCTGAGGAAAGACATCCTTGCCATAGAGGGAGTACAAAGAAGGTTCACCAGATTGATTCCTGGGATGGCAGGACTTTCATATGATGAAAGACTGGATGAACTAGGCTTATACTTGTTGGAATTTAGAAGATTGAGGGGGGATCTGATTGAAACGTATAAAATCCTAAAGGGATTGGACAGGCTAGATGCAGGAAGATTATTCCCGATGTTAGGGAAGTCCAGAATGAGGGGTCACAGTTTGAGGATAAAGGGGAAGCCTTTTAGGACCGAGATTAGGAAAAACTTCTTCACACAGAGAGTGGTGAATCTGTAGAATTCTCTGCCACAGGAAACAGTTGAGGCCAGTTCATTGGCTGTATTTAAGAGGGAGTTAGATGTGGCCCTTGTGGCTAAAGGGATCAGGGGATATGGAGGGAAGGCTGGTACAGGGCTCTGAGTTGGATGATCAGCCATAATCATACTGAATGGCAGTGCAGGCTCGAAGTGCTGAATGGCCTACTCCTGCACCTATTTTCTATGTTTCTATGCAACACCATCTGGTTGCAGCATGGCTGTTATAATGTGACGTTTCTAATGATCATGATGAGAATTGAATTGCTTTTTGTGCCTGATAAAGGACGACTTACAGGGGGACGTGGGGTGAACAAAGTAGCAATATACTCCGTGGCCACTTTATTAGGTACACCTGTACACCAGCTCCTCAATGCAAATATCTAATTAGCCAATCATGTGGCAGCGACTCAATGCATAAACGCATGCAGGCATGGTCAAGACGTTATTGTTCAGACAAAAATCAAAATGGGAAGAAAACGTGATGTAAGTGGCAGTGATGATGAAATGGTTGTTGGTGCCAGGAAGGATGGTCTAGTATCCCAGAAACTGCTGATCTCCTGGGATTTTCACACACAACAGTCTCAGAAAACAGTTTACAGAGAATGGTGCCAAAAACAAACAAACAAAAAACACTCAGTGAGCGGCAGGTCTGTGGGCCAAAGCACCTTGTTAATAAGGAGGTCAGAGGAGAATGGCCAAACTGGTTCAAGCTGACAGGAAGACAACTGTAACTCAGACAACCACACGTTATAACGGTGGTGTGCAGAAGAGCATCTCTGAATGCACAGCACGTTAAAACTGGATGTGGATGGCTACAACAGCAGAAAAGCATGAACGCACACTCAGTGGCCACTTTATTAGGTACAGGAGGTACTAACAAAGTGGCCCCTGATTGTAAATGGAGACAGTTGACATAAAAAAAGCAGATAGTTACAAGAGGTCCAGGTACGATCTCCAGAGAGCCACACCACGGGTAAAGTGGCAATTCCAGACTGAACTAGAATCAATAAAGAATGCTTGACAGATGTGGCAGGACTTGAATGTTAGCACCTCTTACAAAATGAAATCAAGCAACCTAGGTGACGGCAGGGCTTCGCATTCCAGATAAGCTCAATGAACCATCACAAACTCTGCAGTCCCTGATGATCCTGTGAGTTTAGCCCCTGAGGCCAACGTGAAAGGATCCTTCAGGAGGGTGAACCCACAGACAGCATCCGGCCCAGACGGGATACCTGGCCAAGTACTACAGACCTGTGCTCATCAGACCTGGAGTGTTCACTGAGATCATCAACCTCTTGCTTTGGCAGTCTGAGGTACCCACCTGCTTCAGGCAGGCTTCACTTATACTCTACCAGTGCCTCAGAAGAAAGTCCATCCTCCAGTAGCATTTCCATCCAGAGAGATGAAGAGTTTGTGAAATTGGTAATGAAACATATCAACTCCTGCCTAAAAAGCAACTTGGATCCTCTCCAATTTGTTTACCATAATAACAGATCCATGACAGATGCTATTTCCGCCTTCACTCAACCCTGGAACACCTGGACAGCAAAGATGCATACATCAGGATGCACTTTATCAACTATAGTTCAGCATTCAATATTATCATTGTGTCAAAACTAATCAATTGGCTTCAAGACCTCGGCCTCAATACCTACTTGAGTAATTGGATCTTTGATTTCCGCACTTACAGACCCCAGTCTCTTTGGGTTGACAACAACATCTCCTCCACAATCTCCCTCAGCACAGGTGCACCAGAAAGCTGTTGCTTAGCTCCTTGCTCTATCACTTTTCACTATGACTATGTGGCTAAGCACAACTCCAATGCCCCATTTCAGTTTGCTGACAACACCACTGTCTTAGGCTGAATCAAAAGTGGTGACAAATCAGCAGATGGGAGGAAAATTGAAAATCTGGTTGAGTGGTACCATAACGACAACCTCTTACTCAATGTCAGCAAGACCAAGGAGCTGATTATTGACCTCAGGAGGAGGAAACTGGAGGTCCATGAGTCAGTCCTCACGGGGGGATCAGAGGTGGAAAGGGTCACTTCAAAGGACCTTTCCTGGATCCAGCATGAGAGTGCAATTACTAAGAAAGCACAGCAGCGCCTCTACTTCCTTAGGAGCTTGCAATGACTCAGCATGACATCTAAAACTTTGACTAACTTCTATAGTTGTGTGGTGGAGAGTATATTGACTGGCTGCATCACAGCCTGGTATGGAAACACCAATGCCCTTGAACAGAAAATCCTACACAAAGTAGTGGCTATGGCTCAGTCCATCATGGGTAAAGACCCTCCCCCACTGTTTTTTCTTCTCTTTTTTTATTTGCAGTTGGTTGTCTTTTGCCCACTGGTCATCTGTCCTGTTGGTAGGGTCTTTCATTATGGTTATTGGATTGATTGAGTATATCCACAAGGAGATAAATCTCAGGGTTGTAAATGGTGACATATATGTACTTTGATGATAAATTTACTTTGATCTTTGAGAAACTATGAACCCTTTTCCTCATTTAGCATACAATTGTCCCATTAACTGCACACAAAAGACATTTCAATTATGCATTCTGTCACTTTTGAAATTCCTTCCCCTAAAGTGTGCCTCGATGCTTCAGAAAATCAACAGTGTTATAGAAGAGGAAAGACACTGATTAAAGACTAACTTTTAACTAAACCTTGCTACTGAACAATTGTGCTCTGTTGCTTTAAGTTTATTATCTGCGAGCAATACCATATGTTCTCACTAGATGGAGAATGCTGAGGTTAAATCTCAAAATAGATACTGGTTTCTATAAGTCTTAAAAGGGCACTGTCCAATCTTAGTGCACAGATACTGCACATTTATATAAAATTGATTGGTTTACATTTCCACATAGGCTATTCATTATTTTGTACAGAGCAGAAAAATTTAATTTGAATATGTTAAGCGTTTATCTCAGAATATTGTATAGTAACATTTCTTGATTAGATGGATCAAAGGTTAACTGCATCTGCAGCAACATACAGACAGAGTTGGATCTGAAAGAGTTTTGAGGTGTCGTGATCAACGCGGAGACTTGCTTTTAAAAGAATATTTAAGACCATGATGTATAATGTCCTGTTGCCTCTCCTTAGTTAACTAATTCATGTGACTGTATGGAAGTTTAACTCTTCCATAATTTACCTAGCACATTAATTACCACAATGGGCTATTTTTCATACATCATATGCATTAATTGCTGACAAATACAAAGGGTTATTCGCGCCATCTGTTGTCACTGTCTATAAATACCGTTTTATGGCCTAAGAGAAATCAGGGCTGTGTTGCAAAAGCGTAAAGATAACAAGCTGTTCAAAGCTCCCTGGCTTACAAAATAAAATCTCTTGTTTCCATTGTCCTTGACCTTCAGCTTGTTTCAACTGAACAATTGTTTCCTGTGTCAATGTCATCTGCCGGCAGCTCTGTGCACTTTCAGGCGTGGATGCACACTGCCTTGGAATATTCTGATTAGAGGAACCTACTGGGCATCAATAATTGGACTTTTAAAATTTGAAATGCACAATTTCAGTCACTGGGGCTTTGCTCCGAGGGGTGATATGTCTAAAACCCACAGTAGCAGCTAGCTTTTGTAATAGAGAGGGCATGGGCTGTTTCTCTGAGCTGATTAAATTAAATGGGTGTGTGGGCTTTCTCTGTCAACAAGTTGTAAAGACCATATATATATGGGCTGAGAAGTGGCAGATGGAGTTCAACCCAGAGGAGTGTGAGTGATTCACATTGAATTTGAAGGCAGAATTCAGGGTTAATGGCATGTTAATTGGCAGTCTGGGACAGAGGGATCTTGTGGTCCATGTTCATAGATCACTCAAAGTTGCCACGCAACTTAATAGGGTGGTTAAGAAGGCGTATGGTGTGCTGGTCTTCATTAGTTGGGGAATAGAATTCAAGAGTTGCAAGGCGATGTAAAACTCTGGTTAGACCACACTTGAAATATTGTGTTCAGTTCTGGTCACCTCATTGTTGGACAGATGTGAAAGCTTTAAAGAGGGTGCAGAAGAGATTTACCAGGATGCTGTCTGGATTGGACAGCATGTCTTATGAAGACAGGTTGAGCGAGCGAGGACTTTTCTCTTTGGAGTGAAGAAGGATGAGAGGTGACTTGATAGAGGTATATAAGATGATAAGAGACATAGATCGACTGGATAGCAGGAGACTTTTCCCAGGGCAGAAGAGGCTAATATCAGCGGGCATCATTTTAAGGTGATTAGAGGAAAGTATAAGGGGAGGATATCAGAGATAACTGTTTACACAGAGAGTGGTGAGTGCATGGAATGCACTGCTAGGGTTGCTGGTAGAGGCAGGTACACTATGGACTTCTAAAAAACTCTGAGATAAGCACATGGATGATAGAAAATGGAGGACTATGTGGGAGGGAAGGGTTAGGTTGATCTCAGAGTAGGTTAAAAGATCAGCACAACATCATGGGACAAAGGGCCTGTAGTGTGCTGTAATGTCTATGTTCAATAAATTCTTCCTAAAATTTCTTTAAGAAGTCAGGTCATTTGCTTGTTATATTGTCCTGTAGTGCCAACTTTGACTTCTCAACTGTTGATTTCCATCAAGGTAGTGGTGAAGGTACACTGTTTGTTTTTAATATCTAAAGGTTAGGAAAAGGGAAATAAGAGAGAGTCACATGGATTAAAAACAGGCCCTTCACCCGCCAGAACCAGGTCAGCCATTTAAACTAATCTCATTTCCTAGCCAATACTGTAGTCTCCTTTGTATTGGCGATTCACATGCTCAGACAGTCATCACAGACTGTCAGCAAGTGAGGACAATGTCTGGGTCAGTTGAAAGGTTTACTTTCTGGCATTTGCAGGATGAAAGAACTGAATGCTAGCATGTCGAAACAGAGAGGAGAAATCCAATGGAAAGACAAATGTTTGTGCTCCACCAAACTTTGCTACTTATCACTGTTTTATTCAACTCACTAACAGTTTGAATCCTGAAAGCTAAAAGTCTTCAGCAAGGCATTGTCTTTGGAAATCCAGACAAAATATTCTTTCTATTTATGCATAAATTTATTGGGACAGCATGGTAGCATAACGGTTAGTGCAAGCATTTTACAGTGCTAGCCAACAACTGGGGTTTGATGCCCGCTGCTGTTTGTAAGGAGTTTGTATGTTCCCCTCGTGACCATGTACTCCAGTTTCCTGTCAAATTCCAAAGACATACAGTACGGTTAGAGTTAGTGAGTTGTTGGCATGCTGTGCTGGTGCCAGAAGTATCATGACACTTGCCCAGCACAATGCTCGCTGACAAACAACAGGAATTCTGCAGATGCTGGAAATTCAAGTAACACACATCAAAGTTGCTGGTGAACGCAGCAGGCCAGGCAGCATCTCTAGGAAGAGGTACAGTTAACGTTTAAGGCCGAGACCCTTCATCAGGACTTAAACGTCGACTGTACCTCTTCCTAGAGATGCTGCCTGGCCTGCTGCATTCACCAGCAACTTTGATGTGTGTTACAATGCTCACTGATTTGATTAGACACAAACAACTCATTTCAGTGCACGTTGCCCTACTATGGACTGTTTGTCTCATTCCCATCATGGAGGAGGCTATGCAGCATCCCTTCCAGGATGAATAAACTTAAAAACAGTTACTTCCTCCAAGGAACACACATCAAAGTTGCTGGTGAACGCAGCAGGCCAGGCAGCATCTCTAGGAAGAGGTACAGGGGATATGAGAGGATCATGGGACAGGAGGTCCGGGGAGAAAGACAAGGGGAGGGGAAACCCAGAGGATGGGCAAGGGGTATAGTCAGAGGGACAGGGGGAAACCTAGAGGATGGGCAAGGGGTATAGTCAGAGGGACAGAGGGAGAAAAAGGAGAGTGAGAAAAAGAATGTGTGTATAAAAATAAATAATGGATGGGGTACGAGGGGGAGGTGGGGCATTAGCGGAAGTTAGAGAAGTCGATGTTCATGCCATCAGGTTGGAGGCTACCCAGACGGAATATAAGGTGTTGTTCCTCCAACCTGTTCATGTTGTTCATGCCACACTCAGGTTGGAGGAACAACACCTTATATTCTTTCTCCCCGGACCTCCTGTCCCATGATCCTCTCATATCCCCTTTGCCAATCACCTGTCCAGCTCTTGGCTCCATCCCTCCCCCTCCTGTCTTCTCGTATCATTTTCGATCTCCCCCTCCCCCTCCCACTTTCAAATCTCTTACTAACTCTTCCTTCAGTTAGTCCTGACGAAGGGTCTCGGCCTGAAACGTCGACTGCAGCTCTTCCTAGAGATGCCGCCTGGCCTGCTGCGTTCACCAGCAACTTTGGTGAGTGTTGCTTGAATTTCCAGCATCTGCAGAATTCCTGTTGTTTGCGTTTTTAAAACTTCCTCCAAGGAATCAGGCTGATGAACAGCTCCACCCATTAATCCAGCCCACCATTCTCACCACAATTATTTACATCACTTTGTGTCACTTTAAGTACATGCAATCAGACTACATCTACAACAGTTACTTGTACATTGTGTTTTATACAATCACTTTTATATTTATATTTGTTGTGTTTTTATTGTGTTCTTTACTCTTACTGTGTTTTTTATGCTGCATTGGATCCAGAGTAACAATTATTTTGTTCTCCTTTACACTAGTGTACTGAAGAATGACATTAAACAATTTTCAGTCTTGAATGTTTTGTTATACATGTAACAAAGATAATCACATGTCACTGGTGCACTGCTGGTGTAACACGAGAGGTTGCAATTCAAGTGAGGCACATTGGAGCACAGACTATGGCAAAGCAAACTCCTGAACATAGTACGTTGCCTATCTGCTGATTATTTTCAGCAGTTTTCTGCTCTCATTTCAGATTTACAGCATCTGCAGTCTCTTTCTTCTTCCTGGCATCTTACTTAACTGGATATGACATAACCTTTTATCTGCCGTTTTTTTTTACTTTAATAAAACATGGGAACAACATCAAAGACTTTTAGCCCTAAACTGGATGAAATTAAGGAGGATGGACCGAAGATGAGACTCGAACAAAATGCTTAATCAGTGAAACACACAGGCCACGCAGCATCCATGGAAAAAAGTACAGTGCACGTTTCAGACCGAAACCCTTCAGCGGGGCTTGTTTTGCTTGCTACCTGCAGATATCAGTCAGGAGTCTGCAGACAGCTAACCACCACTGCTGAGGGCACGGTGAAACTCTCCGACAGAAATCAGGCCCTGATTTGGAAGTGTTGGATGGTGCAGTGGTGACAGTAACTCCCTTGCCATTAAAACTACATTTTGTCCTGTATATACCATTTCTCTCATTTCGGAGTCAAAGAGCTAAATAAGACAGACCCTCCTCTTCCTGATCTGAAATATCAGCTGTCCATCACCACCTACAGAAGCTGCCTGAATCCCTCCATCTTGTAATTATAAGGTGTTTGTCTCCACATTCCCATGTCTGAGTTGGCCAAGTACATTGAATTTATTTCGACATCCTTGGGGTGCAGGATATAACTGCAAAAGTGGCTAAAGTAGCTCTTACCTTCCACAAGCAATTAAGACTCAATTTCTAGCCTGAAGACACTTTTGTAAAAGAGAATGGACGAAAGCAAAATGAAATATTAAATTGCACTGTTTTCCTTTTGTAAAAACATGACATTGTATTGAATTCTTATTGGTTGCCAAGGTAGAATAGAGTGTCACTATAGTATATGAATGGATTCTGAGCATGTCTCTGACAATACCTTGTTTGAAATACTGCCACTTTAATAAAATAATAAAGCACAAATTTAAATGTGTGGTTTTCATGAGCTTAACATGAATGTGCCCTGATTTTAGATTCTTGACAAACTATCCAACAATTACTTATGTTGCCGGAACAGCTGACTTGCACTGACCAATCAGCCATCTCCTTTTTGCTGCTTTTCTTTCTGAAAATCATGCTGTGGGCCTCTGTGAAGATAATGCTCTCTGTGGTTCCCTTCCTTCATCTGGTGACTATGAGCGAATGTGCCATCAGCTGCTGTAGAATGCACTAACAAAATAATGGTGGAAAGGGAATTCCAGGGTTGAGACCCAGTCACAAAGAAGGTACTGTGATATCCTTCCAAGTCAGGTTAATGTGTAACTCGGAGAGGAATCAGCAGGTGGTGTGTCTCCATGCATCTGAAGCCCTGACTTTTTTATAGAGATCACAGGATTGGATGTTACTGTAGAAATTAAGATCTTGGAGTTTCCCACTAGTAAAAGCATAGTTTTGGTAGAGACTTTATTTATGAACTTGAAAATTATTGAATAAAAGTTTTATCCATATTCATATGGCCAGTTTCTTTAGATTGAAATTCCATACATTTGATTGTCTGTGAACTAAGCTTTTTGATACTGAGCTTTGCCTATTGGTTAGCTTATCAGTAAACTTGACTCAACTTCTGAGTCAGAATGAATAGAGTGGGTACAAGTGCTCAAGACTCAGATATGCAGTCAAGGCCAATTTTCAAGTATGAGTTTTGAGTTCATATCAACAGATAATTTGCAGTGTAGATATATAATAGCCAACCATAATTCTCCCCTCAAAACACACAAATTTTGTTAAACACAGAATACTGCTGACAGCTTCATAGTCACAAACTGGTTCTGATGGATTCCCTTCCTTAAACTGAAGACTTTAAGCTGGAGTGCTGTCTCAGGAAAATAACTTCCTTCGTCATGGACCCCCATCCAGGCCATGCTCTCTTCCCACTAATGCAATCAGGAAGAAGGTTCAGGAGCAGTTAGTACCCCTCAACCATCAGGCTATTGAACCAGAGGAGATAACTTCACTTGCCCCATCACTATACTGGCCAACTGAACTTGACTCGCTTTCAATGACTCTTCATCTCATGTTACCTACTTATTGCTTATTTATTTATTATTATTATTGTTTCTTTTTTTCCTTATTGTTGCCAAAACCAATTCTCTCATTTATACAGGCTGAGATCAGCTAAGTAGGTACTAATTTATGATCTTAATATATCATGAGTAAAACAAGCCTGTTCAATAGATAAACACAATGATGATTCACAGAAGTGTTTGCTTGCATTATTATTTATTTTTGGTATGTAAATAGGCAGTGGTCTAGTTCATAAGATTATAGCACACTCCAACGTATGTGTTGGGCAAATTGTTTTGCAAAGTAGCAGTAATAATATGACAATAACTTTACAGATTTTCATTCGTCATTTTTGTGATGTTATTCTCATGATAAAAATAATTGTGTGTAAAATTGTAGTTCAAAGTCTCCTTTGGGAACGGTAAAGCACAGAAAAGCTCTCCTGGTTCATAGCTTGTCTGAAGAATGTGCAGTGACTATTTTCTTGAAATTAATTACTTCTAATTTACCAGGAAAGTGGATGAAGGCAAGGCAGTGGATGTTGTCTCCATGGACTTTAGCAAGGTATTTAACAAGGTCCTGCATGGAAGGTTGGTCAAGAAGCTTCAGGTGCTCGGCATTCAAGATGAGGTAGTAAAATGGATTAGACATTAGCTTTGTGGGAATAGCCAGAGAGTGGTAGTAGAGGGTTGCCTCTTTTACTGGAGGCCTGTGACTAGTGGAGTGCTGTAGGAATTGGTGCTAGCTCCATTGTTGTTTGTCATCTATATAACCATATAACAATTACAGCGCGGAAACAGGCCATCTCGGCCCTTCTTGTCCGTGCCGAACTCTTACTCTCACCTAGTCCCACCGACCTGCACTCAGCCCATAACTCTCCATATAGTTAACCAATTTAACTTTAAACGACAACATCGATCCTGCCTCAACCACTTCTGCTGGAAGCTTGTTCCACACAGCTACCGCTCTGTAAGTGAAGAAGTTCCCCTTCATGTTACCCCTAAACTTTTGCCCTTTAACTCTCAATTCATGTCCTCTTGTTTGAATCTCCTCCACTCTCAATGGAAAAAGCCTATCCACGTCAATTCTATCTAACCCCCTCATAATTTTAAACACCTCTATCAAGTCCCCCCTCATTGTAAGAGTTTTATTTTCTAGTTTATTTCTCAATCTTGTCCAGATTTTGTTCCATGCTGGCACAGACCCTGTCATTACCTGAGCAGATGCAATGGAGTTGAATTTTGTGCAATCCCCAGTGTATATGTGCACCTCGGACTTTCTGGCAGAGAAAGGACATTGATGAAAGTCACAACATTGGGCTGGAAAGGGCACAGAGAATCATAAACACAAGAGATCTTACAGGGTTGAAGAAGGAATCTGATCGAATTGGAGAGCAGACCAGGAGAGAAAGGGAAGGAGGAGGGGCACCAGACAGAGGTGATGGGCAGATGAGGAGGAGGGGTAAGAGAGGAACCAGAACAGGGAATAAAAAAGGACAAAAGTCTCCCACTCCATCTTTCCACTTATCACTTCCCAGCTTCTCACATCAAACTCCCTTCCCCCCACCCATTCACCTGGTCTCACCTATCACCTGTCAGCTTGTATTCCTTCCCCATTGTCAAGTTCGCCGATGACAGGACAGTGGCAACTCTCATTACCAACAATGATGAAATGCCTACAGAGAGGATGTGGAAGAGCTCGAGGCCTGGTGCCAAGCAAACGTCCTGTTTCTCAATGTCAACAAGATAAAGGAGATGGTTATCAACTTCAGGAGGACTTGCACCACTCACACCCCTCTTTACATCAGTGGCACAGCAGTGGAAACCGTGAGCAGTTTCAAACTCCTGAGAGTGTACATCTCATCCAACCTTTCAGGGTCCCAGACATATTCTATACAATCAAGAAAGCCTACCAATGCCTCTGCTTTCTGAGGAGGCCGAAGAGAACTGGGTTATGAAAATCTATATTCATATCCTTCTACTGATGGGCAATAAAGAGCATCCGAACATGCTCTATGGTATGAAAATTTAATGCGATGGACAGGAAGGCTCTACCATGGGTAGTCAAAACTACCCAATGCATCACCAGCACCAGCCTGGCCGCAATCAAGGACATACATACAGAAAAGGGCCAGCAACATCAGCAACCCACCCTGTTCATGCACTGCTTGTCCCACTCCCATCAGGAAGGAGGCTACATGGCATCCATACCAGGAGCGCCAGATTCAAAAGCAGTTACGTTTCTCAATCAGTAAGCCTGATCAACACCTCCACCCACTAACCCCCTCCATCATACCCCCGCCACCACAACTTTATTATTTCCTGTCAGAGTCACCTTATGTACCAACACTCCTGTACCCAGCATCACTTTATAGAAGTACAATCTATCTATGTATATAAGATTATAATAAAAAAACACAAACATAAATATTTGTTTTTTTTTATTATTGTGTTCTTTATCTTCCAGTTTTTTTGTGCTGCATCAGATTTGGAATAATAATTATTTTGTTCTCCTTTACACTTGTGTGCTGGAAATGACATTAATTAAGCAGGGTAGGTCATACACGATGAATATAGGGCACTGAGGAGATCAGTAGAACAAAGAGGTGTAGGAATCCAGGTCCATAATTCATTGAAAGTGGCTAGGGTCATAAAGAAAGCTTTTGGCACATTGGCCTTCATAGATCAAAGTATTGAGTACAGGAGATGGGATGTTATGTTGAAGTTGTATAGGAGATAGGTGAGGTCTAATTTGGAGTACTGTGCACAGTTTTAGGTCACTTGCCTATAGGAAATGTGTAAATAAGGTTGAAGAAGTACTGAGAAAACTTTCAAGGATGTTGCCAAGTCTGAAGGACCTGGGTTATATATATAAAAAAAGATTGAATAGATTAGGACTTTATTCCTTGGAACATAAAAGGTTGAGGGGATATTTCATAGTGGTATACAAAATTATGAGAGGTAGAGATAGTGTAAATGCAAGCAGGCATTTTCCACTAAGGTTGGGTGGGACTACAACCAGAGGTCATGGATTAAGTGTGAAAGGTGAAAATTTAAAGGGGAACATGAAAGGGAAACTACTTCACTCAGAGAGAGTGTGGACCAAACTGCCAGCACAAATGGTGCATGTGAGCTCGATTTCAACGTCTAAGAGAAGTTTGGATAGGTACATTGATAGTCAGGGTATGGAGGGCTATGGTCCCAGTATAGGTCAATGGGAGTAGGCTTTTTAAGTGGTTCCGCATGGACTAGATGGGCCGAAGGGCCTGTTTCTGTGCTGTACTTCTCTTTATAACATTTCCTAAAACACTTTAGAGCCTTAATGTCTTTGAAGAGTCGTCAGTGTTGATATGGAGAGTCATGAGATAAATGACCACTTGGGTTGAAGGATCGTTATTAACCAGACAGGACAGAATGTTCTTTGTTAAATTATGGTGCGATCACCTCTTTCCTCTTGACTAGGCAGATGATGTCTCAGTTAAATGTGATTATCTCCCTCCATGCTCATACTCGATAATCTTCAAGACTACCTACTCAGCAGTGACCCGTATTCCCCCCATAACCACACCTTGCAACATCCCCACAGATGTGTGGGATCAGTAAATTCCTCGAACTCTGACTGCTTGTGCATTCCTCTCCCCTTTATCCCCCTCTCCAATTCTGTGTCATCAGACATTTAACATCCTGAAATGTGCAGCACGTTCAAAACTTTCCACATGACCTATCCCTCTCCCTTTAAAATGCTGTTCAGATCCATTATCTCTCGGAAAGCTTCTAGTTGTCTGTCCCAACATCCCTTCTTCTTCTTAATGCCAACTGTTGTCCGATTTTCCTTCTGAAGTGTTTTGGGACATGTAAAGCAAAGTAAAAATGCAATTTGCTATTTTCTCACCTCTGACACCTCACTCTTTATTGGCAGAACAGAAGAGTAATAGCTATAAACACTTAGATGTTGAAACCACTGCAAAAATGGCTCCCCAATACTTACAAAATTGTGCATTGTGTTATCATGTACTCTAGAGCCTGTTATTGAAAGTCTGGAATTCAAGGTCCTTTGGCCAGACCCCAAGTTTGTGAATCTTTGTGAATCCGCTGGGGAAGGTGAAGCCCAATGTCGAGGAGTCAGGGTCCGTTGGAGGCTGGAGGCTGAAGGCAGCATGTCCTGGGGTTGGTGGATTGAGTATGTGAGAGGGAGGGATGAATGGGGCTTGTTTTGCTGTTGTTGCTTTACTACTTGTGTTCTGTGGGCTATGGACCAGATGTATGCAGATGAGATCAGCTTGGAAGGGCGGCTTAGATGAGTGGGGCCGAAAGACATTTTATAAGATGAATAACTCTAGGACCCTATATTCAATGGTACACAAATATTAGCTTACTGTTCCAACAGGCCTACCCCATTCTCTCTCCCCTCCTCAGCACCTGAATTTACTGCATTATGACAAAAAATGCATTGAGAGCAGTAATCTAAGCGTTTCATGCTGACAATCTGATGTGAGTTATAACAGTTCCTCAATGATTGGGTGTGCAGAACATTGTGCGAGTAAGGACTGAGACATAATCAGGGATCAATGGACTCGTGGGTTCTGAAGGTCTTACATATACAAAGATAAATCAATAATCCTGTTGTGATCTGATGATTCAATGCATGCATCAAACAAGGAACAGTTAACTCACTTCAAATTTATCTCAGCTACTGAGCCCAGATATTCCTCAGTTAATCATGGTTTCTGAAAGCTGGTTTATAACTCCTGAGAGGAAGGCAGGAGTCTCACCTGGGGTGTTAGCCACTGGCCAGCTAGTTTCCTCCGCCAGCCTTCACTTCACCATCACCAGTAAAGGGTGGGAGGGAGGGGGTGCTCATTCCATTTGGTATTCGGACAGGAGTTAGATTGGATGGCTGAGAGACAGTGTGGGGTTGTGGGACTCTAAGAGCCAGCTGCTTCGTACTTGTTAACTCGTGGGGGTGAAATGCCATGAGGATTTCACATCAGGGGAGGTGAAAGGCAGTGAAAGCTCCTTGCTTTTCAGTGTTGATATCAGTTAAATACTTTACCCTGATTGAATGACAATTGCAGAAGCCCTTCCCCCCCCCCCAGGAATGGATAAGATGAAACTCCCTCCACTTGGTTGCATTAGACTGCAGCTAGAGCAACACAAAGCCTGACACAGTGCAGATTAACCCACTACCCTGAACATCACCTTTTTTTTCCACAGCTTGAGCCAGAGTTCTGTGTGCAGTTCTGGTCACCACATTAAAGGAAGGACATGCTTTAGCTAGAGACGGAGGTATGAAGGTTCTGTTGCACAGGATTTAAAAACAGCAGCAGACGGTTTTAGAGTCATCCAGCTCCATGGTGGGCACTAGCCTCCCCAGCACTGAGAACATCCCTCAAGAATGTGGCATCCATCATTAAGAACCCGCACCATCCAAAGCACGCCCTCTTCTCATTACTACCATCGGGGAGGAGGTGCGGAAAGTTGTCATGTGAATTGCCTCATGGGACCTGCGGTGTGCCTATACCATTATAAAGACCGGCCATGTGGCAGCTGACCTTCTCCCAGGGGAAATTTACAGTCACTGCTGACTGGCCCGTTCCTTTGTCGTTACTGATTATGTGTCTTATTGGAGCATCTCATTACAAAATTACAGACAGACAGCTTGTCATCAAAAAGTGAAAAAATGCAGATGCTAGAATCAGAAATAAAAGCTAAAATAAAAGCCCTGGAAATTTGAACAGAGGGCCATCAGCCTTTGATGATTCAAATTTGGGACAGAAATCTATAAATGCCTTAATGTGGCAGCTCAGGTAGCGGGGATGATGAAAAAGTGATATGGGACACTTGTCTTCATCAGCTGAGGCTTGATACAACTTTATAAACCATTGGTTCAGCCTTTCCTGGAGTATTGTATCTGGTCAGGTGGTCAAACTATAGGAAAGATGTGGTTGGACTGTAGAGAGTTCAGGATGTTGCCTGGATTGGCAGATGGAGCGCAACCCAGATAAGTGTGAAGTGGTTCATTTTGGTAGGTCAAATATGATGGCAGAATATAGTATTAATAGAAACATAGAAACATAGAAAATAGGTGCAGGAGTAGGCCATTCGGCCCTTCGAGCCTGCACCGCCATTTATTATGATCATGGCTGATCATCCAACTCAGAACCCCGCCCCAGCCTTCCCTCCATACCCCCTGACCCCTGTAGCCACAAGGGCCATATCTAACTCCCTCTTAAACATAGCCAATGAACTGGCCTCAACAGTTTCCTGTGGCAGAGAATTCCACAGATTCACCACTCTCTGTGTGAAGAAGTTTTTCCTAATCTCGGTCCTAAAAGGCTTCCCCTCTATCCTCAAACTGTGACCCCTCGTTCTGGACTTCCCCAACATCGGGAACAATCTTCCTGCATCTAGCCTGTCCAATCCCTTTAGGATCTTATACGTTTCAATCAGATCCCCCCTCAATCTTCTAAATTCCAACGAGTACAAGCCCAGTTCATCCAGTCTTTCTTCATATGAAAGTCCTGCCATCCCAGGAATCAATCTGGTGAACCTTCTTTGTACTCCCTCTATGGCAAAGATGTCTTTCCTCAGGTTAGGGGACCAAAACTGCACACAATACTCCAGGTGTGGTCTCACCAGGGCCATGTACAACTGCAGTAGTACCTCCCTGCTCCTGTACTCGAATCCTCTCGCTATAAATGCCAGCATACCATTCGCCTTTTTCACCGCCTGCTGTACCTGCATGCCCACTTTCAATGACTGGTGTATAATGACACCCAGGTCTCGTTGCACCTCCCCTTTTCCTAATCGGCCACCATTCAGATAATAATCTGTTTTCCTATTTTTGCCACCAAAGTGGATAACTTCACATTTATCCACATTAAATTGCATCCGCCATGAGTTTGCCCACTCACCCAACCTATCCAAGTCACCCTGCATCCTCTTAGCATCCTCCTCACTGCTAACACTGCCACCCAGCTTCGTGTCATCCACAAACTTGGAGATGCTGCATTTAATTCCCTCATCCAAGTCATTAATATATATTGTAAACAACTGGGGTCCCAGCACTGAGCCTTGCGGTACCCCACTAGTCACCGCCTGCCATTCTGAAAAGGTCCAGTTTATTCCCACTCTTTGCTTCCTGTCTGCTAACCAATTTTCCACCCACACCAATACCTTACCCCCAATACCGTGTGCTTTAAGTTTGCACACTAATCTCACTAATCTTAATGGTAAGACTCTTGGCAGTGTGGAGGATCAGAGTGGGGTCTGAGTCCATTGGACACTCAAAGCTGCTACACAGGTTGACTCTGTGGTTAAGAAAGCATACGGTGCATTGGCCTTCATTAATTGTGGGATTGAGTTTAGGAGCTGAGAGGTAATGTTGCAGCTGTATGGAACCCTGGTCAGACCCCACTTGGAGTACTGTGCTCAGTTTTGGTCACCTCACCACAGGAAGGATGTGGAAACCATAGAAAGGGTGCAGAGGAGATTTACAAGGACGTTGCTTGGATTGGGGGGCATGCCTTATGAGAATAGGTTCACAGAAGATGAGAGGTGACCTGATAGAGGTGTATAAGATGATGCGAGGTATTTATCATGTGGATAGTCAGAGGCTTTTTCCCAGGGCTGAAATGGCTAGCACGACAGGGCACAGTTTTAAGGTCCTTGGAAGCAGGTACAGAGGGGATGTCAGGGGTAAGTTTTTTACTTAGAGAGTGGTGAGTGCGTGGAATGGGCTGCCGGTGACGGTAGTGGAGGCGGATACGATAGGGTCTTTTAAGAGACTCTTGGATAGGTACATGGAGCTTAGAAAAATAGAGGGCTATGGGTGACCCTAGGTAATTTTTAAGGTAAGGACAAGTTCGGCACAGCTTTGTGGGTCGAAGGGCTTGTATTGTGCTGTAGGTTTTCTATGTTTCTATGTTTCTACTTCAGTTAGAACAAGAGATTGGATTGGCAGGATTTGTTTTCCCTCTACGAGGAGGCTATGTGAAGTGGTATCTGAAATTACAGGCAGGGGTGGGAAGAGTAGATAGGGTAGACAATAGAATCTTTTTCTCATCGTGGGTGAAGAGTAGAATGAGTCCAAAACAAGACAATATAGGAAATGGGAGATTTAAAGGGGATTTAAGGGCGGCGGGGTTAACAATGTGCTTGGATTTTGAAACACACTTCCCAAGGAGATGGTGGAGTGGTGGACATGAATACTCTCACAATATTTAAGGACAAGAAATGGAACACAATCACCTGAACTGCCAAGAACTGGAAGGCTGATGTACACCAGTGGAGTCTGCAGAGATAGCGCAGCAGTTGATGCAGGCATGGAGGGCTGAAGGGGCTGTTTCTGTACTCTGCTCAATGACCATTACCTGGAATATCCACAGATGCTGGCTGACCAGCTGCGTCCATACAGCACTTATTCAGCTTTGGATTCATCTTCTCCCCATAAATGACTTGTACTGGCTGACTCTCTCAGCCCAGCCTAGTGTCACCATGCTGACTGCATTACTGGAACAGAAACCTGGTGTGAACCGCAGCTCTGCGGTGAACCCAGATCGAGCACCTCACCATTCCCAAAGTGAGTCATCCCCTCTGTTTGTCTCTGAGCACAACACCAATGAAAGATGGAAAAAATACTTCCTGAGACTATCTGTTGTCAATCAAGCACCAACACTGACAGTATGTATCCTATTTCCTTAATATTAGGACACTGGGATATCTATGTTTAAAGTCAGTTTTTAATGCTAAAACATTAAGAAAGATTAAATGAAATCAGAAGAGATGAAGCATGAGATAATGAGCAGGAAAATTAAATTATTCTTAGGCATTCTGTAATGAAGCTACTTCTGATGTTTAAGAAAGGAGCCTTCTATATTATCATTCAGCAGCAGCTGTGTCTTTATACATTTATATTCAAGGAAAAGCTGAGGGACCTTTTACGTCATTGCAAATGCTACACTGCGATAGTTTTCTGGTGATTATTTATTGATTCTGAGAGGCCACACACAAAATGAAAGCTGGAGAGAAATGTGTCCTTTAAGAGTTGGGTGGTAATCTTCAAGGGAAGGTGTGATTTCCTGGTGGAAAACTATAAAATAAATTCAGTGCTCACTCCACAGATCTAAATAAAAATATTGGAGAAAGTTTTAAATACATACTGGATTGCATCTTGCTCCCTTTCCCCAGTATTACCAGAGTTATGGTAATACATGTTGCTGTCAGCAGCAGTAAGATGGATGGCAGCTTTTTTTGCACATGCCACTTTGAGCTAGAATGTACAGCTTGCTTCACTGTGATCACTGTGCTTCACAACAATAAAACGTGCGGTGTGCTCTGAATTACAAACTTCCAGAACCCACCAAGGTTATTAGAATATGAACATACATAACTCCTAATCACTCCCCCCAGCCACCAGAGTAACAATATAACTGAGTTTCAGTACTCCAGAAAAACTACAGATGTACAATATTTAATCAGAGCATTTGGTATTTTTATTGCCTGTAGAGAAATATTTCACATTTGCAAAATAAAAAGATAATTGAAAATCCTAAAACTACTCAGCTCTCAGAACACTACAGTTCCCTGCACCTATCAGCCATAACTTGGCAGAAAATTTGATGCAAGCTTTTGGAATATTGTGATTTATTACAAATTCAGGCAGACACATAATTAAATTCCTCAACTCCTGAGGTCTATAGAAGTTCACTGACAACGTGATGGGGGAGGGACAAGCTACTTTGGGTTTCACCAATTGTACCATAACTAATTGTCTGGGCCAGAGTTAGTGCAAGAACCGAGTCGGTTAATGAATTGGAAAACAGGAGGAGGCCACTCAGTCCCTCGAGAACAGTCAGACCATTGTTGAGATCTACTTTGTTCTGTGTGTTTGTGGGAGTCATTGCCTAAATGCCTTGAAAACAGAATTACAAAGTGCATCAAAGACTCTGGAGTAAAAGGCCGTGTACTGGCTCTACACAAACAGCCCAATGAGCACCAGGAGTAATGAGAGTAATAGGATTCTGCAACAATTTCTTTATTTCTCTCCTTTTCTAATTCTCTAATTGCTATTAGACTTAGAGCAAAATAGATTTCCTTACTGTTATAAGGTACAACAGGAGGATGTGGTCAGGTGAGGAAGGATACCCGTATTCCAAGTCTTCACTCCATGTTCTGGAGCCCATGTAAGTAGGAGGCATGAGGGCTGGTCAGTCAGTGTGCCCGGAGTTCAGGGTCCTGCCATCGGCTAGTCCAGGAGCCTGGAGCCCAGAGGTCGATCAGTAGTCTGGAAGTCAGAGCCCGGTGGCTGAACACTGGAGACTTGCCCTGGGGTTGGAGGACAGTCTATGTGTGTGGTTGGGTGGGAGGAAGGAAGGAGTTTGCTGTTACCTTGTTGCTTGGTGTGTTCTGTGTTGCTCTACTGAACATGCTGGGCGTGCCGTGTTGGCACCAGAATACATGGCGACACTTGTGGGCTGCCCCCAGAGCATCACTAGGGCGTGCCACATTGGCACCAGAATGTGTAACGACACTTGTGGGCTGCCCTCAGAGCATCACTAGGGCGTGCCACATTGGCACCAGAATGCATGGCGACACTTATGGGCTGCCTCCAGAGCATCACTGGGGTGTGCCACGTTGGCACCAGAATGCATGGCGACACTTGTGGGCTGCCCCCAGAGCATCACTGGGGCGTGCCACGTTGGCACCAGAATGCGTGGCGACACTTGTGGGCTGCCCCCAGAGCATCACTAGGGCGTGCCACGTTGGCACCAGAATGCGTGGCGACACTTGTGGGCTGCCCCCAGCACATCACTAGGTTGTGCTGGTTGTTGATGCAGTTGATGCATTTCACTGTATGTGTCGATGTACTTGTAATAAATAAACAAATCTGAATCTGAAAGAATACTTAAAGCATTTATAGATGGTTATATAACTCTTGAACCTGGAATTCAGATACATAGGTAAGATGCATGAAGGTGAGAGAGACAATTAAGCCCACCTTACAGGTGACAAGTTTAATTAACAATGACTCTGGCACCTCATGGGGGTGTACTCTATGAGCAAGCTCCTGTGGGACAGCTGTAGTAATGACACTGCATTGCGGGCCTCAGGTGTCGGTTGAGTCAAACAGAAGTGGATAGAGTGAGACAGTTGATCTGCCTTACTGACTGAAGATTTATGAACATGATCCCTTTGATCCTCCATACCCATCAATATTTTCCACACCATTTCCTGCCACTTAATATCCTGTTTCTCAAGGTCCTACCGTTACCATTTCTTGTTGCATCTTCCACATACTTTACCGTGTAATCCCAGTGGAAGCAACTGTCAATTCACAAAAAACATCTGTCGATTTTAGCTTAGAGCCACTTGGCCAATTTTGGGTCCAATTTGCCATTCTTCCTTGGATCCCATCTTTTGACCAGCCTGTCACATGGGATGTTATTAAAAGCCTTGCTAAAATCCATGTACACAACATCAAACACATTGCCCTCTTTGATCCTCCTTGCTACTCCTCAAAAATATAATCAAGTTCATCTCTTTGGCAGTCGATGCTGGCTATTCCCCCATTAGCCAGTCTTTCAAAATGATTCAGGTTCAGAATTATTTATCACATGTTCACTTGCAGCCTGACTTTCCATTGTTACAGTTAAACTGAGTCACTGTGTTACCTGCTTTATCCCTATCTCCCATTTTCATCAGCAGTACAATATTAAAAGTCTTCCACCTCCTGTGGTGAGGGAGTATTGTAAAATAATGGTTAGATCTCCTGCACCTTCCTTTCTTGTGACTTTTCATAGCCTAGAATATATTTAATCTGAGCCTGACAACTTAACTAATTTGAAAAAAAACTTTAAACTACTTAATACTTCCTCTCTTACTGTGCTTATACTGTCCAATACTTTTTCCCTCTTAAATACAATATCAACATTGGTGGTCAATTTCTCTCTTCCATAAGGACAGCCACAACATAATCATTAACATCCTCAGATCTGACCTCCAAGAAGATTTAGCATTCCCTGATATGTTGTGGAAAAAATGCTGTTTTGCAGCAGCAGTACCTTGCAACACATAATAGTTTAAAACTTTATATTACAATTTTATATATATATATATACACATACACACACATATATGTATATATAAGAAAAAATAGTGAGGTAGTGTTCATGGGTTCAATATCCATTCAGTGGAGTGGAAGAAGCTGGTCCTAAAATGTTAAGTGTGTGTCTTCTCCTTGATGGTAGCAACGAGAAGAGGGCATGTCCTGGGTGATGGGGGTCCTTAATGACAGATGCCACCTTTTTGAGGCATCGCCTTTTGAAGGAGTCCTGGATACTGAGGAGACTAATGCCCACAATGGAGCTGGCGAAGTTTGCAAAATGTTGCAGGTTTTTCTGATCCTATGCAGTTTCTCCTCCATACCAGATGGTGATGCAACCAGTTAGAATGCTCTCTACAGTATATCTGTAGAAATTTGTGAGAGTCTTTATACTTTATTGTCGTCAAACAATTGATTCTAGAACGTACAATCATCACAGCGATATTTGATTCTGCGCTTTGCGCTCCCTGGAGTACAAATCGATAGTAAATATTAAAAATTTAAATTATAAATCATAAATAGAAAATAGAAAAGGTAGTAAGGTAGTGCAAAAAAACTAAGAGGCAGGTCCGGATATTTGGAGGGTATGACCCAGATCTGGCTCGGGATCCGTTCAGCAGTCTTATCACAGATGGAAAGAAGCTGTTCCCAAATCTGGCTGTACAAGTCTTCAAGCTCCTGAGCCTTCTCCCGGAGGGAAGAGGGACGAAAGGTGTGTTGGCTGGGTGGGTTGTTTCCTTGATTAACCTGGCAGCACTGCTCCGACAGCATACGGTGTAAAGTGAGTCCAAGGAAGGAAGACTGATTTGTGTGATGTGCTGGGCTGTGTTCACGACCTTCTGCAGCTTTTTCTGGTCTTGGACAGGACAACTTCCATACCAGGTTGTGATGCACCCTAGAAGAATGCTTTCTATGGTGCATCTCTAAAAATTAGTGAGAGTTTTAGGGGACAGGCCAAATTTCTTTAGCTTTCTCAGGAAGTAAAGGCACTGGTGGGCCTTCTTGGCAGTCTTTGGTGACATACAAAGTCTCTTCAAACTCCTAATGAAATATAGCTGCTGGTGTGCCTTCTTTGTAATTGTATCAATATGTTGGGCACAGGGTAGAGATGTTGACACCCAGGAACTTGAAACTGTTTGCTGATCCTTCGATGAGGACTGGCTCCCTCGACTTCTCCTTTCCGAAGTCCACAATCAATTTCTGTCTTACTGACATTGAGTGCGTGATTGTTGTTGTGGCACCACTCAGCCTGCTGATCTATCTCATTCCTATACACCTCCTGGTCACCATCTGAAAATTAGATTCGACTTTTAGATTATGAGGACACTCAGTCCTCGTTTATTGTCATTTAGTAATGCATGCATTAAGAAATGATACAATGTTCCTCCAGTATGATATCACAGAAACACAAGACAGACCAAGACTAAAACTGACAAAAACCACATAATTATAACATATAATTACAACAGTGCAAAGCAATACCGTAATTTGATAAAGAGCAGACCATGGGCACGGTAAAAAAAAAGTCTCAAAGTCCCGATAGCCCTATCATTTCACGCAGATGGTAGAAGGAAGAAAAACTCTCCCTGCTATGAACCTCCAGCGCCACAAACTTGCTGATGCAGCACCCTGGAAGCACCTGACCACAGCCAATTCTGAGTCCTTCCGAAAACTTCAAGCCTCCGACGAGCGCTTTGACCCTGGCCCTGGCCACCAAGCAACAGGCAAAGCCGAGGATTTGAGGCCTTCCCCTCCTGAGATTCTGGACCACACAGTAGCAGCGGCAGCGAAACAGGCATTTCAGGTTTCTCCAGATGCTTCTCCGAGCTCTCACGTGAGTCTCCATCAAATCAGGATTGTGCACAGCATCCTACTTAACAAATAACAGATATTCATTCCAGAGTGGCCGCTGCGCGCTGTGTCGTGCCGCCATCTTCTCTTCAGAACTTGTGCCAACAAGAACTGTGCCAAATTCTGCCAACAATAGTGTCATCGACAATCTTAGACATGGCGGTTGAGCTGTCTCCAGCTGCACAGTCATGGGTGTCGAGGGAGTAGAGCAGTGGGCTAAGGATGCATCTTTGAGGTGCACCGGGGGTTGATTGTCAGCAAGGAGGAGATGTTACTTCCGATCTGCATTATTGACTGTAGTCTCCCAATAAGGAAGGCAAGGATCCAGTTTCAGAGATCATGTTTTGGAGCTTATTGATTAGTACTGAGGATATTATTGTGTTGAACACTGTGCTGTAGTCAATAAACAGCAGTCTGATGCAAATATTGTTGTTGTCCAGGTGATTCAAGGCTGAGTAGTGAGCCAGTGAGATTGTACCCTGCTGTAGATCAATTGTGGTAATAGGCAAATTACATTGGGTCCAGGTCCTTGCTAATGAAGGAGGTGATTCTGGCCATAACCTGTCTCTCAAAGCACTTCATCACAGAAGATATGAGGGCCATTGAGTGATAGACCTTGAGGCAGCTCACCCTGCTTTTCTTGGGCACTGGTATCATTGTTGCCCTTTTAAAGCAGTTGGGAATCTCAGACTACAGCAGTGAGAGACTAAAGATGTCCATGATATCCTGCAGTGGGAAGGAGAACAGCCAGAGGTTGTGGTACATATTGGTACCAATGACGTTGGTAGGAAAAGAGAAGAGGTCCTGAAAACAGACTACAGAAGTTAGGAAGGGAGTTGAGAAGCAGGACAGCAAAGGTAGCAATCTCGGGATTACTGCCTGTGCCACGTGACAGTGTGTATAGGAATAGAATGAGGTGGAGGATAAATGCGTGGCTGAGGGATTGGAGCAGGGGGCAGTGATTCAAATTTCTGGATCATTGGGACCTCTTTTAGACAATAGACAATAAGGGCAGGAGTAGGCCATTCAGCCCTTCGAGCCAGCACCACCATTTTGTGGCAGGTGTGACCTGTACTAAAAGGACGGGTTGCACTTGAATCCCAGGGGGACCAATATCCTGGCGGGGAGGTTTTCTAAGGCTACTGGGGAGGGTTTAAACTATAATTGTTGGGGGGTGGAAACTGAACTGTAGAGACTGGGGAAGAGGCAGTTGGCTCACAAATACAGAAAGCTTGGAGTCAATATGTGAGGGAGGATAGGCAGGTGATAAAGAAGGGACACGCTCAGATCGATGGTTTGAGATGTGTCTATTTTAATGCAAGGAGTATTGTGAACAAAGCGGATGAGCTTACAGCGTGAATCAGTACTTGGAGCGATGATGTGGAGACTTGGATGGCTCAGGGACAGGAACGGCTACTTCAAGTGCTGGGTTTTAGATGTTTCAGAAAGAACAGGGAGGGAGACAAAAGAGGTGGGGGTGTGGCACTGTCGATCAGAGATAGTATCATGACTGCAAAAATGGTGGACGTCATGGAGGGATTATCTATGGAGTCTCTGTGGGTGGAGGTTAGGAACAAGAAGGAGTCAATAACTCTACTGGGTGTTTTTTATAGGCCGCCCAACAGTAACAGGGATATCGAGGAGCAGATAGGGAAATAGATCCTGGAAAGGTGTAATAATAACAGAGTTGCCGTGGTGGGAGATTTTAATTTCCCAAATATTGATTGGCATCTCCCTAGAGCAAGGGGTTTAGATGGGGTGGAGCTTGTTAGGTGTGTTCAGGAAAGTTCCTTGACACAATATGTAGATAAGCCTACAAGAGGAGAGGCTGTACTTGATCTGGTATTGGGAAATGAACCTGGTCAGGTGTCAGATCTCTCAGTGGGAGAGCATTTTGGAGATAGTGATCACAACCCTATCTCCTTTACCACAGCATCAGAGAGGGATAGGAACAGACAAGTTAGGAAAGCGTTTAATTGGAGTAAGGGGAAATATGAAGCTATCAGGCAGGAACTTGGAAGCATAAATTGGGAACAAATGTTCTCAGGGAAATGTACGGCAGAAATGTGGCAAATGTTCAGGGGATATTTGTGTGGAGTTATGCAGAGGTACGTTCCAATGAGACAGGGAAAGAATGGTAGGGTACAGGAACCATGGTGTACAAAGGCTGTTGTAAATCTAGTCAAGAAGAAAAGAAGAGCTTACGAAAAGTTCAAAAAACTAGGTAATGATAGAGATCTAGAAGATTATAAGGTTAGCAGGAAGGAGCTTAAGAAGGAAATTAGGAGAGCCAGAGGGGCCATGAGAAGGCCTTGGTGGGCAGTATTAAGGAAAACCCCAAGGCATTCTACAAGTATGTTAAGAGAAAGAAGATAAGATGTGAAAGAATAGGACCTATCAAGTGTGACAGTGGGAAAGTGTGTATGGAACTGGAGGAAGTAGCAAAGTTACTTAATGAATACTTTATTTAAATCACAATGGAAAAGGATCTTGGCGATTGTAGGGATGACTTGTAGCGGACTGAAGAGCTTGAGCATGTAGATATTAAGGAGGATGTGCTGGAGCTTTTGGAAAGCATCAAATTGGATAAGTCGATGGGACCGGATGAGATGTACCCCAGGCTACTGTGGGAAGTCAGGGAGGACATTGTTGAGCCTATGGTGATAATATTTGCATCATCAATGGGGACGGGAGAGGTTCCAGAGGATTGGAGGGTTGCAGATGTTGCTCCCTTATTCAAGAAAGGGAATAGAGATAGCCCAGGAAATTATAGACCAGTGAGTCTTACTTCAGTGGTTGGTAAGTTGATGAGAAGATCCTGAGAGGCAGAGTTTATGAACATTTGGAGAGGTATAATATGATGAGGATTAGTCAGCATGGCTTTGTCAAGGGCAGGTCCTGCCTTACGAGCCTGATTGAATTTTTTGAGGATGTGACTAAACACATTGATGAAGGAAGAGGAGTAGATGTAGTGTATCTGGATTTCAGCAAAGCATTTGATAAGGTACCCCATGCAAGGCTTATTGAGAAAGTAAGGAGGCATAGAATCCAAGGGGACATTGCTTTATGGATCCAGAACTGGCTTGGCCACAGAAGGCAAAGAGTGGTTGTAGATGGGTCATATTCTGCATGGAGGTCAGTGACCAGTGGTGTGTGTCAGGGATCTGTTCTGGGACTGTTACTCTTTGTGATTTTTATAAATGACCTGGATGAGGAAGTGGAAAAATAGGTTAGTAAGTTTGTTGATGACACAAAGGTTGGGGGTGTTGAGGATAATGTAGAGGGCTGTCAGAGGTTGCAGCGGGACATAGATAGGATGCAAACCTGGGCTGAGAAGTGGCAGATGGAGTTCAACCCAGATAAGTGTGAAGAGGTTCATTTTGGTAGGTCAAATATGATGGCAGAATATAGTATTAATTGTAAGACTCTTGGCAGTGTGGATGATCAGAGGGATCTTGGGGTCCGAGTCCATAGGACTCTCAAAACAGCTGCACAGATAGACTCTGTGGTTAAGAAGGCATACAGTGTATTGGCCTACATCAATTGTGGAATTGAATTTAGGAGCCGAGAGGTAATGTTGCAGCTATATTGGACCCTGGTCAGACCCCACTTGGAGTACTGTGCTCAGTTCTGGTCGCCTCGCTACAGGAAGGATGTGGAAACCATAGAAAGGGTGCAGAGGAGACTTTCAAATATGTTGCCTGGATTGGGGAGCATGCCCTATGAAAACAGGTTGAGTGATCTTGGCATTTCTCCTTGGAGCGATGGAGGATGAGAGGTGTCCTGATAGAGGTGTATAAGATGATGAGAGGCATTGATTGTGTGGATAGTCAGAGGCTTTTTTCCAGGGCTGAAATGGCTGCCACAAGAGGGCACAGGTTTAAGGCGCTTGGGAGTAGGTACAGAGGAGATGTCAGGCGTAAGTTTTTTACTTAGAGAGTGGTGAGTGTGTGGAATGGGCTGCCGGCAACTGTGGTGGAGGCAGATACGACAGGGTCTTTTAAGAGACTTTTGGATAGGTACATGGAGCTTAGAAAAATAGAGGGCTATGGGTAACCCTAGTAATTTCTAAGGTAGGGACATGTTTGGCACAGCTTTGTGGGTCGAAGGGCCTGTATGGTGCTATAGGTTTTCTATGTTTCTACGTCCTTGAACACAACCACCGGTTGGCTGGCACAGGTTTTCAGAGCCCTACCGGGAACACCATCAGGGCCTGACGCCTTGTGATAGTTTACCCTCTTGAAAGATGTTCTGATGTCGGCCTCCGAGACAGATATCACAGAGTCACCAGATGCTGCAGGGATTTGCACAGGTGTCATTTTATTCTCCCTTTCAAAGCGTACATAAAAGACGTTGAGCTCACCCGGGAGTGAATCATCACAGCCATTCATTCTGCAGTTATTTGCAAGTGCCGAAGAAGAATAATGTGAGTTGCCTTAATGACCATCACCCGGTAGCACTCACATCGACAGTGATGAAATGCTTTGAGAGGTTGGTTATGACTAGGCAGAACTCCTGCCTCAGCAAGGACCTGGACCCACTGCAATTTGCCTATCGCCACAACAGGTCAACAGCAGACACAATCTCGATGGTTCTCCACATGGCTTTAGACCACCTGAACAACACAAACAGCTATGGCAGGATGCTGTTCATTGACTACAGCTAAGCATTTAATACCATCATTCCCACAATCCTGATTGAGAAGTTGCAGAACCTGGGCCTCTGTACCTCCCTCTGCAATTGGATCCTTGACTTCCTAGCCGGAAGACCACAGTCTGTGTGGATTGGTGATAACATATCCTCCTTGCTGACGATCAACACTGGCGTACCTCAGGGGTGTGTGCTAAGCCCACTGCTCTACTCTCTATATACATATAACTGTGTGGCTAGGCATAGCTCAAAAGCCATCTATAAATTTGCTGACGATACAACCATTGTTGTTAGAAACTCAGGTGGTGAAGAGAGGACGTACAGGAGTGAGATATGCCAACTAGTGGAATGGTGCTGCAGCAACAACCTGGCACTCAACGTTAGTAAGACAAGAGTGCTGATTGTGGACTTCAGGAAGGATAAGATGAAGGAGCACATACCAATCCTCACAGAGGGATCAGAAGTAGAGAGCGTGAGCAGCTTCAAGTTCCTCAGTGTCAAGATCTCTGAGGATCTAACCTGGTCTCAACATATCGATGTAGTCATAAAGAAGGCAAGACAGTGGCTATACTTTATTAGGAGTTTGAAGAGATTTGGCATGTCAACAAATACACTCAAAAATTTCTATAGTTGTACCGTGGAGAGCGTTCTGACAGGCTGCATCACTGTCAGGTATGGAGGGGCTACTGCACAGGACCGAAAGAAGCTGCAGAAGGTTGTAAATCTAGGCAGCTCTATCTTGGGCACTAGTCTACAAAGTACCCAGGACATCTTTAGGGAGCGATGTCTCAGGAAAGCAGCGGCCATTATTAAGGACCTCCAGCGCCCAGGGCATGTCCTTTTCTCATTGTTACCATCAGGTAGGAGATATAGAAGCCTGAAGACACACACTCAGCGATTCAGGAACAGCTTCTTTCCCTCTGCCACCCGATTCCTAAATGGACATTGAAGCTTTGGACACTACCTCATTTTTTTAATATACAGTATTTATGTTTTTGCACATTTTTTAAAATAATCTATTCAATATACATAATTGATTTACTTGTTTATTTATTTTTATGTTTTATTTCATGATTTTTTTCTCTCTCTCTCTCACTCTGCTCGATTATGTATTGCATTGAACTGCTGCTGCTATGTTAACAAATTTCACATCACATGCTGAATAATAACATCACATAATAAACCTGATTCTGATTCTGAAAAAAGTACGTCTTCAAGCCGCTCCTTTGCTTTCCTCATTTCTCATGTAGTTTCACCACTATACTTCCCATAGTTTATAAAATTTTCTGTAGTACTGTACTCTGAGTGTCTGACACAGATTCTCTGTTTCTGCCTCTCTGCACCTGCCATTCAGTGGGTTTTGTTTTTGGCTGTATCAATTTTTTTTTCCTGTGGCAAGATGTTTACCCTGAATGCCTCAATTCTCTCCCTTCATTGTCTCCCTTTCCTTGAAATTAAATATCCAATCTAGAAAATCAGTAATGGGAAGTCAAAGTTAAAGTAAATTTATTATCAAATGATGTATAAATATGTAGCCCTATATTATCTTGAGATTCATTTTCTTGCAGACGTTGGCAGAACAACAAAGAAATACAATAGAATTTAAGAAAAACTGTACATAAACAAAGGCTGACAAACACCCAATGTGCAAAAGAAGGCAAACTGAGCAAACAAAATAATAACTCACACCAAGAACATGAGTTGTGGAGTCTGTCGGCTGTGGAATCAACTCGGATTTGAGGTGAGTGAACTTTGACCCACGATGGTGTGGAGCCTGGTTGATGGGTGCTGCTTTCTTATGGCAGCACTCCTTGTAAGTGTGCTCTATGGCAGAGAGGGCTTTGCCAGTGATGGCTGGCTGTATCCACCACTTCCCATGATCTTTAATGCATCTATAAACTGCCATTAGATTTAGCTTTCCTGGTGTCACAGTCTACTTAAATTCCAATAATGTCTCCTAAAACTGTCTGATGGGAAGAAGTGACCATTTCATAGTCATAGTCATACTTTATTAATCCCAGGGGAAATTGGTTTTCATTACAGTTGCTCCATAAATAATAAATAGTAATAGAACCATAATTAGTTAAATAGTAATATGTAATTATGCCAGTAAATTATTAAATGAGTCCAGGACCAGCCTATTGGCTCAGGGTGTCTGACCCTCCAAGGGAGGAGTTGTAAAGTTTGATGGCCGCAGGCAGGAATGACTTCACATGATGCTCTGTGCTGCATCTCGGTGGAATGAGTCTCTGGCTGAATGTACTCCTGTGCCCAACCAGTACATTATGTAGTGGATGGGAGACATTGACCAAGATGGCATGCAACTTAGACAGCATCCTCTTTTCAGACACCACCGTGAGAGAGTCCAGTTCCATCCCCACAACATCACTGGCCTTACGAATGAGTTTGTTGATTCTGTTGCTGTCTGCCACCCTCAGCCTGCTGCCCCAGCACACAACAGCAAACGTGATCGCACTGGCCACCACAGACTCGTAGAACATCCTCAGCATCATCTGGCAGATATTAAAGGACCTCAGTCTCCTCAGGAAATAGAGACGGCTCTGACCCTTCTTGTCGACAGCCTCAGTGTTCTTTGACCAGTCCAGTTTATTGTCGATTCGTATCCCCAGGTATTTGTAATCCTCCACCATGTCCACACTGACCCCCTGGATGGAAACAGGGGTCACCGGTACCTTAGCTCTCCTCAGGTCTACCACCAGCTCCTTAGTCTTTTTCACATTAAGCTGCAGATAATTCTGCTCACACCATGTGACAAGTTTCCTACCGTAGCCCTGTACTCAGCCTCATCTCCCTTGCTGATGCATCCAACTATGGCAGAGTCATCTGAAAACTTCTGAAAATGACAAGACTCTGTGCAGTAGTTGAAGTCCGAGGTGTAAATGGTGAAGAGAAAGACAGACAAAACAGTCCCCTGTGGAGCCCCAGTGCTGCTGATCACTCTGTCGGACACACAGTGTTGCAAGCACACGTACTGTGGTCTGCCAGTCAGGTAATCAAGAATCCATGATACCAGGGAAGCATCCACCTGCATCGCTGTCAGCTTCTCCCCATAAGAGCAGGGCGGATGGTGTTGAACGCACTTCAACGAATTTCAATTTCTTAGCAACACACACAAAATGCTGCAGGAATTCAGTGTCTATGGAAGAGAGTACAGTCAACGTTCTCTCTCACCTCATCTCTTTGCCCGTCCATCGCCTCTCTTTGCCCGTCCATCGCCTCTCTCTGGTGCTCCTCCCCCCTTTTCTTTCTTCCATGGCCTTCTGTCCCTTTCACCAATCAACTTCTCAGCTCTTTACTTCATCCCTCTCCCTCCAGGTTTCACTTGCCACCTTCTGTTTCTCTCTCCCCTCTCCCCACCTTTAAATCTACTCCTCAGCTTTTTTCCTCCAGTCCTGCCGGAGGGTTTCAGCTCGAAACGTCAAGTGCACTTTTTTCCATAGATGCTGCCTGGCCTGCTGAGTACCTCCAGCATCTTGCGTGTGTTGCTTAGCCTTTTTAATGCCTGTCCATTTTCCCTTTTAGAAAGGTAGAAAACATACAGCACAATACAGGCCTTTCGGCCTTTTATTTAGAGTTGTTAGCATTTGTTAGGGATAGTGCAGTAGCATAGTGGTTAGCACAATGCTTTACAGTGCAGATGACCCAAGTTCAATTCCCATCACTGCCTGGGAGGAGTTTGTACATTCTCTCTGGGACTGTGTGGGCTTCTTCCAGGTGCTTGGGTTTTCTCCAAGTGCTCCAGTTTCCTCCCACAGTCCAAAGTTGTATTGGTTGGTAAGTTAATTTGTTATTGTAAATGGTCCTGTGATTAGGCTGGGGTTAAATTGGGGATTGCTGGGCAGCACGGTCAAAGGGCCGGAAGGGCCTATTCCGCCCTGTATCTTAATTTAAAAAAATAATAATTTCCTTGTGTATATCTGTGCTAGTTGAGAGACACATTACTCGTTACTCGTTACACATTACTGACATACTCGTACTATGTCAGCCATAGTACGAGTAAAACGCCCACCACCTTTGGTCAGTCGATACCGTGAGCTCACTGAAGCCCTCTGAGACCCTGGTATCTCCTCAAATATCCATTTGCTTGAAAATATCTGTAAGAGCCTTTCACACTGGCCTTATATCTGCTGCAATCCTGATTTTGTTTGCTTTGTTAGTTCTCAGTTTCTCCACGTCTATTTTAAAATATGCTGCTGTCCTCAGATCCGCTCAGTGATCTATGTATACTTGAGCAAGACTTTATTATTCATTGCCCACGTCAAGCCTTCCTCTTCCTCTTCTGCACAACGGCTTTGATCTTTCGATCAATTGCCATCATCTGCTACTCAATAACATGCAATGAATGACGCAGACACAAAGCTCTTTCACATCACTTCACATCCTTCAATGAAATGGCGCATGGGGACCGCTCATTAACTGCCTGAGAAATAGCCTCTGTGTTGACCTTGTTCTTAGAGTGTAGTTTCTCATCAGTCGAACCCTATCATGCTTACATTGAGATTTGTGTTAGGAAATACAGTATGTATACCATTACAGCTGTTTTTCTCGTTGCTACCCTGCAACACAGTGAGGCTAGTTACAGGCTGGGGAACTGAGAACTTACATCACTGGGTTCATTACATTGCAAGGCAACACACTGCCTTCATTGAGCTGTGCCTCATTTTACAATGAAAACTCTTATTATTGGAACTCCCAAGCGCAAAATAGCAGGTGAATTTCATAACCACAATATGCAGTGGAGGGCAAACAAGCCCCACAGGTAAAGGGAAAATTGAAATACTACCATCTCATCTCATAAGAACATAATAACCTCTGAATGTTTCTCATTTGGAAGAGGCAAAGGGTTCAAGTGCCACTGTATGCTGCTGGGGCTGTCTATCTAAAAGATGATATGAAATACACCTGCCCTTCATATCTAAGTGAAGCATTAAAGGACCTGCAGATGCTGTAAATCTCTCTCCACAGATGCTGAATTTCCTGATTTTGTAAAGAGGCTTTCAACTCTTCCCCAAAATTGAATATGATGCAAGCTTGGTCCTAAGTAACATTCTCGATAACTCTGACTGTGACTGTGGTTTATTGTCCCTAACCATTTTTTTCATCTGAAAACTTTGACCACACCCTCCCTCTCTGACTCATGTTACCTTTTACTGAACTGTGGCTCTAGGCCCTTAGTAATGTGTTTGGCCCCCGAAAAGGCCGAGAAGCTACTCCATTGTACCAATGACAGAATAACAGATCCTATCGGGAATAAAATTAGACCAGTCACCAAATATTGCACTGAAACAGTTTTTAAATTTAAAAAAAAATTATTTTCACAACTTGTCCTCTTTTGCACATTGGATATTTTTTGGTCTTTGATATGTAGAATTTTTCATAAATTCTATTGTATTTTCTTGTAAATGCCTGCAAGAAAATTCAATCCAAAGTAGTATAGTATATGGAGACATATATGTACTTTGATAATAAACTTATCTTCTACTTTGAACTTTGTCACCTGAAGAATAAGTGCAACAGCACCCTCCTATCCTTAGCCCTCTGGCCCCTACATGATCAAATGGATGAGGAAAGCAGCAATCAGCCCTTTCAGCCAGTACCCTACCCTCTGCCACTATCATCCTTGGCTGTGCCCTCTCCCAGTGGCCAAGTACCTCACTAGGAATGGTATAACATTGCTGTGGCAAAGGGTCTGGGAATCTTCAGCAATGCTTCTGCATTCCCCAAATCCCCATGACACCTGGTGAAGGAGATTACCACCCATTGCCCTCGGTCACTGGATGAATCAGTGCTCCTGACAACCACTGCGATTAGCCAGGGCACCAGACTGCACACTGAGTGGGGGCTCCAATATCCATCACTGGCCAAGTGGCCTGAATCCCACTCTCAGATTCAGGCTCCAGTTTCAGGTGAAACAACCATCAAAAGGGGGAAAAAATCTCTCTGATGTCAGCCTCACCAGTCTGAGACCCTGGGATGTTGTAGTACTGGGAGGAGCAGGCAAGATACACTCCTTCACAATGATGCCAGCTGTCATCATGTGTGTCTTACCATTCATACTGTAGGATGAACATTCTGAGCAGATCGCAAAACAGGATTTCCATGAAGGCAAAAGCACTGGTTCAGTGAGGAGTGCAGAACAAGACAACAGGAACAGAATAGGTTATAGTACGTATGATGAACCAGCCTCCCACTCTGTCTATGCTGCCCATCATGCCTATCAACACTAATCAAAGTCAAAGTCAAGTTTATTGTCATCTGCACAAGTCCATGTATGCACACTACTACTACGTTGACTCAGGCCTAGGGGGCTGGTGTCGGGCACAATGATGGACTCTCCACTTCTCCCTCTCCCTCATCAGTGTGTTTAGTTCATCTACATTAGCCATGCCGCTGTCTTCTAGGAGCGTGTTGACCATAGTCTTGGGAGGGCACCCAGGGTTCATCCTCCCATGCTTGGGCTCCCATATGATAACTAGACTGGCAGGTAACTCGGGGTGGCGTAGACAGTGCCCCGCTATTTGCAGTCTTCTCGCCTCGATTTTAGTGGTGAGCATCGGTAGGTTGTCATAGAGCTCGACGTTCGTCATGTGCTGTTGCCAACTCACGTCAAGAGCCATCCGGAACATTCATGTATAGCAACCATCTAGAGATTTTTGCATCGTCTTGGTGAGTATCCACGTCTTGCATTCGTACGTGAGAATGGACTCAATGACTGCTATGAAAACCCTCTTTTTAAGTCCTCTGGTCAGGTTCGACTTTCAGATTTCCTTCATGTCATTCATAGCCCTCCACGCCAGTGCCTTCTGTATCTTTATGTCCTTCTCCGAACTCATCACTCTTGACCCGAGGTACTTGTAGTCAAAGACTTTCTTAATGGTATTTCTTAATGGCATTCTTTACAGTCTTGAGAGTACCTTCATCGCAGTTAAACACCATGTACTCTGTCTTTTTGGCATTTAGGTGAAGCCCAACTTTATTGCACTCAATTTCCACTTTGGTCAGTAGCTGCTGTGCTTCCTTTGTCTGGTCAGAGAGCAGGACTATGTCATCTGCAGAATTGAGATCTGTGAGCGTAACTGGTCTGACCCTTTTGGTTCGTTCTGGTTCTACGGTAAAACTAATCTTGTCATGATCTTTGGTAGCTTGACGTAAAACGTAATCAAGGACGATTATAAAGATGTAGGGTACCAGAGTGTCTCCTTGCAGCACTCCAGCTAGGAGCTTGAACACTGCTATTTCTCCGTCTCGTGATACAACTTTCGCCATGGTTTTGGTATAGCTGGACTCTATTGCTCTCAGTAGACAGTCTGGCACTCTGTAAGCTTTCAGGATCTTCCTGATTTTTGCAAAGCTTTTGACTCCATTCATCAAGGTAAAATGCTGAAGATCCTGAAAGCTTACGGAGTGCCAGACCGACTACTAAGAGCGATGTATGCACAGATGCAAGGACAAACGTACCTGCAGCAGCATCGCAGGCATATTTAAACGACATTCACAAGAAAAACATAAACACAAATCATACACAATTTTAACACTTGTTTCCACTAATACCTTAACCCTCCATGCCCTGCTCATTCAAGTAGCTGTCAGATGCATCTTAAATGTTGTTACTGTTCCTGCCTCTGTCACTGGGCACTGGCAATATTTTTGTTTGATATTTTCTCTTGCTAAACAGTGGTACAGCTCCCTGTGACTCATCTAATTGTACTCTAAGATCCCTTTTTTACTCTACCCTACCTAGGTTCCCAACTTCCAAGTCATATAACGTCCCAAATGTTCTTTCCAAAAATACACAGCCTCATTGTTATTGATGTTCACTTGCCCATTCTGCAAATTTAGACGTAAGACATAAGACATAGGGGCAAAATTAAGCCAGTGGAAAGTGGCCAGTGCGTGAGTGGGCCAGTGAAGGAGTGGAGCTTTGAGGCTTTGACTCGAGAGGCTTCGACAAGAAGAGGCAGAGGACAAGCTCACTCGCAGTTAGTCTTTACAATGTCTCCTGAGACGGTGATGTGCCTCTCATGTGAGATATGGCAGTCTTGGGGGAACTCCCCTCTTCCGCAGAGTCACATCTGCCAGAAGTGCATACGGCTGGGCGATCTGGAAGACCGTGTAAGGAATCTGGAGCAGCAGCTGGATGACCTTCGACTCATAAGGGAGAATGAGGCAGTCATAGATGACAGCTACAGGGAGGTAGTCACACCTAGGCTGTCGGAAGCAGGTCGTTGGGTGACAGTCAGAGGGGGGAAAGCGAAGGTGAGTGGACAGGTAGTGCAGAGCACCCCTGTAGCCATTCCCCTGAATAATAAGTTTACCGTCCTGGATACTGTTGGCGGGGACGACCGACCAGGTGTGAGTGCAGAAGGGTGGGACGGAAAAGAAGAGAGCTGTCGTCATTGGAGACTCTATAGTCAGGGGAGCAGACAGGAGATTTTGCGAACGTGAGAAGGACACCTGCATGGTTTGTTGCCTCCTGGGTGCCTGGGTTCGGGATGTCTCTGACCGGGTGCACGACATCCTGGTACAAGAGGGAAAGCAACCAGAAGTCGTGATACATGTTGGGACCAATGACATAGGCAGGAAGAGGGATGAGGTCCTGAAGTGTGAGTTTCGGGAACTAGGCAGAAAGTTGAAGAACAGGACCTCAATGGTGGCGTTCTCAGGATTGCTGCCAGTGCTACATGATAGTGATGGTAAGAATTGGAGGAGATGGCAGTTGAATGCGTGGCTGAGGAGTTGGTGCAGGGAGCAGGGTTTTAGATTTTTAGATCATTGGAATCTCTTCTGGGGAAGGTGGGACCTGTACAGATTGGATGGGTTGCACCTCAACTCGAGGGGGAGCAATATCCTTGCAGTAGGTTTGCTAGCATGGTTCGGGAGGGTTTAAACTAATTTGTGAGGGGGATGAGACCCAGAGTGATACAGCAGTGAAGGAAGTGCATGAAGTAAAGCCAGATCTAACATACAGAGAGGCTTTGAGAAAAGAGAAACAGAATAAACGGTGTAAAGACAATAAGGTAGAAGGGCTGAAATGTGTGTACCTCAATGCAAGAAGCATCAGGAACAAAGGTGATGAACTGAGAGCTTGGATACATACATGGAATTATGATGTAGTGGCAATTACAGAGCTGGCACCAGGGCAGGAATGGATTCTCAATATTCCTGGATTTCAGTGCTTTAAAAGGGATAGAGAGGGCGGAAAAAGGGGAGGGGATACTATTACTGGTCAGGGATACTATTACAGCTACAGAAAGGGTGGGTAATGTAGCAGGATCCTCTTTTGAGTTAATATGGGTAGAAGTCAGGAACAGGAAGGGAGCAGTTACTCTATTAGGGGTATTCTATAGGCCCCCTGGTAGCAGCAGAGATACAGAGGAGCAGATTGGGAGGCAGATTTTGGAAAGGTGCAAAAATAACAGGGTTGTTATCACGGGTGACTTTAACTTCCCTAATATTGATTGGCACCTGATTAGTTCCAAGGGTTTAGATGGGGCAGAGTTTGTTAAGTGTGTCCAGGACGGATTCCTGTCACAGTATGTGGACAGGCCGACTAGGGGGAATGCCATACTAGATCTAGTACTAGGTAATGAACCGGGTCAGGTCACAGATCTCTCAGTGGGTGAACATCTGGGGGACAGTGACCACTGCTCCCTGACCTTCAGCATTATCATGGAAAAGGATAGAGTCAGAGAGCATTTTTAATTGAGGAAAGCCAGATTATGAGGCTATAAGGCTAGAATTTGCAGGTGTGAATTGGGATGATGTTTCTGCAGAGAAATGTACTATGGACATGTGGTCGATGTTTAGAGATCTCTTGCAGGATGTTAGGGATAAATTTGTTCCGGTGAGGAAGATAAAGAATGGTAGGGTGAAGGAACCATGGGTGACAAGTGAGGTGGAAAATCTAGTCAGGTGGAAGAAGGCAGCATACATGAGGTTTAGGAAGCAAGGATCAGATGGGTCTATTGAGGAATATAGGGAAGCAAGAAAGGAGCTTAAGAAGGAGCTGAGAAGAGCAAGAAGGGGGCATGAGAAGGCCTTGGTGAGTAGGGTAAAGGAAAACCCCAAGGCATTCTTCAATTATGTGAAGCAGGCTGTGGAAGTGAGCGAGGTCCTCAATGAATATTTCTCTTCAGTATTCACCAATGAGAGGGAATTTGATGATGGTGAGGACAATATGAGTGACGTTGATGTTCTGGAGCATGTTGATATTAAGGGAGAGTTGTCAAAATACATTAGGACAGATAAGTCCCCGGGGCTTGACGGAATATTCCCTAGGCTGCTCCACGAGGCAAGAGAAGAGATTGCTGAGCCTCTGGCTAGGATCTTTATGTCCTCGTTGTCCACGGGAATGATACCGGAGGACTGGAGGGAGGCAAATATTGTCCCCTTGTTCAAAAAAAGGTAGTAGGGATAGTCCGGGTAATTATAGACCAGTGAGTCTTACGTCTGTGGTGGGAAAGCTGTTGGAAAAGATTCTTAGAGATAGGATCTATAGGCATTTAGAGAATCATGGTCTGATCAGGGACAGTCAGCATGGCTTTGTGAAGGGCAGATCGTGTCTAACAAGCCTGATAGAGTTCTTTGAGGAGGTGACCGGGCATATAGATGAGGGTAGTGCAGTGGATATGATCTATATGGATTTTAGTAAGGCATTTGACAAGGTGCCACACGGTAGGCTTATTCAGAAAGTTAGAAGGCATGGGATCCAGAGAAGTTTGGTCAGGTGGATTCAGAATTGGCTTGCCTGCAGAAGGCAGAGGGTGGTGGTGGAGGGAGTACATTCAGATTGGAGGATTGTGACTAGTGATGTCCCACAAGGATCTGTTCTGGGACCTCTACTTTTCGTGATTTTTATTAACAGACCTGGATGTGGGGGTAGAAGGGTGGGTTTGCAAGATTGCAGACGACATAAAGGTTGGTGGTGTTGTAGATAGTGTAGAAGATTGTCAAAGATTACAGAGAGACATTGATGGGATGCAGAAGTGGGCTGAGAAGTGGCAGATGGAGTTAAACCCAGAGAAGTGTGAGGTGGTACACTTTGGAAGGACAAATTCCAAGGCAGAGTACAAAGTAAATGGCAGGATACTTGGTAGTGTGGAGGAGCAGAGGGATCTCAGGGTACATGTCCACAGATCCCTGAAAGTTGCCTCACAGGTGGATAGGGTAGTTAAGAAAGCTTATGGGGTGTTAGCTTTCATAAATCGAGGGATAGAGTCTAAGAGTCGCGATGTAGTGATGCAGCTTTATAAAACACTGGTTAGGCCACACTTGGAGTACTGTATCCAGTTCTGGTCACCTCACTATAGGAAGGATGTGGAAGCATTGGAAAGGGTACAGAGGAGATTTACCAGGATGCTGCCTGGTTTAGAAAGTATGCATTATGATCAGAGATTAAGGGAGCTAGGGCTTTACTCTTTGGAGAGAAGGAGGATGAGAGGAGACATGATAGACGTGTACAAGATAATAAGAGGAATAGATAGAGTGGATAGCCAGTGCCTCTTCCCCAGGGCACCACTGTGCAATACAAGAGGACATGGCTTTAAGGTAAGGGGTGGGAAGTTCAAGGGGGATATTAGAGGAAGGTTTTTTATTCAGAGAGTGGTTGGTGCGTAGAATGCACTGCCTGAGTCAGTGATGGAGGCAGATACACTAGTGAAGTTTAAGAGACTACTAGACAGGTATATGGAGGAATTTAAGGTGGGGGCTTATCTGGGAGGCAGGGTTTGAGGGTTGGCACAACATTGTGGTCCGAAGGGCCTGTACTGTGCTGTATTATTCTATGTTCTATGTTCTATATTCAATCAGCCCATCAAGTCTGTTCTGCCATTTCATCATGGCTGATCCCAGATCCCACTCAACCTGCCCTCTCACCATATCCTTTGATGCCTCAACCGATCAGGAATCTATCAACTTTTAGTTTGAATACACCCATGGACCTGGCCTCCACTGCAGTCTCTGGCAGAGCATTCCAGAGATTCACTACTCTCTGGCTAAAAAAATTCCTCCTTATTCTGTTCTAAAACAGAGTAAAGGGGACATGAGATGGCTTTGGCAGGTAGGATTAAGGAAAACCCCAAGGCCTTCTACAAGTATGTGAAGAACAAGAGGATAAAACATGAAAGAATAGGACCTATCAAGTGTGACAGTGGGAACGCTTGAGCATATAGATATTAAGAAAGAAGATATGCTGGAAATTTGGAAAGCATAAAGTTGGATAAGTCGCCGGGACCAGATGAGATGTACCCAAGGCTACTGTGGGAGGAAAGGGGGTAGATTGCTGAGCCTCTGATGATGATCTTTGCATCATCAATGGGGATGGAAGAGGTTATGGAGGACTGAAGGGTTGCGGATGTTGTTCCTTTATTCAAGAAAGGGAGTAGAGATACCCAGGAAAATATAGATCAATGAGTCTGACTTCAGTGGTTGGTAAGTTGATGGAGAAGATCCTGAGAGGCAGGATTTATGAACATTTGGAGAGGTATAATATGATTAGGAATAGTCAGCATGGCTTTGTCAAGGGCAGTTTGTGCCTTACGAGCCTAATTGATTTTTTTTTCAGAATGTGACTAAACACATTGATGAAGGAAGAGCAGTAGATGTAGTGTATATGGATTTCAGCAAGGCATTTGATAAGGTACCCCATGTAAGGCTGATTGAGAAAGTAAGGAGGCATGGCATCCAAGGGAACATTGCTTTGTGGATACAGAACTGACTTGCCCACAGAAAGTGGAGGTTGGTGACCAGTGGTGTGTCTCAGGGATCTGTTCTGGGACCCTTACTCTTCCTGATTTTTATAAATGACCTGGATGAGGAAGTGAAGAGATGGGTTGGTAAGTTTGCTGATGACACAAGGGTTGGAGGTGTTATGGATAGTGTGTAGAGCTGTCAGAGGTTACAGCGGGACATTGATAGGATGCAAAACTGGGCTGAGAAGTGGCAGGTGAAGTTCAACCCAAATAAGTGTGAAGTGGTTCATTTCAGTAGGTCAAATATGATGGCAGAATATAGTATTAGTGGTAAAACTCTTGGCAGTGTGGAGGATTAGAGGGATCTTGGGGTCCGAGTCCATAGGACGCTCAAAGCAGCTGCGCAGGTTGACTCTGTGGTTAAGAAGGCGTATGGTGTATTGGCCTTCATCAATCATGGAATTGAATTTAGGAACCGAGAGGTGACGTTGCAGCTATATAGGACCCTGGTCAGACCCCACTTGGAGTACTGTGCTGAGTTCTGGTCACCTCACTACAGGAAGGATGTGGAAACCATGCCTTATGAAAACAGGCTGAGTGAACTTGGCCTTTCTCCTTGGAGCGATGGAGGATGAGAGGTGACCTGATAGAGGTGTATAAAATGATGAGAGGCATTGATCGTGTGGATAGTCAGAGGCTTTTTCCCAGGGCTGAAATGGTTGCCAAAAGAGGACACAGGTTTAAGGTGCTGGGGAGTAGGTATAGAGGAGATGTCAGGGGTAAGTTATTTACTTAGTGAGTGGTGAGTGAGTGGGATGGGCTGCCGGCAACTGTGGAGGCGGATACGATAGGGTCTTTTAAGGGACTTTTAGACAGGTACATGGAGCTTAGAAAAATAGAGGGCTATTGGTAAGCGTCTTAATTTCTTCTGTAGGGACATGCTCAGCACAACTCTGTGGGCCGAAGGGCCTGTATTGTGCTGTAGGTTTTCTATGTTTCCATGTGAAATGTCGCCCCTCAATTTTCAGATTGTTCCCGCTAGTTCTGGATACCCTCACCAGAGGAAACATCCTCTTCACCTCCATCCTATCTAGTCCTTTCAACATTCGGTAGGTTTTAATGAGATCCCCCATGCATTTTTCTAAATTCCAGTGAGTACAGGCCCAAAGCTGCCAAACACTCCTCATAGAGAAGTCTTCCCCGGAGAAGGAAGTCTAAGAATCGGAGCGGGAGTGCAGCGGAAGCCATTGTGAATTTTTCATTTTTTCATCGGAGTTAAGAGAGGCGGGACTGCACAGGCGTGTGACGTCGGGCAGTGAAGCGCGGAAGGTTTAAAAGGAACACAGCCTTATACAGTGGGCAGCGGAGTGAGCCGGGAGCAGAGTGAAGACCTAAGGGCTTTGGCTCAAAGGGCTTAGGCGGAACAGGCAAGGTGAAGAAGGTTTGGTTTTCAATTTTTCCTGTTATTTGAGGAAAGGGGGAAAGTATGAGTGTGAGGGCAGTTTGTTTTTCTCGGTGTCGGATGTGGGAGGTCCTGGAGTCTCCCAGCCTCCCGGACGTCCAAATCTGCGCCAGGTGCACTAAGCTGCAGCTCCTAAAGGACCGTGTTAGGGAACTGGAGCTGCAGCTTGATGACCTTCGTCTGGTCAGGGAGAGTGAGGAGTTGATAGAGAGGAGTTACAGGCAGTCACACCGAGGCCATGGGTGGAAGACAAGTGGGTCGCGGTTAGGATGGGTAAGGGGAAGGGTCAGGTACTAGAGAGTACCCCAGTGGCTGTGCCCTGTGACAATAAGTACTCCTGTTTAAGTACTGTTGGGGGGGACAGCTTATCTGGGGGAAGCAACAGTGGCCGTGCCTCCGGCACAGAGTCTGGCCTTGTAGTTCAGAAGGGTAGGGAAAGGAAGAGGAGGGCAGGGGACTCAATAGGTGGTCAGATAGGCGATTATGTGGACGCAGTCCGGAGACCCGGATGGTAGTTTGCCTCCCTGGTGCCAGGGTCCGGGATGTTTCTGATCGCGTCCAAGATATTCTGAAGTGGGAGGGTGAGGAGCCAGAGGTCGTGGTACATATAGGTACCAATGACATAGGTAGGAAAAGGGAAGAGGTCCTGAAAGGAGAATATAGGGAGTTAGGAAGGGAGTTGAGAAGGAGGACCGCAAAGGTAGTAATCTCGGGATTACTGCCTGTGCCACGCGACAGTGAGAGTAGGAATGGAATGAGGTGGAGGATAAATGCGTGGCTGAGGGATTGGAGCAGGGGGCAGGGATTCAAGTTTTTGGATCATTGGGACATCTTTTGACACAGGTGTGACCCGTACAAAAAGGATGGGTTGCACTTGAATCCTAGGGGGACCAATATCCTGGCGGGGAGATTTGCGAACGCTACTGAGGAGACTTTAAGCTAGAATGGTTGGGGGGTGGGAATCAAATTGAAGAGACTAGGAGAGAGAAGGTTAGTTCACAAATAGAGAAAGCTAGTAGACAGTGTGTGAGGGAGGATAGGCAGGGGACAGAGAGCGGGAGCGCTCAGACCGAAGATGTAGGGGAGAAGGAAGAAAAAGATAACAAAGTTGTTTGCACCATCAGGGATAAACAGAGAGTAAGAGGTCGAAAGTTTCTTAAATGCATTTATTTTAATGCTAGGAGCATTGTAAGGAAGTTGGATGACCTTAGAGCATGGATTGATACCTGGAAATATGATGTAGCTATTAGTGAAACATGGTTGCAGGAAGGGTGTGATTGGCAACTAAATATTCCTGGATTTTGTTGCTTCAGGTGTGATAGACTCGAGAGCAAGAGGGGGAGGTGTTGCATTGCTTGTCAGAGAAAATATAACAGTGGTGTTTTGGCAGGATAGATTAGAGGACTTGTCTAGGGAGGCTATTTGGGTGGAATTGAGGAATAGGAAAGGTGTAGTGTAATGTTGAAATTGTGTAAGGCATTGGTAAGGCCAAATTTGGAGTATTGTGTACAGTTCTGGTCACCGAATTATAGAAAAAATGTCAATAAAATTGAGAGAGTACAGAGGAGATTCATAAGAATGTTGCCTGGGTTTCATCTCCTAAGTTACAGAGAAAGGTTGAACAAATTGGGTCTTTATTCTTTGGAGCGTAGAAGGTTGAGGGGGGACTTGATAGAGGTATTTAAAATTATGAGGGGTATAGATAGAGTTGACGTGGATAGGCTTTTTCCATTGAGAGTGGGGGAGATTCAAACAAGAGGACATGAGTTGAGAGTTAAAGGGCAAAAGTTTAGGGGTTAAATGAGGGATAACTTCTTTACTCTGAGAGTGGTAGCTGTGTGGAATGAGCTTCCAGCAGAAGTGGTTGAGGCAGGTCCGATGTTGTCATTTAAAGTTAAATTGGATAGATATATGGACAGGAAAGGAATGGAGGCTTATGGGCTGAGTGCAGGTCGGTGGGACTAGGTGAGAGTAAGAGTTTGGCACGGAGAAGAAGGGTCGAGATGGCCTGTTTCCGTGCTGTAATTGTTATATGGTTATATGTCAACCCCTTCATTACCAGAATCATCTTCATTAACCTCCTTGAAACTCTCTCCAATGATAATACATCCTTTCTGAGATACGGTGCCAAAAATTGTTGAAAATACTCCAAGTGGGGCCTGAGCAGTGTCTCATAAAGCTTCCTTGCTTTTATTAAAAAAGGAGGGAGAGAGAAACCGGGGAATTATAGACGGGTTAGCCTAACATTGGTGGTGGGGAAACTGCTGGAGTCAGTTATCAAGGATGTGATAACAGCACATTTGGAAAGCGGTGAAATGATCGGACAAAGTCAGCATGGATTTGTGAAAGGAAAATCATGTCTGACGAATCTCATAGAATTTTTTGAGGATGTAACTAGTAGAGTGGATAGGGGAGAACCAGTGGATGTGGTATATTTGGATTTTCAAAAGGCTTTTGACAAGGTCCCACACAGGAGATTAGTGTGCAAACTTAAAGCACACGGTATTGGGGGTAAGGTATTGGTGTGGGTGGAGAATTGGTTAGCAGACAGGAAGCAAAGAGTGGGAATAAACGGGACCTTTTCAGAATGGCAGGCGGTGACTAGTGGGGTACCGCAAGGCTCAGTGCTGGGACCCCAGTTGTTTACAATATATATTAATGACTTGGATGAGGGAATTAAATGCAAAATCTCCAAGTTTGTGGATGACACGAAGCTGGGTGGCAGTGTTAGCAGTGAGGAGGATGCTAAGAGGATGCAGGGTGACTTGGATAGGTTGGGTGAGTGGGCAAACTCATGGCAGGTGCAATTTAATGTGGATAAATGTGAAGTTATCCACTTTGGTGGCAAAAATAGGAAAACAGATTATTATCTGAATGGTGGCCGATTAGGAAAAGGGGAGGTGCAACGAGACCTGGGTGTCATTATACACCAGTCATTGAAAGTGGGCATGCAGGTACAGCAGGCGGTGAAAAAGGCGAATGGTATGCTGGCATTTATAGCAAGAGGATTCGAGTACAGGAGCAGGGAGGTACTACTGCAGTTGTACATGGCCCTGGTGAGACCACACCTGGAGTATTGTGTGCAGTTTTGGTCCCCTAACCTGAGGAAAGACATCTTTGCCATAGAGGGAGTACAAAGAAGGTTCACCAGATTGATTCCTGGGATGGCAGGACTTTCATATGAAGAAAGACTGGATGAACTGGGCTTGTACTCGTTGGAATTTAGAAGATTGAGGGGGGATCTGATTGAAACGTATAAGATCCTAAAGGGATTGGACAGGCTAGATGCAGGAAGATTGTTCCCGATGTTGGGGAAGTCCAGAACGAGGGGTCACAGTTTGAGGATAGAGGGGAAGCCTTTTAGGACCGAGATTAGGAAAAACTTCTTCACACAGAGAGTGGTGAATCTGTGGAATTCTCTGCCACAGGAAACTGTTGAGGCCAGTTCATTGGCTATGTTTAAGAGGGAGTTAGATATGGCCCTTGTGGCTACAGGGGTCAGGGGGTATGGAGGGAAGGCTGGGGCGGGGTTCTGAATTGGATGATCAGCCATGATCATAATAAATGGCGGTGCAGGCTCGAAGGGACGAATGGCCTACTCCTGCACCTATTTTCTACGTTTCTATGTTTCTATATTCGATTCCTCTTGAAGTAAATGCCAACATTGCAATTGCCTTCTGTACCACAGACTCAACCTGTGAATTAGCCATCTGGAAGACTTGCACAAGGGCCCCTAAGTCCCTTCATACCTCTGATGTTTGAATTCTCTCCCCATTTAGATAATAGTCTGCACTGTTGTTCCTTTTACCAAAATGCATTATCATACATTTCCCAACACTGTATTCCATCTGCCCATTCTTCCAATTTGTTTAAGTCCTGCTTGAATCGCATTCATTCCTCAGTCACTGCAGTTTCTTTCAGTGGGCAGAGCTGTTGCCACACCAAGTGTGATGCATCAGGATAGGATAGAAAACCATAGAAACCATAGAAACTACAGCACAGAAACAGGCCTTTAGGCCCTTCTTGGCTGTGCCAAACCATTTTCTGCCTAGTCCCACTGACCTGCACACGGACCATATCCCTGCATACACCTCCCATCCATGTATCTGTCCAATTTATTCTTAATGTTAAAAAAGAACCCGCATTTACCACCTCATCCGGCAGCTCATTCCATACTCCCACCACTCTCTGTGTGAAGAAGCCCCCCATAATGTTCCCTTTAAACTTTTCCCCCCTCACCCTTAACCCATGTACTCTGGTTTTTTTCTCCCCTTGCCTCAGTGGCAAAAGCCTGCTTGCATTCACTCTATCTATACCCATCATAATTTTATATACCTCTATCAAATCTCCCCTCATTCTTCTACGTTCCAGGGAATGAAGTCCTAACCTATACATGTTAGTAGGGAAGTGGTGTTAGGTAAATTGAAGGGATTGAAGGCAGATAAATCCCCAGGGCCAGATGGTCTGCATCCTAGAGTGCTTAAGGAAGTAGCCCAAGAAATAGTGGATGCATTAGTGATCATTTTTCAAAACTCGTTAGATTCTGGACTAGTTCCTGAGGATTGGAGGGTGGCTAATGTAACTCCACTTTTTAAAAAAGGAGGGAGAGAGAAACCGGGGAATTATAGACTGGTTAGCCTAACGTCGGTGGTGGGGAAACTGCTGGAGTCAGTTATTAAGGATGTGATAACAGCACATTTGGAAAGCGGTGAAATGATCGGACAAAGTCAGCATGGATTTGTGAAAGGAAAATCATGTCTGACGAATCTCATAGAATTTTTTGAGGATGTAACTAGTAGAGTGGATAGGGGAGAACCAGTGGATGTGGTATATTTGGATTTTCAAAAGGCTTTTGACAAGGTCCCACACAGGAGATTAGTGTGCAAACTTAAAGCACACGGTATTGGGGGTAAGGTATTGGTATGGGTGGAGAATTGGTTAGCAGACAGGAAGCAAAGAGTGGGAATAAACGGGACCTTTTCAGAATGGCAGGTGGTGACCAGTGGGGTACCGCAAGGCTCAGTGCTGGGACCCCAGTTGTTTACAATATATATTAATGACTTGGATGAGGGAATTAAATGCAGTATCTCCAAGTTTGCGGATGACACGAAGCTGGGTGGCAGTGTTAGCAGTGAGGAGGATGCTAAGAGGATGCAGGGTGACTTGGATAGGTTGGGTGAGTGGGCAAACTCATGGCAGATGCAATTTAATCTGGATAAATGTGAAGTTATCCACTTTGGTGGCAAAAATAGGAAAACAGATTATTATCTGAATGGTGGCCGATTAGGAAAAGGGGAGGTGCAACGAGACCTGGGTGTCATTATACACCAGTCATTGGAAGTGGGCATGCAGGTACAGCAGGCGGTGAAAAAGGCGAATGGTATGCTGGCATTTATAGCGAGAGGATTCGAGTACAGGAGCAGGGAGGTACTACTGCAGTTGTACAAGGCCTTGGTGAGACCACACCTGGAGTATTGTGTGCAGTTTTGGTCCCCTAATCTGAGGAAAGATATCCTTGCCATGGAGGGAGTACAAAGAAGGTTCACCAGATTGATTCCTGGGATGGCAGGACTTTCATATGAAGAAAGACTGGATGAACTGGACTTGTACTTGTTGGAATTTAGAAGATTGATGGGGGATCTGATTGAAACGTATAAGATCCTAAAGGGATTGGACAGGTTAGATGCAGGAAGATTGTTCCCGATGTTGGGGAAGTCCAGAACGAGGGGCCACAGTTTGAGGATAGAGGGGAAGCCTTTTAGGACCGAGATTAGGAAAAACTTCTTCACACAGAGAGTGGTGACTCTGTGGAATTCTCTGCCACAGGAAACTGTTGAGGCCAGTTCATTGGCTATATTTAAGAGGGAGTTAGATATGGCCCTTGTGGCTACGGGGGTCAGGGGGTATGGAGGGAAGGCTGGGGCGGGGTTCTGAGTTGGAGGATCACCCATGATCATAATAAATGGTGGTGCAGGCTCGAAGGGCCGAATGGCCTACTCCTGCACCTATTTTCTATGTTTCTATGTTTCTATTCAACCTTTCTCTGTAACTGAGTTTCTCAAGTCCCGGCAACATCCTTGTAAACCTTCTCTGTACTCTTTCAACCTTATTTATATCCTTCCTGTAATTTGGTGACCAAAACTGAACACAATACTTCAGATTCAGCCTCACCAATGCCTTATACAACCTCATCATAACATTCCAGCTCTTATACTCAATACTTTGATTAATAAAGGCCAATGTACCAAAAGCTCTCTTTATGACCCTATCTACTTGTGACGCCACTTTTAGGGAATTTTGTATCTGTATTCCCAGATCTCTCTGTTCTACTGCACTCCTCAGTGCCTTACCATTAACCCTGTATGTTCAACCTTGGTTTGTCCTTCCAACGTGCAATACCTCACACTTGTCTGTATTAAACTCCATCTGACATTTTTCAGCCCATTTTTCCAGCTGGTCCAAGTCCCTCTGCAGGCTCTGAAAACCTTCCTCACTGTCTACTACACCTCCAATCTTTGTATCATCAGCAAATATGCCGATCCAACTTACCACATTATCATCCAGATCATTGATATAGATGACAAATAACAATGGACCCAGCACTGATCCCTGTGGCACACCACTAGTCACAGGCCTCCACTCAGAGAAGCAATTCTCTACCACCACTCTTTGGCTTCTTCCATTGAGCCAATGTCTAATCCAATTTACCACCTCTCCATGTATACCTAGCGACTGAATTTTCCTAACTAACCTCCCATGCGGGACCTTGTCAAAGGCCTTACTGAAATCCATGTAGACAATATCCACTGCCTTCCCTTCATCCACTTTCCTGGTAACATCCTCGAAAAATTCCAATAGATTGGTCAAACATGACCTACCACACACAAAGCCATGTTGACTCTCCCTAATAAGTCCCTGTCTATCCAAATGCTTGTAGATTCTCTCTCTTAGTACACCCTCCAATAACTTACCCACTACCGATGTTAAACTCACCGGCCTATAATTTCCTGGATTACTTTTCGATCCTTTTTTAAACAATGGAACAACATGAGCCAGTCTCCAATCCTCCGGCACCTCACCCATAGACAGCGACATTTTAAATATTTCTGCCAGGGCCCCCGCAATTTCAACACTAGTCTCCTTCAAGGTCCGAGGGAACACCCTGTCAGGTCCTGGGGATTTATCCACTTTAATTTTCCTCAAGACAGCAAGCATCTCCTCTTTTTCAATCTGTACAGTTTCCATGATTTCACTGCTTGATTCCCTCAATTCCATAGACTTCATGCCAGTTTCCTTAGTAAATACAGACGCAAAAAACCTATTTAAGATCTCTCCCACTTCCTTTGGTTCCGCACATAGCTGACCACTTTAATCTTCAAGAGGACCAATTTTATCCCTTACAATCCTTTTGCTCTTAATATACCTGTAAAAGCTCTTTGGATTATCCTTCACTTTGACTGCCAAGGCAACCTCATGTCTTCTTTTAGCCCTCTTGATTACTTTCTTAAGTATTTTCTTGCACTTCTTATATTCCTCAAGCACCTGATTTACTCCCTGTTTCCTACACATTTCATACAACTCCCTCTTCTTCTTTATCAGAGTTGCAATATCTTGCTTGCTATGGTGCAGCTACAAAACTTGGTGAGGGTCATTGGCACATCACTCTGCATTTCAAGGCAGTGGAGCAAGTGACCACCAATGTCCTCTCTGTAAAATCCACCAAAAGGATAAGCAACCAAATTCAGTCTTCTCTCCCAAGCCGAGATCCCTAGCTCTGAGGGCCCAATTACAGGCAATTAGTTCTGCTGGTCCACCTTTGCTTTTCCCAGGCCCTGAAACACATATATCATCCAAATAATGATGTAAGATTCCCAGAGGAAAAGATGTTCTCAAAGCCTTCGAAATGTCACAGTATTCCTGTTGACTCTGTGAATCCCTGGCACATCCCTGCTGAGAGTGGAGGTGGTACATTCAAGACGTCGCAGCCTCTACGCTGTGCCCAGGAAGCACATGGAAGCTGAGCATAAAAGGTAGAAGCATCTCCTCATAAAATGTACCACACTCCACCTCATAAACTAACAAGCTACTACCCCCTCAGTGGAAGAGGGCTCAGTCACTTCGGAATCCAAAGAACAGGAATCATCATGGATTGCAACGGGCTGCTCTTGAAAGTCCTATCCCCTGCTACTGCCAGTAAGTCAAGCTTCTGGATGCTGCAATGGGCTCATTAATCACCAACAAATAAAACTTCATGAAGTTCATCAGTTGTGTTTCTACTGTTTCTACATAGAAACATAGAAAACCTACAGCACAATATAGGCCCTTCGGCCCACAAATCTGTGCCAAATATGTCCTTACCTGAGAAATTACCTAGAGTTACCCATAGCCCTCTATATTTCTAAGCTCTAAGTACCTATCCAGGAGTCTCTTAAAAGACCCTATCATGTCTGCCTCCACCACCGTCACCGGCAGCCCATTCCACACATTCACCACTCTCTGAGTAAAAAATGTACCCCTGATATCTCCTCTGTACCTACTTCCCAGCACCTTAAAACTGTGCCCTCTCGTGCTAGCCATTTCAGCCCTGTGAAAAAGCCTCTGACTATCCACACGATCAATGCCTCTCATCAACTTATACACCTCTACCAGGTCACCTCTCATCCTCCGTCACTCCAAGGAAAAAAGGCTGAGTTCACTCAACCTATTCTCATAAGGCATGCTCCTCAATTCAAGCAACCTTTTCTATGGTTTCCACATCCTTCCTATAGTGAGGCGACCAGAACTGAGTACAGAACTCCAAGTGGGGTCTGACCAGGTTCCTATATAGCTGCAACATTATCTCTCGGCTCTGAAACTCAATCCCATGATTAATGAAGGCCAATACACCGTATGCCTTCTTAGCCACAGAGTCACCCTGTGTAGCAGCTTTGAGTGTCCTATGGACTCAGACCCCAAGATCCCTCTGATCTTCCACACTGCCAAGAGACTTACCATTAATTCTGTCATCATATTTCACCTACCAAAATGAACCACCTCACACTTATCTGGGTTGAACTCTATCTGCTACTTCTCAGCCCAGTTTTGCATCCCATCAATGTCCCGCTGTAACCTCTGACAGCCCTCCACACTATCCACAACACCTCCAACATTTGTGTCATCAGCAAATTTACTAACCCATCTCTCCATTTCTTCATCCAGGTCATTTATAAAAATCACAAAGAGTCGGGGACCGAGAACAGATCACTGAGGCACACCACTGGTCACCGACCTCCATGCAGAACATGGCCTGACTACAACCACACTTTGCCTTCTGTGGGCAAGCCAGTTCTGGATCCACAAAGCAATGTTCCCTTGGATCCCATGCCTCCTTACTTTCTCAACAAGCTTTGCATGGGGTACCTTATCAAATGCCTTGCTGAAATCCATATACACTACATCTACTTCTCTACCTTCATCAATGTATTTAGTCACATCCCCAAAAATTTCAATCAGGCTCGTAAGGCATGACTAGCCTTTCACAAAGCCATGCTGACTATTCCTAATCATCTTATGCCTCTCCAATATTCATAAATCCCATCTCTCAGGATCTTCTCCATCAACCACTGAAGTAAGACGCACTGATCTATAATTTCCTTGGCTAACTCTACTCCCTTTCTTGAATAATAGAACAACATCTACAACCCTCCAATCCTCCAGAACCTCTCCCATCCCCATTGATGATGCGAAGATCATCACTAGAGACCCAGCAATCTCATCCCTCACCTCCCACAGTAGCCTGGCGTACATCTCGTCCAGTCCCGGTGACTTATCCAACTTGATGCTTTCCAGAAGTTTCTGCGCATCCTCTTTCTTAATATCTACATGCTCAAGCTTTTCAGTCCACTGTAAGACATCCCTGCAATCGCCAAGATCCTTTTCTGTAGTGAATACTGAAACAAAGTACTCATTAAGTACCTCTGCTATCTCCTCCAGTTCCATACACATTTTTCCACTGTCGCACTTGATTGGTGCTATTCTCTCACGTCTTATCCTCTTGCTCTTAACATACTTGTAGAATGCCTTGAGGGTTTTCCTTAATCCTGTCCACCACGGCCTTCTCATGGCCCCTTCTGGCTCTCCTAATTTCTTTCTTGAGCTCCTTCCTGCTAGCCTTATAATCTTCAAGCTCTCGATCATTACCTAGCTTTTTGAACCTTTCATAAGCTCTTCTTTTCTTCTTGACTAGATTTACAACAGCCTTTGTACACCATGGTTCCTGTACCCTACCATCCTTTCCCTGTCTCATTGGAACGTACCTGTGCAGAACTCCATGCAAATATGCCCTGAACATTTGCCACCTTTCTGCCGTACATTTCCTTGAGAACATCTGTTCCCAATTTATGCTTCCAAGTTCCTGCCTGATAGCCTCACATTTCCCCTTACTCCAATTGAACGCTGTCCTGTCATGGTCCTGTCCGTGAAGTCTGTATTCCGGTTCACGGTCCGGTCCATCGACCCTTGCTCCAGGTTTTCCTGTCTACCCTGTTTCTGTTCTTGTTGAGTTCTAATTGAGGCAGCTGATGCTCGTTGAGGCTGGCTGCATAAGTACCTTCAGAGACCAGGGCATGGCTGCTGGATTGTTCTTATCCTTGCTCCTTGTACCCCTTCCTCTGCCTTCTGTTTCCTCGCCTGAAGCCTTGCCAGTAACTCTCGCCTCGCCTGAAGTTCTCGTTTTGCCTTGCAATGCCTGAAGCCCTGCCTTTTCTTGCCGGTAACTCTCGCCTCGCCTGAAGTTCTGTCTTGCCTTGCATTGCCTGAAGCCTTGCCTTGTCTTGCTGTTTTGTCCTGGAGCCACCCTGTATCTAGTTCCCTTCCTGTCCCTTGCCTCCTTCGGGTAAGCCAGGCCGTCTTGCCGTTACCTGCGGTTGGTTCTGTCCCTTCCTGTCCCCTGCCTCCATCGGGTAAGCCAGGCCGTCTTGCCGTTACCTGCGGTTGGTTCTGTCCCTTCCTGTCCCTTACCTCCGTCAGGTAAGCCAGGCCATCTTGCCGTTACCTGCGGTTGGTCCTGTCCCTTCCTGTCCCCTGCCTCCATCGGGTAAGCCAGGCCGTATTGCCGTTACCTATGGTTGGTTCTGTCACTTCCTGTCCCTTGCCTCCATCGGGTGGAGATCCAGGCCCTGCCCAGGAGGAGCTTCCAATCTCCTGCCTCCAGCCTCCAGCCTCACCTTGCCTCAAGTCTCCAGTCTCCAGCCTCCTGCCAAGCCTCGCTTCAATTCTCAAGTCTCCAGCCTCCTGCCAAGCCTCACCTCAAGTCTCTAGCCTCTAGCCTGAAGACTCTAGCCTCCTGCCTAGCCTCAAGCCTGAAGACTCCAGCCTCCTGCTTAGCCTCAAGCCTGAAGACTCCAGCCTCCTGCCTAGCCTGAAGTCTGAGGACTCCAGTCTCCTGCCTCCTGCCAAGCTTCGCCTCTAGCCTCTAGCCTCAAGCCTGAAGACTCCAGCCTCGTCCTGCCTGCCAGCCAAGCCTCATCCTTGCCTAGTTCTGGGGTCCGAGCCACAGGCAAGACCCAGGTACTGGGTCCTTGTCCAGTCTCTGGCTCGGAGTCCAAGCCCGGGCTCCTAGCTCTCTTGTCCAGTCCTGTTCCGGGTTCCCGGTTTTCGTGTCCATGTCCTTGCTCTCACCCTGTATCCTAGTCCTGTCCCTAGTACGTCAGTGTCTGTGTCTTGCACTTGGGTCCATTCCCAGCCACCTCCTTATGACATTTCCTAACTTGTCTGTTACTATCCCTCTCCAATGCTATGGTAAAGGAGATAGAATTATGATCACTATCTCCAAAATGCTCTCCCACTGAGAGATCTGACACCTAACCAGGTTCATTTCCCAATACCAGTCCAAAGTTCAGCTTCTCCTCTTGTAGGCTTATCTATATATTGTGACAAGAAACCTTCCTGAACACACCTAACAAACTCCACCCCATCTAAACCCCTCGCTCTAGGGACATGCCAATCGATATTTAGGAAATTAATATCTCCCACCACAACAACTCTGTTATTATTACACCTTTCCAGAATCTGTCTTCCTATCTGCTCCTTGATATCCCTGTTACTATTGGGTGGTCTATAAAAAAACATCCAGTAGAGTTATTGACCCCTTCCTGTTTCTAATCTCCACCCACAGAGGCTCCGTGGACAACCCTCCATGACATCCACCTTTTCTACAGCTGTGACACTATCTCTGATCAACAGTGCCACGCCCCCACCTCTTTTGCTTCCCTCCCTGTCCTTTCTGAAACATCTAAAGTCTGGCACTCGAAGTAACCATTCCTGCCACTGAGCCATCCAAGTCTCTGTAATGGCCACAACATCATAGCTCCAAGTGCTGATCCACGCTCTAAGCTCATCCGCTTTGTTCATTATACTCCTCGCATTAAAATAGACAAACCTTCAGTCTGAGCGCATCCCTACTATATCACCTGCCTATCCTCCCTCTCACACTGTCTCCAAGCTCTCTCTGTTTGTGAGCCAACTGCCTCTTCCTCTGTTCTGTGTCTTTTTACTTCCAGTTTATTCTTGTAAGCACACATGAAACCCCATTTTTGCTGGGCATCTCTGGGAATAGGGCTTGTTAGCCCTTCGCTAACAGCCACTGGACTCCGTGGTGAGGAAACCACCTTTCTCAGACTCCGTACATCTAAGGCGTTTACAACTTGGGTCCCACCAAACCTGTGAGGTTGGAATGTCTTGCCCACCCAGACTCTGGTTTGTGTGAATGCTGTGTGATTTACTGCCTCCTGCAATCACCCGTCAGCAAGAAATAACAGATTGTACACTGCATACCATTATAAAGAAAGTATATTTAAGAATGTTAATTTAAACAGTTAATAAAGATGAGAGAGGAAAAAAAACCCAAAAAGAGCCCATTATAATTAAACAGTCACATGTGCACAGGTGGAGCTCAAATCTTCCAGAAGCCATTGTTTTCCATGTACTTATTGCACCAACTCCTATTCACCGCTTCACAGTCAATTTTCCCCTCTTGGACTTCATTGGATCACATGTTTCTGCCAGATCGAATCCTATGGCCAGTTCTCTCAAGCTCCTTCTCTTTCCATCTCCCACCATAAAAAGACCTTGACCCACACCAGTGTCTGTCACAAAAGCTGTTTCCCCCCAATATTCTCTAGAACCTCCCAGTTCCACCCTCCTGATTGGATGACACATGCATTCCTAAGCATGCCCTGTCTTTAACGATAACCAAAATTCTTCCAGCAGAACACATTGCTTTATAGAATACCCATTACTACATCATTAGTCATAGTCATAGTCATACTTTATTGATCCCGAGGGAAATTGGTTTTCGTTACAGTTGCACCACAAATAATTAAATAGTAATATGTAAATTATGCCAGGAAATAAGTCCAGGACCAGCCTATTGGCTCAGGGTCAGATACTTGAATCCTCTCGCTATAAATGCCAGCATACCATTCGCCTTTTTCACCGCCTGCTGTACCTGCATGCCCACTTTCAATGACTGGTGTATAATGACACCCAGGTCTCGTTGCACCTCCCCTTTTCCTAATCGGCCACCATCTGACCCTCCAAGGGAGGAGTTGTAAAGTTTGATGGCCACAGGCAGGTATGACTTCCTATGATGCTCAGTGCTGCATCTCAGTGGAATGAGTCTCTGGCTGAATGTACTCCTGTGCCCAACCAGTACATGGATGGGAGACATTGTCCAAGTTGGCACACAACTTGGACAGCATCCTCTTTTCAGACACCACCGTCAGAGAGTCCAGTTCCATCCCCACAACATCACCGGCCTTACGAATGAATTAGCAGTAAATATTGTTACACACTGACAGCAGAACTATTTATGTTTCATGTTCTATTTATGTGTACTATATTATATTAAATGTAAGGTGATTGGTTGAAAGTATGGAGGGATGTCAGAAGTAAGCTTTTTTACACAGCAAGTGATGGGTGCATGGAACGGGTTGTTGGGGATGGTGGTAGAGGCAGATAATTGGGCCACTTAAGAAACTCATAGATAGGCACATGGATGAATGAAATATGAAGGGCTATATAGGAGGGAAATGTTAGTTTGATCTTAGAGTAGGTTAAAAGTTTGGCACAACACCATGGGTTGAAAAGCCTGTAGTGTGCTGTCGTGTTCTATGCTCTATGAACTGAATCAAACTTAATCAGACTTAATTATAATTAGTGGATAATTTCTGGACTGCCAAAGATGTCTTAAGATTAAATTAAAGATCAAAGATCAAATTATTATCTGAATGGTGGCCGATTAGGAAAAGGGGAGGTGCAACGAGACCTGGGTGTCATTATACACCAGTCATTGAAAGTGGGCATGCAGGTACAGCAGGCGGTGAAAAAGGCGAATGGTATGCTGGCATTTATAGCGAGAGGATTCAAGTACAGGAGCAGGGAGGTACTACTGCAGTTGTACAAGGCCTTGGTGAGACCACACCTGGAGTATTGTGTGCAGTTTTGGTCCCCTAATCTGAGGAAAGACATCCTTGCCATAGAGGGAGTACAAAGAAGGTTCACCAGATTGATTCCTGGGATGGCAGGACTTTCATATGAAGAAAGACTGGATGAACTGGGCTTGTACTCGTTGGAATTTAGAAGATTGAGGGGGGATCTGATTGAAACGTATAAAATCCTAAAGGGATTGGACAGGCTAGATGCAGGAAGATTGTTCCCGATGTTGGGGAAGTCCAGAATGAGGGGTCACAGTTTGAGGATAAAGGGGAAGCCTTTTAGGACCGAGATTATGAAAAACTTCTTCACACAGAGAGTGGTGAATCTGTGGAATTCTCTGCCACAGGAAACAGTTGAGGCCAGTTCATTGGCTATATTTAAGAGGGAGTTACATATGGCCCTTGTGGCTACGGGGATCAGAGGGTATGGAGGGAAGGCTGGTGCAGGGTTCTGAGTTGGATGATCAGCCATGATCATAATAAATGGCGGTGCAGGCTTGAAGGGCCGAATGGCCTACTCCTGCACCTTTTTTGTATGTTTCTTTGTTTCTATTACACTGGATACGATATCAGCAGAGTGAATATCCGAAAAAGTTATTTTCGTATTGTCATGATAACCAAGTAATTATTAGACAAGTCACTGGTGTACAACATTTGTCTATAAGTAAAATGCATTCTTTTGTCATCGGTGATTTAAAAATGCTCCATTTATTTAACTTGAGGTAGATTGGCTCATGTGTAAATACTGACAGTGCTGGGCATGGACCTTTGCTTTCCAGTTGACAAACCACAGTATCTGTGACACCCTTCCACCTATCAGTAACGTGACAACAGGAACCAATGAGCTGGGGTTCTCTTCCTACAGGAGGGGTGAAAACAGATTAGATGGTTCTTTTCCAATGGATTTGGGAAAATACTTGAGGAGAAACAATTTAGTGCTTGTAAAGGTGAGGAGAATAGAATGAATCAGATAGAACATTAAACTTTCAGAGAACTGGAAGAGGTGCTATGTGCAAAGTGGCTGTCCACTGAGACCCTGTGTTCAACAGTGAGAAACAGAATCATTCTGCAGTAATGGCTTTTCCCTTTCCTTTGATTCAATCTGAGGTTAGTTCAGATATCACACTGTGGCAATCAAAAACCAAAACATTGCAGATGCTGGAAATCTGCAGTGAAAATGAAAAGAATGAAGAAGAACTCAACAGGTCTGGAAGCATCTATGGAACAAGAAACATAATTCATTCTTCAGGCTGATGTTATTAGAACAAGGAAAAGTTTGCTCCTGTTTTCCCTGCCTCTCCTCCATTTGTCTGCATTTAAAATTCATTTTACTTCTAAGTTTTCCCAATTCTTCTGCGGAGAGTTGTAAAATTAGTCAGCTCTATCATGGGTACTAGCCCCTATAGTATCCAAGACATCTTCAAGGAGCAGTGTCTCAAAAAGGCAGCGTCCATCATTAAGGAACCCCATTACCCAGAACATACCCTGTTCTCACTGTTACCATCAGGAAGGAGGTACAGAAACCTGAAGGCACACACTCAGTGATTCAGGAACAGCTTCTTCCCCTCTACCATCCAATTTCTGAATGGACATTGAGCCCATGAACACTGCCTCATTACTGTTCTATTTCTGTTTTTGTACAACTTATTTAATTTAACTACTCGAATTACATGTATGTATTTATTGTAATTCAGCTTTTTTTTCTATTATCATGTATTGTAATGTGCTGCTGCTGCAAAGTTAACAAATTTCACAACATACGCCAGTGATATTAAACCTGATTCTGATTCTTGACTTTAAGAATTAAGTGAATTGCCCTCTCTACAGATGCTGCTTGATCTACTGAGTATATCTACAAATTTCTGTTTTTAATAGCAATGTCTTGAACCACAGTCCAGCAACTTTGAGAGTCCAGTCTAAAGATAGTCACAGCCACTGGTGACCCAGATGTCCAGCATTCCCTATTGAACACATGGAACCAGACACTCTCTTTTGCTGATTCAGGGAATTACAGAAATGAATGAATAATAAATTAAAGGTTAAAACATAATATTTTACCCAATGCTCTAATTAATTATTCAAAAAAGCTACTTATAGATCAGCAAAATTCCATATCATTTATAGTTCCAGAATCAGAATCAGGTTTAATATCACTGGCATATGTTCATGAAATTTGTTGTTTTGCCACAGGAGTACATTGAAATACATACATAATAATTAAAATCTATAAATTTCAATAATTAGATATAAAAAGTAAGTTAAATGTTGTGCAAAGAGAGAGGAAAGAAATACTTAGATAATGTTTACGGATTCATTGTCCATTCAGAAATCTAATGGCGGAGGGGAAGAAGCTGTTCCTGAAATGTTGAATGTGTGTCTTCAGGCTCCTGTACCTCCTCCTCCTCAATGGTAACAAGGAGAAGAGGGCATGTCCTGGGTGAAGGGGGTCCTTAATGATGGATGCTGCTTTTTTGAGTCATCACATTTATCCAGATAATTGTCCTGGATGCTGGGGAGACTAGTGCCGATGATGGAGCTGGCTGAGTTCAGATTAGATTAGATTCAACTTTATTGTCATTGTGCCGAGTACAGATACAAAACCAATGAAATGCAACTAGCATCTGACCAGAAGTGCAAAAGAATAGTATTATTTACAAAATAACTGCGAATAAAAAGTAAGTGCTACAGTATACAAATATAAAAGTACTGAGACAGTCCAATATGGGTGCAATACTACTTAGCACTGTGATGTGAGGTTCAGCAGGGTCACAGCCTCACTGTGCAGAAAGCAGAACTTTCTGCAGCTTTTTCCGATCCTGTGCAGTGGCCCCTCCATACCAGACAGTGATGCAACTGTTTAGAATGCTCTCCATGGTGCATCTGTAGAAATTTGCAAGTGTGACATAGCAATGTCTTTGGTGACATAACAATTCTCCTCAAGGGGAGGGGGAATATCGACTCAGACCATGAGAGGCCTGCATTGGACATTTTCATGCCTTACAAGGTGCATATTGGAAGTCTGTGTGGGGCGCCACTCCTTGCACAGACACTAGAGCAATGTGTGATTAAGTGCCTTGCTCAAGGACATGAACACGCTGCCACAGCTGAGGCTCAAACCAGCGACCTTCAAATCACTAGACGAACGCCTTAACTACTTGGCCACATGCCCAACACAAACCCCTAATGAAATATACCCACTGTCATGCTTTCCTTGAAATTGTATTAATATATTAATATTAATATGTTGAGGATAGATCCTCAGAAATTTCGACACCCAGAAACTTAAAATTGTTCATCCTTTCCACTTCTGATCCCTTGATGAGGACTGGTATGTGTTGCCTTGACTTCCCATTCCTGAAGTCCACAATCAATTCCTTGGTCTTACTGAAACTGAGTGCAAGGTTGTTGCTGTGACACCACTCAACCAGCTGACCTATCTCACTCCTGTACACCTCCTCATCATCACCATTTGAAATTACTCCAAAAATAGTTGTATCATCAGCAACTTTATAAATGGTATTTGAGCTGTGCCTAGCCACACAATTGTGGGTGTAGTGAGAGTAGGGCAATGGAGTAAGCACGTATCCTTGAGGTACAGGAAATTATAGACCAGCGAGACTTACTTCAGTGGTTGTTAAGTTGATGGAGAAGATCCTGAGAGGCAGGATTTATGAACATTTGGAGAGGCATAATATGATTAGAAATAGTCAGCATGGCTTTGTCAAAAACAGGTCGTGTCTTATGAGCCTGATTGAATTTTTTGAGGATGTGACTAAACACATTGATGAAGGTAGAGTAGTAAATGTAGTGTAGATGGATAGATAGATAGATATACTTTATTGATCCCGAGGGAAATTGGGTTTCGTTACAGCTGCACCAACCAAGAATAGAGCATAAATATAGCAATACAAAAACCACAAACAATCAAACAACAAAATGCAAACTATGCCAGATGGAAAATAAATCCAGGACCAGAAATAAGGATTTTAGCAAAGCATTTGACAAGGTACCCCATGCAAGGCTTATTGAGAAAGTAAGGAGGCATGGGGTCCAAGGAGACATTACTTTGTGAATCCAGAATTGGCTTGCCCACAGAAGACAAAGAGTGGTTGTAGACAGGTCATATTCTGCATGGAGGTCGGTGACCAGTGGTGTGCCTCAGGGATCTGTTCTGGGATCCCTACTCTTTGTGATTTTTATAAATGACCTGGATGAAAAAGTGGAGGGACGGGTTAGTAAATTTGCTGATGACACAAAGATTGGAGGTGTTATGGATAGTGTGGAAGGCTGTCAGAGGTTACAGTGGGATATTGATAAGATGCAAAACTGGGCTGAGAAGTGGCAGATGGAGTTCTACCCAGATAAGTGTGAGGATGTTCATTTTGGTAGGTCAAATATGATGGCAGAATATAGTATTCATGGTAAGACTCTTGGCAGTGTGGAGGATCAGAGGGATCTTGGGGTCCGAGTCCATAGGACGCTCAAAGCCCGTAATGCAAAATATCAGACAGTACACCATATGCAATTAAATGATAGATTTTATGAATCTTAATCTGAATATAGGGTTAGTAATGAAAATAAACCAAAAAAAAGGGCCCAAAGTCAAATCAAAATCACATTGGAGTTCACATAGTAATTCTTCCACCATCGCTCTCCTCTGAATGCCACCGACCTTCGGCCCCTCAGATCCCAGTCCATTCCATCTGTTGGTGTACCAGCTCTCTCCACATGCATCGTCCCTCTTCATCTCTCCTCAACAAAAGACTGTGAACAAAACATTTTCCCAGACTCACAAGACACAGCAACAATCTCTTATTGGCTAACATGCATCCCATTATCTCCAGCCATAACCCAAACATTGCTGCTACAGAGAAACTGTTACCTCAGTAGGGAACATTACAAAGAAGCCATTACATTAGCAGTGAAACCATACAGCGCGTTAAAATGACAAGGAGGAAAATATTTAGAGAATTTGAAAGAGAATTTCTTCACACAAAGTGTGGTTGGAATCTGGAACATACTGCCTAAGTGTACAGTGGAGGCAAGCACACTCATGACATTTAAGAAGCATGTGGCCCAGCACTGGAGTCACCAAGGCAAAGTTGTCTGGGGATGGAGTGCAGGTAAACGGCATTAACACAGACTGGTACTTGGACAGTTGCTATGGATACAATGGATGTAAGGGCCTGTTTCTGTGCTGAGATGCCCAGTGTGGGGTTGGAGGGAAATGGAAAGAATGGAGGAATGTTGTCCAGAAACCCAGAAGGACATTCTTGCTTTGAAAATACTGCCATCAATTTAATGCTATATCTAACAAACAACATTGCTGAGAACATCCCCTCAGTGCTGAACTTAAGTGTTATCATGGGTGTTATACTTAAATTGTTAGTCAAGCTTGTTCAAAGGAGAGAATATCAGAATCACCTAAGACTGACCCCCAAAGGACAATACTATACTCAGTTGCCACTTCATTAGCTACATCTAACCAGCCAATCATGTAGCAGTAACTCAATGCGTAAAGGCATGCAGGTAAGGTCAAAAGGTTTAGTTGTTCAGACCAAAGATCATAATGAGGAAGAAATGTGATCTAAGTGACTTTGATTGTGGAATGATTATTGGTACCAGATGGGGCAGTTTGAGTATCTCAGAAACTGCGGATCTCCTGGAATTTTCATGCACAACAGTCTTTAGAGTTCACAGACAATGGTGTGAAAAGCAAAACAAAAAAAAAAATCCAGTGAGCAGCTGTTTTGAGGGCAAAAATGCCTTGTTAATGAGAGAAGTCAGAGGATAATGGCCAGACTGGTTGAAGCTGACAGGAAAGTGACAGTTAACTCAAATATCCATGTGTTACACCAGTTGTGTGCAGAATAATGTGTCTGAACACACAACACATTGAACCTTAAAGAGGATAGGTTACAGCTCAGACCATGGACATACACTCATTGACCACTTTATAAGGTGCAGGAGTTGCCTAATAAACTGCCTTCTGAGAGTATATTAATAAGACATTTGGGTTTGAGGGCCGATGTTCTTGTTGCCATTTGTATGGGGGGGGGGGTTCAGGGGATAATGTTCTTGTTCTGTTTTGTGTGGGGGGAGGACCAAAAGCCCATAAGATATAGGAGCAGAAGTAGGCCATTCATCCCATCGAGTGTGGTCTGCCATTCAATCATGGGCTGATACACTTCGTCCAGTCATTCCCACTCCTTTGCTTCTCCCCAGACCCTTTGATGCCCTGGCTAATCAAGAATCTATCTATCTCTGCCTTAAATGCACCCAATCACTTGGCCTCCACAGCTGCTCGTGGCAGCAAATTCCACAGAGTTACCACCTTCTGACTAAAGTAATTTCTTCGCATCTCTGTTCTAAATGAATGTCCTTCAATTCTGAAGTCGTGCCTTCCTGTCCTAGAATCCCCTACCATGGGAAATAACTTTGCCATATCTAATCTGTTCAGGCCTTTTAACATTCAAAGTGTTTCTATGAGATCCCACCTCATTCTCCTGAACTCCAGGGAATACAGTCCAAGAGCTGCCAAATGTTCCTTCTGTGGTAACCCTTTCATTCCTGGAATCATTTTCGTGACTCTTCTCTGAACCTTCTCCAGTGTCAAATAAGGAGCCCAAAACTGCACACAATACTCCAAGTGCGGTCTCATGAGTGCCTTATAGAGCTTCAACGTCACAGTCCAGCTCTTATATTCTATACCTCGAGAAATGAATGCCAAATAAGATTTGGGGTTGATGTTGTTCTTCTGTTTTGTCTGGGGGAGGGGGATTTTGGGATGATGTCGTTTTTCCATTTTGGGTGGGGAAGGGGGTTTTGTGTCGATGTTTTTCCGTTTTGTGTGGGGGGAGAGGAGGGTGTTTTGGGATGATGTTGTTTTTCCATTTTGTCTGGGGGAGGGGGTTTTGGCTGGATGTTGTTTTTCTGCTTGGGGGTATTTGGGTCGATGTTGTTTTTCCATTTTGTGTGTAGGGGGGTTTTGGGAGTGAATGTTCTTTTTCCGTTTTGTCTGGGGGAGGGGGTTTGGGTCGATGTTGTTTTTCTGCTTTGTCTGGGGGGGATTTGGGTCGATATTGTTTTTCCGTTTTGTGTTGGGGGGAGGTTTTGGGTCAATGTTGTTTTTCCGTTTTGTCTGGGGGAGGGGGGATTTGGGTTGATGTTGTTTTTCCGTTTTGTGTGGGGTGGGGATTTTGGGTCAATGTTTTTCTGTTTTGTGTGGGAGGGGAGGGTTTGGGTTGATGTTGTTTTTCCGTTTTGTGTTGGGGAGGGGGTTTTGGGTCAATCTTGCTTTTCCATTTTGTCTGGGGATTGGTTTGGGGGTCGATGTTGTTTTCCTGTTTTGTGTGTGGGGGTGTTTGGGGTTCGATTCTGGATTTCTGTTTTGTGTGGGGAGATGTGGGGTTGGGGTTTTGGGGTCGATGATCGGGTTGTCTTTTTGTGTGTGGGGGGGTGTTTGATATTTCTCTCCGAACATCTTTCATGTTGTTTCTTTGTTCTGTGGCTATCTGGAGAAGATGAATCTCAGAGTTGTATGTATATGGATACATATATTGATTACAAAACGAATCGTTCTGAACCTTTGAATGCTGATACAGAATTCCATTCAGCATCACAAGCATACAACTGAAAGACCTTGGTAAAAACGGTTTAAAACATCTACTTCTCTGGAGTTGTCAGCAGACATTACAGCCCATGTACTCCTTGAGTGAAATCGACAGGAAAGCTTTGAAGTCTGAGACTACCCAAGGCACGAACAATGATCAGGGGATGCCAGGCATGGCAGGGGACAGGAGATGGCAATGGCATGAATGCCTACATTGAAAATCTATAGACTGCTTTCACTGGCCACAATTGTGTAAGACACTAAACACTGAATTTTATATAGTTTATGTCAAATGTTCCAAGCCTTTTTTTAAACTATTTAATTACACTCAGCACGTTGTGTGGCTTCAATGACTAAACTCCACATTTACTTATTACTTCAATCCATCATCTTCATTTTGCAACTTCTCATTTACAGTTTCTGTTAACTAATTAAGTTTTGTAATCTCAACAGCTGCACCCAATTGCATTTGGTCAATAAGAGCTACCAATGAATAGTTTTCCAATTAACTAAATCGTATTGCATTCGTTAGGAACTGAGGTAGTAGAATACAGGGATTTTACAATGCGTAGGCACTATGGTTTACAACGGGCAACAGATTTCTCAGGCTACCACCTACTTAAGGTTTAATTGTTACACAGGGAAAGTTATCCATTCAGGAAATGATTATCTGTAGGTAGAATTAGAGGGTGTGGGAGTACAGAGACAGATTGTGAATGTGCGTAGAGTCAGTGGTGAAAAGCTGCAACAATTTCAGTGCAAAAAGACAAGGTAGTGTGCAAGCACAGAATTTATTTGTAAGTACCATTTTTGCCACCGTAGATGCTCCCTCTGTTTTGCAGGTGAACACTGCTGAGATAGCCAGGGATCTCAGCGGGAGCACACAGCAGCCAGAACTATCTAGGATGCGGTTACTGCATGGACTTGCTGGAGTTTGGAAGAATGAGGGGGAACCTCACTGAAATCTATTGAATATTGAAAGGCCTAGATAGAGTGGATGTAGAGGGAATGGGTTCTATAGTCGAGAGGTCTAGGACCAGAGGGCACAGCCTTAGAATAGAACAGAGAAGAGGAGGAATTGGATTCACTCCAATTTGCCTACCAGTACAACAGATCCACAGCAGATGCCATCTCACTGGCTCTTCACTCAACCCTGGAACATCTGAACAGTAAAGGTGCCTACATCAGGATACTCTTTATTGATGACAACTTGGCATTCAATACTATCATCCCCTCAAAACTAATCATTAAGGGCCTCGTCCTCAATACCCCTTTGTGCAATTGGATCTTTGATTTCCTCACCTGAAGACCCCAAGCAGTTCAGATTGACAATGACATCTCCTCCACAATCTACCACAGGTACACCATGAGGCTTTGTGCTTAGCCCGCTGCTCTATCGCTTTACACTCATGACTGTGTGGATCTGGCTGAGTGGTGTTATAACAACAGCCTCTTACTCAATGTCATCAAGACCAAGGAGCTGATTACTGACTTCAGGAAGAGGAAACCATAGGTCCATGAGCCAGTGCTCATTGAAGGATCAGAGGTGGAGAGGGTCAGCAACTTTAAATCCCTCGGTATCATCATCTCAGAAGATATGTCCTGGGCCCAGCACATAAATGCAATTAGAATGTGTGGCCACTGGGAGATCCTGCTTTCTCTGGCGGACAGAGTGTAGGTGTTCAGCAAAGCAGTCTCCCAGTCTGCGTCGGGTCTCGCCAATATATAAAAGGCCACATTGGGAGCACCGGATGCAGTATATCACACCAGCTGACTCACAAGTGAAGTGTGGCCACACATTTTAATTCCACATCCCATTCCCATTCTGACATGTCTATCCACGGCCTCCTCTACTGTAAAGATGAAGCCACACTCAGGTTGGAGGAACAACACCTTATATTCTGTCTGGGTAGCCTCCAACCTGATGGCATGAACATCGACTTCTCTAACTTCTGCTAATGCCCCACCTCCCCCTTGTACCTCATCTGTTACTTATTTTTATACACACATTCTTTCTCTCACTCTCCTTTTTCTCCCTCTGTCCCTCTGAATATACCCCTTGCCCATCCTCTGGGTTCCCCCCAACCTTGTCTTTTTCCCGGACCTCCTGTCCCATGATCCTCTCGTATCCCTTTTGCCAATCACCTGTCCAGCTCTTGGCTCCATCCCTCCCCCTCCTGTCTTCTCCTATCATTTTGGATCTCCCCCTCCCCCTCCAACTTTCAAATCTCTTACTCACTCTTCCTTCAGTTAGTCCTGACGAAGGGTCTCAGCCCGAAACGTCGACTGCACCTCTTCCTAGAGATGCTGCCTGGCCTGCTGCGTTCACCAGCAACTTTGATGTGTGTTGCTTGAATTTCTAGCATCTGCAGAATTCCTGTTATTTGCGTTTTTAAAATCAATCTGGCGAACCTTCTTTGTACTCCCTCTATGGCAAGGATGTCTTTCCTCAGATTAGGGGACCAAAACTGCACACAATACTCCAGGTGTGGTCTCACCAAGGCCTTGTACAACTGCAGTGGTACCTCCCTGCTCCTGTACTCGAATCCTCTCGCTATAAATGCCAGCATACCATTCGCCTTTTTCACCGCCTGCTGTACCTGCATGCCCACTTTCAATGACTGGTGTATAATGACACCCAGGTCTCGTTGCACCTCCCCTTTTCCTAATCGGCCACCATTCAGATAATAATCTGTTTTCCTGTTTTTGCCACCAAAGTGGATAACTTCACATTTATCCACATTAAATTGCATCTGCCATGAATTTGCCCACTCACCTAACATATCCAAGTCACCCTGCATCCTCTTAGCATCCTCCTCACAGCTAACACTGCTGCCCAGCTTCGTGTCATCCGCAAACTTGGAGATGCTGCATTTAATTCCCTCATCCAAGTCATTAATATATATTGTAAACAACTGGGGTCCCAGCACTGAGCCTTGCGGTACCCCACTAGTCACTGCCTGCCATTCTGAAAAGGTCCCGTTTATTCCCACTCTTTGCTTCCTGTCTGCAAACCAATTCTCTAACCACATCAATACCTTACCCCCAATACCATGTGCTTTAAGTTTGCACACTAATCTCCTGTGTGGGATCTTGTCAAAAGCCTTTTGAAAATCCATATATACCACATCCATTGGTTCTCCCCTATCCACTCTACTAGTTACATCCTCAAAAAATTCTATGAGATTCGTCAGACATGATTTTCCTTTCACAAATCCATGCTGACTTAGTCCGATGATTTCACCACTTTCCAAATGTGCAGTTATCACATCTTTGATAACTGACTCTAGCAGTTTCCCCACCACCAATGTTAGGCTAGAGGAGATTCACCAGGATGTTGCCTGGGACGAAGCATTTTCATTATGAGGACAGACTCCTCAGAGTGGAGGAGGTTAAGAGGTGACATGGTTGAGGTACATAAAATTATGAAGGCTATAGGTCAGATAGACTGGAAGAATTCTTTCCTCTGATTAAAATCTTGACGACATAGGTTTAGGATGAGCGACTTAGAGGTGATCTGAGAGGGGCCTCTTACAGGAAGTAGTCAGTTCCTGAAATGAATTTGTCATGGTCCGGTCCGTGAAGTCCGTATTCCAGGTTTTCCGGTTTTCCCTTGTCCTGTTGTGTGCCTTAATTGAGGCACATGATTCTCATTTTGGGCTGGCTACATAAATAGCTCCTGGGTTAAGCTTCATTTGCTGGACTGTTCCCTTCCCTCTCCCCCTCCCCTTCCCCCTCCTCCTCCTTCTTCTCCCCTCTTCTTCTCCCCATCCTTCTTCTCCTCCTCCTTCTTCTCTCCTTCCCTCTCCCCTTCCCTTCCTTCTGAAGTCTTTGCCTGAAGCCTTGCCTGCAACCTCGCCTGTATCACTGTCAAGTTCTACTGCCGGAGCAAGACCAGAGCCTGTCTGTGTCTAGATAAGGAACTGTCTATCATTGTTTGGAACTGTCTCTGTGTCCACGCCTTTGCTTGGTAGATCCGGCCGTTTGCTGCTACCTTGTGTTGGGAACCGTCTCTGTGTCCACACCTTTGCTAGGTAGGTCCAGCCGTTTGCCGCTACCTTGTGTTGAGAAATGTCTCGTAGTGTTCAGTGTTCTGTGTATGAGTCCTGGCCCTACGTCCTGTTCCCAAGGAGGGGTCCAGGCTCTGTGTTCTGTGTATGAGTCCTGGCCCTAGATACTATTCCTAAGGAGGGGTCTGGGCTCTGTGTTCCATGTTCCTGTCTCTCAAGTTCAAGGCTCCATGTTCCCATGCTCTAGACCAAGGATCTGAGCATCCAGTCCTCGGCCAAGTCTCTGAGTTCCTGTTCTGCCAAGACCAAGACAAGGCTTCATGTTCTTGCCCAGCCCAGGAGTACCTCGTCCTGCCCAGGAAGGCCTCGAAGAACCCAAGTCATGTCCAGTCCTGTAGCCACATCATGTCCTCGCCTAGTTCCAGGGTCCGAGCCCAAGTCAAGACCCAGGTTCTGGGTCCTTGTCCAGTCTCTGGCTCGGAGTCCAAGCCCAGGCTCCTAGTTCCCAGTTCCTTGTCCTGGTCCCGCTTTCCTAGCCAAAATCCTAGCCGAAGTCTGCATTCCTGTCCCTTCTCCTAGTCTGTGTCCTGTCATGTCCCTAATCCTAGTACTTCAGTGTCTGTGTCTTGCACTTGAGTCCACTCCCAGTGCCCCGCCATGACAGAACTGCCTGCAAGAGTGGTGGAAGCTGAGTGATAGCAGTATTTAATCACCTAGATATTTAAATCTATGGGCCTAGTGCTGGAAGATCAGATTAATATAATCACTATTTGGCTTGGATGTGGTGGGACGAATGGCCCGTTCACATACTGTATGACTCAAATATTAGAGCCATAGAGTCATTCACAAGACTATGCAGGTTGTGGGTAACATCATGGCAAAAAAAGGAGATATAGGATAATTGGGTCATTTTTGGATTGCTAATCAGCTACAGGGATCACTTTTGATGTCTGAACTATTAATAATCTATATGACTGACTTGGATGAAGGGACCACATGCACTGTAGCTAGACTTGCTGATGACATGTAGGTAGGTTAGGATACTGTAAGGAGGGCACAAAGACCCTGCAGAGAGGTATAAATAGGTTAAGTGAGTGGATATGAAGTGGACAATGGAGATACCATGGGAAAATGTGAAGGGAAGAATAAAAAAAGACATTATTATGTAAACAGAGTGAGACTACCAAATACTGTGGTACAATGGGATGCAAGGTTTGCACACAGGTATGGCAACAGGCAACAAAGGCAAATGGAATATGCGTCTTCATAGCAAAGGGCAGGGAGTATACATGTGGAAGTGTTTGGAAGCAACTTTGCAGAGCACTGGGGAGCCCACATCTGGAGCACAGTACATTCTGTTAGTCTCTGTGTTTACTGAAGGAGTGGTTGTATCAGAGGCAGTGCAGAGAAGGGTCACTTTGTTAATTCTCAAAGAAAGAAAGTCTGAGTGATTGAGTCTGCACTCATTGGTGATCTTATTGGAGCATCCAACATTCTGAGGGGATTGACAGAGTGGATGTTGAGTGATTGTTTCCCCGAGTAGGGGTATCTAGAACTAGGGACATAGTTTCAGAATAAGGCATCATCCATCTCAGATGGAGATGGGGAGGAATTTCTCCCCTCGTCTTCAGAATTCTCTCCCTTTGAGAGCTGGGGAAGTGGAGTCAATATCCACTGAAAGGCACTTAAGGTACAGGCAGGAATGGGCGAGAATGGAAAATGGTGTTGAGGCCAGGGCATTATCAGCCATGATCTGAATGAAAGGATGGATGGGCCGAGTGGCTGATTCCTAACCCTAGTTCTTAACTCTTTGCATAACTTTGAACTTCATTCCCAGCACCAACCTTCATTGCAATATTTACTAACTGCTGATAATTTGGTAATTTCATAACAATATCAAAGATCTCGACCATATTGCTGCCTCAAATCAGAATAGATTATTCCATAATTTTTTTGTTATAAAATTGCGATCAACTGGAAATTATTTCTTCTAGATATGTGTCTTGTCTGTAAGCAAAACACTCTAGCAATTACTGAGCTGAACTGAAATGCTGCAACAAAGATTAAATGTAATTTTCCTCAAGGGAATTGATAGTGTACATTCCGAAACATCCTGACAAATACATTATCAGCTTTGCCCTTGATGAACAGCAGCAAATGTTAGAAAGCGGCTGCCGCTCAGCACCATGGACAGCAGCTGGAAGCCTCGCATCCACAATGTGTCAGTACTGTAGAGCGTGACATTGCAGAACTTGGCAACTTTGCAGGGTGGGGCCACTACCTGTCACATTTTCTCATGCACCACCCATTGCTTGAGGAGGTTTTAGCATTTGCAGATCGGTGTGTCACCGACTTTTCAGAACATGAAGTGGATCCATGTGTAAAACTCAATGAAATTAGGGGCAGATATTTATTACAGCAGTGTTTCCCAACCTTTTTTAGCCCAACACCCCCCAAAGCACTTTCAGACTTGCCAATATCCACCCCCAACCCCCCCCCCCCCAGCACATTCATACTTGCCATTGCCCATCTTAGGCACAGTATACTTTCTGGCACTCCCATAGAGTTAAAGCATGTCTACCATATGCTAACATGAGAAAAATGATTCTGCTTTATATTTTTATTTGTCTTTAAACCCAGCTTGCACAATACCTGTGCGCTGTATAGCAGCTTTGATATCAACGTGATCCTTCAGTTTGATAGTTTTTAGCAAGAATTGAAATATCTGGTTCAAGTTGTGACAGCAAAAGTCTTAAGTCCCCACATGTAACAACGTCCAAGCAGTTCCTGTTTTTGTGAGAATGTGGTCCACTGAACTGAAGCCTCTTTCAACGAGGTAGGAGGATGAAAATGCAATGAAGAGCAGTTTGGCTCTTCTCCAAAAACAGGAAACTTTGCATGACAGAGAAGCCACATATCATAAAAAGAAGCATTTTTGCTTCTTCCTCATTCTGAATTTTGATGATTTCTTCTTGAAAACTCTCTTCCTGTTCTTCCTTGCAAAGAAATGGGTTAATTATCGAGCAACATACATCAAAGTTGCTGGTGAACGCAGCAGGCCAAGCAGCATCTATAGGAAGAGGCGCAGTCGACGTTTCAGGCCGAGACCCTTCGTCAGGACTAACTGAAGGAAGAGTGAGTAAGGGATTTGAAAGCTGGAGGGGGAGGGGGAGATGCAAAATGATAGGAGAAGACAGGAGGGGGAGGGATAGAGCCGAGAGCTGGACAGGTGATAGGCAAAAGGGGATACGAGAGGATCATGGGACAGGAGGCCTAGGGAGAAAGACTGCGCCTCTTCCTATAGATGCTGCTTGGCCTGCTGCGTTCACCAGCAACTTTGATGTATGTTGCTTGAATTTCCAGCATCTGCAGAATTCCTGTTGTTTACGGTTAATTATCGAGAATGGAATTTCCAGATTGTTCAAATCCTTGAGTTGATTCTGAAAATTATTCTTCAGTGACTGCAAGTGTAAGCAGTACTCTTGCAAATCACTCTCTGTGAAAGAGGATGCCATAGTTTCCATACAGGGAAACTGTGAGAACATTCTTCTCCCAATGTTTTGCTTATATATTTCTAATTTTCTGCTAAAAGTGGACACTGCACATTTTGCCTGGATTAAATTGAAATTCTTACCCTGCAGTTTCATATTTAGAATGTTCATTTTGTCATTCAGATCAGCTAGGTATGCCACATCTCCATGTAGTTCAATCTTGTTTCCCAAGCTCTTGTCGACTTTAAGCAAAAATTCAACCAGTGTCAAAAAGATCAAAGAAACATTTTAAGCAACAGCCTTTTGACAGCCAACACACTTCAGTGTGAAGGAGCAAGGTTTCAAACTCATCATCGTTATCTTGGCATAACTGATGAAATATTCTGCAATTTAAAGGATGAGCTTTAATTTTGTTGATAGCAGATATTACAATAGTCATGCTTGTAAAAAGTCACCGGCTGGGACTTTTGGCTGTGAGATGTTGACGATGGATTGCAAATAGACTTGGAATTTCTTTTTTCATAAATGCCACTAAACCAGCATGGAGACACATCATATATGGTGCTCCATCTGTTGTGCAAGAAATCATGTTCCTAATTGGAATACTTTTATCCTCACTATACATTTTGAGCTTGACTGTATACTGATTCTCCATTGATATTTGTTTTCAACTTTTTACAAAAGAGAATCTCTTCAAATACCTTTCCATTTTTGATAAACCTGACATATGCCATTAGCAATGCCTCGTTGTCTCACACAGTTAACTCATCCAGTTGTATCCCAAATTCTGTTTTTTGTAGCTCTGTGCATAGTTGATACTCAATGTCTTTACTCATTTCGTCAATACAATGAGCTACAGAGTTATTACTCAGAGGAATTGATTTTAAAATA